>NC_141806.1:8107691-8789039 GCF_057944985.1 Cucurbita pepo subsp. pepo | reverse complement strand
TTTTTGTTTACAAACTATGAGTTTTAGGACATAAAACCCAACAGAATCAACAATGCAACCTTGCTTTATGCTTCTCCATATTATTTCTCCTCCGTTCAGAGTGAAGATAGATCCTGATGTCGATTTCCTCGAATCTACATCGGTCTGAAAATCTGAGTTAGTAAACCCTGTAAGGATCAGATCCTTAGCACCGTACATTAGCATATAGTCCCACGTTCTCCTAAGATACTTGAGGATATTCTTAACGGCAGTCCAATGAGCACGTCCTAGATTGGAGTGATATCTGCTGACAATTCCCACAGTATAGCATATGTCGGGTCGGGTACATAGCATGGCATACATCAGACTACCGACCGCTGATGCATAGGGAATGTGTCTCGTATCCTCAACTTCTTGAGGTGTCTTAGAACTTTGTTCCTTCGACAAATGAACTCCATGCCTGAAAGGTAATAATCCTTTCTTAGAGTCCTATATCTTATATCGAATCAACATTTTGTCGATGTACGATGCCTGAGACAATGTTAGTGTTTTGTTCTTGCGATTCCGAACAATTTGGATTCCAAGAACAAACTGAGCCTCTCCCAAATCTTTCATTTGGAATTGTATCGCTAGCCAATGCTTAACGTCAGTCAGAATCCCGCATCATTTCCAATGAGTAGGATATCGTCAACGTACAACACCAGGAAAGCTACTGTAGAGTCGACAATCCTTTTATAAACACAAGGTTCGTCAACATTCTGTTTAAAGGCATAAGATTTGATCGCAATATCAAACTTTATATTCCAGGATCGTAATGCTTGCTTCAACCCATAAATGGATCTTTTAAGCTTGCAAACCCTTTGCTCGTGATCCTGTTCAATGAACCCCTCTGGTTGAGCCATATAGATACTCTCTTCAAGATTGCTGTTTAGAAAGGCTATCTTAACATCCATTTGCCAAATTTCATAATCATAAAATGTGGCAATAGACAAGAGTATTCTAATTGATTTAAGCATAGCAACAGGAGAGAAGGTTTCTTCATAGTCCACCCCTCTCTTTGGGTATAACCCTTTGCTACTAGTCGAGCTTTAAAGGTCTGTATCTTACTGGTCTGGTCTCGTTTCCTCTTATAGATCCATTTGCAACCAATAGGTTTTACCCCATCTGGTTGATCTACAAGTTCCCAGACTGAATTGAAGTACATTGACTCCATTTCAAGATTCATGGCTTTAATCCACTGATCTCTATCTTCATCATTCATTGCCTGTTTATAGGTCAATGGATCCTCAACGCCATCATCAGGTATGATGACTTGAGTTTCTGTCAAACCCAAGTATCGATCGGGTTGAGTTATAACCCTCCCACTACGTCGAGGCATTCTCAACTCTTGAGAAGGATGTGATTGACCAGGAGTGTCAGCTCCATCAACAACTCTTGTTGAAGGACCAGCTTGATCAACAACTCTTGTTGTTTTATCAGTAGCTTCTTTAGAAATCTCACTTTTCTTACGTGGTCTTCCTCTAAGAATGTAGTGTTTGTTGATACAAACACTCTATTTTCTTGAGGGTCATAAAACAAACCACCTTTTTAGCTCTAGATTTCTCTCCTATCTCTCTTCCCTCCTCTTTAGATGGAAGACCATGACTGTGTTTTCCAGATAAGAAGTTGTTTTAAGCGTTTTTCAAAGTTTACGTTATAAATGATGTTCATGTAAGAATTATATTTCCACATTATAGATGAACATGAGACGTTAGTAGCGACTCTAAGTATGTGGAAATTTAGGGTCGTTATAGTTGATATCAAAGCTCTAGGTTTTAGATTCTGTAGACTAGCCTACGATGTAGGCTTGGCACATTCCATGGTCCCAACATCGATGTCCTGTCACCATCAAGTACGTCTTGCATAAGATAAGAAAAGAGAAACATTTTCGAACTCGCATGCATTTTTCTAGTGATATTACTAAAATTGTTGTGATATTTCATGTATTTATTATAGAGTATGATGTGATTTGTTGTATGTTGAGTGATTTTGTTTGCAATATGAGACTTTAGAATATGTATTTTTAATAATATATATGCATAGTGATGAACCTTAGACTTAAGAAATGCTATCTTGGTTTCTTGAACCATGCTGCCTAAACCACGCGAAAGAGTAAGACAAGGAAGGGGACGATGTCCTATTAGAGGTAGAGGACGAGGTGAGGCTGAAGAGAGTTCACCTCACGAAGGATCACAGATGGGGTTTGAATTAGAACCCTTATTGCATGAAATGTCTGTAAGCACCCCTTTGGGATTAGAAATAGTAGCTAGGGATAGAGTAAAAATGACCAAGTAATCATAGGGAACCAAACTCTAAGCATTGACCTGATGGTAGTGAACTTGATGTTCTTCGACGTCATACTAGGCATGGATTAGCTAGCCGAAAACCATGCTAGTATAGACTGTTGTAAAAAGGAAGTAACATATTTGCCACTAGCGGGACCTACCTTTAAATTTAAAGGCACGAGTACCGGGATTACCCCCTAGGTAGTCTTGATGATGAAAGCAAATAGGTTAGTCCAACAAGGCGGATGGGCTATATTAGCATGTGTCGTAGACGTAAGAGGAAAAGAAAAGACCCTAGAAAACGTGTCAATAGTAAACGAGTTTTCAGATGCATTAACGAACGATCTACCTGGAATACCCTCTTCTTGAGTGATCGATTTCGTCATCGAAGACAAGCTAGGAACTGGGCCTATTTCCAAAGCACCCTATCACATGGTGCTAACAGAGTTGAAGGAACTCAAGGCGTATTTACAAGACTTACTAAATAAAGGGTTCATTCGACCTAGTGTATCCCCTTAGAGTGCACCAGTGTTGTTTGTTAAGAAGAAAGATGGATCGATGCGTCCATGCATCGATTACAGAGAGCTAAATAAGAGAACCATAAAGAACAAATAGCCTCTGCCTCGAATGGAAGACTTATTCAATCAACTCAGAGAGGCAACGATATTTTCTAAGATAAATTTGCGGTCAGGTTACCATTAAATAAAGATTAAAGAAAAAGACATACCAAAGACACATTTAGGACAAGGTATGATCACTATGAGTTCGTAGTGATGTCATTTGGCCTCACCAAGGACTGTCTAGACACTTTCGTGATCGTGGTCATTGATGACATCCTAGTGTACTAAAAAACAGACTTGGAACACTAGGAACACTTCTGAAAAGTCCTAGCCACCTTAAGAGAGAACAAGTTATACGCGAAGTTCTCAAAGTGTGAATATTGGTTACGACAAGTCTTTTTCCTAGGACAAGTGGTGACAAAGGACGGAGTATCCATAGATCCCACTAAGGTCGAAGCGGTCGCAAAGTGGGAACGCCCAACTACGATAAAATTAGTACGGAGTTTCTTAGGACTAGCAGGATACTATCGATGGTTTGTGCAGGACTTCACTAGGATAGTCTCACCTTTAACACAGTTAACGAGAAAAGGGGTATCATTTATGTAGAATGATGCTCGTGAGGCAAGCTTCCAGAACCTAAAAGAGAGATTGGTAACAACCCAGATACTCACAGTACCTGAAAGCTCAAAAGGGTACGTAATCTATAGTGACGCGTCCAAGAAGGTACTAGGATGTGTGTTAATGCAACATGTAAGGTTGTTGCATACTCCTCCCGTCAACTAAAAGAATACAAAAAGAATTATCCTACCCACGACCTAGAATTGGCCGCTGTAGTGTTCGTACTAAAAATTTGTAGAACCCATAGCCCAAATCCCTCCTCGGACCAGTAGCCAAATGTCAATCCAACCCGCAACCCACGACCCGTGCTTGCCTCTACAAACCCGAGGTCCAAGTTCCCTCGACCCAACCAAACCAGCCCGCAGCCTAACTCACTCGCGGCCCGATCTATAAACAGAAACCGAGTCAGCAGCCTAGCCGTAAACGCGACCGCGAGCCAACCCAAACCGAACCTCGACCCGAGACGCTTGCATCGACATGGGATGCTCTGGTGCTGCCACGTGTCCATTTTCTATGAAAGCAACCCTTCGACTTGAGCGGTTTGGACACTCCGACGACGCCTCGGTGGCTCCACTGCTGTTTTAGCCCAGTTTCCATTGTTTCGACCGTCCTAGATCCATTTTCGGCCCCAGTTAAGGTAATCAAGGTCGTTTTAGAGTCGTATTTCACATTTATTGAATTATTAGTTATTTAATTGTGAAATACTAATGGAATGTGGTGAACGGTGTGATTGGAAACAAACTCTGGCACCGTAGGAAGCAGCTCTCAAGGAACGAGAGCTTATGTTTAGCTAATTAGGGAGTACTTGAGTCAAGGCCAACCAAGTAAGTGGCCTTACTATAGGATAGGCTAAAAATTGTATGAGTTATGATGATGTATGAACTGTGTTGTACGATGTCGTATGTTAGTATATGATGATGTATAAGTTATGATGATGTATGAGTTGTATCGTATGATGCCATATACTAGTATATAATGAATGATGTATGAGTTGTATCATATGATGTCATATATTAGTGTATGATGATGTATGAGTTATGATGATGTACGAGATATGATGATGTATGAGTTATGATGCTTTATGATGTGCGTAGTATATATATATTTCGATGAATGACGTACTTGATATTCTTGATGCACTTTATGACAATATGATGAGCATGATGATTGTGTGACGTTTACCTTAATATGATGATATTTTCCATATTGAGCATGCTATATGATGATGAGTGCCATATTTCATCATGTCGTTAGATCGACATACGACACAACCTTAACAGCATGAAAATGATATTAATATAAATATCCACGAGTATGTGTTACCTAGAATAACAAAGAGATGCGACTAGAGGGTTGTATTAGAAGAGATATTATGATGAATTTAGAGGGATCTCATGCATGTTGTATGTTTATAAGCATAGGGCTACTTCCCCTAGAGATGATGAGTGTGGACGCACACAATATGATGATGAGTGCGAATGTGCACAGATGAGGGTGTTCCTGAGGCATATGACATTAGCTTGACCAGAGGGTTTAGGGGATGTGCGAGCGCCTAGTGGATTCACACTCGCACGTGTGAATCGTGTGTAGGGAAGTACTTCACATCCAATTTTTCGAGACTGAAGGTCACCCCTATGATGTTAGAGATAGGTCCTTAAATCATGATTGCATGTGTTTGCGTTTGCATGACCTCCTATAGTGGGGCCACTTACTAAGTATTCTTCGAAATACTAAGGTCGTGTGCCACATTATTTTTTAGGTAAAGGCAAGGCGCACTTGTATGGAGGACGGCGGCATCGCTAGCAGAGATTGTGGCATATGCATAGGGTAAACCAAGTCCATCTCGAGCCAATGAGAGGGTGGGGCTCCATTGTTCAAGTCCCAAAATCAGTACTTAAAGAGAACGACTCATCTACATTCCTTATATGGAAAGGAGTGAATTTCATCTCATGATATTATGTTCCCAACTCCCTATTTGGTCAAGTCTCCAAAACGGTAGGCATATTGAATCCGCTAAAAGAGTCATTCTCACCCATGTAAATTAAAGGACAAGCCCTCACAGACAGGAGTTCATAACTCACTCAAGATTAAGATCGAGTCGCATATGATCATCATGTGAAATATTAATCTTCTCAATTAACGGATTTATAAAGAGTGATTAAACATTTCTTGTTCCATTCTTATACAAATTCATTGTATAGGATACCCCCACTTACATGTCTCCACACTAACGATTTGGATCAAATCGTTCGTAACGATTACAAAGTGGGTTGTATCAATAGTGTTACCAGGATAAGGCACCCATCCTTATCCATATACTATAGAGTCTTTAGGCTATTACTTGAACACGATCCTCTTGTATGTCAACCACATGTCGTTCAAGATTACATTAATAACCTTGAATTTGCATACAATGGATAACAATTAAATTGCAAATAAAATAACAAAAATTATTGTTATAAACTAAATAATTAATTACTAGACTTTCGGGCATAAATCCTAACAAAAAGAAGAAAGTAAGTCATTTAAGGGAAGTGGGAAAGTTGGAAATTAAGACTGAATTGCGTATTTAAGGTTTTCTAGCATTAGGATTAACATTTTGTATTAGTTTTTCTAAGAGGATATAATCCAAGCATGCAGTTGTTTACGGAATATAAGGAACATATCAAGGTAACAAAAGACAAGAGGTACACCTCAAGAAACAAAAGTTCTCTCAAGTATAGGAGTAAGAAAGATAATGTTTCAAAGCTTTCCTTTAAGTTTCAATGTTGTAGTTATGAGTGACTGTGAGGTCTTTTAACTTATTAATGCACACAACTTCTATAGATCTTCGAGGAGGTTCTTAAACTAGTTTGTAATAGTCTAAATAAATTCTAAAGGGAGTAACAGGATAAACCCTTAAGCAAACTTAAGGTTCTATATAGTGAGCATTACACAAATTTCTCAAAGTATGTGTCTTGGATGAACAAAAATGTTTCCTTTCAGCACAAAATGTCATAGAATGTGGTATAGTGAACCATTTTAAACGAAGAGTAGTATGTCGAAGCCACTAATGAGGTCGTGCAAAAGGTTAGGATGTGGATGCATACAACTTGGTGTAGACAGAAAAATAAGAAATAAAAAAATGTTCCATTGATGTAATACGTAGAGAGCTAGAGTTGAAAGTAGGCAACAAAGTATGCTTGAAGGTAGCCTCGATGAACAACATAATAAGGTCAAATGAAGCACGAGTTAAGTCCATGCTTTAGCATACCTATCGACATGTTAGATTGAATCGTACCAGTTGAGGATATTTGGTAAAACCACCACACCTAAATGGTGTGAAAGTTCTCTATTTATAATCATTTAGAGAATAAAAAATTACAAGGATATGGAAAGAGTAATAAATAGAAGAGCAATAAATGGATATAAGATGTTTGCCTATAATAGAAAGGAAAATATGATACCTACGGTAAGCCATAATGGAAGACAAATATGATATTTATGGTAAGCCGTAATGGAAGACAAATATCTAGATATTTGGCTATAATAAAAGATCGAATATGATATATATGGTAAAATATAATTCAGTACTAAATATTCTTAACACCCCCCCCCCCCCCCAACAAGCTGAGTGTTAGATTTGAACGAATGTGAAGCTTGGATATGAAAAATTCAAAGAGAGGTTGAGAAACACTTTTTGTGAATTTGTCAGCAATTTTGTTCGAAGGAGACGTCTAATTGGGCGGCATATTATTTTCTTGACGATCTAAAATTGTAGCGGCAATGGCTCCAACGAGAATATGTCTACCCCACAAAGTAGGAGGAGGAAACGGAGAGGAAGAAGGAGAATACAGAGAGAGGGCTATTGGAAGGGCCTTGGTCAAGTAACAAATTGAACAAAGAAGAGAGAGAATAAAAAATCTCCATAAGAATTCCTACAAATCTAACATTAGAAGATATAGAAATTGCAATTTAAAATAGAATGGGAATGAATCAAAAAAGAGTATGGAAATGGAGAAAGAGGCAGGAGGAAATTGGAAAAATAGAAATTGACGGGTCAAAGAGAAAGTCAATAAAGAAGACACCAACAGGTGATCGATAGAGAGCAAGATTAGAGAAAATTGAACGATCAGCAATCTGGTGTTGAGAAACAATCATTGGTTGTGGGCTATAGAGACGCAAGGCAAAGGCTTCAGAATTAGAGTGATGGTTCTATTATGAGAAAAGGGCAAGAGTGAGGAAGAAGAGGGCAGAAACTTGAGAATGCAAACTCTGTGGTGTATTTGCGACGAAGAAAGGAAGAGAGGGATGGAGATGGAGTGGTGTCTGCATCTTGTGGACTGGTTTGCTATTGAGAAAATGAGTACGAGTAAGAATATCTCGAACATATTTTGCAATTGGAGTTTGCCCTGGTGACTCCAAAAGAGTAGTAGACAGAGCTGGTTGAGAAGTAGTCAACGCCATAGCAGGTGGTGAAGTTCCAATAGACGGAGAGGAATTGACGAAGACGATGTTGAAGCCCAAAGAGTTGTCCCAATGGATAAAGGAGCCAATTTTGGTGAGGAGGCTGGCTGCGATTTGGTTGGCGAAGAGGCCAGCACGGTGCCCGGATCCCAAAGGTAAATCTCTGCTGAAGGTCAGTACTTGAGATTTCGTATATTTTTTATGAGAAAGCTTATGAGGATCCTGAGGTTAGGGTTTCTATAAAGGATGAAGGACCGATTGGAAAGAAAATGAAAGAGGCTATGTTGGTTAGGGAGAAACCGGTTGTGTTGTAGAAGGTGATGTTGTATGTACAGAGTATGGCGAAGGGTTGACCTGCAAAGGATGATTTAGAGGTCAAAAGGGTGGAGCCGAAGAGTAATCAATCGGCTCCGCCTATGTCCGCCATGGAGACTACCACTACAGCATCAAAGCCAGTAGTGGTGGTGGAGAAGAAGATGGTAGAGAATTTAAAAGCCATTGAAAATAAAGATTCGGGGTTCGTAAACTGAAAGGCTCTTGTACCATGAGAATATTTGTTAAAATCACCACACCTAATTCGTTTAAAAGTTCTATGTTTATTATCATTTTGAGAATCAAATAAATTACAAAGATATGGAAAAATCAACCAATGGATACAAGATATTTGACTATAATAAAGTATCAAATATGATATATAGTCAACTATAATTCAATACTAACTATCCTTAACTGTAATACCCGAAGAAAGAGAAATAGAAATAGAAAAAAAAAAAAAAAAGGGAAAAGTCGAGAGGGGCAAATAGGTAAATTTGCCCCTCCAACCACTTAAGGGGTCCAAACGAAACCCCATCCATAATCCTGCAAAAGAGAGATAGTGAGAGAAAGGGGTAGAGAGAACCTAGAGAGAGGAGAAAGGATGAACCGCTTGAAGACTCACCGAAAACTACCATCGGAGTCTATTCCGGTGAAGATCATGATGCAAGGAGGTGAAGATCATGCAGAGAGACTTTCTTGGAAAGGAAAAGAGAATGTGGGTGGCCGGAGTCCTATTTTTCATCAAGAAGTCGAAAAACCCGCAAGGTAAGGATCTTGAACGTTTCCCCAAATCTATGGTTTTCCTTTACGAATCAAGATCTGAAATCTTGATATATTCATCTAGGAACAACTCTACGCATGATCTGTGAAGAAGTTTAGCCAGACCTCAACCCGAAGGCGGAGATCCGAGAGTCGTCCGAGAACGGTGAGCAAAATTCTGACCTTCTTAACTCGTCTGGTAGTTAATCGAAAATTACAAAAAAAACACGAGGATGTAGCCAGTAACACGATCTAAAACTTTGTCCAAGGAATCATGTCGATCCGATCTACGGATCGAAAGATATGAAAATCGGAAAAGAAGGTTGTGTTTCGATTTTGAGAGGGCGGAGAAGAAAGAAGAAGAAGAAAAAAAAAAAAAAAAGAAAGGAGTCGGCCGGCGAGCGGCGGACGGCGGCGACAGGCGCCGGACAAGCGTCGACCATCGGCTGGAGCAACGCAGATCCAGCGAGGCGTCGACACGTGTCGCCTGTAAGCCGGGCCAAACCACGACGCGAGCTGAGCCGATCGGACCGGCCGACCCGCGACTACGCGGAGGCGGGTGCGCGTGCAGCCTACGACTGGCGCCTTCCCGCGCGCGTGAGCGCGCGTGGAACGGCCAATTTTGCCTGGTTGCTTTCTGTTTGCCCGATTTTTATCCCGGTTCTAGTTCTAATACTGTTCTTACGTGAATAGGGACCTAATTTAAAGAAATCAGTACTTTTGGACACCTCACGGGCAAAGAAACGCTAGCAAAAAGAGCACGCGTCAACCAGGTAAGTCACCACCCAGTATTTAGGAAGAAATACTTGTAGGGTTCGCTTGGATTGTATGTATGCATGTTAGTAATTTTGCCTTAAATTAGCTCTCCATGAATGAAATTAATCAGATGGATTGTTATGATGTGTTGGGTGAATTATCTGAGTGTTGCTTGTATGCCTTAAGCTTCCATTGTACGTATGCATGCGCTTAATTTAGGTTGGAATTGTGTATTCCGTGTTCCGGGTGCTCGATGGATGAATTCGCCCCATTGAGCGCGAACTTCGTGTTTTGGGTGCTGGATGGAGGCCATCGCCTCGTTGAGCCGGCCTGCCTAGTTTGCATGAATATTAGGATGTTAGAAGACGGTTGCATGCACACCCGTTATTTTCTAGTACCCATTTCTATGATAAGCTTAGAGAATTACTGTTAGGAGCGATATGTCGCTCCAGCCAGACTTAATTTTCCCCTAGGAACTTAGCGGTTAACCATGGCAAGAAAGTACCTAGGAGTGTTCATAGATTGCTAGCGTGAGAACGGTATCTATAGCTTCGTGGGAGGACCAAGGGTCTCTGATCAGTCCTTACTGCTCTTAGCCATTTCGCATGGGGAATGTGTCCCCACGTCGTACAGCCCATTAGCTGCATGGGAACGGGTTGGGTCGCGCCCCCCCATAGGAGGACTATATGGGCGTAGGGGTATTCAGCACCCCCTAGGCTAGATACCATGTAGTCCTAGATAGCCATGTAGAGGTAGCGCCTCATAGAGAGATACCGATCATATCAGCTTGGCATAAGGAACCTCTAGGTGACTAATGAAAGGACGATGAACCGGTGAAACCCAAGGGGCAAGCCCCAAGAGACTAAGGTTAGAACCCGATGTCCTAGAACTAAGTTTCTGTTAAATTAAGATGCGAAGAGAGCCTACAAGTAGGTGGCTTACTTAGTATAATTTTTATACTCATCCCGTTCTCCTTTATTTTTCTCAGGTGTTCGCTGGCTGCTGGTCGAGGTAGAGGAGCGTTTGAGAGCTGTACAGTCACAGAGGGGGTCGTTCCGAAGCGTCAGTCCCTTTTCGGTCTTTTGGAGTTTTTTGTATTTCATTTTATATTTGCAATTTCTTTTGTAATAATTAACAAACAAAATTTCTCTCTTTTGTTTTAATTCAAAGTATTTTTATCCTTTTACTTTGCATTTCTTTTCTTTTATTTTCCTTTTGTTTGTTTTCGATTTCGTCTTTTTAGTCACGATTCGGTTTTTCGAAGCCTCGAAAATCGGGTCGTGCCATTAACACTACTAACATACAGGTTCCCCTACCACAGTCCCTCTTTACCTTATATAACATATGTCACATATTCATGCTTCGTAAATACATGACCGACTTAATGCACATTCCAGACCATAAACCTTTCTAGATAGACAAGGACCAAAGTTATTCCGAGATTAAAACGCTTTCGAGGACGATTTTTTTTAGAGGTATATGATGTAACAACCATAAAAAAAAAAAAAAAAAAAATAATAATAATAAAATAAAAAATAAGAAAAAAATTATAAGGGGTTTTTTACTTTCCATTAACCTCTCACAACTTCTCCCTAAAATACTTCCCCTAAAATACTTCTCCTACCAAGTATCAGTAATTCCTTCCTTAACAAACAAATAGAAAACCAAAAGGTTTAGTTCTCTTAGAAGGAGAGACGTTGTTGAGGAAGTCATTATTCATATTTTAATCTTCTTTTTATTTTATTGAAAGGTATTAATTTGGTTATAATTATTTAGATCTTTGTTGGAAATTAAATACCATAACAATTAAAGTGTTGGAGGCGCAACCATTTTAGAAAAGAAAAAGTAAGAATCCATTAAAATTGCTAAAAAAAAAAAAAACATAAAAAATAAAAAATAAAGAAAAAAATAAAAAATGCTTAAACTGTTTTTAAATTGTTGTAGGAAAATAATATTATAACAAACAATATTGGGATTGTATGTCCTCAACATCATTAAATAATATTGACATATTTTTTTATTTTAAGTTTTACTACCAAACTCAATTTAAAAACACTGAAAATATGGGATTCGATTTTTTCAGAGACAATTAAGTGAATATTCAAAATAGCTGAAGTCTCGACATAATTGAGAATGAATTCGAAGGACAAAAGCAAGCAAATTTGGAGATTGATAGAACTTTGGCTAAGACCAACCAAGTTGTCTTACTATCGGCTCAGTTGGAGGACTTGCCTCATTTATGATGACACGTGCCTAGTGGCATTTGCACGTGTCATTTATGCTTTATGTTATGTGATGATATAATGATGTTGTATGATAATGTGACGATGCTATATGATGATGTTGTTATATAATAGTGTGATGTTGTTATATGATGATATGATGATGTATATGATGATATGAGATGATGACATGACGATGATATGATGCATGATAACATGATGATGACATGACTTAATATGATGATATTCCATATTAAGATGATGTGCATGTATTAAATACCATGATGCATTATGACGATGACTTTTCTAAGATACAACACTAATTGATGTTAATGATGATGAACGTATGAAGGCCAATGCATGCATGTTACCTATGGTGATGTATGAATAATGTATAGGGTTGTGTCATAAGAATGATTTAAAGATGAAAATCATAGGGACCTCATGTATATTGTGTGTTCACCGACGCGTACACTATGTTGACGATGATAACGATCATGCCTTGCATGATACTCGGGGGGGTGTGCTAACCTCTAGACGTCCGACTACGGACAATAGCCCAACTCTGATGGATCCAGGGGGTGCAAGCTACCTTTGGACTAACACTCGCACGTGTGGATCATGTGTAGGGAAGTACTACACATCCAATTCTGTCTGGATTGGAGGCCACCTCCATGATGATTTTAACAATAGGTCCCTAATCATAGTAGCATGTGTTTGCATTCCTTGACCCCAATAGTGGGGTCACTTACGAAGTATTTCTTAAAATACCCAAGTCGTGTGCTACTTCTATTTCAGGTAAATGCAAGACACCCTTATACGGTTGACCAATAAAAATATAATACATGTGCTATTTAAAAAAAAAAAAAAAAAAAAAAAAAAAAAAATTATGTTGGGTAGGATACAATTATATACCCATTAATTTATTTTATTTTTATTTAATTTTATAATTATTTTTAATTCTCGAGAAACATAAATTTATTTTCTTTTTTTTAATTTCATAATAATTTTATTTTATTTTATTTCATAATTTTATTTTATGAGTCTTTTTTATTCTGGAGAAACATAAATTTATTTTATTTTTATTTAATTTCATAATTATATTTTATTCTCCCCAAACTCTTTAGGCCCAAAAACTTTTAGAATGATAAAAAATTTTGACATTTTGTTCCAAAAATTGTTGCTACCGAGTTCCGAAAAATCGGACTAGGAATCTTTAGTGTGTAAAACTAAAGTGATAACAACTACACCACAACAACTAAATGTTGATAATGAAAAAATAGTTAATAATTATACATTTAATGTTCTAAAAAATATCCTTAGAACCTCCAAATGTTTCATCAATATTCATTAAAAAAAAAAAAAAAAAACTTTTATTGTTAGTTAGATAGACGTGTAATAGGTAGTTTAAAAAATACAATTGAACTAGAAGTTCAGTTAATACTTTTAATATTTTTTTTAAAACAAAAAACTTCAAAATACTCTTAATTTTTTTTTCAAAAATTGAAAATAAATATTCTTTGATCACTTTCCTCTACAATTTTGTCCCCAACTCTCCATGTACAAACATTTCTCAACATGAATTTACACTCAAATAGATCGTTTATTTTCAATATTATTCTTTTCCAACTCAATACTTTTACAGAAATAAGATATTTAAATGTTAAAGTTTAGTACATTCATTGTCTATTAAAAATTTTGGGATTTAAAGAAAAAAAAAGAAAAAAATTTTAAAGAGCAAGAAGGAAATTAAGAGGAAATTAAGAAGAAATTAAGAGGGTATTAAAAAAGTAGGAGAAAAAAATATAAGAAATGAGAGAACATTTTCAAAAGAGAGATAATGGATGGAATATAGATAAATGATTTTTTTATGGTGTAGTCATGATAAGAAGTTTTTTCTTTTTTTTTTTTTTCTGTAAAAGAATACATTTGAAGGATCTCAAAGTGGTTGCCTAGAGTCTATAGTTGTGACTCTGTAGTTGTGCTGGTTTCACATTTGTATTTCTTTGGAATTTTTTTTTGATTGAATCCTTTGATTGAATCCCAAATTCTTTGCCCGAAATAGTTTCGATGGCGTGAAAAAGGTAGTTCTTAGCTTCTCAATCTTTCAATTTTCTGATTTGCTACCTCTTTTTGTTCATCTAAGTAATCAAGATCATCTATATTCTACACCAGAAATCTAAGACTCAACTACTTGCCAATATTCTTTAGAGCGAAGAAATTTCTCCATTAACATGCTCTAATGATCGTAGTGACCAACAAATTTTGAATTACTGGTTGAACAAAGTTGCCTTCGGTAGTCATTTTTGGCTGCAGCTGGAAGAGACCAGGCGCTCTGATGCTAAATGATAAATTTAATGTAGCATTAGAAGATAAGTTTGCAAAGGAATGAAATTCAGTCCTTTATTAGGTGAAAAAAAACACTATATTTATGAGGCGTACAATGATTGATAGAAGAGAAAAACAAAATTCTCACCCAAAACAGAATATCATGCAAAAGATGGGCAAAAGACCACAGTAATGACCAGATAGTCATAATTACTAAAACCTAAAAATAGCAACTAAAACTTTTAGAATAAACTAACATGGCATGTACTTTTAACTCTCCAGTGATGAGGACGAACTAGTGTGCCGTTTTATAACTTAGGGCATCTCTGACTACGTTTGCCATTCCAGGGTGGTACTGGATATCTATATCGTAGTCCTCATTAATTCCAACCAACGAAATTTTTTTTGGGTGAAGAAGTATTTTAGGCTATTGGTGGTCCATGTAAATTTGGTCTTTTCTCCATACAGGGAATGTCACCATATCTATATTGCGAATACTACTGCGGCCGATTCTAGGTTGTGCGTAGGATAGTTTTTCTCATATTCTTTCAATTGGCGTGATGCATAAGCAACAACCTTACAATGTTGCATCAACACGCACCCTAATCTTTTTTTAGATGCATCGTTGTAGATTACGTATCCCTCCGAGCTTTATGATCACATGAGCATTGGAGTTGACACTAGTCTTTATTTTAGGTCTTGGAAGCTGGCCTCATATGCGTCATTGCATATAAAAGGTATGTCCTTCCTTGTAAAATGTGTAAGAGGCGAGGCTATTCTAGTGAAGCCTCGGACAAATTTTCGATAGTAGCCTGCTAACCCCAGGAAGCTTCATACCTCTGTAACCGTAGTTGGATGTTCCCATTTAGTGACGACTTCTATCATAGTGGAGTCACTTAAATCCCATTTTTAGACACTACGTGTTCTAACATTGAGACTTTTCGTAGCCAAAATGCACATTTGGAAAATTTGGCGTACAACTTGTTCCACCTTAAGATACTTAAGACTTTTCGGAGGTGTTCCTGGTGTTCTTGATCCGTTTTCAAGTATATTAGAATGTTGTTTATGAACATCATAACAAACATGTTTAGACATTCCTTGAATACATGGTTTATTAATTTCATGAACACGACTGGTGCGTTGGTGAGGCCAAATTACATCACTACAAACTCGTAGTGACCATATCTTGTTCAAAGGTTGTTTTCGATACATCTCATTCCTTAATCTTAATTTGATGATAGCTTGATCGAAGGTCTATCTTGGAAAATACTGTCGCCTCTCGGAGCTAGTAGAATAAATCCTCGATGCGAGGGAGTGGGTAGTTGTTCTTTATTGTTCTCTTGTTTTACTCCCTATAGTTAATACATAGGCGCATGGACACGTCTTTCTTTTTCACAAACAACACCAGCACACACCAACAAGATAAACTAGGTCGAATTAAACCCTTTTATAGTAGATCTTGTAGTTGTAAATTTAGTTCCTTTAATTTCGTTGGAGCCATGTGGTATAGTGCTTTAGAGATAGGTCTAGTTCCTGGTTTGAGTTCTATCCGAAGTCTACAGCTCGTGAAGGAGAAACTCCTGGTAAATCCTCTAGGAAGACACTTGAGAATTCGTTTACTATGGATGTCGTATCCATTGTTTTCTCTTTTCCTTTTACGTCCACTGCGCATGTTAGTATAGCCCATCATCCTTGTTGTACCAAGTGTTTGGCTTTCATCATCGACACTATCTTTGGGGTGACTCTCGTGCAGGTTCCTTTCAACTTAAAGTTTGGTCTAGTTGGTGGCGAAAAAACCACTTTCTTCTTGTGGCAATCTATACTTGCATAGTTCTCCGCTAACCAAAACATTCCTAATATGACATCAAAATCTGTCATACTCACTACTTTCAAGTCTACGCTTATGATTTGTCCAGCCATTATTACTTGTCCGTCTTTTATCCTATTCTCAGTAACTAGATCTACTCCCACTAGGGTACTAACATATAATACATGCAATAAGGGTTCTACCGTGAATTCTCTTTGACTAACAAAAGGCATGGATATAAAGGAATGCGTAGAACTAGAATCAAATAACGTTAATATGTAGTGACTTAGTATAGATAGCGTACCTGTCACCACGGTGTCAAATGTTCCAGCATCCCCACTAGTGGATGCATACTCCTTTGCTTGCAAGCGGGTTGGCACAGTTCGCTCGCCACTTCCTAAACCTCTAGGTGGTTCTATTGGACTCTTGGTACCCTTCCCAATATAGTATTTGGTCGTTTGATGTTCACGACCACATCTGAGCATATCCTTGAGCCAGCCATACATTTACCTTAGTGTTGTTTTCCGCATTAGTGGCATCAAAGCTTCTCATGTTTCTGACCCCTCTCTTTATCCCTGGCATCTGTGTAAATGTTGGGCAGGACGCCTATCAGCGTATTAAGGCCTTCGCGTTGATGGTCGATAGTCTGTCCCTCTAGGCTCATATGATTGCTTCCTTCCGATAATGACCGCTGGTTCTCGATGTCTTTCCTCTTGAAACTTTTTCAGGGATTTTTGCCATTCTTAGTGCCTCCTCATACATCTTTGGGTTTATGGCTTCCACCATGTGGCAGACCTACAAGGCTAGGCCCCAAAAAAAAAAAAAATTATATGTCATCTTTTGTTCAGTATCCATCAATGACGGCGTAAATCTTTTTAATCTCATAAGTTCTCTGTCATATTTGTCCACTGAGTGTCCACCCTGAGTCAGATTGATGAATTTCTGCTGTTTCTTAAGACACACCGCTTTGGGATAATACTTCTTTAGGAAAGCCTCCTTAAATTGATCTCACGCCATGATTCCCCCTCTTGGATTAATATTATCCTTATTGTCCGTCCACCATACTTACGCGTTCTTTTGCAGCATAAATGACGCACCAGGTACCTTCTGGTTGTCCAGACATTCCATTGACATAAATATGATTTCCATGGACGAAATCCACATCTAAACTTCTGTTGGATCTCTCGTAGTACTAGTGAATGGGTGCGAATCATACCGCTTGAAGTCGTGTAGCCAGTTCGCTACTCTAGTAGATTGCAAGTGTTGGATTGTTGGGTGATCATTATGGCATGCATCATGACCTAAAACGACTCCCGCATCAAACTAGTAATAGGGTCTATTCCAATCACTGGTGCTGCTAGAGGTGGTGCAGCTTGTGGCGGTACAACTTTAGGCAATGCAGCTGCATCCTTCCTAGTTACTAATCCTTCTCGAGGTGAGCTCTCTTTAGCCTCACCTCTTCCTCTACATCTAATAGGGGGTCCTCCCCTTCCTCTTCTTCATCTTCCACATCCTCTAGGTGACATGGTTCTAAAAACCAAGATAATTCTCTTTAAGTCTATCATTTACTAACAATAAAATATCATAGTACACATAAAAAATTCATACAACATTGCAAGCATATAATAGCGAAATTAAATCAAGCATCATGCTGCAATATATAATATAATTAAAGCTCGTCAATTTTCATGCTACATAACATTTAAAACATAGAGCCAATCACAAGAAATATCATCATGACATTTTCCTTTTTTAATCTTATGCATTGTGTATATAATGGTGACAGAGCATCAATGATTGAACCATGGAACACATCAAGTCTACAAGATCTACGTTGTAGGCTAGTCTAGGTGTGTGAACTGCCTGGGATCCAGCTCGCACGTGTGGGTTGTGTGTAGGGAAGTACTACACATCCAATGTTGTCTAAATTGGAGGACACCCCATGACCGTTTTAACGATAGGTCCTAGATCATTAGTTACACATGTTTGCATTCTTTGACCCCATCAGTGGGGTCACTTACTTAGTATTTCTTAAAATACTCGAGTCATGTGCTATTTCTACTTTAGGTAAAGGCAAGACACCCATGTACCGTTGACGACGACATTGCAATTAGAGACCATGCCACATGCATAGGATGTTCTTATCTAGTTTTAAATATGTTTTCAAACTCGTAAGTCCATGACAGTGTTTTAAGTTGAAGTAATGTTTTAAGATAAAGATTATGTTTCACGATGATGTTTTAAATGTTTCTTCCACACAAGAGCATAGACTATGATGATGATAGTGACTTTAGGTTAGTAAAAATTTAGGGCTATTACATGTGATGTGCTGATGATGTGATTTATGTTATGGTGTAATACGTTCGGCGATGTAATACATGATGAGACATGCATTATGATATGATGTGATATGTCTATGACATCATGTCTATGATATGATATTTCTATGATATAATATGTTGAAGGACATGTTATGTGCATGGTACGACATAATATGATGTATGATAGGAATGATACGGTATTCAACCCCGATACATGTCTTAAAGACAATGTTGAAAAATGATATGATATGAAGGAAAATGGAAGGAGTTTTTTAGATGCATCAGGGAATGTCTCCTTTTACGATGTTACAAATGCGTACGTCATGAGACAAGAAAATGATCATTATTTCTAACATAATGTTGCGATGATCATGATCATGCCTCGCAAGACACTCGGGATTTGCTGACCTCCGGACATCTGGCTATGGACAACCAGCTCGACTATGATGGGTCTAGGGGGCGTGCAAACCGCCTGAAGACTCACACTTGCACGCACATCCAATTTTATCCAGACTGGAAGCCACCCCTACGATGGTTTTAATGATAGGTCCCTAAGTATGAGTTGCATGTGTTTTCATTCCGTGACCCTAATAGTGGAGTCACTTATTGAGTATTTCCTAAAATACTCAAGTCGTGTGCCACTTCTATTACAGGTAAAGACAAGACACCCCTGTAGAGCTGACGACGACATCACAAGTAAAGACCATGGCACATGCATAGGATAATGGTATTTCATTTCTTAGACTTTAGGTTAGTACACGGTGTTTTTACTTTTAATGTTTATTTTTTCTATTCAATATTTGGTTATGTTGTTTTAAATATATTTTCAAACACGCAAGTCCATGACAGTATTTTATGATAAAGTTTTAAAGATTTATTTCTGCATAAGAGAGTACGTTGTGATGACGATAGCGACTTTAGGTTAGTAGACATCTAGGGTTGTTACAGTTGGTATTAGAGTTCTAGGTTATAGATTCTATAGACTAGCCTACAAGATAGGCTTGACATGTTCCATGGTCCCACATCTTATGCCCCCCGATCATCATCACGTATGTCATGGATAAGATAAGAAAAGGAAATGTTGTTGATTTCATATGTTGTTACTGCTTGGTCATCATCAACTATAACTCCTAATTAAATTTTGACACCATTGACTGTATTATTGTTGACTTAGTTATATGTTTATTTTAATACAGAATTGGTATGATTTACCCAGCATGGAATATGAATGTTAATTAATATATTGATAGTGTTTAGATTAGTACGGTTTGTACCATGAATGGGGAGCTAGAGTTTAGTATTTTATGTCAGATGTCTTGAACATAGTTAAAATACGCAGTGTTATGACCATAGAGATGGGAAAAATGTATCAACGTATACTGACGATTAAATAGATTCAAAAGAAAACGAACAAAAAAACTTGATAGATGACAGCATCTTATAGTCTGCTACAGATATTAAAAGTTGTAGTGTCGAAAAGAAATTTCGTCACTATGAAGTATGTAAATATGAAATTTAAGTATGGGTGAAAAAAAAAAAAATAAGCTAACACAGTAAAAGTTGAAACATTGTATACCTAAACTCATTTATGAATGACATAAACGACTTTAATGTGAGCTAAGCTCAGGAAGTTGTGAGATGTAGAAAACCACCCTGCCTAACACTAATTGAAAATTTTTAAAGTTACAATCGAGCCACATTGTGGATGAGATATTATGATCATGGTCAAAGTTTTATAAATATTTATAAACATGGATTGGAGTTTGAGATTTTTAAGATATCTTAAATTTAGGAATGATTTAAGAGTGATTTGGGAGGAGTCACAATGATTTAAGAGTGATTTTGATAAGATATGGAATCAATACAAGGGGAATAAGATTCGGATTACCTTGTTGATCGAATATCTCAAGGCAAGAACACTTGATTGAGATTCGAATCACTCCACAAGCAAGATCGATCATGTCTAGCTTGAATGACTCTTGTTGATCAAATATCTCAAACACTTGTTTGAGATTCGAATCACTCCACAAGCAAGATTGATCATGTCGAGCTTGAATGATTCTACATGCAATCTAAACTACATAGAATTGCAAAGAAACTTAGCCATTGGCTAAAGGAAAGCACAAATGCTTCTTTAATAATATTTTCCAAGTCTACCTTACAAATACAACATACATGGCTTTATATAGCCTCAAAATAAAACAATTAAAGGCATTCCAAAAGTTGTAACATTCATACTTAATGACCATAATTAGCCATTATGTAAATGTAACCTAAAGTAAATAGTCTTAAAATACATTAATGAAATACAATAACTCTAAATTGTAACCCACCCAAAATTTACAACAATCAAACTTCATTCTTCTTCAATGTAGCATGAATTGAAACATTTTTTTTGATAATTTTGACAACCTTTTCTTCACATCTTCATTGAAGTATATTGTATGATTGATGTCTCTTGGTTCATATCATTCTCCACTTCTTCAAGAGGATTCGTCCTCGAATCTATTTGTGAAACTTTGCTGCAAAAAATAAGTTATGGAAATACGAAGGAACTCACAACACTCTCCTCACGAGTATACACTCAAGGAAATTTTAGGACACTCTTTTTCCACTCAGTTACACAAATGAAGCTCTCATTCTCACCTCTAAAAATTTTAAATAGAGCAAAGATTGAATTTTGAACTCTGGGTCGATTAAAAACTAAAAAGATGAAAATAAATAAAAATCAAATTGAGAGAAACGCAAAGGAAACATATATCCGATCTTGAGCCTGAAGCTCTGATACCAAATGATAAGATATGGAATCAATACAAGGGGAATAAGATTCGGATTACCTTGTTGATCGAATATCTCAAGGCAAGAACACTTGATTGAGATTCGAATCACTCCACAAGCAAGATCGATCATGTCTAGCTTGAATGACTCTTGTTGATCAAATATCTCAAACACTTGTTTGAGATTCGAATCACTCCACAAGCAAGATTGATCATGTCGAGCTTGAATGATTCTACATGCAATCTAAACTACATAGAATTGCAAAGAAACTTAGCCATTGGCTAAAGGAAAGCACAAATGCTTCTTTAATAATATTTTCCAAGTCTACCTTACAAATACAACATACATGGCTTTATATAGCCTCAAAATAAAACAATTAAAGGCATTCCAAAAGTTGTAACATTCATACTTAATGACCATAATTAGCCATTATGTAAATGTAACCTAAAGTAAATAGTCTTAAAATACATTAATGAAATACAATAACTCTAAATTGTAACCCACCCAAAATTTACAACAATCAAACTTCATTCTTCTTCAATGTAGCATGAATTGAAACATTTTTTTTGATAATTTTGACAACCTTTTCTTCACATCTTCATTGAAGTATATTGTATGATTGATGTCTCTTGGTTCATATCAGATTTGGTTGTGTTGCCTTTTCATATAACGAATGAAAAAATGTTAAAATGAGACCTTGAAGACATATGGACAAAAAAGTACATTATTGGACCTTCAGCTAGGCTTAAAAGAAATTGACTAGGAGGATAATGTAACGAAGGAAACTGATTAAACTATTGATCTTGTTGACAGAAGAAAGCAAGTCATCTAGAAGAAAGTGAGAAAATTGAAATTGAGGTTGAGGTAAGTATTTAAGTTCTCCAACATTAATGTCCACATGAATGTTGATTTCAATGCGCCTAAACCACAATCATACTAAATGGATTTTATTTTTCATGAAATTTTAGGAGAAGACTCAATATGATATGATAAGGTTATGTATGAAATTTGATGATAATTAGATTATGATAAAAGGCTAAACCCAGGGTAGGTGTAAAATGACTAAAATTCCCCTATAATTATATATAGCTGGCTTAGGAGCAAAGTGACCCCTAAATGACATTTAATTGAATGAGACTTATGTTACAAGGCCATTGAAATATGTTGAGGATTTAAACCAAGATTTGCAGTGGTAAATAACCAAAATATCCCTATAAGAATTCTAAGATGTTTTCAAGATCTTAAATACTCAAAATACTACGAAAATTTGTGAGACTCGTTTACAATATAAGGGTAAGTATGAAAGATTTTAAGGAGATTATAACAACTTAGGGATATGAGCTAAGAGAAAAAGTATGTAACTACCCCTCAAGACACTTGATAAGAAATCAAGGTTTTTATGAGTACCAAGTGACAAGATACATAGGAAAGATTTCTGCATGTATTTGTTAAGAATTTTTAGGGTGTACTTGTTAAGAATTTTTCCTTAGTTGTATTTCAAGACTTAACAAAAAAACTCTTGAACGAGAACCCGAGATATTTTAAAGACATCCCAATGAGTAGTGCAATATGGTCTTACGACAATGACTACGTCGTAGGAAACGTATGAACACCTAGGTGTAGGTACTTAAACTATGTCACAAGGAACCCGTGAATCCTTGGACATAGGTATGTAAATTGTATCGCACCGAACACATGAAGCTTTGGATGCAAATATTAAGACTATGTCACGGGAAATGCATGAAGCCTCGTGCATTTATTTATTAAATATAAGGAACAAATTAAGGTAACAAAAGTCAAGAGATAGGAGTTGAAGAAAGTTCCCTTAAGTATACTAGTTGAAGAAGGATAATGTTTCAAAGATTTTCTTTTAAGTTTCAATGTGGTAGTTATGAGTGACTGTGAGGTCTTTTAACTCATTAATACCCACAACTTGTATAATTTAATGAACTAATCTTCGAGAAGGTTCTTAAACTAGTTTGTAATGGTCTAAATAAATTCTAAAGGGAGTAACCGGACAAACTCTTAATCGAACTTAAAGTTCTATATAGTGAGCGTTACACAAATTTCTCAGAGTATGAGTCTTGGATGAACAAAAATGTTTCCCATCGGCATCAATGTCATAGAATTTGGTATAGCGAACCATTTTAAACGAAGAGTAGTTTTCCCAAGTTACTAATGAGGTCGTGCAAAAACTAACCGTGATTCCTTCCTTCAAAACTAACCAAAAAAAGATTTTGTACAATTAACAACATTCCAAGCAAAGAAGCATGTTGTTGTCCAAGATTGAACTGGGGACCTTTAGTGTGTAAGACTAACGTGAAGCCAAATATTAATGGTTTAGCTTTGAGTTAGAAGCCAAATATTAATCATTTATACAATTCTAGTAAATTGGCAAACAGACAGATTTACGCGAAGATAGATATGGTCATTACAATGGTTTAGCTTTGAGTTAGAAAGTCACCGTTGGCAAACAGAGAGATTTACGTGAAGATAGATATGGTCATTACAATGGTTTAGGTTTGACTTAGAAGCTAAATATTAATCATTTATACAATTTTAGTAAATTATGTCAAACAAAAGAAAACACGATAGATTTGAAAATAGAGATCTACTACAAATTTGGAATACATGTGAACAAAATTAAAAGGCTAGAGAGTAAATACAAATAAATAAAAAAAAGAAGAAAGATTCAAGTATTAAAAAACTTAAACTAAATATAGAAAGAAAAGTAAATACAGACACAAAATAACTTGAAATAACTCTGTCAATTTTTTTTATACAAAATCATAGAAAATAAGATTTTTAATAAAAGTATATGGACCAATTTAAATTAGAGAAGTAATTTGAGAGGGTTCAAACTTGAAACTGATGTCATGGGCTCAAATAGGTTGACTTGGATTTCAAGGGATAGAATCGAACATTCATTAAGGATATATTCGTGACAACAACTTAAGCTAACCAGGTAACTGACCTTACTATTGATATGGTTATATTTGATGTTGACACATGCTCGTGGTTCTGCACATGTCATATATACTAATATGTGTGAATTATTTGTGAATCGATAGAAGTAAGATTTGTTCATGAAACGTGAAGGTTAGGTTACATCTAGAAGTACTACGGATATGAGAGGTTGATAAAAGAATATAGTTAGGTTATGGGTAGAAAGAGATAGGATTATGATAGATTGATAGAACGATAACGTCAGGGTACGTTCATGTAACGACATGACTGTGATAGGTATAAGAATGTTAAGGCTATGATAAGTTAGGGGACGATATGACCACAAAGTGTTTACGATATGATATGATTATGATACGACATGTGAATGGTGGATGTATATATATTGTGATATGATATAAAGACAATATGTTATGGTAAGATATGTGATAAATTAACATGCTTATGATATAAATATTGTGATATGATATAAAGACAATATGTTATGGTAAGATATGTGATAAATTAACATGCTTATGATATAAATATTGTGATGCGATATGTTATGGCATGATACGTATATGATGAAAATTATTATGCCTGGAAGCATGAAATGTTATGATTATGATACACTTATGTAATTTGAATGATATGATATGATTGACATGCAAAACAATGAACTAGCATGAAATACGACCCCAGCGTATGCATGAAAGATATGATAAGTGATATGAAAAATGATATGGGATGTACGGAACGCTAGTGGGGTTGTATTAAATGATAATGAAAATGAAAAATGTTGGGACTTCATGCATTATTGTGTGTTCATGCATTGGAGAATACCCCTTACCCTTCACAATAGTACGGACGAATACGTTACGAGGCAGGAATACGATCATTATTGTTATCATAATGCTGCGATGACTAAGCAGGAAAACGATCATTATGTTTATCATAATGCTGCGACGGTCAAGCAGGGGTACGATCATTATGGTTAACCTAATGTTGTCGTGACGTTTACTAGTTCTAACGGGTGTTTGGCCTAAGGAGCTCCCGAAGTATGCTCGCCTAACAAGGAAGGTGGCCGGTGTGCGAACTGACAGGTGAGTCCGTACTCGCACGTATGGGCTATGTGTAGAGTATATGATACACATCCAAATTACCCGTTAGGACAGTACCGTAGGAAAATGGATTTAAATGATAGGTCCCGCCATTGCATTTGCATGTTCTTGCATTTCACCCCCAATAGTGGGGTCACTTACTGAGTATTTCTTAAAATACTCAAGCCACGTGCTACCTTTATTTCAGATTAAGGCAAGGCATTCCTGTACGGCTTACGACGACATCACAACTCGAAACTATGGCATATGCATAGAGTAGTCGTATTTATTTTCTTAGACTTAGACTAGGATAGGATATTTTTAATTTAAACGTTCATTTATTTTATTTAGCCTTTTGTTGTTTTGTTTTTAAAGTTGTTTTCGAAACACGTAAGTCCATGGCTGTGTTTTAAGCTGAAGGTTATGATTCATGAAAGTTTAAATGTAGTATTTCCGCATTCAATATTTATGATATGTATACAGTCGCGACCTTAAATTAAGTAGAAAATTTCGAGTCGTTATAAATGAACTATCCCAAAGATCAAAAGGTGACTTGTGCATCGTTTATACTAAAAAATGATGCGGAGTTATAGTCGGGGGATAACCGGGGGATTCTCAGCCAAGATGGAAGTGTGATACAATAAACCAACTTTTAGCTTTTATGTTTAATATAGTTGATGTATTAAATATTAATGTGAACGGTTCAGATTAAGTTTTTTTTTTTTTATTATTTTTTTTTGTCTTTTTATATTTAATATATTAAATAAACACTTTAAATTAAATATATTTTTCTCTATTTGTATTTATTTAACATATTAAATATTTATTCCAACCCTTCAAATTAGTTCTATTTTCTTAGATTAAATTTTAATTTGTATCATTCAAATTTTTCTTTTAACTAAATTAAAGTCTTAATTAATCAATTTTCATTGGTTAACTATATATTTAGAGTTGCACTTTTATGGATGGTATAACAAGTTGTGTCAATTGATATAATCATTACAAAAAAGTCAATCATTCACAATTTTTTCGTAATTACAGCTGGGTCAAAAGTTCGTTATACCCCTTAATTATATCTTTCACCTTTAAGTATTACTGATTCTCTAATGAACCATTTGTTAATGATTCAATCATAAACTAAGTCCCTCTCGAGCCAGTAAGAGGAGTGGGCCTCATTGTTCAAATCTCAAAATCAACACTAAAGGAAACTACTCATCTACTTATATATATGAGAATGGGTGAAAGTCATCGCATGAAATTATGTTCCCATCTCCCATTTGGTCAAGTACTGAAAATGGAAGGCATAATGATTAGGTTACGAAAGTCATTCTCATCCATACAAATAAAAGAATAACCTTCATAGACAAGAGTTCGTAACTCACTAAGAATTAAAATCAAGTCGCATATGATCATCTGTGAAATATTAATCTTCGCAATTAATGAATTTATAAATAGAGATTAAATATTTCGTGATTCAGTTTTATACAAACTAATTGTATAGGATTATCTCACTCACATGTCTTTGTTCCCTTCACTTTGAAAGGTTGACCTATTTCTTAACATTCCAAACAAGGTTATATAAATATACATGTCAATTTAAAATGATTTTTATTAGGCATAAATTGACCAATATAAAATATAATACACAATAGGGATGTTCAAAAAACTCGATGATCAGAAAAATTCGATCAACTCAACTCTATAGTTTGGGTTGAATTGTGAACTTATTTGGGTTAGATTTGGTTCAAATAAATGAAAATTTTATAAATAAAGTTGGTTCATGATTGAGTTTATCTAACTAACTTGATGTAATAACGAAGAAATTAGAAGAAAAAAACTGACATTGTCCCACATCCCTTAAGTTAGAACTTGGGAGTTGGCCTCTCGTGTAAAATGGAGATACCTTACTTCATTTTATCATCCCACTTCAAAGGTTTGAAGCTAGTCGGAGAATAAATTTTCTGAGGTCTTCAAGCCAGCATTCTGTTTAATCCGACTTGGGTCTCATAACTCGGACCCTTTCCTTCAAATTTCAACTATTCGGAAGCATTTAAGGTTAGTATGACTACTTTTAACTAGTTTAAATTTTGAGTTTAAGGTTAGTATGACTACCTTTTAACTAATTCAAATGTTGAGAGTCTTAAATTATTTAGGTATAATTAGGCTTAAACTACCTTTTAAGTAGTTTAAATTATTTATGTATAATTAGGCTTAACTATCTTAAAATATTAGAAATATGATTAAATTATACCTTTTAACTAGTTTAAATTTTTAGAGTTAAGTTTAAATTATTTATGCATTTAGTAAGTTGCCTTGGGAGCATTATGGTCATTTTATACCGTTATTTGGTTTACTACTCAACTTTGTGCAATGACTATCAAATTGCATATATAATCTTAACATACCCTAGTATGCTCAGAATTAAAAGTTCATGGGCAGCAAAATTCATTTAGTGGGTTATTTTGATGTTACTTAAATCTCAAGAAATTTGATCCGTTTAGGGTCTTAACTCATGGTTCTTAATATTTTTCTTTCATATATCTTTAATTCATACTTGGTTTAATGTTTATATAAAAATTCAAGCAATTCCTACAAGTATTTCTTAAGAAAATTCTGATGGTTACTTACCTCATAGTTGACGTACGGGACCTCCATTCTCGAGAAATTGGTATCCCAATTGCTTCAAATTTTCTTTGACACAATCCTTGGGGTGTCAAGTTTCTATAACCATAAATTTTTCATGACAACTTGAATAGAAGAGGATTAAAATTAAGAAAAATTGAGGGAGGGTCACGGTTCGGTTTGACATGGGGGGTTCAACTGAACTGGCCACGTCATCATCCTCTTCCTCTGTAAAGAGGAAGACGCGCATGTCCAATAGCGCTGCCATTTTAAAATGCCTCTCACCTGCTCTAATCATGACATTGCTCTCCTTGATTTCTTCATGAAACTTAAAATGGAGTTACAAGGAAGAGCTTGGGATTGACTTCATACCTTCTCGTGAATTGTAGCCTAAGATATTTGCCTCCAAAGTTGGTTGGAAAACTAATACTTCCCTGTAGTTAAATGAATTAGTTTGAACAAACGTCTTTAAGTGTGGCATTAATGTTTATAAATTCATCTCAATCTACAGCTCACACAAAAAAGGAGAGAATTGACTTGTTGGGCAACTCGATCTAGGAAGTTTTAGCTCTAGATTTCTCTCCTATATATCTTCCCTCCTCTTTAGATGGAAGAATCGAAGAACGAAGAAAATAGGGGAAGAGAGAGAAGATATGATCCAAAATTTTGAGTCACATTCTTACCGTATATTCTATCCATTTCAATTTTGTATGAACATTTTCTAACTCCACAAATTTTTCTTACCATTCTATCTTTTTTAAACTTTTTTGATTGATGATGTTATTATTTTTACAAAACGCGTACGCTATGAATATGAAGTTGATGATCATCATCATGCCTCGCATAACACTCGAGATTTGCTAACCTACGAACGTCTGGCTATGGACAATTAACCCGACTATGGTTAGTCCAGGGGGCGTGCGAACCGTCTGAAGACTCTCGCTCGCATGCACATCTAATTTTGTCGGAACTAGAGGCCACCCCTATGATGGTTTTAACGGTAGGTCCTTAAGTATGTGTTGCATGTGTTTGCATTTCGTGACCCTAATAGTTGTGAGTATCGTTAGATCGACATAGGACACAACCCTAAGAGCATGAAAATGATATTAATATAAACATCCATGAGTATGTGTTACCTAGAGTAACAAAGAGATGAGACTAGAGGGGTGTGTCAGAAAAGACATTATGATGGATTTAGAGGAACCTCATGCATGTTCTAAGTTCATAAGCATAGGGATACTTCCCCTAGAGATGATGAGCGCGAACGCACACAATATGATGATGAGTGCGAATGCGCATAGATGAGGGTGTTCATGAGGCGCATGACACTGTGGGGTTACGCTAACCTCAAAACATCACTACAGATTAGCTTGACCAGAGGGTCCAGGGGGTGTGTGAGCGCCCTAGAGATTCACAATCGCACATGTGAATAGTGTGTAGGAAAGTACTACACATCCAATTTGTCCGAGACTGGAGGCCACCCCTATGATGTTCGAGATAGGTCTCTAAATCATGATTGCATGTGTTTGCATTTGCATGACCCCCTATAGTTGGGCCACTTACTGAGTATTCTTCGAAATACTCTGGTCGTGTGCCATATCATTTTTTAGGTAAAGGCAAGGCGCACTTGTATGGAGTACGGCGACATCGCAAGCAGAGACTGTGGCACGTGCATGTGATAGATTCATATTTAAATTTCTAGGTTTAGGTTAGAATAGGTTGTTATGCATTTCATTGTTTTAAATAACTTCGTATTGCTCTTATTTTCTCTAAATTTTAGTATTTTGTATTTAAATACGTAAGACCATGACTGTGTTTCCAGATAAGATGTTGTTTTAAGCGTTTTTCAAGGTTTACGTTATAAATGATGTTCATGTAAGAGTTATATTTCCACATTATAGAGGAGCATGAGACGTTAGTAGCGACACTATGTAAAAATTTAGGGTCGTTACAGTTGATATCAAAGCTCTAGGTTTTAGATTCTGTAGACTAGCCTACGATGTCGGCTTGACACATTCCATGGTCACAACGTCGATGTCTCGTCACTGTTAGGTACGTCTTGCATAAGATAAGAAAAGAGAAACATTTTCGAACTCGCATGCATTTTTCTGTTGATATTACTGAAATTGTTGTGATATTTCATATATTTATTATAGAGTATGATGTGATTTGTTGTATGCTGAGTAATTTTGTTTGCAATATGATGTGACTTTAGTATATGTATTTTTATTAATATATATGCATAGTGGTGAACCTTAGATTTAAGAGATGCTATCTTGGTTTCTAGAACCATGCTGCCTAGACCACGCAAAAGAGTAAGACAAGGAAGGCGATGATCTCCTATTAGAGGTAGAGGGCGAGGTGAGGCTGAAGAGAGTCCACCTCAAGAAGGATTAGAGACGGGGTTTGAATTAAAACCCTTATTGCATGAAATGTATGTATGCACCCCTTCGGGGGTAGACTTAGTAGCTAGGGATAGAGTAAAGAATGACCAAGTAATCATAGGTAATCTCGATGATGAAAGCAAAGAGGTTAGTCCAACAAGACGGATGGGCTATATTAGCATTTGTCGTATACGTAAGAGGAAAACAAAAGACTATAGAAAACGTGCCAATAGTAAACGAGTTCCCAGATGTATTTCCGGATGATCTACCTAGAATACCCCCTTCATGAGCAATCGACTTCGTCATCGACCACAAGCTAGGAACTAGGCCTATTTTCAAAGCACCTTATCACATGGTGCTAGCAGAGTTGAAGGAACTCAAGGCATAATTACAAGACTTACTGAATAAAGGGTTCATTCGACCTAGCGTATCCCCCTAGAGTGCGCCAGTGTTGTTTGTTAAGAAGAAAGATGGATCGATGCGTCTATGCATCAATTAAAGAGAGCTAAATAAGAGAACCATAAAGAACAAATACCCTCTGCCTAGAATGGAAGACTTATTCGATCAACTCAGAGAGGCAACAATATTTTCTAAGATAAATCTGCGGTCAGGTTACCATTAAATAAAGATTAAAGAAAAAGACATACAAAAGACAGCATTTAGGACGAGGTACGATCACTATGAGTTAGTAGTGATGTCATTTGGCCTCACCAATGCTCCAACTGTGTTAATAATGTTAATGAACCGAGGGTTCAAGGATTGTCTTGACACTTTTGTGATCGTGCTCATTGATGACATCCTAGTGTACTCGAAAATAGACCAGGAACACTTCTGAAAAATCCTAGCGACTCTAAGAGAGAACAAGTTATACGCAATGTTCTCAAAGTGTGAATATTGGTTACGACAAGTCTTTTTCCTAGGACACATCGTGACAAAGGACGGAGTATCCGTAGATCCCATTAAGGTCGAAGCGGTCACAAAGTGGGAACGCCCAACTACGATAACATCAGTACAAAGTTTCTTAGGACTTGCAGGATACTATCGATGGTTTGTGCAGGACTCCACTAGGATAGCCTCGCCTTTGACACAGTTAATGAGAAAAGGGGTTTCATTCATATGGAATGATGCTTGTGAGGCAAGCTTCCAAAACCAAAGAGAGAGATTGGTAACAGTCCAGGTACTCATAGTACCTGAAAGCTCCGAAGGGTACGTAATCTATAGTGATGCATCCATGAAGGGACTAGGATGTGTGTTAATGCAACATGTAAGGTTGTTGCATACTCGTCCCGTCAACTAAAAGAATACGAAAAAAATTACCCTACCCACGACCTAGAGTTGACAGTTGTAGTGTTCGCACTAAAAATTTGGCGACACTTCTTGTATGAAGAGAAACTCAAAGTTTTTCCAACCACAAGAGTTTAAAATATTTCTTCACCTATTAAGAGTTAAATATGAGGGAGAGAAGGTGACTAGAATTGGTGGGACTATGATGTAGATATCCAGTACCACCCTAGAAAAACAAACGTGGTCGCAGACTTAGAGTAGAAAGACGGCCTACTCGTCAACCCTCATTACAAGGAAAGTAAGGGTACAAATAGAATTTGAGCAAGGCAGCATAGCTGTAGCGAGCGAGGGAATCATAGCACAGCTGGCCAGACTCATAGTGCAACCTACTCTTAAGCAGAGAATTATTACCTCCCAACGATAGGATCCTAATGTACAGAAAGTCCTAGGCAGCTAGACAAAAGTCCAGTAGACGGATTCTCAAAGTCCTCAGATGAAGAACTATTGTATCAGGGATGCCTATGTGTCCTGACAATAGAGGAGTTAAGGAAAGAGATACTGACGGAAGCTCACACCTTGCCATTAGCCATGCACCAGGAGGTACTAAGATGTACCAAGATTTCAAACAACATTTTGGTGGAGGATAAGGAACTTTAGGGGTAAAACAACATAAGGAACAAGAAGTAACTTTAGGGGTAAAACGGTAAATTGACCTAGCTCTAGTTACGAACAACCTGTGAAGGATCGACCTACTAATCATGGTTATATCAAATGGACAGAAATATATCTATAGTGAGGGGAGTGCAACTACTAGGCTATAGTGGAGTGTCCTAGTAGTTAACGAATGTTGGTTAACAAGGTTAATGAGTTTAGCCGGTTAATCTTGGATCGTTGGAGCCCATGATCTATACGTCCATTAGGTCCCTCTGCTAGCTCATATCGGACTAAACCATAGAACAGTCTGACAAGTGAGTTCGAAGTGTTCAAATTCAAATTAGGGAACATGCGCTACATATATATGATATATTTAACCGCATTTTTGTTTTATTTACGAATTAAACAAAAGGAGAGAATCTGAGATATTTAAATAAGATTTAAATATCTTAATCAATTATGTGTCGGAGTTGATTGGGATTGGCATTTGAATTAATATTAAATATTAATTAAATAGTTTAATTAATCATTTAATGTTACTTTAATTTGAAATTCATTATTCAAATTAATTGTTGAATTAAAATGAAGAAAGTCAAAATGTTGACTTCATTTAATGGAAAAATCCATGTTAGTGGAATTTTGAGTGTCAAAATTTGGTTAACTCAAACATGCATGCTTGCCACATAATCCCAAACATTTGAGTGGAATTTTAAGCGTCAAAATTTGGTGATCTCAAATTTGCATGAACATGCAAACATGACTCTTTAAATAGAGTGATCATTGTACATGGAAGGTCTTCTTCTTCTTGGTGAAAAACCATGACATAAGCCTCTCACAAACACTCTCTTCATATATACAAAATCCCTCCCAAGTTTAGTCACTCACCGGATTCCACAATCCCGTTCTAAGGTCGAAGGATAGTGGAGAAGATACTAGTAGTTGTTCGAAACCGGTTCGTGAGGAAAAAGAAGTTTGAACTACAAAAGGTTAGTATTCAAACTCATTAAGTTTTAATACTTATGAACATGCTAGTTATTTACTATAATTGATGTTCTAAAAGTGCCTAAGATCCAAATTACTTCCGCGTGTGTTATATTAGCACCATCAATGTTATGTATATGTTATGATACGTGAATGATGGTTAGGATACGTTCCTATAACGGTATGACTCGGATTCGTAAATAAAACGATATGGTTAGGATGTGTTCCTATAACGGTAAGACTAGCATACATTCATGAAACGACGTGAACTAAGATATGCATATGAAAATGATATGACTAGCATAAAATACAATCTCGACGTATGCATGAAAGTATGATAAACGATATGAGAAATGATATGAAAAACGATATGATATGTTCGCTAGAGGGATTGTATTAAACAATAATAAAAATGAAAAAAAAAATGTACCCCCCTTAACGGGTGTCCGGGGCACTGAGAGCTACTAGAGAATGAAATAAGGGTTAGGTCCTTGTACGTTATGATGATAGGTCCCGTAATTGTAAGTTAAGGTGAGTGGAAGAGTCACTCAAGTGACTATGAGTCAAGTCATATAATGTAGTTTTATGTTGACTACAAAGGGAGTCAAACCCACAACCTTCTAATCCAAAGTTAGACACACTAATCCACTACCCTATGCAGTCATTTTTCAAAGTTTATGCAAATACATTAATATAAATATATATTTTTATACTTTTATGTTTGAATTCCTACTTATCATACTCTGATGGAAAGTATGGGGACCTGATGCATAATTGTGTGTTCATGTGTATCGAGATACTGCCCCATTATGATGAGCACGGACCCGTACTTCATGAGACTGATTGTTATCATCTTGTTCGCCATAATGCTACGACAATCACTATTCCCTACGGGTGTCCAGCAACAACTCTTAGAGAGTGCTAGCCAGACAAGTAGGCGTAGGGAGCGTGCGAGCCTGCCTAGTGGGCCCATGTTCGTAGGTGTGAGCCATGTGTAGAGAAGTATTACACATCTAATTTAGCTTGAACTAAAAAGCCTTCAAGAGAATGAAATGAACTCTTGTACAGTTGATGACTACATTTCATGTGACTTCATTTCATAACGCCAATAGTCGGGCCACTTATTGAGTACAGGGGTTCCTACACACGGCCCACAAGTCACATTAAAGACCATGGAACTTGTGTTACGATAAGTTGCATTTATTTATTTTGTAGTCCTTAAGTTAGATTAGGACATTGTTTTATTCTTTTTTTGTTTTATATAAATTTCACGTTGTTTATTTTTCGCTATTTTTTTTAAGGTTTTATTGCGAATGATTAAGTCCATGACATGGTGTTATGAATTATTTAAATGAATTTTTCACACAAAAAAGGTCATGTCATGCATATCGACTCTATTTGAGTAGGAAAAAAAATGTTATTGTTGAGTGTTCTATTGTTGACTGAGTCATTTGTCTATCATGAGTAATTATGTGTTGACTATAGATCATGTCACCTAGAGAATGTGGAAGAGGACGTACGGAAAAAAGACGCCCCCTGTTAAAGGACGGGGTAGGGGTAGAGGGAGTCCACCTCCAGCGACGCACCGGCTACTTGAATGGACCCCATGACGACCCTTATTTTCGAATCATTCTACGTTGTGATGCAAACGATGGTGACCACCCAACAGACCAACAGTACGCAGTCCATGCGAGAAGCAAGGTATGCGAGATTTCAAGCGATAGATTCTCACACCTTTAATGGTGCCTTAGGTGACCCAACAAAGGTACAATTGTCAAAATGGTCTATTGAGACAATTTTCCTATTAATGATGTAATAGTCTAAAAAATCATAAATAAATAAACAAATAAAAACAATTATAAAATAAGATTAGGTTATAAAAAAATAATAATAAATAAACAAAAAAAAGAAGGAACAACCCTCTCACTAACCTCTTATGTCTTTCCTAAGTAATCTCTTTCCTCAGTTATCTCTCCTCAACCCATCCCTTGCCGAGAAAGTCACCATTGAAAAAAAAAGAACAGAAAAACAACAATTGTTAGATTTACTTATGAAAAAATGAGAACCGCTCTTACCCAGTTGAGATTCACCTATAGAGAGATTTACATGAAGATAGATATGGTCATTAAGGTATATATTAAATCTTCATTTCTCTTATCCTATTTCTTTTTTTAGAAATCACCCTACTGTAGTTAGATCTTCATTAAATCATTACAATGGTTTAGGTTTGAGTTAGAAACTAAACGTTAATCATGTCAAACAAAAGAAGGTGGAGTATGCTCGTCTAACAAGGAAGGTGGCCCAACGGTGTGCGAACTGACTCGTGAGTCCATACTTGCACGTATGGGCTATGTGTAGAGTATATGATACACGTCCAAATTACCCGTTAGGACAGTACCGTAGGAAAATGGATTTAAATGTAGGTCCCGTCATTGCATTCGCATGTTCTTGCATTTAACCCCCAATAGTGAGGTCACTTACTGAGTATTTCTTAAAATACTCAAGCCACGTGCTACTTTATTTCAGATTAAGGCAAGGCATTCTTGTACGGCTGACAACGACATCGCAACTCGAGACTATGACACATGCATAGAGTAGTCGTATTTATTTTCTTAGACTTAGACTAGGATAGGATGTTTTTAATTTAAACGTTCATTTATTTTATTTAGCCTTTTGTTGTGTTGTTTTTAAAGGTGTTTTCGAAACACGTAAGTCCATGACTGTGTTTTAAGCTGAAGGTTATGATTCATGAAAGTTTAAATGAAGTATTTCCGCACTCAATATTTATGATATGTATACAATCGCAACCTTAAATTAATTAGAAAATTTTGAGTCGTTATAAATGAACTGTCTGGATGATCAAAAGGTGACTTGTGCATCGTTTATACTAAAAAATGATGCGGAGTTATAGTCGGGGGATAACCGGGGGATTCTCAGCCAAGATGGAAATGTGATACAATAAACCTACTTTTAGCTTTTATGTTTAATCTAGTTAACATATTAAATATTAATGTGAATGGTTCGATTAAGTTTCTTTTTTTTTTTTTTTTTTTTATCTTTTTATATTTAATTATCTAATATATTAAATAAACACTTCAAATTAAATATATTTTTCTCCATTTGTATTTATTTAACATATTAAATATTTATTCCAACCCTTCAAATTAGATCTATTTTCTTAGATTAAATTTGAATTTATACCCTTCAAATTTTTCTTTTAACTAAATTAAGGTTTTAATTAATCAATTTTCATTAGTAAACGATATATTTAGAGTTGCACTTTTATGCACGGTAGAACAAGTTGTGTCAATTGATATAATCATTACAAGCAAGTCAATCATTCACAATTTTTTCGTAATTACAGCTGGGTCAAAAGTTCGTTATACCCCTCAATTATATCTTTCACCTTAATACCACTGATTCTCTAATGAACCATTTGTTTCTGATTCAATCATAAGCTAAGTTCCTCTTGAGCCCGTAAGAGGGGTGGGCCCCATTGTTCAAATCTCAAAATCAACACTAAAGGAAACTACTCATCTACTTACCATATATGAGAATGGGTGAAAGTCATCTTGTGAAATTATGTTCCCATCTCCTGTTTTGTCAAGTACTGAAAATGGCATGCATAATAATTAGGTTACGAAAGTCATTCTCACCCATACAAATAAAAGGATAACCCTCATAGACAAGAGTTCATAACTCAATAGGAATTAAAATCAAGTCGCATATGATCATTGGTGAAATATTACTCTTCTCAATTAATGAATTTATAAATAGAGATTAAATATTTAGTGATTCAGTTTTATACAAACTAATGGTATAGAAATATTTAGTGATTCAGATTAAATAGTTAGTTTTATACAAACTAACTCACATGTCTTTGTTCCCTTCACTTTGAAAGGTTGACCTATTTCTTAACATACCAACCAAGGTTATATAAATATACATGTCAATTTAAAATGATTTTTATTAGGCATAAATTGACCAATATAAAATATAATACACAATAGGGATGTTCAAAAAACTCGATGATCAGAAAAATTCGATCAACTCAACTCTATAGTTTGGGTTGGATTGTGAACTTATTTGGGTTGAATTTGGTTCAAATAAATGAAAATTTTATGAATAAAGTTGGTTCATGATTGAGTTTATCTAACTTGATGTAATAACCAAAAAATTAGAAGAAAAAAAATGACATTGTCCCACATCCCTTAAGTTAGAAGTAGGCCTCCCGTGTAAAATGGAGACACCTTACTTCATTTTATCATCCCACTTGAAAGGTTTGAAGCCAGTCGGAGAATACATTTTATGAGGACTTCAAGCCAGCATTCTGTCTAATCCGACTTGGGTCTCATAACTCGGACCCTTTCCTTCTAAGGTCTCATAACTCGGACCCTTTCCTTCTAATTTCAACAATTCAAAAGCATTTAAGGTTAGTATGCCTACCTTTTAACTAATTCAAATTTTAAGAGTCTTAAATTGTATAACTAGTTTAAATTTTTAGAGTTAAGTTTAAATTATTTATGTGTAATTAGACTTAAACTAGTTTAAAATAGCAGGAGTATATTTAAATTATTTTATGTAAAATTAAGCTTAGTTATGCAAGATTGTTCTCAAAATATATATATATATATATATATATATATATATAAATTTTAATGTTTTAAAAAATAGTAGGAATTTTTCATAAAAGTTTTCCACTATCCTATGGTATTGCTCGAACTAGAAAACTTTAATATGTTAGACTAACATGATAAACCAACTACACCACAACATTATGATATACTAATTTATAAATACAAATTTATTCTATATTATGATATAATGTTATAAAACCCACCGGAGTAAAAAGAAAAAAGAAAGATAAAATTAGAATTTCAAATCTCTATATTTTTTTTCTAGAATTGATTGAATAGTATTTATATCCTACTTTTCCCAATACATCAAGCTCTTTAATCTTAATATTGGCTTCTAAAAAGTTGACTACTTATTAGGGACAACTATACAACTCAGAAAATTAATGTCTGGACCCTTTCAATAGAAGCAAATTAGATAATGGTTAGTTTTAATCGACCATATGGTGAGAGTTAAAACCACTTAAAACTGGTCTTTAGATAATGAAAGACACTATGGATTTGGGAGTTCTTTATTGAAAAGAGGATAATCGAGAGTTAATAACATATACTAACATGATTATTCACTATGCTATGGAGTAATTTTTAAAAGTTTATGCTTATACTTTAATATAAATATATATTTTTATACTTCTACGTTTGAATTTCCACCTATCATACTATGATAGAAAGTATGGAGACCTGATCAATAACTGTGTTCACGTGCATCGAGATACTTCTCCATTATGGTGAGTACGGACACGTAGACCATGATACTGATTATGACCATCATGTTCGTCATAATGCTACGACGACTGCTATTCTCTCTAGGTGTCAAGCAATAGCGCATTAGCGAGTGCTAGCCCGACCAGCAGGCCTAGGAGGCGTACGAGCCCATCTTGTGGATTCACGTTCGCACGTGTGGGCCATGTGTACAGAAGTATTATACATGATGTTTTTAATGATAGGTCCCACCATGTTGTATGTGACTCCATTTCATAACCCCGATTTCAGAACCATGGAACTTGTGTTACGATAAGTTGCATTTTATTTATTTTGTAGTCCTTAAGTTTGATTAGGGCATCATTTTAATGCTTTTTTGTTTTATACAAATTTCATGTTGTTTATTTTTAGTTGTTTTGTTTTAAGGTTTTATTATGTATGTTTAAGTCCATGACATCGTGTGTTCTGAATTATTTAAATGAATGTTTTCACAAAAAAATGTCAGGTCAAGTCATTCACATCGTAGCGACTCTATTTTAGTAGAAAAATAGGGTCATTACAATTGGTATCAAAGCCCTACGTTACAGATTCCGTTGTCTAGCATACGAGGTAGTGTTAGTACGTTCCATGGTCCCACTGCAGATAGTCCGTCACCGTCAAGTACGTCATACGTAAATTAATAAAAAAAGATATTGAATGTTATTGTCAAGTGTGATATCGTTGAATCAGTCGTGTGTTTTTAATGATATAGTGTATGACATATTTTTTGTACCGAGGGATCCTCACTTAAGAGTAATTATGTGTTGATTATAGATCATGTCACCTAGAGGACGTGGAAGGGGGTGTAGGGGAAGTAGATGACACCCTCTTAGAGGATGGGGTAGAGGTAGAGGGAGTCCACCTCGTGAAGGATCAGTAACTCAAACCGACACAGCAATGCCACCCCTAGTGGCACCGACGTCTAGAATGGACCCCAAGACTACCATGATTTGGGAATCATTCTAGGTTGGGATGCAAATGGTGGTGACCATCCAGCAGATCAACAGTACGCAGTCATTGTGAGAAGCGCTGTATGCAGGATTTCAAGGGATAGATCCTCGTACCTTTAATGGTGCCTCACGAGACCCAATAAAAACACAATTGTGGCAATCATCAATTAAGACAATCTTCTTATTAATGAACTGTCTGGATGATCAAAAGGTGACATGTGCATCATTTATGTTGAAAAATGATGCGAGTTATGGTCGGGGTATAATCGGAAGATTCTCAGCCAAGAATGGAAGTGTGATACAATAAATATATTTTTTGCTTTTATGTTTAATATAGTTAATACAATAAATATATTTTTTGCTTTTATGTTTAATATAGTTAATATGTTAAATATTAATGTGAACACGCGAGATTATTATTATTATTTTGTCTATGTATATTTAATATATTTAATATATTCAATAAACACTTTAAACTAAATATATTTTTTTCTATTTGTATTTAATATATTAAATATTTATTTGAACACTTTAAATTAGATCTATTTTCTTCTTTATATTTGATATATCTAATATACTAAATTCTAAATTTTAATTTTTCTTTTAACTAAAGTGAACCTTTTAGTGTTATGAGGAGTTATCAAAAAGATTCAAGGACCAAAAATTAAATAATTAAACTCTTTAATTAAATTTTTTTTATTGTTAACTATAGGTCACTCAACTATATATTTAGAGTTGCACTTTTATGCACGGTAGGAGAAGTTGTGTCAATTGATATAATCATTACAAACAAGTCAATCATTGCACTTCATACATTCCAAGCGGCATAGTCTCAATACCTACAGTCGAGGGTTCATACGTTGAAAGCTACGAAGTCTAAGTTAGGAACATGCTATACCTATAGAGCTTGTATAGTATTTTTCTTGGTTCTCAGTTTTCAACATTATGTAAATTCTAAGGTTTGTAATTTCTAGAAACATAAGTCGTATCATGCATTCGTAGGCTCTAACTTTGTTTAGGTTTCAAAATTGTTCTAATTAATTTGTATTAAGAAATTTGATTTAGGATATAAGATTAGTTATGAAATATATTTTATAGAGTGGTCATTATTTAGGATTTTTCCTCCCTCTTAGAAATTGGTTGTCAGTCCTTGGGGGAATGTCACTAGCCTATAGAACACATTAGTTCATTTAGTCTTGTGGATCAATGTCACTAGCCTTCTCAGCATCATTTAGCCTGTCCGATGGATTTCTTGAGTGTTCTTGTTTATTTATGGCATGAAACTACTCGAAGCATGGGTCTACTTATTGATACGTTATGAAAAGCCCCCTTAAATCCATTTGATTTCTTTTTTACCGACAAAAACTTGTGCTTGAAAATAAATATAGTTATTGTGAATAAAAAATGAAACAATGAGATTATGGATTTCTTTTATTTCTACGATTTAGTTGGTTGCTTGTATCCTATTTAAACATGAACATTAATGAAAATTGGACTTTCTCAGTTATGTTTCTCATTCTTAGCATGGTATCAAAGCTTCTAATTTTTAACAACTTGAAATTTTGAAAATATCTTTATGCCCTTATGAATAGGCATTGTAAGAAGTAGTAAGTCATTTACCTCTGAAAATGCTCCCATACCTTTTAGACTTAGTATGTCATCAATCATAATAACTAAAAAAATAAAAAAATAAAAGGGCCTACTACAAAGTTTCATAGCTTTTAGAGGTCATTTACATCATGAACCGAAGGTAAGTTGCCTTAAGGGCATTATGGTCATTTTATTCCGTTATTTGGTTTAACTACTCAACTTTGTGCAATGACTATCAAATTGCATATATAATCTTAACATACCATAGTATGATCAGAATTAAAACTTTGGCCGAAATTCATTTAGTGGGTTATTTTGATGTAACTTAAATCTCAAGAAATTTGATCGGTTTAGGGTTTTAACTCATGGTTCTTAATATTTTTCCTTCATATATATTTAATTCATACTTGATTTAATGTTTATATAAAAATTCAAGCAATTCCTACAAGTATTTCTTAAGAAAAGTCTAAGATGGTTACTTACCTCGTAGTTGACCTCTGGAACCTCCGTTCTCGAGAAATTGGTATCCTAATTGCTTCAAATTTTCTTTGACACAATCCTTGGGGTGTCTAGTTTCTATAACCATAAAGTTTTCATGACAACTGGTCTAGAAGAGGATTGAAATTAAGAAAAATATAGGGAGGGTCACGGTTCGATTTGACATGGCGGGTTCAACTTAATTGGCCATGTCATCATCCTCTTCCTCTTTTAAGAAGAAGACGTGCATGTCCAATAGCGCCGCCGTTTTAAAACGCCTCTCACCTGCTCCAATCATGACATTGCTCCGCTTGATTTCTTCATGAAACTTAAAGATGGTGTTACAAGGAAGAGCTTGGGATTGACTTCATACCTTCTCGTGGATTGTAGCCTAAGTTATTTGCCTCTAAAGTTCATCGGAAAACTAATACTTACCTCTAGTTAAATGAGTTGGTTTGAACGAACATCTTTGAGTGTGTGCATCATTCTCGCCAGCTCCAATCATGGTATTGCTCCCCTTGATTTCTTCATGAAACTTAAAAATTGTGTTACAAGGAAGAGCTTGAGATTGACTTCATACCTTCTCGTGAATTGTAGCCTAAGTTATTTGCCTCCAAAGTTTGTTGGAAAACTAATACTTCACTCTAGTTAAATGAATTGGTTTGAACGAACGTCTTTAGGTGTGTGGCATTAATATTTATAAATTCTTCTCAATCTACAGCTCACCCAAAAAAGTAGAGAATTGACTTGTTGGGCAACTCGATCTATGATGTTTTAGCTCTAGATTTCTCTCCTATCTCTCTTCCCTCCTCTTCAGATGGAAGTCCATGACTGTGTTTTCCAAATAAGAAGTTGTTTTAAGCGTTTTTCAAAGTTTACGCTATAAATGATGTTCATATAAGAGTTATATTTCCACATTATAGATGAACATGAGACGTTAGTAGGGATACTAAGTATGTGGAAATTTAGGGTCGTCACAGTTAATATCAAAGCTCTAGGTTTTAGATTCTGTAGACTAGCCTACGATGTAGGCTTGGCACATTCCATGGTCCCATCAGGTACGTGTTGCATAAGATAAGAAAAGAGAAACATTTTCGAACTCGCATGCATTTTTCTAGTGATATTACTGAAATTGTTGTGATATTTCATGTATTTATTATAGAGTAAGATGTGATTTGTTGTATGTTGAGTGATTTTGTTTGCAATATAATGTGACTTTATTATATGTATTTTTAATAATATATATGCATAGTGATGAACCTTAGACTTAAGAAATGCTATCTTGGTTTCTTGAACCATGCTGCCTAGACCATGCAAAAGAGTAAGACAAGGAAGGGGACGATGTCCTATTAGAGGTAGAGGAGGAGGTGAGGCTGAAGAGAGTTAACCTCAAGAAGGATCACATATGGGGTTTGAATTAGAACCCTTATTGCATGAAATGTCTGTAAGCACCCCTTTGGGGGTAAACTTAGTAGCTAGGGATAGAGTAAAGAATGACCAAGTAATCATAGGGAACCAAACTCTAAGTGTTGACCTGATGGTAGTAAACATGATGGACTTCGACGTCAAACTAGGCATGGATTAGCTAGCCGAAAACCATGCTAGTCCTAAGAACTCAAGACGTCATCGAACACAAGCTAGGAACTGGGCCTATTTCCAAAGCACCCTATCACATGGTGCTAACAGAGTTGAAGGAACTCAAGACGTATTTACAAGACTTACTGAATAAAGGGTTCATTCGACCTAGCGTATCCCCTTACAGTGCATCAGTGTTGTTTGTTAAGAAGAAAGATGGATCGAGAGCTAAATAAGAGAACCATAAAGAACAAATACCCTCTGCCTAGAATGGAAGACTTATTCGATCAACTCAGAGAGGCAACAATATTTTCTAAGATAAATCTGCGGTCAGGTTACCATTAAATAAAGATTAAAGAAAAAGACATACCAAAGACAGCATTTAGGACAAGGTACGATCACTATGAGTTCGTAGTGATGTCATTTGGCCACATCAATGCTCCAACTGTGTTAATAATGTTAATGAACCGAGGGTTCAAGGACTGTCTCGACACTTTTGTGATCGTGCTCATTGATGACATCCTAGTGTACTAAAAAACAGACTTGGAACACTAGGAACACTTCTGAAAAGTCCTAGCCATCCTAAGAGAGAACAAGTTATACGCGAAGTTCTCAAAAGTGTGAATATTGGTTACGACAAGTCTTTTTCCTAGGACAAGTGGTGACAAAAGATGGAGTATCCATAGATCCCACTCAGGTCGAAGCAGTCACAAAGTGGGAACACCCAACTATGATAACATCAGTACGGAGTTTCTTAGGACTAGTGGGAACGCCCAACTATTATAACATCAGTACGGAGTTTCTTAGGACTAGCAGGATACTATCGATGGTTTTGCAGGACTTAGCTAGGATAGTCTCACCTTTGACACAGTTAACGAGAAAAGGGGTATCATTTATATAAAATGATGCTTGTGAGGCAAGCTTCCAGAACCTAAAAGAGAGATTGGTAATAGCCCAGATACTCACAGTACCTGAAAGCACAAAAGGGTACGTAATCTATAGTGACGCGTCCAAGAAGGGACTAGGATGTGTGTTAATGCAACATGTAAGGTTGTTGCATACTCGTCCCGTCAACTAAAAGAATACGAAAAGAATTACCCTACCCACGACCTAGAATTGGCCGCTGTAGTGTTCGTACTAAGAATTTGGCGACACTTCTTGTATGGAGAGAAAACGCAAAGTTTTACCAACCACAAGAGTTTAAAATATTTCTTCACATAGAAAGAGTTAAATATGAGGCAGAGAAGGTGACTAGAATTGGTGAAGGACTACGATGTAGATATCTAGTCTCACCCTGGAAAAGCAAACATGGTCGCAGACGCTTTGAGTAGAAAGATGGCCTACTCGTCGGCCCTCATTACAAGGGAAGTAAGGGTACAAAGAGAATTTGAGCAAGCCAGCATAGCTATAGTGACAGAGGGAATCATAGCATAGTTGGCAACACTCACAGTGCAACCTACGCTTAGTCAGAGAATTATTATCTCCCAATGAGAGGATCCTAACGTACAGAAAGTCCTAGGCCAGCTAGACAAAAGTCACGGATTCTCAAAGTCCTCAGATGAAGGACTATTGTATCAGGGACGCTTATTTGTCCTGGCAATGGAGGAGTTAAGGAAAGAGATACTGACAGAAGCTCACAACTTGCCATTTGCCATGCACCCAGGAAGTACAAAGATGTACCAAGATTTAAACAACATTTTTGGTGGAAGAGCATGAAGAGGGACGTGACGAAGTTTATGAGCAAGTGCTTAGTTTTTCAACAAGTAAAAGCTCCTAGACAAAAGACAACGAGGATGTTATAGCCCGTAAGTATACCAGAGTGGAAGTGGGAAAACATAGAAATGGACTTCATAGTAGGATTACCCAAAGCGCTTAAAGGCTATACAACGATCTGGGTAATTATCGATAGGTTGACCAAGTGGGCACACTTCTTACCTGGGAAAGGCAAATATATAGTTGATAACTAGGCACAACTGTATGTGAAGAAATAGTAAGACCTCATGGAGTTCTAGAGTCTATAGTGTCGAATCGAGATCCACACTTTACCTCAGCGTTTTGGCTCGGACTTCAAAAAGCATTGGGTACTCAACTCGACTTTGGCACCTCCTTCCACCCCCAAACAGATGTTCAAACTGAGAGCCAAAACTTAGAGGACATTCTATGTTCTTGCATATTAGACGTTAAGGGAAGTTGCGCTTTCAAGCCACTATTTGAATGACACCGTTCGAGACCCTTTATGGAAAACGGTGCAGGTCCCCGCTATGTTGGGATGAGGTATGTGAGAGAAAGCTAGTAGGACCTGAGCTAGTCCTAGTCGCCAATGAGACTATCCAAAAAATTTGAGCAAGAATGCGTACCGCTCAACGTAGAAAAATAAAAGTTATATCAATGTAAGACATAGAAACTTAGAGTTTGAGGTAGGGGACCCAGTATTACTAAAGGTAGCACTCATGAGAGGCTTCTTGAGGTTTAGCCGTAAGGGCAAATAAGTCCTAGATGCATTTGACCTGTCAAAATTGTCGAGCAAATTGGTATGTAGAGTATAAGTTAGCCCTACCTCCCTACCTCTCAGAAGTACACGAGGTAATTCACGTGTAGATGTAGAGTAAATACATGACGGGCCCTATACACATAATAGACTACGAGCCCCTCCAACTCAATGAAGATTTGAGTTACGAGAAAAACCAATAGAATTTTAACCCAAGAAGTGAAAGTGCTACCCAACCAGGGACATTACGTTCGTTTTGGTGTTGTGTCGGAGCCACCATACCTAGTGGACACGGTGGGTGTAGGAGGATGAAATAAGAGAATAATACCCCGAGTTAGTACAAGAGTTTGAAAATTTTTAGGACGAAAGTTCTTTTTAAGGGTAGATAATGTAACAAATCGAAATTATAAAAAATAAAACTTAGTCTCCGGTAATTCCACGACCCGCGCAGAATCGTGTTCCCCAACCCCTAAAAATGCCTCCCTCAACCTTCAACCATCGCCACACGAACGTCAACAACCTCCCCAAACCGCTCAGAAGAACTACAACCAAAGAAGAGACGAAAAGAAATTTGAGAGAAGGAGAAAACTAAAGAAAAGCTCTAGCTGGGAAACTCGTGACGTCGAAACCCTTAGCCTCGCATTTTAACCAAATAGATCAACCATGAAAGATCTCACCGACCTTAGTATATTACCCAAAGAGGATTCGCAATGTGCATCGTCGAACTCGAAGACGGAATTTGAAAAATCGAACTTTTGGAAGAATTTTTTATCTACCTCCACAAACGTCCAACAACCATGAAACTTTGTGAGAGAGAGAAGAAGAAGATGATGACAGAGAGATGAAGAAGATGGCATCAGAAACCGTCGCAGAGAGGAGAGAGAATGGGACACCGAAGAATCGCGCTGAGTTGGGTAAGGAAGATGAATCGAATTGATTCAGGTCAGACGCGAATCGAATACCCGAGACCCAAACCCATTGTAGCCTAATCGTTTAGCCTGTGACCCATCTCTAGCCTACTTGTAGAACCCAAAGCTCAAATTCCTCCTCGGACCAGTAGCCAAATGTCAATCTAGCCCGCAACCCGTGACCCGTGCTTGCCTCTACAAACCCGAGGCCCAAGTTCCCTCGACCCAACCAAACCAGCCGGCAGCCTAACTCACTCACAGCCCAATCTGTGAACAGAAACCCAGTCAGCAGCCTAGCTGTAAACGCGACTTTGAGCCAACCCAAACCGAACCTCAACCCGAGACGCCTGCATCGACATGGGCTACTCTAGAGCTGCCACGTGTCCAGTTGCTATGAAAGCAACCCTTCGGCTTTAGCGGTTTGGACGCTCCGACGACGCTTCGGTGGCTCTACTGCTGTTTTAGCCTAGTTTCCACTGTTTCAATCGTCCTAGATCCATTTTCGGCCCCAGTTAAGTTTATCGAGGTCGTTTTAGAGTCGTATTTCAAATTTATTGAATTATTAGTAATTTAATTGTGAAATACTAATGGAAGGTGGTGAACGGTGTGATAGGAAACAAACTCTGGCACCGTAGGAAGCAGCTCTCAAGGAACGAGAGCTTATGTTTAGCTAATTAGAGAGTACTTGAGCCAAGGCCAACCAAGTAAGTGGCCTTACTATAGGATACGCTAAAAATTGTATGAGTTATGATGATGTATGAACTGTATTGTACGATGTCGTATGTTAGTATATGATGATGTATAAGTTATGATGATGTATGAGTTGTATCGTATGATGCCATATAATAGTATATAATGATGTATGAGTTCTATCATATGATGTCATATATTAGTGTATGATGATGTATGAGTTATGATGATGTACGGGATATGATGATGTATGAGTTATGATGCTTTATGATGTGCGTAGTATATATATATTTCGATGAATGACGTACTTGATAATGCTTGATGCACTTTATGACAATATGATGAGCATGATAATTGTGTGACGTTTACCTTAATATGATGATATTTTCCATATTGAGCATGCTATATAATGATGAGTGCCATGTTTCATCATGTCGTTAGATCGACATACGACACAACCTTAAGAGCATGAAAATGATATTAATATAAATATCCACGAGTATGTGTTACCTAGAGTAACAAAGAGAGGCAGCGATATTTTCTAAGATAAATCTGCGGTCAGGTTACCGTTAAATAAAAATTAAGGAAAAAAACGTACCAAAGACACCATTTAGGACAAGGTACAATCACTATGAGTTCGTAGTGATGTCATTTGGCCTCACCAATGCTCCAACTGTGTTAATAATGTTAATGAACTGAGGGTTCAAGGACTGTCTTGACACTTTCGTGATCGTGCTCATTGATGACATCCTAGTGTACTCGAAAACAGACCAGGAACACTTCTGAAAAGTCCTAGCGGCCCTAAGAGAGAACAAGTTATACGCGATGTTCTCAAAGTGTGAATATTGGTTACGACAAGTCTTTTTCCTAGGACACGTGGTGAAAAAGGACGGAGTATCTGTAGATCCCACTAAGGTCAAAGCGGTCACCAAGTGGGAACACCCAACTACGATAACATCCGTACGGAGTTTCTTTGGACTTGCGAATACTATCGATGGTTTGTGCAAAACTCCACTAGGATAGCCTCGCCTTTGACACAGTTAACGAGAAAAGGGGTTTTATTCATATGGAATGATGCTTCTGAGGCAAGCTTCCAGAACCAAAAAGAGAGATTGGTAACAGTCCTGGTACTCACAGTACCTGAAAGCTCCGAATGGTACGTAATCTATAGTGATGCATCCATTAAGGGACTAGGATGTGTGTTAATGCAACATGTAAGGTTGTTGCATACCGTCCCGTCAACTAAAAGAATACAAAAAAAGTTACCCTACCCACGACCTAGAGTTGGCCGTTGTAGTGTTCGCACTAAAAATTTGGCGACACTTCTTGTATGGAGAGAAAACTCAATGTTTTACCAACCACAAGAGTTTAAAATATTTCTTCACCTATTAAGAGTTAAATATGAGGCAGAGAAGGTGACTAGAATTGGTGGGACTACGATGTAGATATCTAGTACCACCCTGGAAAAACAAACATGGTCACAGACGCTTAGAGTAGAAAGACGGCCTACTCTTCGGCCTTCATTACAAGGAAAGTAAGGGTACAAATAGAATTTGAGCAAGCCAGCACAGCTGTAGCGAGCGAGGGAATCATAGCACAGCTGGCCAGACTCATAGTGCAACCTACTCTTAAGAAGAGAATTATTACCTCCCAACGAGAGAATCCTAACGTACAGAAAGTCCTAGGCTAGCTAGACGAAAGTCCAGTAGACGGATTCTCAAAATCCTTAGATGAAGTACTATTGTATTAGGGACGCCTATGTGTCCTAGCAATAGAGGAGTTAAGGAAAGAGATACTGACGGAAGCTCACACCTTGCCATTTTCCATGCAACCAGGAGGTACTAAGATGTACCAAGATTTAAAACAACATTTCTTGTGGAAGAGCATGAAGAGGGACGTGACCAAGTTTGTGAGCAAATGCTTAGTTTTTCAACAAGTGAAAGCTCTTAGACGAAAGACAGTGGGGATGTTACAACCCTTAAGTATACCGAAGTGGAAGTGGGAAAACATAGCAATAAACTTCATAGTAGGATTACCCGAAACCCTTAAAGGCTATACAACGATCTGGGTAATTGTCGAAAGGTTGACCAAGTGGGCACACTTCTTACCTGAAAAAGGCACATATATAGTTGATAACTAGGCACAACTGTATGTGAAGAAATAGTAAGACTTCATGGAGTTCTAGTGTCTATAGTGTCGAATCGAGATCCACGTTTTACGTCAGCGTTTTGGAGCAGACTTCAAAAAGCATTGGGTACTCGGCTCGACTTTGGCACCTCCTTCCACCCCCAAACAGATGGAAAAATTGAGCACCAAATCTTAGGGGACATTCTACGTTCTTGCGTATTAGACTTTAAGGGAAGTTGCGCTTTCAAGCCACTATTTGAATGACACCGTTCGAGACCCTTTATGGGAAATGGTGCAGGTCTCCGCAATGTTGGGATGAGGTAGGTGAGAGAAAGCTAGTAGGACCCAAGCTAGACCTAGTCGCCAATGCGACTATCCAAAAAATTTGATCGAGAATGTGTATCGCTCAAAGTAGACAAAAAAAAAAGTTATGCCGATGTAAGACGTAGAGACTTAGAGTTTGAGGTAGAGGACCAAGTATTCCTAAAGGTGGCACCCATGAGAGGCTTCTTGAGGTTCAGACGTAAGGGCAAGTAAGTCCTAGATGCATTGGACCTGTCAAAATTGTCGAGTGAATTGGTATTTAGTGTATAAGTTAGCCCAACCTCCCTACCTCTCAGAAGTACACGAGGTAATTCACGTGTAGATGTAGAGTAAATACATGACGGGCCCTATACACATAATAGACTACGAGCCCCTCCCACTCAATGAAAATTTGAGTTACGAGGAAAACTAATAGAATTTTAACCCAAGAAGTGAATGTGCTACCAAACCAGAGACATTACGTTCATTTTGGTGTTGTGTCAGAGCAACCATATAAAGGGGGACACAGTGGGTGCAGGAGGATGAAATAAGAGAATAATACCCCGAGTTAGTACAAGAGTTTGAAAATTTTGAGGACGAAAGTTCTTTTTAGGGGTAAATAATGTAACGAATCTGAAATATAAAAAAAAAAAAAAAAAACTTAGTCGCTGGTAATTCCGTGACCCGTACGAAATTGTGTTCCCCGACCCCTCACAACGCCTCCTTCAACCTTCAACCATCGCCACGTGAACGTCAACAACCTCCCCAATGTTGAAATTGAAATTGGTCTGATACTAATTTGTTGAAATTGAAATCGCTCTAATACCAATTTGTAGAAAAATAAAGCCGCTCCGATACCAACTTGAGAAAAAAATGCTCGCTTTGAATTTAACTCATTTAGATAACTCTCACGAAACTTTAAAAGGGGTATCAAAAGGGGAGAGAGACAAGGAGACAAAGAAGTTCTCGAAAGGTTATTACACAATAACTCAGACAATAAATTGCTTTCTGCTTTTTTCTCTATCTTGTTCTTTTATTCTCTACACATTTTACACTATACATAAGACCCCTTTTATAGTTTTTCTAAGGCTAAGTTGAGCAGTATCTTCCTCACTTTTCTGTCTCCCATAACCCTTTTCCCTCTCAAATTTAGTGCCATCACTCTTCTCTCTCCCATAAGCCTTTCCCCTCTCAAATTTTAAATTTAGTAATGGTCTTTTTCACAAAATAACAAACAAAAAATCATAATTTTTTCTTCTTCTCTCTCCTGCATTTAAGTTTATTTTTCAACACCTAAACCACTTAGAACAACTACAACCAAAGAAGAGACAAAAAAAATTCGAGAGAAGGAGAAAACTGAAGAAAAGCTCCAGCAGGAAAACTCGTGATGTCGAAACCCTCAGCCCCGCATTTTAACCAAACAGATCAACCATGATAGACCTCACCGACCTTAGTATATTCCCCAAAGAGGATTCACAATGTGTATCGTCGTCCTCGAAGATGGAATTCGAAAAATCAAACTTTTGGAAGAATTTCTTATCTACCTCCACAAGCGTCCAACAACCACGAAACTTTTTGAGAGAGAGAAGAAGAAGATGATGAAAGAGAGATGAAGAAGGTGGCATCGAAACCGTCGCAACAAGGAGAGAGAAAAGGACACTGGAGAATCGCTCTGAGTTGGGTAAGGAAGACGAATCGAATGGATTCGGGTGAAACGCATATCGAATACCCGAGACCTAAACCCATTGTAGCCTAATAATTTAGCCTGTGACCTGTCTCCAGCCTACTTGTAGAACCCGAAGCCCAAATCCCTCCTCGGACTAGTAGCCAACTATCAATCCAGCCCGCAACCCGCGACCCGTGCCTGCCTCTACAAACTTGAGGCCCAAGTTCCCTCGACCCAACCAAACCAGCCCGCAGCCTAACTCACTCGCGGCCCAGTCTGTAAACAGAAACCCAGTCAGCAGCCCAGTCCTAAACAGAAACACAATTAGCAGCCTAACCGTAAACGCGACCGTGAACCAACCCAAACCGAACCTCGACCCGGACGCCTGCATCGACGTGAAAAATGACTATATTTATAGCCAGTGCAATGCTTAACAAAAGAGAAAAACAAAATCCTAACGGAAAGCAAAATATCAAAATATCATGCCAAAACGATGCGGCAGAAGACCATATTAGTGACCTCATGTTTAGGATTACTAAAACATAAAAATTGCAACTAACACTTTTACAACAAACTCACTCGAAGTTTGCTTGTACTTTTAACTCTCTAGTGATGAGGACCGACGAGTGTGCCGTTTTATGATTTAGGGCATCTTCGACTACGTTTGCCTTTTCAGGGTGGTACTGGATATTTATATCGTAGTCCTTTACTTATTCCAACTACCTTCGTTGTCTCACGTTCAATTCTTTTTGGGTGAAGAAGTATTTCAGGCTATTGTGGTCGGTGTAAATTTGGGTCTCTTCTCCATACAGGTAGTGTCACCATATCTATATTGCAAATACTACTGCGGCCGATTCTAGGTTGTACGTATCCCTCTGAGCTTTCTAGAACCATGAGCATTGGAGCTGACACTAGTCTTTATTTTAGGTCTTGGCACTAGCCTCACGTGCGTCATTGCATATAAAAGGTATGCCCTTCCTTGTAAAATGTGTAAGAGGCGAGGCTATTCTAGCGAAGTCTTGGACAAGTCTTTGATAGTAGCTTGCTAACCCTAGGAAGCTTCATACCTCTGTAACTGTAGTTGGGTGTTCCCATTTAGTAATGACTTCTATCGTAGTGGATGAAAGAAAAAAAGTAACAGAATGGGAGAAGAAGCGAAGACACAAATTAATTTTCTTCTTTTTGTGGTGTGTTTAGAACTTGCACCATTTTCCTTATATAATAAAAATTTTACCCATTTCTACTACAAATGAGCAAGCACTTCACCATTCTTTCCACTACTCCCAATATCTCCAGCCTTTTTTCATGGAGAAATAAGCAACAGAAATAAAATAAATACTAACCACTATTTTTGTTTTTGTTTTTTTTTTTAACAAAAAAAAAAAACTTATAAAGCAAAAAAAAAAAAAAAAAAAAAAAAAACAAGTTTGTAACCAACAACCACTCCTCTAAACTTGTTTAACTATGTTGAAACGACTTTCTTCAAGCCAATCTTCTCTCTTATCTCCAGGAACCGTTGTCTTGCTAACGGCTTTGTCAGAATATTTGCCAACTGTTCATCTGTGTTCACATATTCCAGTTCAATAGCTTCAGTTTGTACACATTGGCGAATAAAGTGAAACCTGGTATCAATGTGCTTACTTCGATCATGGTAAACAGAATTTTTCGCCAACGCTATAGCTGACTTGTTGTCAACATTAAGCTTGGGTTTTACTTGCAGTTGACTGATGTTACTCAAAATCCTGTCCAACCATACTCCTTGACATGTTCCAGCAGTTGCGGCTATATACTCAGCCTCGCATGATGACAAAGCCACCACCTTCTTCCTCTGTAATACCCGGATTTACTCCCAAATAGTACAACACTCCAGTTGTACTCTTCCTATCATCAATATCCCCAGCCATATCACTGTCGCTAAATCCTACCAGCTCTACATTCGATAGCTTCTTATAAACACAGCCAAAAATTAGAGTACCTTTCACATACCTCAATATTTGTTTTACTGTTGTGAGATGTGAAGTTGTTGGTGCCTCCATGTATCTACTCATCACACAAACTGAGTAGGCTATGTCGGGTCGGGTATTAACCAGATAGCGTAAGCTTCCAATAACACTTTTGTAAAGTGTTTTATCAACCGCAGGTTCTCCATTCCCATTTTTGCTCATCTTCATTCTTGGTTCCATGGGAATCAAACAAGGATTGCACTCCCCCATTCCTAGCTTCTCTAGGATTTTTCTTGCATATATGGCCTGACATAAAGTGATTGATTCACTACTTTCTCGTACCTCAATACCCAAGTAATAGCTCAAAAGTCCAAGATCGCTCATCTCAAATTTCTGGTGCATCTCTTCCTTGAACTGAGCTATAACTTGTTTGTTTGAGCCGACTATGATTAAGTCATCCACATATGTGCTGATTATCATTGCTTCAACTCCATTAATATTCTTGTAGAGAGCATATTCCTGTGGACATCTAACAAAACCAAGTGACTGCAAACATTGATCAAGTTTAAAATTTCAAGCCCTCGGAGCCTGTTTTAATCCATACAAGGCTTTACGTAGTTTTAACACCATGTTTGGATTTTCCTTGTCAACGAACCCTTCTGGTTGAGCAACATACACCTCCTCTTCGAACTCGCCATTCAGAAAAGCTGTCTTTACATCCATATGATGTACTTCCCAGTTCTTAAAGGCTGCATAGGCAAGAATTAATCTCACTGTTTCTAATCTGGCCACTAGTGCGAATACTTCACTGTAATCTACACCAAACTGCTGTCCATATCTCTTTCCCATGAGTCTCTCCTTATGTTTCATGATTTCTTCATCTGGATTTTTCTTTAATTTGAAAATCCATTTGATGCCGATTTCTTTATGATTCTTCGAAAAATCTGTGAGTTCCCACGTTCTATTCTTTTCAGTGGAGAGAATGTGAGACATCATGGCATTCCTCCAGTTTTTATTCTTAGCAGCTTTCTTATATGAAGTTGGTTCCTCTATAGAAAGAAAACAAAGGTTCATTGCTTCCTCCTCTGCTTCGTTCAGTTCTCTATAAATATCTTCTAGAGACCTGAATTTTTTCGGCGTCGATGAGCTTGACAATGATGCATTTGAGGTATTGTCTGGCGTTGATAAATTTGAGGATGAATTTTTCCTTTGTCTGTCATCTGGATCAACTTCGATATGTTCAATATTCCTTTCCTATGTTCTACTCTATTTTTCTGAAATTTGAACGATGAAAGTTCCTCTTTATTCATCATCACCGTTTGTGATTTCTTCCCAACACCACTTTTTCTCCTCTTCGAACACCACATTCCTGCTCACCATAATTCTATTCTTTTGTGGATCCAATAGTCTGTAAGCTTTGGTTCCATCTTCATATCCCAACATAATTGTCTTCGCACTCCTATCAGCAAGTTTAGGAAGGTGTGAATATGTATTCTTGGCATGAGCAAGACACCCGAAGATTTTAAAGCGATGAACCTGTGGTATCTTGTCAATCCAAGCTTGATACGGTGTACCATCTGCAACTCCTTTTATTGGTGATCTGTTCAGAATATACACGGCAGTTTTGATAGCTTTTCCCCAAAATTTTGCAGGCATCTCTTTGCTCTTTAAGATACATCTGGCCATCTCTACCACCGTTCGATTACGCCTTTATACTACGCCATTTTTCTGTGGTGAAAATGGTGCAGTAAGAAGTCTTTTCATGCTTTCATTCTCGCAATAGTCTTTAAAAGCAGTAGATATGAACTCTCCTCCACGGTTCGTTCTGAAGCTCTTAATCTTCTTGCCTTTCTCTACCTCCACAATGATCTTGAACTTTTTAAATACCACCACTGTTTCATTCTTATTTTTCAACATAAACACCTTCATAAATCGTGAAAAATCATCCACTAGTAACATAAAATATTTGTTACCTCCATAAGTCATTGGCGAAATAGATCCACATAGATCTCCATGGACAAGATCCAATGACTCCTTCGCATGATATGTTGTTATTCAGGGAAAAGGAGTCCAATGCTGCTTTCCAATTAAACACCCATCACAAAATTGATTGACCTGGGTGATTTTCGGCAACCCTTCAACCATTCTTTTGTCATTTATTTCTTTAAAGAGTGAAAATTCAGGTGTCCATACCTCGCGTGCCAGAGCCAACAATTGTTACTGATATTTGTCATTAAACACACCTGATCTGCAAGCTTCAGCAATTCAGCTTTGCTGCATACAATCTGTTGGATTGTCGGGTCACCATAATAATCAGGCTCCTAGCCCTGTCATATATCTTCATCGCATTGTCCTCTATAACAATTTTATTTCCACTCTCATCCAGTTACCCAAACTTATAATATTGCTTTTCAGTTTAGGTATGTAATAGACTTGCGATAAGATCAAGTGCTCATCGGTTTTGCATTTGAAGAGCACTATTCCTTGACCACAAATGTCTATTACAGAGTTATCACCGAAGCGTACCTTTCCAACAACAGATGTGTCGAGCTCACGAAACACCCTTCTTTCTCCTGACATGTGGTTGCTTGCTCTAGTATCTAGGAACCAGGAATTTTTAGCTCCAATATTGGCTGATGGCGGCACTATAGTTTCATTCAACATCACAAAATCAGGGTCTTTGTCATGTGTGGTTTTAGTTTCACACGCCTCTATCATCAGTAATGAAGACTCCTCATCATTTTGCATCTCTATCAAGTTGAGTTGTTCGTCTTTTGTGGAACACTCTGATGCGAAGTATCCCATTTGCTGACACCTGTAACGTTTAATTTTACTTTTGTCAAATTTCTTCTTTTGAGTTTGCGACTCTCCTTCATCTTCTCGATGCCAGTCACTTCTCCCACGGCCTCTCCATCTTCCACGACCCCGTCCCCTGCCTCCTTTGGAACTGCCTTGATCCTTCCATTCTTTCTTTGAGGATTTTGCATTCTCTCGTTCCTTCCATTCTGCATGAGTGAGGAGAACGGTTTCATCCTTTTCTCCAAACCCTTGCAACCTTTCTTCATGTACCTTGAGTGATCCAATAATCTCATCAACGGATTTCGTTTTGAGATCACTGAACTCCTCAATCGTTGAAGTGATTTGAAGAAACATTGCAGAGGTGGATCGTAGAAGTTTCTTAACTACTTGGATATCATCCACAGTATTGCCGAGGCCTCTCAATTTGTTGACAATAATGGTGAGTTTTCCTGAATACTCATCAATACTTTTTTAATCACCCATCCTCAACGCTTCAAACTCCCGTCAAAGAGTCTGCGTTCTAACTTCTTTCACTCTTTCCGCACCTAGATTCATATTTTTCAACATGATCTAGGCTTCCTTGGCAGTTTTCTTGGCACCCAACTGTAGCAACGTATCTTCTCCAATACTTTGATAAATAGTTGCTAAAGCCATCTTATCTATGCGGTTATCTACTGTTTCAGGTGACTCAATTGCCTCCCAAACACCTTGTGCCCTCATAAATACCTCCATCTTAATTGCCCAATCTGCATAATTGCATTTTGTCAACATCGGGTATTTGAGTGTGACAGATCCCTCCTTTTCTTGAATTCGTACACTCACTTCATATGCATCACCTTCTATCGCACCGGTGTTTTGGCTCCTGTCACTGGATTCCTGTCTCATTTTTTTATCTCTCTCCCTTCTTGACCACTCAATCTCTTGGTGAGATAGGATTGAAAATAGGCCTTGATCTTGGCCTTGATCTTGTAGCTCTGATACCAATTGAAAAAAAAAATAGTAACAGAAGAGGAGAAGAAGCGAAGACACACAAATTAATTTTCTTCTATTTGTGGTGTCTTTAGAACTGGCACCATTTTCCTTATATAATAAAATTTTTACCCATTTCTACTGCAAATCAGCAAGCACTCCACCATTCCTTCCACTCATATTATTCCACTCCCTAAAAACTAGTTCCTTCCACTACTTCCAATATCTCCAGTCTTTTTTCATGGAGAAATAAGCAACAGAAATAAAATAAATACTAACCACTATTTTTTTTTTAAACCAAAAAAAACTTGTAAAGCAAAATAAAAAAACATTTTATAACCAACAGTGGATTCCACTTAAATCCAATCTTTAGACACTACGTGTTCTAAGAATGAGACTTTTTATAGCCAAAATTCACATTTAAAAAACTTGGCGTACAACTTGTTCTACCTTAAGATAGTTAAGACTTTTCGGAGGTGTTCTTAGTGTTCTTGATCCATTTTCAAGTATATTAGAATGTTGTCTATGAACACGATAACAAACATGTTTAGACATTCCTTGAATACATGGTTTATTAATTTCATGAACACGGCTGGGGCATTGGTGAGACCAAATTACATCACTACAAACTTGTAGTGGCCATATCTTGTTCATAGACTGTTTTCGATACATCTCCTTCCTTAAAATTAATCTGATGATAGCTTTATTGAAGGTCTATCTTGGAAAATACTGTCGCCTCTCGGAGCTAGTAGAATAAAGCCTCGATGCAAGGGAGTGGGTAGTTGTTCTTTATTGTTCTCTTGTTTTACTCCCCATAGTTAATACATAGGCGCATCGACCCGTCTTTCTTTTTCACAAACAACATCGGCACACACCAACAAAATAAATTAGGTCGAATGAAACCCTTTTATAGTAAGTCTTGTAGTTGTAATTTTAGTTCCTTTAATTCGGTTGGAGCCATGTGGTATAGTGCTTTAGAGATAGGTTCAGTTCCTGGTTTGAGTTCTATCCCGAAGTCTACAGCTCGTGAAGGAGAAACTCCTAGTAAATCCTCTGGGAAGACACTTGGAAATTCGTTTACTATGGATACCGTAGCCATTGTTTTCTCTTTTCCTTTTACGTCCACTGTGCATGTTAGTATATCCCATCCTCCTTGTTGTACCAAGCGTTTGGCTTTCATCATCGACACTATCTTTGGGGTGACACCCGTACAAGTTCCTTTAAACTTAAAGTTAGGTCTAGTTGGTGGCGAAAAAACCACTTTCTTCTTGTGGCAATCTATACTTGCATAATTCTCGGCTAACCAAAATATTCCTAATATGACATCAAAATATGTCATACTCACACTTTCAGGTCTATGCTTATGATATGAACAGCTACTACTACTTGTCCATCTTTTATCCTATTCTCAGTAACTAGATCTACTCCTGCTAGGGTACTAACATATAAAACATGCAATAAGGGTTCCACCGTGAATCCTGCTTGACTAACAAAAGGCATGGATATAAACGAATGCATAGAATTAGAATCAAATATCATTAATGCGTAGTGACTTAGTATAGATAACGTACCTGTCACCATGGTGTCAAATGTTCCAACATCCCTACTGGTGGATGCATACTCCTTTGCTTGCAAGCGAGTTTGTTCGCTCTCCACTTCCTAAACCTCTAGGTGGTTCTTTTGGACTCTTGGTACCCTTCCTAATATAGTATTTGGTCGTTTGATGTTCACGACCACATCTGAGCATACATTTACCTCAATGTTGTTTTCCGCATTAGTGGCATTGAAGCTTCTCATGTTCCTGACCCCTCTCTTTATCCCTGGTGTCTGTGTAAATGTTGGGCAGGACCCCTATCAGCGTATTAGGGCCTTCGCGTTGATGGTCGATAGTCTGTCCCTCTAGGCTCATATGATCACTTCCTTCCGATAGTGACCGCTGGTTCTCGATGTCTTTCCTCTTGAGACTTTTTCAGGGATTTTTACCGTTCTTAGTGCCTCCTCATACATCTTTGGGTTTATGGCTTCCACCATGTGGTAGACCTACAAGGCTAGGACCCAAAAAAAAAAAAAATTATATGTCATCTTTTGTTCAGTATCAACCAATGACGGCGTAAACCTTTTTAATCTCATAAGTTCTCTGTCATATTTGTCCACCGAGTGTCCACCCTGAGTCAGATTGATGAATTTCTGCTGTTTCTTAAGACACACCGCTTTGGGATAATACTTCTTTAGGAAAGCCTCCTTAAATTGATCTTACGCTATGATTCCCCCTCTTGGATTAATATTATCCTTATTGTCCGTCCACCATACTTACGCGTTCTTTCGCAGCATAAATGACGCACGAGGTACCTTCTTGTTGTTCAGAGATTCCATTGACATAAATATGATTTCCATGGATGAAATCCACATCTAAACTTCTGTTGGATCTCTCGTAGTACTAGTGAATGGGTGCGAATCATACCGCTTGAAGTCTCGTAGCCAGTTCGCTCCTCTAGTAGATTGCAAGTGTTGGATTGTTGGGTGATCATTATGGCATGCATCATGACCTAAAACGACTCCCGCATCAAACTAGTAGTGGGGTCTATTCCAGTCACTGGTGCTGCTAGAGGTGGTGCAGCTTGTGGCGGTATAACTTGAGGCAATGCAGCTGCATCCTTCCTAGTTACTAATCCTTCTTGAGGTGAGCTCTCTTTAGCCTCACCTCTTCCTCTACATCTAATAGGGGGTCCTCCCCTTCCTCTTCTTCCTCTTCCACATCCTCTGGGTGACATGGTTCTAAAAACCAAGATAATTCTATTTAAGTCTATCATTTACTAACAATACAATATCATAGTACCCATAAAAAATTCATACAACATTGCAAGCATATTATAGCGATATTAAATCAAGCATCATGCTGCAATATATAATATAATTAAAGCTCGTCAATTTTCATGCGACATAACATTTAAAACATAGAGCTAATCACACTAAATATCAACATAACATTTTCCTTTTTTAATCTTATGCATTGTGTATATAATGGTGACAGAGCATCAATGATTGAACCATGGAACACGTCAAGTCTACAAGATATACGTCGTAGGCTAGTCTAGGGTGTGTGAACTGCCTGGGATCCAGCTCGCACGTGTAGGTTGTGTGTAGGGAAGTACTACACATCCAATGTTGTCTAAACTGGAGGACACCCCATGATCGTTAAACGATAGGTTCTAGATTATTAGTTACACATGTTTGCATTCTTTGACCCCATCAGTGGAGTCACTTACTTAGTATTTCCTAAAATACTCGAGTCATGTGCTATTTCTACTTTAGGTAAAGGAAAGGCACCCCTGTACCGTTGACGATGACATTGCAATCAGAGACCATGCCACGTGCATAGGATAGTAATATTTTCTTTTCTTAGACTTTGGCTAGTATAGTAGAAATCTAGGGTTGTTACAGTTGGTATCAGAGTTCTAGGTTATAGATTCTGTAGACTAGCCTACGAGATAGGGTTGACATGTTCCATGGTCCCACATCTTATGCACCCCAATCATCATCAGGTATGTCATGCATAAGATAAGAAAAGGAAATGTTGTTGATTTTGTTGGGTTTTATGTCCTAAAACTCATAGTTTGTAAACAAAAAAACATATTCTATTTTCAATAAAGTTATTATTGTTGTTTATTCACTAAAGATTGTTATTGAATAAAGTGAACTTTATGATTATTAATCTAAATCCAATAAACTAAGAACACTTTAGCTATAGTATGATTACTTGAACTATATGTAGAGACATAAGAGTGGATCAAGTTCAAGTATATAGTCAAAATGATCTATAATATAAGGATAAGGCTGAGTACCTTATTCTGGGGACACTATGGATGCGGCCCACTTTTGTATATGATATAAACAATGTGATCACTAAATTGTACATGTGGAGACATGTGAGTGGGGGCGTCCTATGCAATGAGTATTGCATAAGATCGGACCATGAAAAAAACCACTCTCACTTTATAATGTCGTTTACTGTTGAGACTGATTTTCTTTTTATTCGATAACCTAGGTAACTCGGTTTTTATCCTGAGCTAACCATGAACTGCTGCTTATTTGGAATTATCGTTAGATTTGCACGGGTGAGAGTGGCTCTAGTTCGCCGACTCAATAGGCCTCCCATTTCAGGGGTAAGACTGGGTGAATGGCTAGGGACGTGGGGTGCAAGACGGAATTCACTCCTACCCACTTTTAGGGATAGAAGAGAGGTAGTTCCCTTAAGCACTGACTCCAGGTCTTGAACAAGGGGCCCCACCCTCTCATTAGCCTAAGAGGGATTCGGTTTACTGGTTGGACCACAAACCAATTGTTCATTAGAAGATGAGTGAGACATGAGGAACAAGAAGTAACTTTAGGGGTAAAACGGTAAATTTGACCCAACTCTAGTTACGAACAACCTGTGAAGGATCGACTTACCAATCATGGTTATATCAAATTGACAGAAATATATCTATAGTGAGGGGAGTGCAACTACTAGGCTATAGTGGAGTGTCCTAGTAGTTAACGAATGTTGGTTAACAAGGTTAATGAGTTTAACCGGTTAATCTTGGATCGTTGGAGCCAATGATCTATAGGTCCATTAGGTCCCTCTGCTAGCTCATATCGGACATAGAACAGTGTGATGAGTGAGTTCGAAGTGTTCAAATTCAAATTAGGGAATATGCGCTACATATATACGATATATTTAACTGCATTTTTGTTTTATTTACGAATTAAACAAAAAGAGAGAATCTGAGATATTTAAATAAGATTTAAATATCTTAATTAATTATGTGTAGGAATTGATTGGGATTGGCATTTGAGTTAATATTAAATATTAATTAAATAGTTTAATGGAAAAATGAAGAAAGTCAAAATGTTGACCTCATTTAATGGAAAAATCCATGTTAGTGGCAAACATAACTCTTTAAATAGAGTGATCATGGTACATGGAAGATCTTCTTCTTCTTGGTGAAAAACCTTGAGAAAAACCTCTCACAAACACTCTCTTCACATATACAAAATCCCTCCCAAGTTTAGTCATTCACCGGATTCCACAATCCCATTCTAAGGCTGGAGGATAGTGGAGAAGACACTAGGGGTGGTTTGAAACCGGTTCGTGAGGAAAAAGAAGTTTGAACTACAAAAGGTTAGTATCTAAACTCATTAAGTTTTAATACTTATGAACATGCTAGTTATTTACTATAATTGATGTTCTAAAAGTGCCTAAGATCCAAATTGCTTCCGCATGTGTTATATTAACACCATCAGATTTCATATGTTGTTACTGCTTGGTCATTATCAACTATAACTTCCAATTAAATTTTGACACCATTGACTGTATTATTCTTGACTTAGTTATATGTTTATTTTAATACAGAATTGGTATGATTTACCCCGCATGGAATATGAATGTTCATTAATATATTGATAGTGTTCAGATTAGTAAGGTTTGTACCCTAAATAGATTCAAATGAAAACGACCAAGAAAACTTGATAGACGATAACATCTTATAGTCTGCTAGAGATATTAAAACTGGTAGTGTCGAAAGGAAATTTCATCACTACGAAGTAGGTAAATATGAAATTTAAATATCGGTGTGAACAAAAAAAAAAAAAAAAAAAAAAAAAAAAAAAAAAAAAAAAAAAAAAAAAAAAAAGAGCTAACACAGTAAAAGTTGAAACATTGTATACCTAAACTGATTTATGATGACTTTAATGTGAGCTAAGCTCAGGAAGTCGTGAGATGTAGAAAACCTCCCTACCTAACACTAATTGAAAATTTTTAAAGTTACAATCGAGCCACATTGTGGATGAGATATTATGATCATGGTCAAAGTTTTATAAATATTTATAAACATGGATTGGAGTTTGAGATTTTTAAGATATCTTAAATTTAGGAATGATTTAATATTGATTTGGGAGGAGTCACAATATTAAAAAAATATAAAATATAAAAAAGCCCACTTTGGTTGTGTTGCCTTTTCATTTAACGAATGAAAAAATGTTAAAATGAGACCTTGAAGACGTATGGACAAAAAAGTGTTACAAGGCCATTGAAATATGTTGAGGATTTAAACCAAGATTTGCAGTGGTAAATAACCAAAATATCCTTATAAGAATTCTAAGATGTTTTCAAGATCTTAAATACTCAAAATACTACGAAAAGTTATGAGACTTTTTACAATATAACGGTAAGTAGGAAAGATTTTAAGGATATTATAACAACTTAGGGATATGAGCTAAGAGAAAAAGTATGTAACTACCCCTCAACACACTCGATAAGAAATCAAGGTTTTTATGAGTACCAAGTGACAAGATACTTATAAAGATTTATAAGTTGTACTTCAAGACTTATAAACACTCTTTAGTTGTACTTCAAGACTCGATAGAAAAATATTTATGACGCATATGGATTAGGGTGTACTTGTTAAGAAATTTTCTTTAGTTGTACTTCAAGACTTAACAAAAAACTCTTGAACGAGAACCCGAGATATTTTAAAGACCTCCCGATGAGTAGTGCAATATGGTCTTACGACAATGACTACATCGTAGGAAACGTATGAACACCTAGGTGTAGGTATGTAAATTGTATCACACCGAACACATGAAGCTTTGAATGCAAGTATTAAGACTATGTCACGGGGAATGCATGAAGCCTCGTGGTAGTCAAGACATAGGAGTTCAAGAAAGATAATGTATAAATTCTAAAGGGAGTAACATGTCATGCTCTAAATAAATTCTAAAGGGAGTAACATGTCAAACTCTTAAGCGAACTTAAAGTTCTGTATAGTGAGCGTTACACAAATTTCTCAGAGTATGAGTCTTGGATGAACAAAAATGTTTCCCATCCCATCCAAAAACTACACCATTGCAAGCAAAGAAGCATGTTGTTGCCCAGGATTGAACTGGAGACCTTTAGTGTGTAAGACTAACGTGATAACCACTACACCACAACAACAAGTTGTCCATGATGTCCATGATCCAAAAAATAGTTAATAATTATAAATTTTAATGTTTAAACAAAATATCCTTAGAACCTCGCAAGGTTTCATCAATATTCTTCCAAAAAAAAAATCTTGAAATATATCTTTTACTTTTCAAATAAATAAATAAAAATAAAAAATAAGTTTATTGTTAGTGAGATGAAACCGTTAATATCTTGTTTGAAAATACAATTCAACTTTCAAACGTTTCGTTAATACTCATAATTTTAAAAAGAAAAAAAAATTCAAAAATACACTTAAATCACTTTTCTCTTCAATTTTGTCTCGAACTCTCTCATATATGAACATTTCCCAATATGAATATAATACAATTTCAATATGAATATAATACAATTCAATTCAAATAGACAATTTATTTTCAATCTTATTCTCGAGTATTTTTAAAATGGTGTTAACAAATTCATTCATATACAGAAGAATACTTTTGAACTTTTTTAAAAAGATAATCAAAGGCATCATATGGTGGTGACCCAATGTAACCTGTTGTCATGTCTTTTTTGAAGAGCCACCTTCGTCCTACCACAGTTTGACTAGTCTACTCCATTTCGAGTGAACAAAGATATCATAGGCTTTGTAGTGTACCCAAAATGGTTTAGCTTTGAGTTAGAAAGTCACCATTGGCAAACAGAGAGATTTACGTGAAGATAGATATGGTCATTACAATGGTTTAGCTTTGAGTTAGAAGCCAAATATTAATCATTTATACAATTCTAGTAAATTGGCAAACAGAGAGATTTACGCGAAGATAGATATGGTCATTACAATGGTTTAGCTTTGAGTTAGAAAGTCACCGTTGGCAAAAAGAGAGATTTACGTGAAGATAGATATGGTCATTACAATGGTTTAGCTTTGACTTAGAAGCTAAATATTAATCATTTATATAATTCTAGTAAATTATGTCAAACAAAAGAAAACACTAAAGATTTGAAAATAGAGATCCACTATAAATTTCGAACAATTTTTTTATACAAAATCATAGAAAACAAGATTTTTAATAAAAGTAAATGGACCAATCTAAATTAGAGAGGTAATTTGATACGGTTCAAACTTGAAACTGATGTCATGGGCTCAAATAGATTGACTTGGATTTCAAGGGACAGAATCGAACATTCATTAAGGATATATTCGTGACAACAACTTAAGCTAACCAGGTAACTGACCTTACTATTGATATGGTTATATTTGATGTTGACACATGCTCGTGGTTCTGCACATGTCATATATACTAATATGTGTGAATTATTTGTGAATCGATAGAAGTAAGATTTGTTCATGAAACGTGAAGGTGAGGTTACATCTAGAAGTACTATGGATATGAGAGGTTGATAAAAGAATATAGTTAGGTTATGGGTAGAAAGAGATAGAATTATGATAGATTGGTAGAACGATAACGTCAGGGTACGTTCATGTAACGACATGACTGTGATAGGTATAAGAATGTTAAGGCTATGTTAAGTTAGGGAATGATATGACCACGAAGTGTTTACGATATGATATGATTATGATACGACATGTGAATGATGGATGTATATATATTGTGATATGATATAAAGACAATATGTTATGGTAAGATATGTGATAAATTGACATGCTTATGATATGAATATTGTGATGCGATATGTTATGGCATGATACGTATATGATGAAAATTATTATGCCTGGAAGCATGAAATGTTATGATTATGATACACTTATGTAATTTGAATGATATGATATGATTGACATGCAAAACAACGAACTAGCATGAAATACGACCCCAGCGTATGCATGAAAGATATGATAAGTGATATGAAAAATGATATGGGATGTACGGAACGCTAGTGGGGTTGTATTAAATGATAATGAAAATGAAAAAATGTTGGGACTTCATGCATTATTGTGTGTTCATGCATTGGGGGATACCCCTTACCCTTCACAATAGTACGGACAAATATGTTACGAGGCAGGAATACGATCATTATGGTTATCATAATGTTGCGATGACTACGCAGGAAAACGATCATTATGTTTATCATAATGCTGCGACGGTCAGGCAGGGGTACGATCATTATGGTTAACCTAATGTTGTTGTGACGTTTACTAGTTCTAACGGGTGTCTGGCCTAAGGAGCTCCCGGAGTATGCTCGCCTAACAAGGAAGGGTGCCCAGCGGTGTGCGAACTGACTGGTGAGTCCATACTCGCACGTATGGGCTATGTGTAGAGTATATGATACACATCCAAATTACCCGTTAGGACAGTACCGTAGGAAAATGGATTTAAATGATAGGTTCCGTCATTGCATTTGCATGTTCTTACATTTCACCCCCAATAGTGAGGTCATTTACTGAGTATTTCTTAAAATACTCAAGCCACGTGCTACCTTTATTTTAGATTAAGGCAAGACATTCCTGTACGGCTGACGACGGCATCGCAACTCGAAACTATGGCACATGCATAGAGTAGTCGTATTTATTTTCTTAGACTTAGACTAGGATAGGATGTTTTTAATTTAAACGTTCATTTATTTTATTTAGCCTTTTGTTGTGTTGTTTTAAAAGTTTTTTTCAAAACACGTAAGTCCATGGCTGTGTTTTAAGTTGAAGGTTATGATTCATGAAAGTTTAAATGGTAGTATTTCCGCATTCAATATTTACGATATGTATACAGTCGCGACCTTAAATTAAATAAAAAATTTCGAGTCGTTATAAATGAACTGTCCCGAAGATCAAAAGGTGACTTGTGCATCGTTTATACTAAAAAATGATGCGAAGTTATAGTCGGGGGATAACCGGGGGATTCTTAGCCAAGATGGAAGTGTGATACAATAAACCTACTTTTAGCTTTTATGTTTAATATAGTTGATGTATTAAATATTAATGTGAACGGTTCAGATTAAGTTTTTTTTTTTTTTTTTTTTTTTGTCTTTTTATATTTAATATATCTAATATATTAAATAAACACTTTAAATTAAATATATTTTTCTCTATTTGTATTTATTTAACATATTAAATATTTATTCCAACCCTTTAAATTAGATCTATTTTCTTAGATTAAATTTTAATTTGTATCCTTCAAATTTTTCTTTTAACTAAATTAAAGTCATTGATTAGTTAACTATATATTTAGAGTTGCACTTTTATGGATGGTAGAACAAGTTGTGTCAATTGATATAATCATTACAAACAAGTCAATCATTCACAATTTTTTCGTAATTACAGCTGGGTCAAAAGTTCGTTATACCCCTTAATTATATCTTTTCCCTTAAGTATCACTTATTCTCTAATGAACCATTTGTTAATGATTCAATCATAAACTAAGTCCCTCTCGAGCCAGTAAAGGAAACTACTCATCTACTTACATATATGAGAATGGGTGAAAGTCATCTCGTGAAATTATGTTCCCATCTCCCGTTTGGTCAAGTACTGAAAATTGCAGGCATAATGATTAGGTTACGAAAGTCATTCTCATCCATACAAATAAAAGGATAACCTTCATAGACAAGAGTTCGTAACTCACTAAGAATTAAAATCAAGTCGCATATGATCATCTGTGAAATATTAATCTTCTCAATTAATGAATTTATAAATACAGATTAAATATTTCGTGATCCAGTTTTATATAAACTAATTGTATTAGTGACGCCTTTAAAGAATGGGCTAGGATTTGTGTTAATGCAACACGGTAAAGTTGTTGCATACGCGTCCCGTCAACTAAATGAATACGAAGATAATTACCCTACCACGACCTGGAGTTGGCTGCTGTAGTGTTCACGCTGAAATTTGGTGACACTAACTGTATGGAGAGAAAATTCAAAGTTTAACCGACCACAAGATTTTAAATATTTCTTCACCCAGAAAGAGTCAAATATGAGACAGAGAAGGTAGTTAGAATTGGTGAAGGACTACGATGTAGATATCCAGTACCACCCTAGAAAAGCAAATGTGGTCGCAGACGCTTTGAGTAGAAATGCGGCCCACTCTTCAGCCCTCATTACGAGGGAAGTAAGGGTACAAAGAAAATTCAAGGGAGCCAACATAGTTGTAGCGACCGAGAAAGTCATGGCACAACTGGCTCGACTTACAGTGCAACCTATACTTAGGCAAAGAATGGTTACCTCCCAACGAGAGGATCCAAACCTACAGAAAGTCTTAAGCCAGCTAGCTGAGAGTCTAGTAAATGGCTTCTCGAAGACCACAGATGAAGGGCTATTGTATCAGGGACGCCTATATGTCTTGACAATAGAGGAGCTTAGGAAAGAAATACTAACGAAGCTCACAACTCGCCATTTGCCATGCACCTAGGAGGTACTAAGATGTACCAAGATTTAAAACAACACTTCTGGTGGAAGAGCATGAAGAGGGACGTGACCGAGTTTGTGAGCAAGTGTTTAGTTCTTCAACAAGTGAAAACTCCTAAATAAAATGCGGCGGGGTTGTTGCAGCCCCTAAGCATACTAGAGTGGAAGTGGGAAAACATAGCAATGGACTTCATAGTAGGATTACCCAAAACGCTTAAAGGCTATACAATGATCGGGTAGTTGTCGATAGGTTGACCAAGTCGGCACACTTCCTTCCTGGGAAAGCTACATATACAGTTGACAATTGGGCATAGCTGTATGTGAAAGAAATAGTAAGACTACATGGAGTCCAAGTATCTATAGTGTCAGATCGGGACCCACGCTTTACGTCAGCGTTCTAGCTCAGACTTCAAAAAGCGCTGGGTACCCGCCTCGACTTTAGTACCGCCTTTCAGCCCCAAATAGATGGACAAACGGAGCGTTTAAACCAAATTCTAGAGGACATGCTACGCGCTTGTGTACTAGATTTTAAGGGAAGTTGGGATTCCAAACTCCACCTGATGGAATTCTCGTATAACAACAGTTTCCAAGCAACTATTGGAATGGCACCATTTGAGGCCCTGTACGGGAAACGGTGTAGGTCCCCACTATGTTGGGACGAAGTAGGAGAGAGAGAATTAGTAGGACCCGAGCTGGTTTGATTCACCAATGAGGCTGTCCAGAAAATTCAAGCGAGGATGCGTACCGCTCAAAGTAGATAGAAAAGTTACGCCGATGTAAGGCGAGTTTGAGATAGGGGACCCAGTATTCCTCAAGGTGGCAACTATGAAAGGTGTGTTAAGATTCGGACATAAGGGCAAGTTAAGTCCTAAATTCATTGGACCATTCGAGATCCAAGAGCGAGTTGGTCTAGTAGTGTATAAGTTAGCCCTACCTCCAACCCTCTCAGGAGTACATGATGTATTTCACGTGTCGATGCTGAGGAAGTACATTACGGACCCTATCCACGTAATAGACTACGAACCACTCCAACTCAATGAAGATCTAAGCTACGAGGAAAAACCAGTAAGAATCTTAGCTAGAGAAGTAAAAACCTTACGCAACAGGAGCATTGCGTTCGTTAAGGTACTGTGGTGGAATCACCACAGTAAGGAAGCCACGTGGGAGCGTGAGGACTAAATAAGAGAAAAATACCCCGAGTTGGTACAAGAGTTTGAGACTTTCGAGGACGAAATTTCTTTTTAGGGGTAGATAATGTAACGACCCAGGATAGAAAAAAAACAAAAAAAAAAAACTCAGTCGCTAGAAAACTCGCAAGTTTTCTGGTGACCGCCGAGTTTCCCAGACCCCACGCGAAACGACGGCTACACCACGCCCAGTCTTCAGCCCACGACTCCCAGCACCTATCAGAATACCTTTGAAGGGAGAAAAGAAATAAAATACGAGAGAGAGAGATTTCGGATAAACGTCGGCGAGTATCCAGTTTCTCCGACGAACCCTCAAACCGACACCAAACGACCTGTTACCACCACGAGAAGGATCCCTAATGAAAGCACAATAACTCAAGGTGCGTTTTGTGCTTTTTCGTAAGCGTCGTCGTCGATAACCGAGGTCAAAAGGTTGGGTTTTCCTAATCGTTCTTAGATCTGTGGTTTTAGGAAATTTTAGGCCGCAAAACTCCCAGAAAAGAAAGAATGACGACAAATAAAGAGAAAAAGGAAGAAAGAGGACCGAAATCGGCAACAGAAACACCGCGGGAAGGAGAGAGAAAACTCGCCGGAAAATTGGCCAAAGTCGGGTAAGGAAGACGAGATCCATAGATCCGAGTCAACCCGAACCCAAGACTCGAGAGAGCCAGCCCATTCTTTCCCTCAACCTCTACCTTCAGCCCAGCCCAACTACAGCGGCCCAAACCTCAAACCAGCCCAGCAGCTACGGTTTAGTTGAACCAACCCGAGACTAGACCCACGGTCCAATCGAGCCAGCCTACAACCCAAACACTTGCAACCCAGCCCAGTAAGCCGAGGCCCAACGATTAGTCTTGGCCCAGTAGCCTTTTGCAGCCCACGACCTGGACCACTACTTGAACAGTGCTGCGACCCGCGCTACGATGCGACGCTACCGTACGACGTAGCTCGCTCTGTTGCTGCCAAGTGTCACATAGCGGTGCAGGCGGTCCCTCGCCTCGGCTCGGTGCAACGGCTCGGGCTCCCTCCAGTGACGCTCCGGCGGCTCCCAGCAGCTGTTCAGCTCGGTTTCCACTGTTTCGACCCTCCCGAATCTGTTTTTGGGCCCAATTAAGGTATCCGAGGCTGTTTTAGCGCCATATTTCACATTTATTGAATTATAGGTAAATTAATTGTGAAATACTAACGGAAAGTGGTGAACGGTGTGATAGGAAACAAACCCCGGCAACGTAGGAAGCAGCTCTCACGAAACGGGAGCTTACATTTAGCTATTTAGGGAGTACTTCGGCCAAGGCCAACCAAGTAAGTGGCCTTACTATAGGATGGGCTAAAAATTGTATGAGTTATGATGATGTATGAGTTATGATGATGTGTGGGTTACGATACTTGATGATGTGTGCAGTACATACATATTTTGATGAATGACGAACTTGATATGTTTGATGCACTTTGTGGCAATATGATGAGTATGATGATTGCATGATGTTTACCTTAATATGATGATGTTTTTCATATTGAGCATGTTATATGATGATGCGTGTCATATTGCATCATGTCGTTAGATCGACATAGGACACAACCTTAAGAGCGTGAAAATGATATTAATATAAATATCCACGAGTATGTGTTACCTAGAGTAACAAAGGATGAGACTAGAGGGTTGTATCAGAAGAGACATTATGATGGATTTAGAGGGACCTCATGCATATTGTATGTAAATAAGCATAGGGCTACTTCCCCTAGAGATGATGAGTGCGGACGCGCACCATATGATGAGCGCGAATGCGCATAGGTGCAAACGCACACAGATGAGAATGTTCATGAGGCGCATGACACTATGGGGTTCCACTGACCTCCAGACGTCGCTACATATTAGCTTGACCAGAGGGTCCAGGGGGTGTGCTAGCGCCCTTGGGATTCACACTCGAACGAGTGAGTCGTGTGTTGGGAAGTACTACACATCCAATTCGTCCGAGACTGGACGCCACCCCTAAGAGGATTAGAGATAGGTCCCTAAATCATGATTGCATGTGTTTGCATTTGTGTGGCCCCTATAGTGGGGCCACTTACTGAGTATTCTTTGAAATACTTAGGCCGTGTGTCACATCATTTTTCAGGTAAAGGGCAAGGCGCACTTGTACGGAGGACGACGGCATCGCGAGCAGAGACTATGGCACGTGCATAGGGTAGACTCATATTTAAATTCTTAGTTTTGAGTTATAATAGGTTGTTTTGCATTGCATTGTTTTAAATTATTTTGTATTTGTTTTTATTATCTCTAAATTTTAGTATTTTGTATTTAAACAGGTAAGACCATGGCTGTGTTTTCCAGAGAAGGAGTTGTTTTAAACGTTTTTAAAAGTTTACATTATAAATGATGTTCATGTAAGAGTTATATTTCCGCATTATAGATGAGCATGAGACGTTAGTGGCGACTCTAAATATGTGGAAATTTAGGGTTGTTACATGAACAAGGGGCCCCACCCTCTCATTGGCCTAAGAGGGATTCGGTTTGGTCGTTGGACCACAAACCAATTGTTCATCAGAGGATCAGTGGAACTTAAGGAACAAGAAGTAACTTTAGGGGTAAAAACGGTAAATTGACCCAGCTCTAGTTACGAACAACCTGTGAAGGATCAACTTACTAATCATGGTTATATCAAATGGACAGAAATATATCTATAGTGAGGGGAGTGCAACTACTAGTCTATAGTGGAGTGTTCTCGTAGTTAACGAATGTTGGTTAAAAGGTTAATGAGTTTAGCTAGTTGATCTCGGATCGTTGGAGCCCATGAAATCAAATAGTACCAAAGAACTGAAGTTTGATCCGGGTGCTCAAAATCCTACCCGACCTATTCACTAACCAACGATACGCGACCCGTGACTATATATGCGCACGTAGAAAACTTCTTTGGTGCTAGAAAAGCACGTGAGAGCGTGTATAGACTTTCTTTTTGTCCTCTAATCCTACTCGAGAAGGCACACGACAAATCTGTAAGTAACAACATGAAAACCTACGAAGCAGTACTTTTACAATTCGCTTGCTTATGAATGCATGCTAGTAAAATTAATCCTAGGTAGCTATTCTTGATTAACAACTACCTAGCAAACTTACTAAGAATGAAAGAGACTTGCTAGTTGTTGAAATTTCTTGTCTTACCCAGTATACTGTCTTGATATACTTTAGTACTGGTGTAAGTAATCATGCTATGACAGCGGATGAGATGTTTATTTATCAGCAATCTGGCTGCTGGATGGATGTTATCGTCCCATTGAGCATGTGTTACTCCTGGTGAATTATTGTGTGATCTCTCCCTTTAAAGAATAAGCAACAGAATCGAGTTAAGTCTAGGGTAAGCACGGAGATTGGTGGGTCGAGACTTAGGATTGAACACCTTTAAAGGTCTGAGACCAATGGAATCTCGAAGGGCGATCAGAGGGTGAGACAATATTATAACAAAATAGTGTGCGCACATAAGTAATTTACAGCACGACAAAATTTAAAACACAAAATAAGAAACGAACTCAAAGCATTTTAAAACAAAAGAGTTGAGGACGACGAGTGAGTTTATTCTATGGCACCTGCCCAAGAGTCCACTCCCGACTTCGACCAGCTCCTTACCTGAAAAAAATGGAGAATAAGGAATGAGTACAAAGACTTAGTATGTAGCCTGCTTGTAGGCTATCAATCCATTCGTTGATATGCTAGGATACCACACTCTTTCTTGTCTTGTTCTTGTTTCTTATTGTAAGTACTTAGGCCCACTTGTTCTTGACTTGGGGTTCTTATCGTGATTTATTCTAAGGACATTGGTCCTTGGATTCTAAAACCTTGGTCATCCTTTAAGGGCCTTAGTACCATGGTTCTTGGTTCTTGGTTCTTGTACTTAGAACTAGGGTCTTGATCCATGTTCTAGACCTAGATCTTTCTCTTGTTCTTGGTACTTTCTAGGTATTTATTCTGTTATTGATTTATTCTCCAAGACACTCCCCATAGGATTTACGGCACTAGCCATACACCTGGCAATCCTATGTCCAAGGCTTGTTACTCAGTGGTAGATCGACTACACTGCATTGTTGACACATCGTGTTTTAGGACATTAATCACGATGCAAGGTAGTAGTTACCCTGCACGTAAGATCCGTCCTATGAGAGGTCGTTGATCATGTGAGTAACTTGTTTAGGTGGCATGTACCGAGGGGTAGCACCCCCTCACCATAGGTTACTTCATGGCCTGTGGGACGGGTTCACCAGTTAATACTCCCATGGATGCAAGCAGACTAACACTCACCATGTTCTTCCCCACCGTGTACCATTGCGAAGGCTAAGTTTTCTGCCTAGGCCTTTGTATCAAGAGTGTGGAAACTCGAGACAAAAGTAAAGAATTGGTTACCTGCTAGGTTAAGGATGTGATGAGAGACTACAAGTAGATTGCTTGATCGTGACGAGAGGGTACTCTAGAGTTTAGAAGTAATAGAGGGATTATGGACCTAGGGAATCATGTATCTCATTCTCGCTTCCCTCGTTAGATGAATTTGGCATATATTAATACACATTTTGATTTCTCTCTTATTTTATAAACATTGACTGGCAAAATTTTTCCTATGATGGTGTTAATATAACACATGCGGAAGAAATTTGGATCTTAGGCACTCTAAGTACATCAATTATAGTAAATTAGCTGGCATGTTCAAAAGCATTAAAACTCAATGAGTTTGAATACTAACCTTCTGTCGCTCAAATTTCCTTCTTTTTTTTTTTCACGAACCGGTTTCGAACCACCACTAGTGTCTTCTCCACTATCCTCCGGCCTTAGAACGAGATTGTGGAATCCGGTGAGTGACTAAACTTGGGAGGGATTTAGTAAATATGAAGAGAGTGTTTGTGAGAGGTTTTCCTCAAGGTTTTTCCCAAAATAAGACATTCCATGTACCATGATCACTCAATTTATAGAGTCATGTTTGCATGTTCATGCAAGTTTGAGTTAACCAAATTTTGACACTCAAATTCCACTCAAATATGTGGGGTTTATTTCGCAAGCATGCAAGTTTGGTTAAACCAAATTTTGACACCTCAAAATACTACTAACATGGATTTTCCATTCAATGAAGTCAACATTTTTACTTTCTTCATTTTAATTCAACAATTAATTTCAAATTAAAGTAATATTAAATGATTAATTAAACTATTTAATTAATATTTAATATTAATTCAAATGTCAATCCCAATCAACACATATTTGAATAAAATATTTAAATCTTATTTAAATATCTCAGATTCTCTCTTTTTGTTTAATTTGTAAATAAAAAAAAATGCAGTTAAATATATCGTATATATGTAGCGCATATTCCCTAATTCGAATTCGAACACTTCGAACTCACTTGTCACACTATTCTATGGTTTAGTCCGATATGAGCTAGCAGAGGGACCTAATGGACCTATAGATCATGGGCTCCAACGATCGAAGATTAACCAGTTAAACTTCTTAACCTTGTTAACCAACATTCGTTAACTACTAGGACACTTCACTATAGCCTAGTAGTTGCACTCCCCTCACTATAGATATATTTCTGTCCATTTGATATAACCATGATTGGTAAGTCGATCCTTCACAGGTTGTTCGTTACTAGAGCTGGGTCAATTTACCGTTTTACCCCTGAAGTTACTACTTGTTCCTTATGTCTCACTGATCCTCTAATGAGCAATTGGTTTGTGGTCCAACCAGTGAACCGAATCACTCTCAAGCCAATGAGAGGGTGGGGGCCCTTTGTTCAACAACTGGAGTCAGTGCTTAAAGGAACTACCTCTCTTCTATCCCTAAAAGTGGGTAGGAGTGAATTCCTTCTTACACCCTATGTCCTCAGCTATTCGCCCAGTCTTACCCCTAAAATGGGAGGCTTATTGAATCGGCGAACTCGGGCCACTCTCACTCATGCAAATCTAAGGATAATTCCGAATAAACAGGAGTTCATAGTTAGCTCAAGATTAACATCGAGTTACCTAGGTCATCGAATGAAAAAATCAGTCTCAACAGTAAACGATATTATAAAGTGAGAGTGGTTTTCTTCATGGTCCGATCTTATGCAATATTCATTGCATAGGACGCCCCCACTCACATGTCTCCACATGTACAATTTAGTGATCACATTGTTTATATCATATACAAAAGTGGGCCGCATCCATAGTGTCCCCAGAATAATGTACTCAACCTTATCCTTATACTATAGATCATTTTAACTATATACTTGAACTTGATCCACTCTTATGTCTCTACATATAGTTCAAGTAATCATACTATAGCCAGAGTGTTCTTAGTTTATTGGATTTAAATTAGTGATCGTAAAGTTCACTTTATTCAATAACAATCTTTACTTGATAAACAACAATAATAACTTTATTGAAAATAGAATATGTTTTTGTTTACAAACTATACGTTTTAGGGCATAAAACCCAACATCCTAGAGATCCAGGGTGTGACATGATGAAATCAAAACCCCATAACGGTTCTCCCAACAGGCATTGAGTAATTCTTGCGAAAGAAGTCTTGCGCAATTCCTGTTTGAAACTATAGTTCTAGAATTTTTTGAACTTATCTGTTCTACCTCACCCTAAAATTTCTAAGGTCCTCGTAAAAAGTTTGAAAGTTCAACTTAAAAAAATAAATCGGGAATTTAATACCTTGTTGGACTTGGGTGCTATACCATATGTAATCTATGAATTGCTTTCTCTATTTTATATTTTCTACCGGGAAGTATTCATATTTTGTTGTCCATTTTATGAGAGTGTTTTAAAAATCAATGAAATATTTATTATTCTTGGGCTAATAACTATTATCTATTGAAGGAATTTTGTTATTGAAAATCTAATAAATCTCTCAAATTATCCCAAAATTAACCTTAAATTGTGTTGCATAACGGAAATTAATTAAATGATTGAGTTTTTTACAACCATAGCATGCATTTACGTAGTTTCTTGCATGTACTATAAGTATGTATATTTATTCACATGTCCAACACAAATTGGTAGTTAAGCTAAAGGTTGATTAGGAAATGATAAAGAATATTGTCGTTTTCTTTCTTTTCACGGTGGCTTTAGTTGGGGCTCAGGTTCCAAGGGTCGCGTTACCACCACCAGGACCTTCTAGATATTACATTCATGTGGTTAACGGGCTAAGCAAACTTGGGTTGCTTGTGCATTGTCAGTCTAAAGACGATGACTTGGGGTATCATCGTTTGCTTAATCATGGAGATGATTACCAGTGGAACTTCAAGGTTAGCTTTTGGGGATCAACCCTCTATTGGTGCAAATTGGAGACGCCACAAGCATATGTCTCGTTTGAAAGCTTTTGGCCTGAAACGCAGCACTTATGGCTCCGTGATAGGTGCAAACGTGGAACTGTAGGAACTTGTCTTTGGACGGCTAAAGATGATGGAATTTACTTGAGAAACTTTCTTGCTAATGTTGATGAATTGATTCACAAGTGGAACTATAAAAGTTAGAGAAGCTTTATTATCTCCTTTTGGTGGAATTATCCTTCCGGAACCAATGAAAAATAATGGAATAACACAAAAATGTTGTTTTTTTTTTTGTATGAAATTTATTTCGTAACGAAGTGTATTGTTGTTCTCCAAAATTTTAAATTATGAAGAAAAACAAAATATTATATTTGTATATGAATACAAGTTTTCAAAGTTGTAATATAGTTTTTATATTAAAACTAAAAAAAATGATGATTTTTACGGACCAATCTGAGAGAGAGTTTAGAACAATAAAATCTAAAATAGGTATTAAAAGCTCATGTTTCTGCCGTCTTCACATCGATCTTAGAATAGGATGGTAGGCACAATCCTTGAATTTCCATATATCTTATTAAAAGTTTCACATATTACATTGTAGTTCCACAATCTTTCTTGATGTCCGATTTTCAAGAATTTGGATCTCGGACCAAAACTAAAAATATGAAAAAGCAAACAAAAAAAATGAAAAGTAACATAAAATAAAACATGAAAATTCGATAAAATATAAATTTAAAGGAAGATAAACAACACCAAAATTAAATACAAAATAATATTTAATTACAAGAGGGTCCTCTTAAATTTCTTTATAAATGCGAAAATGGTGTTGGGATATACGAACACAACTAGTGAGGCAAACACCTTATATCGTGTAAAGTTATATTATTCGGTTAGTAATGCAATCACACACAATATATGACTGTGACCTATCGTTTAAACCATAACATGACCTTAGGTTTTTTTCAATTCTTGGCAGAGTTGGATGCATGGTACTTTTCTACACACGGCCCACGTACGCATACATGGACCCTTCAGATGGATTGGTATACGTGCCCCTTAGGCCGGACTTTGTCGGGCACAACACAATACACGTGACTGGACCCTCATAAAAGAAAAGGTCTTCATGATAACATGTCGAACATATATATCGAAGGTATGCATCCGTACTAACTTAACATAACGGGGAAGTATCCCGATACACATGACATACTTACATGCACGAGGTCCCATGATTTTTATTCACTACATATAGTTCAAGTAATCATACTATAGCCATGTTCTTAGTTTATTGGATTTAGATTAGTGATCGTAAAGTTCACTTTATTCAATAATAATCTTTACTTGATAAACAACAACAAGCATCATCCCATCTAAATGGCACCCCTTTTTTTGTTAACTTTGTGAAAGGCGAGGATATTTTAGTGAAGTCCTGCATGAACCTTCGATAATATCCCGCCAATCCTAGGAAACTCCTTACTTCCGTTACCGTAGTTGGGCGTTCCCATTTTGTGATCGCTTCGACCTTGGTGGGATCTACAGATATTCCGTCCTTTGACACCACGTGTCCTAGGAAAGAGACTTGTCGTAACCAAAATTCGCATTTGGAGAACTTGGCGCACAACTTATGCTCTCTTAGGGTGGTTAGGACTTTTTGGAGGTGTTCCTCGTGCTCTAGGTCGGTTCTCGAGTATATGAGGATGTCGTCAATGAACACAATCACGAACATGTCTAGGCATTCTTTGAATACCCGGTTCATGAACTCCATAAACACAGCTGGGGCATTGGTGATGCCAAATGACATCACTACGAACTCGTAGTGACCGTACCTTGTCCTAAACGCTGTTTTTGGTACATCTTTTTTATTAATCCTAATTTGGTGGTAACTGGACCGAAGATCTATCTTAGAGAATACTGTTGCCTCTCTGAGTTGATCAAACAAGTCTTCTATTCTAGGCAGAGGATATTTTTTTTTATGGTTCTCTTGTTTAGCTCTCCGTAATCGATGCACAGACGCATCGATCCATCTTTCTTCTTAACAAACAACACTGGCGCACCCTAGGGGGACACGCTAGGTCGAATGAATCCTTTATCTAGTATGTCTTGCAATTGCGCCTTGAGTTCCTTCAACTCTGCTGGCGCCATGCGATAGGGTGCTTTGGAAATAGGCCCAGTTCCCGGCTCGAGTTCGATGACGAAGTCGACCGCTCGGGAAGGGGGTATTTCAGGTAAGTCGTCCGGAAATAGATCCGGGAACTCGTTTACTATTGGCACGTTTACTAGGGTCTTTTTCTTTCCTCTTACGTCTACAGCACATGCTAATATAGCTCATCCACCTTGTTGGACTAAACTCTTTGCTTTCATCATCGAGACTACCTTGGGGGTAATCTCGATATTTGTGCCTTTAAATTTAAAGGTAGGTTCTGTCGGTGGTGAAAATTTTACTTCCTTTTTGCGACAGTCTATACTAGCTCGGTTTTTAGCTAACCAATCCATGCCTAGTATGACGTCGAAATCTGTCATGTTTACCACCATCAGGTCAACGCTTAAAGTTTGGTTCCCTATGATTACTTGGCCATCCTTTACTCTATCCCTAGATACTAAGTCTACCCCCACAGGGGTGCTTACAGACATTTCATGCAATAAGGGTTCTAATTCGAACCCTGCTTGTACAACAAAAGGCATGGAAATAAAGGAATGCGTGGAACCAGAATCAAATAAGGTAAAAGCGAAATGACCTAAAATGGATAGTGTACCTGTCACCACGGCATCGGACCTCCCAGTGTCCTTGCTGGTTGACGCGTAGGCCCTAGCTTGAGCTCATGGTGGTGCTGGTTGATCCATTTGCTCTACTACTCTGGGTGGGTTTGCTTGTGCTGCAGCATTTCTGGTCGTGCAGTTCACGGCGATGTGCCCCTCTTGACCACATCGATAACACGCTCGGCTGCCAGCCATGCACCTCCCACTGTGTAGTCTTCCACAGATAGTGCACCCTTCCTCTCTCCTCCCTCTGGCCCCATCTTGATTCCTGGGGTTCCTGTCAGTACGTCGGGGAGGGCGTCGCTCATCCCATCTAGGAGCGGGTCTGTTATTGGAATGGTGCCTACGTGCTGGTGGTGGACGGTCAGAGCCTCTTGATTCATGAGGACGCTTCTGCCCAATTATAACTGGCTCTTCACGTCATTTCTCATCCTTTGGTTTCTCTAAAGCCTTGGCAGTTCTCAAGGCTTCCTCATAGGTCTTTGGGTTGAACGCCTCCAACATGCGGCAGATTCTTGGTTCCAAACCTAATACAAATTTCTCTGTCATCTTTTCCTCAGTGTCCACCATGGACGGTGCAAATCTCTTGAGTCTCTTAAACTCTCGGTTGTACTTCTCCATTGTGAGTCCGCCTTGTACCAGGTGGGCGAACTCCTGTTGTCTTTTAAGTCGCTCTGACTTAGGATAATATTCTTTAAGAAAGGTCTCCTTAAATCGTTCCTAGTTCATTGGTCCCTCTTCTGGGTTAAGAAGGGTTTTGTTATCTCTCCACCATATCTCTGCGTCCTTTTGTAGGACGAAGGTTGCACAGGCAACCTTTTGGTTCTTTGGGCACTCCATAGTCTCAAAGGTGGTTTCCACCGCTGCAATCCACATTTGGGCTTCTATGGGGTCTACTAAGGAACCAGTGAATGGTCGAGGGTCGTATCTCTTGAAGTCCCTTATCCAGTTTAAACATCTAACAGGTTGTGGAGGGTTTACTGGGGCATTGGCCTAAGCAGTGCCCTGTGCCTGTGCCTGCTGTGCCTGTACCTATGCTAGTTCCAATGTCTGTGCCTGGGCCTATGCTTGGGCTTGTTCCTGGGCCTGTGCTTGGGCTTGTTCCTAGGCCTGTTGTAGACTGGCTTGCTGATTGGTTACGAAGGTTTGAATTAGGGCTTGGATGGAGTCACACATTAACCTAGTATTAGCATCTACTCCGGCCGCTGGGGGTGCAACTTCAAGTGCGACTTGGAGTGGTAGGGTAGGCTGGGGTGGAGGTTCTACTGGTGGTGGAGGTTCTACTAGTGGTGGAGGCTCACCTTGCAGTAGAGCTAGAGGAGGTAGCTCAACTAGCGGTAAGACTGGGGGCGGCGTAACTGTTACCGGCCCAGTCTCTGATCTTTCTTGAGTTGGGCCCTCTACTGCCACACCTCGTCCTACTTCTCTATGATGGGGTCGCCCCCATCCTCGTCTTCCTCTTCCTCTTCCTCGTCCTCTGGGCATGGTTCTATAAACCAATATAAGGTTGCTTAAGTCTAAGGCCTTAATACTATGCATATATATAAATAACAATACGCACACTATACAATACATCGTAACGCCAAAGAAGTAAACATTCATCATGCTAAGCATCATATCATGCTACTAACAAAATTACTCAGCATGCAACACATGACATCATACTCTTAAATAAATACATGAAATATCACAATCATTTCAATAATGTCAACATAAAAAATGCATGCGAGTTTTAAAACGTTTCTCTTTGCTTATCTTATGCAAGGCGTACCTGACGGTGACGGGGCATCGACGTTGGGACCGTGGAGCGTGCCAAGCCTACATCGTAGGCTAGTCTAAAGAATCTAAAACCTAGAGCTCTGATACCAACTGTAACGACTCTAAATTTCCACATATCTAGAGTTGTCACTAACGTCTCATGCTCATCTATAATGCAGAATAAAAATCTAAGAATGCTCATCTTTATTAGCGGAAAAATTTAAAACATCAGAATACATTTAAACATTGGAAAACACTGTCGGACTTACGTGTTTCAAACATCGTGCTGGAGTTCAAAAAGATAAAATAAAAAGATTACAAATTAATTAATATAAATGAATGAAATGCAAACGCCCTATCCTAACCAAGACTAGGAATTTTAAATATGCAACTATCCTATGCACGCGCCACAGTCTCTGATCACGATGCCACCGTCAACCGTACATGGGAGCCTTGCCTTTACCTGAAAAACAATATGGCACACGGCCTGAGTATTTCGAAGAAATACTCAGTAAGTGACCCCACTATAGGGGCCATGCTAATGCAAACACATGCAATCATGAATAGGGACCTATCTCTAATCATCTTAGGGGTGGCCTCCAGTCTCAGACAAATTGGATGTATAGTACTTCCCTACACACGACTCACACGTGCGAGTGTGAGTCCCCAGGGCGCTCGCACACCCCCTGGACCCTCTGGTCAAGCTAATCTGTAGCGACGTCCGGAGGTCAGCGGAACCCCATAGTGTCATGCGCCTCATGAACACCCTCATCTGTGTGCTTTTGCACCTGTGCGCATTCGCGCTCATCATAAGGTGCGCGTCCGCACTAATCATCTCTAGGGGAAGTAGCCCTATGCTTATGAACATACACAATGCATAAGGTCCCTCTAAATCCATCGTAATGTCTCTTCTGACACAACCCTCTAGTCTCATCTCTTTGTTACTCTAGGTAACGCATACTCGTGGATATTTATATTAATATCATTTTCATGCTTTTAGGGTTGTGTCCTATGTCGATCTAACAACATGATGCAATATGGCACTCATCATCATCTAGCATGCTCAATATGGAAAACATCATCATATTAAGGTAAAAATCATGCAATCATCATGGTCATCATAATTCCACAACGTGCGTCTAACATATCAAGCGTTATTCAACAAAATATGTATATACTGCACATATCATCAAGCACCATAATCCACACAACAACATAACTCATACAATTTATTTAGCCTATCCTATAGTAAGGCCACTTACTTGGTTGGCCTTGGCCGAAGTACTCCCTAAATAGCTAAACGTAAGCTCTCGTTCCGTGAGAGTTGCTTCCTACGTCGCCGGAGTTTGTTTCCTATCACACCGTTCACCACTTTCCGTTAGTATTTCACAATTCATTTACCTATAATTTAATAAATGTGAAATACGGCTCTAAAACGACATCGGATACCTTAATCGGGGCTGCAAATAGATCCGAGAGGGTCGGAACAGTGGAAACCGGGCTGAAAATAGGTGAACCGAGCCGAATAGCCGCTGGAAGCCGCCGGAGGAGCTGCCGGAACGTCGCCGGAGGGAGCCCAAGCCATTTGCGCCGAGCCGAGGGACCGCCTGCGCCGCTATGTGACATGTGGCAGCAGCAGAGCGAGCCACGTCACGCGGTAGCGTTGGGTTGAAGCGCGGGTCGCAGTCCGGTTTGGTTCGTGGTCCGAGTCGCGGGCTGCGGAGGCTACTGGGCCAAGACTACAGTTGGGCGTCGGCTTATTGGGCTGGGCCAAAAGTTTTTTTTTTGGGGTTGCAGGCCGGCTCGATTGGACCGTGGGTCTGGTCTCGAGTTGGTTCAATTGAACCGTAACTTCTGGGCTGGTCTGAGGTTTGGGCCGCTGTAGTTGGGCTGGGCTGAAGGTAGAGGCCGAGGAAAGAATGGGCTGACCCTCTCGGGTTCTGGGTTCGGGTTGACCCGGATCCGTTGGTCTCGTCTTCCTTACCCGACTTCGGCCGATTTTCTGGCGAGCTTTCTCTCTCTCCTTTCTGCGGCGTTTCCGTTGTCGATTTCAGTCCTCTCTCTTCCTCTTCCTCTTTATTTGTCGTCCTTCTTTCTTTCTGGAAGTCTTGCGGCCTAAAGGTTCCTAAAACCACAGATCTATGAAAGATTAGGAAAAATCCAATTTTCTGACCTCGGTTACCGACGACGGCGTTTACGAAGAATCACAAAACGCACCTTGAGTTACCGTGCTTTCGTTAGGGACCCTTCTCATGGTGGTAACAGGTCGTTTGGTGTCGGTTTGAGGGTGGTTTGAGGGTTCGTCGGAGAAACTGAACACTCGCCGATTTTTTTTCCGAAATCTCTCTCTCTCTCATAATTTCTGTCTTTTCTCTCTTTGCAAGTATCCTGATGGTGCTGGGTGTCGTGGGCTGAGGGCTGGGCGTGCTATGACCGTCGTTTCGCGTGGGTTCCGCGAAACTCGACGGTCGCCGGAAAACTCGCCGGTTTTTCGGCGACTGAGTTTTTGTTTTTGTTTTTTTTTTCTCGTTTTCCTTTTTTTTTGTTTATTTATAATTATTATTTTTATATATATATATTTTTTCTTTCTTTCCCGGGTCGTTACATATACCATCACAATATATCATATCATAAACGTGTCACTTATCACTTGTCTCGTACCATAACATATTTCATATCATTTTCATATCATGTCACAATGTGTGTGTGTGTATATATATATATCTATAATTTAAGTGTCGTATCATAATCATATCGTATCATAAACACTTCATGGTCATATTTTCCCTAATTTATCACAGCCTTAACATTCTTATACCTAACACAGTGATATCGTTTCATGAACGTACCTTAGTTATATCGTTACAGGAACGTATCCTATCGCTATTGTTCTATCGATCTATCATAATCCTATCCCTTTCTACCCATAACCTAACCATATACTTTTATCTATCGATTGTGACCATATCGTTTTTATCAATCTCTCATATCCACAGCACTTCTATACGTAACCTAACCTTAACGTTTCATCAACATATCTTACTCCTATCATTACATTACGTTCAATGCATCCTTTTCGCATCCTATCTCAAACATATCATTGAACACATCGTACCATAAGTATTAACATACAATTCACATATTATAACATATGAATACCATATCATAAGCATATCGATCAATAAACAATTCACACATATCAATATATATGACACGTGCAGAACCACAGGGCACGTGTCAACATCAAATATAACCATGCCGATAGTAAGGCCACTTACCTGATTAGCTTAGGCTGGTGTCACCAATTTATCATTGAGAAAGTTCGATTTTGTCCTTTATATTCATGTCAACTGATATGAACCATGACATCAATTTCAATTTCAATTCTCTAAATTTTACAATGGTCTATGTGTTAGACTTCATGTGAGCATTAGAGACTCTATGAGCGGAGTCTAGGAGGGTTAGAGACTCTATGACCAAATCCTTAATTTTTTCTCTATTAAATTTCCTCTTTTTCATCTTCTTCACTCTTTATTAATTTCAATTATGTTCACCATTTATTTATTTTAATTCTTTAAATTTCCCCTTTTTCTTTTAATCAATTCTTGCTCCCACATCTTCCCTTAAATTTTCTTACCGTATTTCTTTTTTTTTTTTTCTTTTCTTTTCTATTCTATTCTATTCTTTTCGGTTAACCCTTTGGCTTTACAATATCTCCTTTTTCTTTCTTTTTCTTTTTGTATTTTTCTTGTATTTTTCTTTTCTATTTTGTTAACAGTATTCTGGATTTCCATCCGTATTTCATTTTGCTCGATTTGTACTAATTAAGTGTCGTGAACTCGCATAGGTTTACTTGGATTTCAAAGGGAAAATTGAACTAGCTCCAAGTACCATTTAGGGACTTCAACTTAGCTACCTTGGTAAGTTTCTTCACTACTGTTTTGGTTCGATGAATTGTTTGAAGCACGAGTGGCGGATGCCCTGTGGCCCTTGCTTGTGTCGTCCCTTGTGATTTCTATATTTGCATATTATGTTATGACGTGTTGTTATGATGACAAATGTTACGTTTTGTAATTTCATGTTTACTTATTATGCTATTGTGAATGTGACATATTATGAAAGTATGGTAGCATAGAGTACATTCACCTTATGTAATGATAAGAAATGGTTATGTAATGTATGAAATGCACAAAGATATGCATTGCACCAAAGATACATGCCCAGATTTTAATTGGGATAGCATGGTAAGTGCTAGGCTACTCTTATCATCCATGGGAGGTTCGTTGGCGAACCCTACCCACAGGACAATCTAGTCACCCAAGGTTAGGGAAGTGATCCCCTATGCTTGTCAACTATTAAGATTACCCTCATCATCCTACGTCCCCTCTTTTGACGGATCTGCTATGCAAGATAATCAAAATGAACTATCGTTCACACAATCCTAGGCTGCCTAGGCCTGGCTCGACGGTATTTGTACCAAAGTGTAAAAGGAAGTTGAAGTAACGGCCTAGATGCTTTTCTTGCTTAATTGTACCATCTTTCTATTCTTTGACCATGGAAACTTGCTTTGCTTATGCAGTGAGGGATCGAATACCTAGGTTGAGGCACGTCCTCATAAAATTCTAATAAGACAATATGGTGATTTCTAGTATGAACATCTTGGAAAAGAGGTTGGTTGGTTTCTTCCTCAGGGCCAGAGAGTCACCTATATTTGGGAAATGTGATACTTTTGCATTAGCCAGAAATTAGGATATCTCATGTTATCCCACACTCCCTTTTTAAGGAACAGGTTAACAACATAATGGCCATATTCAAGTGACCACTGGCCATTCAGCCGAACAGAAGCTCAAACTACCCTAACTAGCATGTGCTTAGCTCAATAGTACTAATATTGTAGTGGAAAGGGATTGGAGGGTCTAAAGAAAGCGTAGCATTCACCCATCTCATAGCCTAGATAGTTACCTTGGTCATTCTTTCGAGTCGTGGAAATCTGCTATTTTATTAGGGGCCTCTAATCACATCTTTGGGTAAACACAGCTCTAGATTTTTTATCATCGATCACTATCCTACGGTATTTTGATAAGGCAACCCTAATCCTCAATCCAACGAATCATGCTTTTGTTGAAGCAAGAACACTTGAATCAAAGTAATTAACACCTCCTTATACAAAATTCGAATCAACCAAGAGATAAGGCAAGAATTAGATGACCTCTTACGATCGAAGATCTAGAAGCAAGATTTGGAAGCCTTGTTCTAAATCGAGTCACTCCGCAATCAAACTTAATCAAGGCTTGATTGAATGGCTCGGATGCAATTCTACCACAAGAATTGCTTGAAACTTAGAAATGACAAATATGATGTTTCGATTTCTAAGGAAAAGTCTAAACTTGAGATCTCAATTTCATTCATCCACGAATTTGATTTTTACATAACAATTTCTTGGTATTTATACTCCCCATAAATGACGTTTGTGGCCATGATTTAATTCCGATCCCCTTAAATCTCCACGAAAGACGAAGTCAATTTGACCATTTGACAATTCCAAACATTATGAAATTAAAAATAATAAAGTTTTCCACCCAACTTTGATATGTTTAAGTGGCTAAGGAGACACATTCTTGATTCTTATCATATTTAGTCCACTTGAACTCTATGGACCTTATCAAGATTCTGCACACTCTATCACGTCTTAATCTTATCAAGATTCTCTAGTGCTTGCGAAGCACATGTCGCTCTTACCAATTCTAATTTCCTACGCAATGGAAAGTATAGAAAATGACATTTATACGAAATTTTATCATAGGGGCATTTTGGTAATTTCTTCCATCATGCATAACATACTCATCCATATTGTTCAATTTGTATTTTAATCATGCATATAATACATAAAAGACATACATACAATACACACTCATAAAAAATAAAAATAAAAAAGCTTTTCTGAGGTCGTTAACATGTATTTTTTACCACCTAAGTTGAGGAATGCTTGCATGCTATCATGTCCTAGCGATCTCTACAAGTATTACTTGCCTAAAGTCTATGTGGTTACTTACTTGAATGACGTTTACCTTCTTGAGCCAGCTATTCCACGTGTTTGGAGCTCAAGAATATATGAAATTTCTCTCGTAGATCCTAATTCAAGCATAATTATGTTAATATCGAAGTCAAGACAAAAAACTGACAAACGGAAGTCGAACAAACAAAATGAGACTCACATGCGCTTACACACGTCGGGAAAGGCTTTTCACGTGCAATTTCACACATGGAGGTTTTTTGTAGATCTTGGTTACTCATTGAGTCATTGGATCGAGGTCAGGTTGCTTTTTTTGTTAGGGTCGAAGGTTAACGAGTTGCACACGCAAGCTTTTGATCGGATCCAGGTTCAAGGATCGGGTGAACCTACATGCTTGTCACAATTAGTAGTTGAACAATTCTCTCCGTCAGCATTTGCCACTTGTCCTACTGAGCTTCAGACTCACTACTGCCAACGTTGTCTAACGCGTGCCCTCTCCCTTTTTGCCAACATTCATTATTTTAGAAATACGATGAGGTTTCTATTACCTATCTAATTTCTTCTAAATTTTGTAACTTCTTACGGGTGCACATAGGTATTTTATCTTAAGTTTATTTTAGCCACAAAAAGAAATAATAAAGTGCAAATGGGGTCCACAATTTAAAACTTAGGAAATTTACCATTTCTTTAAATTCAATGAAATACTGCCTTTAGATCGTAATGAACTCTAGCTTCCTGTATGAATCTTGGGTGAAATTCCCCCAATATGAACCAACTAAAAGTTTAGAACTTAATTTAAAGAAACGAAATTAGAAAAAATGAAATGCTTGCCTACGCTTCATTCATTCTTGACGGATTTGAATGGTAACACCCGAGTCGCAACAGATACATAACTCTTCCTTTAATACATTTAATACCTTAAACAGATACATAATGCTTCATTCATTTTGGATTTTATTTGACATAGAGGATGAATCTCAAGTGCAGAAGGAATAAAAAAAAAAATGAAATTCAATATTTATCAAATTAAGAAAAATTTAGATAAAAATCCATGCGACAAAAAGGTAATTTTCTCTACCTTATAATTTGAGGGGTGTGGGATGGCATGTATAGAAAACAAAGAAGAGAGAGGAAGAGAGAATTTGGGTTTTTGTGGAAAGAGGAAAAACAAGAAAGTAAAGAGGACGCCAATGGGACACTCTAATGAAAAAATGGCAAAAGATTTATCTGATCAATGTGTAACGACCCAAAATAATAATAAAATAATAAGTAAATAATTAAATAATTAAAATAATGATTTTCCCTGCACTACTCTCCATTAACCCCTCTTCCTCTCCCAGACTATCTCTTCTCACCCAACTCATGAGTCAAAATCTCAATCCACAATACAGGATGCATGTTATCTCTCCTCAACCAACTCAAAATCCATCCAGAATACAAGATGCATTCAGGTGGTTCCTACCACTAAAAAAAGAAAAAAAAAAATACCAACAACAAGATTTATAAGGAGAGCTGGAGATTTAATTTTTGGAGAGAGAGATCTTGCTTTGTTATTAAGGTAAGTCATATTTCAGATCTCTTTTCATATATCTTGTAAGAAATCAGTAAGAATCAAATTTCCTTTTCCTTTGTCTAATTATTCAGAATTAGATTTCTTGTTCCCTTGCCCAGTCATTTAGATTTTTGGTTATGATGTTAGTTAGTATAAAATAACTAGAATAAATGAGGCAAATATTTGTCAACCGAATAAAAAAAATACAGAACAGATAGAAAAATGGAAGATAGGAAGTAAATACAAAATAGAAAGGAAAAGAGAAGAACAGAAAGGAAAAGAGAAGAATGGAAAAAAAAAATTTAACAGGTAAATAAGAAAGAAAAAATGGAAAGAAGAAAGGAAAGATTTGGATGTGACATTGTGAATTTTAAATGTTAACAAAATTGAAGAAGAAAAAAAAAATACAGATATAAAGGAAAGATTTGAAAAAATAATTAATTAGAATACACAAAATACAAAGACAACACTCAAGATGAAAGAAAAGAAAGTAGAAATGCAGAGACAAGAGAAAAAAAAAATAAATAAAGAGAGCAGTAGGAAACAACTAAAAGAGAAAATACATAGGCATACAGAGAAAAAAATAAAGAGGACAGGAAAGAACTAAGGAGAAAATATAGAGAAAAAAATAAAGAGGACAGGAAAGAACTAAGGAGAAAATATAGAGAATGCCAAAATACACAATCAAAAGAAAAAATATAGAGAAAGAGAAAAATAAAAGGAAGAGTTGGGAGTAAGAATCATCAAAATTGACCCATCATTAGTTAAAAATGGATTAAAACTTGGTCAAGAATACGACTGGCACAAAAATTGAGAGAAAAAAACAGAGTCAAGATAGGAGAGTAGTCACTCAAAATAAAAAAAATAGAAAATGAAATCTTAATATAAATAGAATATATATATAATATGTATATATATTTAGATGTATATTTTAACGTTCCAAGACTTTATCCATGCAAAGTCTTTAATGGTCGCATGAAGTTTAGCACATGAACTATTGTAAGAGTTAGAGAATTGAACATGAAATTGATGTCATGGATTCTTATAGGTTGGCTTGGATAAAAAGGGAATAATAAAACTTTCATTAAGGATAAAGTGGTCTTACTATAGGATAGGCTAAAATTTGTATGAGTTATAATGATGTATGAACTATGTCGTGCGGCTTATGAGTTATGATGAAAATAATTATAAAAAAATAGTTAAAATAATAAAATAGTAAATAAAAAATTAAAAGAAAAAAAACCTTTGTTAACGGATCCCTCCTCCTTCCTTCAATCTCTCATTCCTTAAAAATAAATCTGCCAACAAATCAGGAATTTCTTTTCTGTAAAAACAATGGCAAATTTACCCAGAATTTCTTCCTTCCTACAAAAACAAACAGGAAAAAACAAAACGAGTTCAAGAAAAGAGCTACTGAATGAACTACCTATTTACCTTGTTCAATCAGGGACAAGTGATTGAGTTCAGCTCGTAAACTCTTGAGTTGAGTCTTTGTTTACTCTGTTCGTGTTTGAAGGATCTTACTAGTCGTGAAGAAAAGCTCTTCAAGCCTATGATATTCCAGGTAAGGAAGATAAAGACTGAATATTAGGATTCTCTAATTCGCCTATCCTTTCTGGTCTCGAATCTGTTCTTCGTTTTCCTATTTATTCAAAGACAGTAAACTAAGACTGAACTCAAGATGAAACCGAAATCCTGCCTGCCCCTCTGCTTCGCTCCTCCCCCTATCGATTTCATTGCAAAGCTCGTTTGCCTCGTACCCTCGGTCTCACTGCTTCGCTCCTTTACAATTCTAAATCATAAGACAAAGGTAAAGCCGAAACTCAAGACTCAACGAAAGAGAGTTTACGAACTGAGCTACTTCACCTATCAGTTTGGTTGCTCCTTCTTATTCAGGAACTAACTGATCTTGATCCTTTCTTTAACTCGGTAATAAAGCCGCTAATGTACTCGCCCTGAACCTATGGAAAGGTTTAAGCAGACTTAGTTCCGCCCGAGGAGATATGTCATTTGAAGAGGTCAGTAGTCGTATGTTAAATCTTCCTTTTATTTTATTAAATAATATTAATATGGTTACAATTATTTAGTTTTTAATTAGAGATTAAATGAAAAGTATTCTGTATGAGTTTAGGAAATCACAACCAATTATATTTTAGATCTACTAAATTGTTGCAATGATTTAGATCTACTGAATTATTGCAATGATTTAGGTTGCAATTTTATATGAATTATAGGAAAAGAATATAACTCAATCGATTACATTAAAATCTAAGAATATAATTGTTAACTAAATAACTAAATCGGAAGACAAAGGAAGTAAGAAAAAATGAAATAGAGATAGAAATACAGAACACTGTTAACTGAAAACAAAAATAATAATAAAAATAAAAAGGGAAGATTTGGGAGTAGGAATAGATTAACAAAATTGAATAATACCTTCTTACAAATAATTACAGAAGAAGAGGGAAGATTGAAGAAAGATTTGTTGAACACAATTTAAAAATAAAACACGAAATACTAAATACTAGAGGGCATGGAACTCCTTAAATTTTGTCTAACAGTAAATATCAGAATTTTAACCATGTAAATGAGAGAAATAATTTTATAGAGTTCAAACTTGAAACTGATGTCATGGGCTCACGTAGGTTGACTTGGATTTCAAAGGACGGAATCGAACTTTCATTAAGGATATATTCGTGACAATGACTTAAGCTAACCAGGTAAGTGACCTTACTATCGGCATGGTTATATTTGATGTTGACACGTGTCATGTGGTTCTGCACATGTCATATATGTTGATATGTGTGAATTGTTTGTGGATCGATATGCTTCCTATATGTTATGCTATGTTATTATATGTGGTTTGTATGATAATAATTATGGTACGATGTACTCAAGGATATGTTTGAGATAGGATACGAGAAGGATGCACAAAGCGAAATGTAACGATAGAAGGAAGATATGTTCATGAAACGTTAAGGTTAGGTTACATACTAGAGTGCTATGGATAGAAGAGATTAATGAAAGAATACGGTTAGGTTATGGGTAGAAAGGGATAGGTTTGTGATAGATTGATAGAACGATAACGTTAGGATACGTTCTAGTGACGATCTGACTAAGGTACGTTACGTAATGATACGTCTGTGATAGGTATAAGAACGTTAAGGCTATGGTAAGTTAGAGAACGATATGACTATGAAGTGTATACGTTATGACTTGTTTATGATATGATACATTGTATGCTAGATTATTGTGCTTAAGTACGTAGTTATGTGAACGTGAATGTATGCTTTTAGTCTGATGTGATGTGTAATGCATGTAACGATGTGTGGTCCTTGAACGATTATGGCTTGTTTGAATGAATATTTGAATGTAACTGCATGAATTGTATGACATGAAATACGGTAAATTGCATGAAACATAATCCCGTTAGGAATATGTATGATATGTAAAGAAATGAGAATGAGAATGACATGTAAGCATGAAAACGTGATAGGGTTTATGTTCATTAATGATAACTGTAGGACTAATGGGACCTCATGCATATTGTGTGCTCATGCATTTGGGGGCATACCCCTATCCCATCACGAGGGTACGGACGCGTACATCCAATGACAGGACAACGATCTTTATGCTTTGCATAGCACTGTCGTGACGGTTCTAGTTTTAACGGGTTCCGGTATAAGGGCTCCCAGAGCATGCCCACCGGCTAGGGACAGTGGCCCAGCAGTGTGCGAACTAGCTGGTGAGCCCATACTCGCACGTATGGGCTGCGTGTAGAGTATATGGTACACGTCCACGATTACCTGTTAGGATTACACCGTAGGGAAAACGAAATGAAACGAAACGAAACGAAGCGAAAGATAGGTCCCATCATTTGATTGCATGTGTTTGCATTTGCATGGCCCCTATAGTGGGGCCACTTACTGAGTATTTTTTGAAATACTCAGGCCGTGTGCCAAATCATTTTTCAGATAAAGGTAAGGCGCACTTGTATGGAGGACGGCGACATCGCAAGCAGAGACTGGGGCACGTGCATAGGGTAGATTCATATTTAAATTTCTAGTACTAAGTAAGAATAGGTTGTTTTGCATTTCATTGTTTTAAATTATTTTGTATTTGTTTTTGTTTTCTCTAAATTTCAGTAATTCAATTTTAAACATGTAAAACCATGACTGTGTTTTCCAGAGAAGAAGTTGTTTTAAAAGTGTTTTTGAAGTTTACGTTATAAATTATGTTCATGTAAGAGTTTTATTTCTGCATTATAGATGAGCATGAGACGTTAGTAGCGGCTTTGAGTATAAGAAAATTTAGGGTCGTTACAGTTACGATACTTGATGATGTGCGCAGTATATATATATTTTGATGAATGACGTACTTGATATGATGATGTGTGGGTTACGATACTTGATGATGAGTATGATGATTGCGTGACGTTTACCTTAATATGATGAAGTTTTCCATATTGAGCATGCTATATGATGATGAGTGCCATATTGCATCATGTCGTTAGATCGACATAGGACACAACCCTAAGAGCGTGAAAATGATATTAATATAAATATTCACGAGTATGTGTTACCTAGAGTAATAAAGAGATGAGACTAGAGGGTTGTGTCAGAAGAGACATTATGATGGATTTAGAGGAACCTCATGCATATTGTATGTTCATAAGCATAGGGCTACTTCCCCTAGAGATGATGAGTGCAGACGCGCACCGTATGATGAGCGCGAATGCGCACTGGTGCGAACGCACATAGATGAGGGTGTTCATGAGGCGCATGACACTATGGGGTTCCGCTGACCTCCGAACGTCGATACAGATTAGCTTGACCAGAAGGTCCAGGGGGTGTGCGAGCACCCTGGGGATTCACACTCGCACGTGTGAGTCGTGTGTAGGGAAGTACTACACATCCAATTTGTCTCTAACTGGAGGCCACCCCTAAGAGGATTAGAGATAGGTCCCTAAATCATGATTGCATGTGTTTGCATTTGTGTGGCCCCTATAGTGGGGCCACTTACTGAATATTCTTTGAAATACTCCGGCCGTGTGCCACATCATTTTTCATGTAAAGGGCAAGGCGCACTTGTACGGAGGACGGCGGCATCGCGAGCAGAGACTGTGGCACGTGCATAGGGTAAACTCATATTTAAATTCTTAGTTTTAAGTTAGAATAGGTTGTTTTGCATTCCATTGTTTTAAATTATTTTGTATTTATTTTTATTATCTCTAAATTTTAGTATTTTGTATTTAAACACGTAAGACCATGGCTGTGTTTTCCAGAGAAGGAGTTGTTTTAAACGTTTTTCAAAGTTTACATTATAAATGATGTTCATGTAAGAGTTATATTTCCGCATTATAGATGAGCATGAGACGTTAGTGGCGACGCTAGATATGTGAAAATTTAGGATCGTTACATGAACAAGGGGCCCCACCCTCTCATTGGCCTAAGAGGGATTCGGTTTGGTGGTTGGACCACAAACCAATTGTTCATCAGAGGATCAGTAGGACTTAAGGAACAAGAAGTAACTTTAGGGGTAAAAACGGTAAATTGACCAAGCTCTAGTTACAAACAACCTGTGAAGAATCGACTTACTAATCATGGTTATATCAAATGGACAGAAATATATCTATAGTGAGGGGAGTACAACTACTAGTCTATAGTGGAGTGTCCTTGTAGTTAATGAATGTTGGTTAAAAGGTTAATGAGTTTAGCCAGTTAATCTCGGATCGTTGGAGCCCATGATCTGTAGGTCCATTAGGCCCCCTTGCTAGCTCATATCGGACTAAACCTTAGAATAGTGTGGCGAGTGAGTTTGAAGTGTTCGAACTCAAATTAGGGAATATGCGCTAAATATATACAATATATTTAACCGCATTTTGATTTAATTACGAATTAAACAAAATGAGAGAATTTGAGATATTTAAATAAGATTTAAATATTTTAATTATGAATAGGGATTCATAATCAATATGTGCCGGAATTGATTGGGATTGACATTTCATTTAATGTTAAATATTAATTAAATTGTTTAATTAATCCTTTAATATTATTTTGATTTGAAATTAATTGTTGAATTAAAATAGAGAGTCAAAATGTTGACTTTAATGGAAAAATCTATGTTTGAGATAGTGGAATATTGAGTGTCAATATATGGTTTAACGAACTTGCATTTTTGCCCATAATTCCACAAATTTGAGTGGAATTTTGAGTGTCAAAATTTAGTTTGACCAAACTTGCATGTTTGCCAAAGAAACCCCACAAATTTGAGTGGAATTTTGAGTGTCAAAATTGTGTACTCTCAATTTTGCATGAACATGCAAATATGACTATAAATAGAGTGATCATGTATTAAATTCCTATCAAGTTTAGTCACTCACCGGATTCCACAATCCCATTCTAAGGCTGGAGAATAGTAGGGAAGACATTAGTGGTGGTTCAAAACCGGTTAAACTCATTAATCTTGTTAACCAACATTCGTTAACTACTAGGACACTTCACTATGGCCTAGTAGTTGCACTCCCCCACTATAGATATATTTCTGTTCATTTGATATAACCATGATTAGTAAGTCGATCCTTCACAGGTTGTTCGTAACTAGAGTTGGGTCAATTTATCGTTTTACCCCTGAAGTTACTTCTTGTTCCTTATGTTCCACTGATCCTCTAATGAACAATTTGTTTGTGGTCCAACCAGTAAACCGAATCTCTCTCAGGCCAATGAGAGGGTGGGGGCCCTTGTTCAAGACTTGGAGTCAGTACTTAAGGGATCTACCTCTCTTCTATCCCTAAAAGCGGGTAGAAGTGAATTCCATCTTGCACCCCACGTCCCCAGCCATTCACCCAGTCTTACCCCTGAAATAGGAGGCCTATTGAGTCGGCGAACTTGAGCCACTCTCACCCATGCAAATCTAAAGATGATTCCGAATAAACAGGAGTTCATGGTTAGCTCAGAATTAAGATCGAGTTACCTAGGTCATCGAATGAAAAGAAAATCAGTCTCAACAGTAAACGACATTATAAAGTGAGAGTGATTTTCTTCATGGTCCGATCTTATGCAATACTCATTGCATAGGACGCCCCCATAGAATATGTTTTTGTTTACAAACTGTGAGTTTTAGGACATAAAACCCAACAAACCCTTTGCTCGTGACATTATGTTTAAAGCCATAAGATATGATCGCAGTATCAAACTTTATATTCCAGGATCGAGATGCTTGCTTCAACCCATAAATGGATCTTTTAAGCTTGCAAACCCTTTGCTCGTGATCCAATTCAATGAACCCCTCTGTTTGAGCCATATAGATACTCTCTTCAAGATTACCGTTTAGAACGACTATCTTAACATCCATTTGCCAAATTTCATAATCATAAAATGTCGCAATGGACAAGAGTATTCTAATCGATTTAAGCAAAGCAACAGGAGAGAAGGTTTCTTCATAGTCCACCCCCTCTCTTTGGGTATAACCCTTTGCTACAAGTCGAGCTTTAAAGGTCTGTACCTTATCGGTTTGGTCTCGTTTCCTCTTGTAGATCTATTTGCAACCAATAGGTTTTACCCCATCTGGTTGATCAAAAAAGTTCCCAGACTGAATTGAAGTACATTGACTCCATTTCAAGATTCATGGCTTTGATCCACTGATCTCTATCTTCATCATCCATTGACCTATTCATTGCCCTTTTATAAGTCAATGGATCCTCAACCCCATCATCAGGTATGATGACATGAGTTTCTGCCAAACTCAAGTAACGATCGGGTTGAGTTATAACCCTCCCACTACGTCGAGGTATTCTCAACTCTTGAGAAGGATGTGATTGACTAGAAGTGCCAGCTCCATCAACAACTCTTGTTGAAGAACCAGCCTGATCACAACTCTTGTTGTTTTATCAGTAACTTCTTTAGAAATCTCACTTAATACTAGTTTGCTGCGAGGTTGATGATTTCTTACGTGTTCTTCCTCTAAAAATGTAGCGTTTTTTTATACAAACACTCTATTTTCTTGACTATCATAAAACAAACCACCTTTCGTCTCTCTAGGGTATCCTACGAATATACATAATTTTGAACGACGTTCTAATTTCTTGGGATTTTGCAACAACACATGTGCTGGGCATCCCCAAATCCTGAAGTGACGTAAACTACCTTTACGCCCTTTCCATAACTCATAAGGTGTTTCTGAAACACTCTTAGAAGGAACCATGTTCAAAATGTACGTAGTAGTCACCACTACAAATTCCCAAAACGAATCAGGTAATTGAGCGAAACTCATCATAGACCGAACCATGTATAACAGAGTTCTATTTCTCCTTTCTGATACACCATTCTGTTGAGACATACCAGGGGCTAAGAGTTGAGACGTTATTCCATGTTCTATCATATAGTCCTGAAATCTTAAGTCCATATACTCTCCACCTCAATCTGATTGAAGTGTTTTAATAGTTTTACCTAATAGATTCTCAACCTCAGTCTTATACTCTTTGAATTTTTCAAGAGCTTCGGACTTGTGATGCTTTAGGTAAAGATAGCCATACCTTGAATAATCATCAATAAAACTGATGAAATATTCATACCTTCCTCGTGCTTTGACATTCATTGGACAACAGAGATCTGTATGCACGACTTCTAAGGTTTCTTTGGCTCTATAACCTTTTTTGGAAAACGATCGTTTAGTCATTTTACCCTCAAGACAAGACTCGCATGGAGGTAAAGAGTTGCCTTCTAACTCATTTAGAAGTCCTCTTTTAACCAATCTCTCAATCCTATTGAGATCAATGTGGCCTAGTCTTAAGTGCCAAAGATAGGTATTAGGAGAAATCTTTTGTCATTTATTTTGAGTTTCAGCTGTTTTAAACATCTCGATATTTAAAATAGCTTATGTTTCGCTCGGTTTTAACATATATAAGTTGTTTTCTAGTTTTGCAGAACAAATATGAATATCTCTTTTGCAAATGAACACTTCATTAATTTCAAAAGATACTTTATACAATTGTTCTAATAAACAAGAGATAGATATTAGATTTCTTTTCATTCCAGGAACAAAAAGTACATTATCTAATATAATGAATCTATCTTCAAAAAACAATTTTAAATTTTCTATTGATCTTGCTGAGACAACCTCTCCTGTTCCAACCCTGAGTGTTATCTCGCCGTCCGCAAGCATTCTCTAGGAGCTAGTTTCCTGGAAAAAAAGAACAAATATAATTAGTGGCCCCTGAATCTAGTATCCAAGTTGAGTTATCATACTCTACTAAACATATTTCTACAACAAGTAAATCATATTTAACTTGTTGTGTCTTTTTGGCTTTTTTCTCCGCAAGGTATTTTGGGCAATTTCTCTTCTAGTGCCCGTTTTCATTGCAATGGAAACATTTTCCTTTATCTGCTTTTTTATCCTTGTGTTTGCGGTCAGTAGGAATCTTATTTTTCCCCTTACCCTTCTTCTTTATCAAAACACTTTTAGAAGTTGAAGGTCCGGACTTATTTTTAGAGGACGATCCTCGTAGTAATTTCTTAGAGATAGCAACATTTGCTTCTCCTCTTTGTCCCTTGTTCGTTAAGAGGGACTGATAAGTCTGTAGCTCATTGAGAAGAGCAGTCAAGTTATATTCTATCTTGTTCTTCATCACATTTGTGCGGAACTGGAAGAAGCTCTTCGAAAACTCCATGATAAAACTGACTTGAGTCTTCTCATCAATGACATCTTCATTTTCTTCTGCCACATTGAAATGGACCATGATGTCAAGGACATGTTCTCTAACTTAGGTCCCTTCTTTCATACGGCAGTTGTAAATGTATTTTATGGCGTCATGTCTATGGGAGAAGGACGGTTGTCCAAACATCCATTTCAGAGATTACCTAATCTCTTTAGCAGTACCGATGACATCGTGTTTCTTAGCCAAAACATCAGATAGGCTGGCTAAAATGTACACTCGGTCTTTGTCATTTGCCTTTGTCCATTTGTCATATGCATCTCGAACTGTTCTGTTTGCATTTGAGCTGGGGTTTGGAGGACATTCCTCAGTTAAAACAAACCTTAAATCATCAATTACAAGTATTGTGTTTAGGTTTGATTTCCAAGTTGCGTAATTGTCGCCGTTTAATTTCTCAGAAGCGAGTAATTGTACTATTGAGTTTGTCATGCTGTGATATAAAGAAAATTCTATTAGTGATTTGATTTAATCCTGTTCAATCCAATCAGGTTTAGCAAATGTAATAATGTACCAAAAACTTATTAATTTGCAACGATACTTTAGTGAGTTAGAGCAACTACTACCGAGGGGCAGTCAATCACTCCTTCACTAAACCAAGACATTCTTGACTTAAACACTAATCCCAGAATAACTCTTGTTCCTATAGTGTTTTAGTTATCGCTATTTTGGTAAAGAATATACTAACTCTTAGTAATTCTTCGTAAATATGACCCATCCACTTCAGACCTCAGAGATCGGTCCCAACAATGCTATCGAATAAAAAAGCCAAAGTTGGGAATGGACCTAAGAAATCCTATCCATTTCTGGAGTTTGCGTTGTTTCAACTCCCATGTTACGACTCTCAGAATGGGTAGTTGCTCTAGGGAAAAATGCAGGCGGAACATGGGAATCTCACGGTGCAACCTAGTGGTGGAGACCATAGGACGTGTTGATATACTTCCTTCTCCCACTTACTATAAATACTTTCCCTATTCACCTCGTTATTGACTCATGCAAATACCTTCCGAATGGAGGACGCTCCCAGGGCGACACGAGGCCGAGCATGAATCTCACGGTGTGAATTTTTCTGAGAGCGTGAAAGGAAAACGATGTATCTCATATACCTTTTTCCTCACACTAAGTATTTTTTACGATTGGGTATACTCATTACTTAGGTATATTCTGGCTAATTAAATATAATATAAGTCTAGGTGATTTTTCTAAAACTTATATCACTCAAGCATGCTCATAAAACTGGGCTAACTAAGCTCAAGTACTGGTCCGATCTCTAGGTAGTAGGTGTTTCGTAAACCGTCAACTTAAATACCTCCAGCCTTAGACAAGATCTGCCAGGTGAACTTTCTTGTAACCGCGATTTTATAAGACATCGACCTATTTTAACTATTAAAATTGATCGTGCTTGGTTCTTAATTATAAGTGAGCATGCACTTATCTTTATTATAGATTTTAACGTCTATCTCGTTTTATGACGTTGAAAATAACCTATAACATGCATCTAACATACTTTATATAACAATTATATAATCATCCATTCCATGCAATAATATAACAATTTATATCTATCACTCATGGAACCCTCAACATGTATACTATACATTATAACACTTATAACATACTTGGAATGCATGAAACATGCTTAGCCTATGTTGGGATTTTAAACCTATATGACATACTTTATGCATATACATTTTCTATTTAATTAAAACATACATTCATAATGCATAATTAATTAAACACACTAAAGTGGATTGGTTTTGGCATTTTAAAGCAAGCAATTAACTAAATTATTACATTAGTAATTAAAAATAAATTGAACCGCTCCCGAGGATCACGAACTGGGCGAACCAACCCCAAAAACGTTGAACCGTACCTCAACGGGAGAAAAAACACCCGAACCGCCTCTTCCATCTTCTTCTTCAGTTCAGTTTGCTTTCTCTTCCATTTTCGATCAATTACAACCTAAAATGGACTCTAACGACTCCATAAAAATTACAGACCTTTCTTCACTCATTAAAGCCCGTACACATTAGGCCAATTGCAATAATTGTATCAAATGGAAGCGTAAAAAAATGCCAAAACCAAAAACATCCAGTTTAGCAACCACAAAATTTCATTCATGAAATGGTACCCACCATGCTCAAATTAATATAAATAAAGTGCCTAAAACTTGCTCTGGTACCAATTGATGGAGTTAATATAACACATGCCGAAGCAATTTGGATCTTAGGCACTCTTAGAACATCAATTATAGTAAATAACTAGCATGTTCGTAAGTATTAAAACTAAAGGTCTTTAAGTACTAACCTTTTGTAGTTCAAATTTCTTTTTTCTCACGAACCGGTTTCGAACCACCACTAGTGTCTTTTTTCAATTCTTGGCAGAGTTTGATGCATGGTACTTTTCTACACACGGCCCACGTACGCATACATGGACCCATCAGACGGATTGGTATACGTGCCCCTTAGGCCGGACTTTGTCGGGCACAACACAATACATGTCACTGGACCCTCATAAAAGAAAAGGTCTTCATGATATCATGTCAAACATAACTATCGAAGGTATGCATCTGTACTAGCATAACATAACGGGGAAGTATCCCGATACACATAACATACATATATGCACGAGGTCCCATTATTTTTATTCATAAGATAACATTTATTTCATTCCCTTTCTCCTTCCCTCCATAACATATTTCATGTATGTACATGCAAATTTGAGATCACCAAATTTTGACACTCAAAATTCAACTCAAATGTTTGGGATTATGTGGCAGCATACAAGTTTGAGTTAACCAAATTTTGACACTCAAATTTCACTCAAATATGTGGGGTTTATTTGGCAAGCATGCAAGTTTGGCTTCAGTCTTTCAATTGGGATTTCATTCATTTACTCGGTGATTGAGCTTCTCTTTTAAACCAAATTTTGACACCTCAAAATTCCACTAAATTAGGGTAATATTAAGGTAATATTAAATGGAGTCAACATTTTGACTTTCTCCATTTTAATTCAACAATTAATTTCAAATTAAGGTAATATTAAATGATTAATTAAACTATTTAATTAATATTTAATATTAATTCAAATGCCAATCCAATCAATTCCGACACATATTTGAATAAAATATTTAAATCTTATTTAAATATCGCAGATTCTCTCTTTTTGTTTAATTTGTAAATAAATAAAAAATGCGGTTAAACATATCGTACATATGTAGCGCATATTCCCTAATTCGAATTCGAACACTTCGAACTCACTTGTCACACTATTCTATGGTTTAGTCCGATATGAGCTAGCAGGGACCTAATGGACCTATAGATCATGGGCTCCAACGATTCAAGATTAACCGGTTAAACTTATTAACCTTGTTAACCAACATTTGTTAACTACTAGGACACTCCACTATAGCCTAGTAGTTGCACTCCCCTCACTATAGATATATTTCTGTCCATTTGATATAACCATGATTGGTAACTCGATCCTTCACAGGTTGTTCGTAACTAGAGCTGGGTCAATTTACCGTTTTACCCCTGAAGTTACTTCTTGTGTCTTATGCCTCACTGATCCTCTAATGAACAATTGGTTTGTGGTCCAGCCAGTGAACCGAATCCCTAACCACTACACCACAACAACTAGATGTCTATGATGTCCATGATCAAAAGAATAGTTAATAATTATAAATTTTAATGTTTAAACAAAATATCCTTAGAACCTTGAAATGTTTCATCAATATTCTTCAAAAAAAAATAATAATAAATAAATAAATAAAATAAGTTTATTGTTAGTGAGATGAAACCGTTAATACCTTGTTTGAAAATACAATTCAACTTTCAAACGTTTCGTTAATACTCATAATTTTAAAAAAATAAAATTAAAAAAATACTCTTAAATCACTTTTCTCTTCAATTTTGTTTTGAAGTCTCTCGTTTATGGACATTTTCTAATATGAATATAATACAATTCAATATTTAAATAGACAAATTATTTTCAATCTTATTCTTGAGTATTTTTAAAATGGTGTTAACAAATTCGTTCATATACATAAGAATACGGTTTGACTCGTCTACTCTATTTTGAGTCAACAAAGATATGATAGGCTTTGAAGTGTACCCAAAATAAAATGGCGAGACTAAGTTATCGTTTTATCTATTCATATCCTATATTTAAAATATTATGCATAAAATCATTCAACCACATCAGAAAGAACAATATTAAAATCAAGTTGCATATGATCATCTGTGAAATATTAATCTTCTCAATTAATGAATTTATAAATAGAGATTAAATATTCAGTGATTCAGTTTTATACAAACTAATGGTATAGGATTATCCCACTCACATGTCTTTGTTCCCTTCACTTTGAAAGGTTGACCTAATTCTTAACATACCAACCAAGGTTATATAAATATACATGTCAATTTAAAATGATTTTTATTAGGCATAAATTGACCAATATAAAATATAATACACAATGGGGATGTTCAAAAAACTCGATGATCAGAAAAATTCGATCAACTCAACTCTATAGTTTGGGTTGGATTGTGAACTTATTTGGGTTGGATTTGGTTCAAATAAATGAAAATTTTATGAATAAAGTTGGTTCATGATTGAGTTTATCTAACTAACTTGATGTAATAACCAAGAAATTAGAAGAAAAAAATTGACATTGTCCCACATCCCTGAAGTTAGAAGTAGGCCTCCGGTGTAAAATGGAGACACCTTACTTCATCTTATCATCCCACTTGAAAGGATTGAAGCCAGTCAGAGAATACATTTCCTGAGGACTTCAAACCAGCATTCTGTCTAATCCGACTTGGGTCTCATAACTCGAACCCTTGCCAGCATTCTGTCTAATCCGACTTGGGTCTCATAACTCGAACCCTTTCCTTCTAATTTCAACTATTCGAAAGCATTTAAGGTTAGTATGACTCTCTTTTAACTAATTCAAATTTTGAGTTTAAGGTTAGTAGGACTGCCTTTTAACTAATTCAAATTTTAAGAGTCTTAAATTATTGATGTATAATTAGGCTTAGCTATCTTAAAATATTAGAAATATAATTAAATTATACCTTTTTAATTATTTATGTATAATTAGACTTGACTAGTTTAAAATAGTAGGAATATATTTAAATTATTTTAGGTAAAATTAACCTTAGTTATGGAAGATTGTTCTAAAATATATATATATATATATATATATATATATATATATATATATATATATATATATATATATAATATATATATATATATATTAATGTTTTAAAAAATAGCCTATGGTATTGCATATTTTAATGTTTTATATATATATTTCATAAAAGTTTTCCACTATCCTATAGTATTGCTCGAACTAGAAAACTTTAATATGTTAGACTAACATGATAAACCAACTCCACCACAACATTATGATATACTAATTTATAAAACCCACCGGAGTAAAAAGAAAAAAGAAAAAACAAATTTATTATATGATATACTTATTTATAAATACAAATTTATTCTATATTATGATATAATGTTATAAAACCCACCGGAGTAAAAAGAAAAAAGAAAGATAAAATTAGAATTTCAAATATATTTTCTTCTTTATATTTGATATATATAATATACTAAATTCTAAATTTTAATTTTTCTTTTAACTAAAGTGAACCTTTTAGTGTTATGAGCATATGAGTTATCAAAAAGATTCAAGGACCCAAAATTAAATAATTAAACTCTTTAATTAATTTTTTTTTATTGTTAACTATAGGTCACTCAATTATATATTTAGAGTTGCACTTTTATGCACGGTAGGAGAAGTTGTGTCAATTGATATAATCATTACAAACAAGTCAATCATTGCATTTCATACATTCCAAGCAGCATAGTCTCAATACCTACAGTCAAGGGTTCATACGTTGAAAGCTACGAAGTCTAAGTTAGGAACATGCTATACCGTGGGAGGTCTTAGGAGTTTCTTGAGTTTCTTAGTTTAAGGACCTTGGTCCCTTATTCTTGAGTGGTACCTACAAGAACATGCTATACCGTGGGAGATCTGAGGAGTTTCTTGAGTTTCTTAGTTTAAGGACATTGGTCCCTTATTCTTGAGTGGTACCTAGTGTTTTTCTTACCTTGGTAGTTGTAGAGCTTGTATAGTATTTTTCTTGGTTCTCAGTCTTCAACATTATGTAAATTCTAAGGTTTGTAATTTCTGGAAACATAAGTCGTATCATGCATTCTTAGGCTCTAACTTGGTTTAGGTTTCAAAATTGTTCTAATTAACTTGTATTAAGAAATTTGATTTAGGATATAACATTAGTTATGAAATATATTTTATAGAGTGGTCATTATTTAGGATTTTTCCTCCCTTTTAGAAATTGGTTGTTAGTCTGTGGGAGAATGTACTAATTTTTATTTATAGTATATCCTATAGAACACATTAGTTCATTTAGTCTTGTGGATCAATGTCACTAGCCTTCTCAGCATCATTTAGCCTGTCCAATGGATTTCTTGAGTGTTCGTGTTTATTTATGGCATGAAACTACTCGAAGCATGGGTCTACTTATTGCTACGTTCTGAAAAGCCACCTTAAATCTATTTGATTTCTTTTTTACCGACAAAAACTCGTGCTTGAAAATAAATATAGTTATTGTGAATAAAAAATGAAACAATGAGATTATGGATTTCTTTTATTTCTACGATTTAGTTGGTTGCTTGTATCCTATTTAAACATGAACATTAATGAAAATTGGACTTTCGATCCTAGTTATGTTTCTCATTCTTAGCATGGTATCAAAGCTTCTAATTTTTAACAACTTGAAATTTTGAAAATATCTTTATGCCCTTATGAATAGGCATTGTAAGAAGTAGTAAATCATTTAGAGGGGTTTAGACCTTGAAATACCTTAAAAGGTCATAGGGGCATTTTGGTCATTTTACCACCTAATTCTTGGTTTGACCTCTGAAAATGCTCCAATACTTTTTAGACTTAGTATGTCATCAATCATAATAACTAAAAAAATAAAAAAATAAAAGGGCCTACTACAAAGTTTCATAGCTTTTAGAGGTCATTTAGATCATGAACCGAAGGTAAGTTGCCTTAAGGATACTATGGTCATTTTATTCCATTATTTGGTTTAACTACTCAACTTTGTGCAATGACTATCAAATTGCATATATAATCTTAACATACCATAGTATGATCAGAATTAAAACTTTGGCCGAAATTCATTTAGTGGGTTATTTTGATGTTACTTAAATCTCAAGAAATTCGATCGGTTTAGAGTCTTAACTCATGGTTCTTGTTATTTTTCTTTCATATATATTTAATTCATACTCGATTTAATGTTTATATAAAAATTCAAGCAATTCCTACAAGTATTTCTTAAGAAAAGTCTAAGATGGTTACTTACCTCGTAGTTGACCTACGGGACCTCCGTTCTCGAGAAATTGGTATCCTAATTGCTTCAAATTTTCTTTGACACAATCCTTGGGGTGTCTAGTTTCTATAACCATAAAGTTTTCATGACAACTGGTCCAGAAGAGGATTAAAATTAAGAAAAATATAGGGAGGGTCACGGTTCGGTTTGACATGGCGGGTTCAACTTAATTGGCCACGTCATCATCCTCTTCCTCTTTTAAGAAGAAGACGCGCATGTCCAATAGCGCCGCCGTTTTAAAACGCCTCTCACCTGCTCCAATCATGACATTGCTCCGCTTGATTTCTTCATGAAACTTAAAGATGGTGTTACAAGGAAGAGCTTGGGATTGACTTCATACCTTCTCGTGGATTGTAGCCTAAGTTATTTGCCTCTAAAGTTCGTCGGAAAACTAATACTTACCTCTAGTTAAATGAGTTGGTTTGAACGAACATCTTTGAGTGTGTGGCATCAATCTCGCCAGCTCCAATCATGGTATTGCTCCCCTTGATTTCTTCATGAAACTTAAAAATGGTGTTACAAGTAAGAGCTTGAGATTGACTTCATACCTTCTCGTGAATTGTAGCCTAAGTTATTTGCTTCCAAAGTTCGTTGGAAAACTAATACTTCACTCTAGTTAAATGAATTGGTTTAAATGAACGTCTTTAAGTGTGTGGCATTAATATTTATAAATTCTTCTCAATCTACAGCTCACCCAAAAAAGCAGAGAATTGACTTGTTGGGCAACTCGATCTATGATGTTTTAGCTCTAGATTTCTCTCCTATCTCTCTTCCCTCCTCTTTAGATGGAAGACCATGACTGTGTTTTCCAGATAAGAAGTTGTTTTAAGCGTTTTTCAAAGTTTACGCTATAAATGATGTTCATGTAAGAGTTATATTTCCACATTATAGATGAACATGAGACGTTAGTAGCGATACTAAGTACGTGGAAATTTAGAGTCGTTACAGTTAATATCAAAGCTCGAGGTTTTAGATTCTGTAGACTAGCCTACCATGTAGGCTTGGCACATTCCATGGTCCCATCAGGTACGTCTTGCATAAGATAAGAAAAGAGAAACATTTTCGAACTCGCATGCATTTTTCTAGTGATATTACTGAAATTGTTGTGATATTTCATGTATTTATTATAGAGTATGATTTGATTTGTTGTATGTTGAGTGATTTTGTTTGCAATATAATGTGACTTTAGTATATGTATTTTTAATAATATATATGCATAGTGATGAACCTTAGACTTAAGAAATGCTATCTTGGTTTCTTGAACCATGCTGCCTAGACCACGCGAAAGAGTAAGACAAGGAAGGGGACGATGTCCTATTAGAGGTAGAGGAAGAGGTGAGGCTGAAGAGAGTTAACCTCAAGAAGGATCACAGATGGGGTTTGAATTAGAACCCTTATTGCATGAAATGTCTGTAAGCACCCCTTTGGGGGTAAACTTAGTAGCTAGGGATAGAGTAAAGAATGACCAAGTAATCATAGGGAACCAAACTCTAAGCGTTGACCTGATGGTAGTAAACATGATGGACTTCGACGTCATACTAGGCATGGATTAGCTAGTCGAAAACCATGCTAGTATAGACTGTTGTAAAAAGATAGTAACATATTTGTCACTGGCGGGATCTACCTTTAAATTTAAAGGCACGAGTACCGGGATTACCCCCTAGGTAGTCTTGATGATGAAAGTAAATAGGTTAGTCCAACAAGGCGGATGGGTTATATTAGCATGTGTTGTAGACGTAAGAGAAAAAGAAAAGACCCTAGAAAACGTGTCAATAGTTAACGAGTTCCCATATGTATTTCCGAATGATCTACCTAGAATATCCCCTTCCTGAGTGGTCGACTTCGTCATCGAACACGAGCTAGGAACTGGGCCTATTTCCAAAGCACCCTATCACATGGTGCTAATAGAGTTGAAGGAACTCAAGACGTATTTACAAGACTTACTGAATAAAGGGTTCATTCGACCTAGCGTATCCCCTTAGAGTGCACCAGTGTTGTTTGTTAAGAAGAAAGATTGATCGATGCGTCGATGCATCGATTACAGAGAGCTAAATAAGAGAACCATAAAGAACAAATACCCTCTGCCTAGAATGGAAGACTTATTCGATAAACTCAGAGAGGCAACGATATTTTCTAAGATAAATCTGCGGTCAGATTACCATTAAATAAAGATTAAAGAAAAAGACATACCAAAGACAGCATTTAGGACAAGGTACGATCACTATGAGTTCATAGTGATGTCATTTGGCCTCATCAATTCTCCAACTGTGTTAATAATGTTAATGAACTGAGGGTTCAAGGACTGTCTGGACACTTTTGTGATCGTGCTCATTGATGACATCCTAGTGTACTAAAAAATAGACTTGGAACACTAGGAACACTTCTGAAAAGTCCTAGCCACCCTAAGAGAGAACAAGTTATACGCGAAGTTCTCAAAGTGTGAATATAGGTTACGACAAGTCTTTTTCCTAGGACAAGTGGTGACAAAGGACGGAGTATCCATAGATCCCACTAAGGTCGAAGCAGTCACAAAGTGGGAACGCCCAACTACGATAACATCAGTACGGAGTTTCTTAGGACTAGCAGGATACTATCGATGGTTTGTGCAGGACTTTGCTAGGATAGTCTCACCTTTGACACAGTTAACGAGAAAAGGGGTATCATTTATATGAAATGATGCTTGTGAGGCAAGCTTCCAGAACCTAAAAGAGAGATTGGTAACAGTCCTGGTACTCACAGTACCTGAAAGCTCAAAAGGGTACGTAATCTATAGTGACGCGTCCAAGAAGGGACTAGGATGTGTGTTAATGCAACATGTAAGGTTGTTGCATACTCATCCCGTCAACTAAAAGAATACGAAAAGAATTACCCTATCCACGACCTAGAATTGACCGCTGTAGTGTTCGTACTAAGAATTTGGCGAAACTTCTTGTATGGAGAGAAAACTCAAAGTTTTACCAACCACAAGAGTTTAAAATATTTTTTCACATAGAAAGAGTTAAATATGAGGCAGAGAAGGTGACTAGAATTGGTGAAGGACTACGATGTAGATATCTAGTACCACCCTGGAAAAGCAAACGTGGTCGCAGACGCTTTGAGTAGAAAGATGGCCTACTCGTCGGCCCTCATTACAAGGGAAGTAAGGGTACAAAGAGAATTTTAGCAAGCCAGCATAGCTATAGCGACCGAGGGAATCATAGCATAGTTGGCCACACTCACAGTGCAACCTACGCTTAGTCAGAGAATTATTATCTCCTAACGAGAGGATCCTAACGTACAGAAAGTCTTAGGCCAGCTAGACAAAAGTCCAATACATAGATTCTCAAAGTCCTCAGATGAAGGACTATTGTATCAGGGACACTTATTTGTCCTGGCAATAGAGGAGTTAAGAAAAGAGATACTGACGGAAGCTCACAACTTGCCATTTGCCATGCACCCAGGAAGTACTAAGATGTACCAAGATTTAAAACAACATTTTTGGTGGAAGAGCATGAAGAGGGACGTGACCAAGTTTATGAGCAAGTGCTTAGTTTTTCAACAAGTGAAAGCTCCTAGACAAAAGACAGCGAGGATGTTACAGCCCTTAAGTATACCAGAGTGGAAGTTGGAAAACATAGAAATGGACTTCATAGTAGAATTACCCAAAACGCTTAAAGGCTATACAACGATCTGGGTAATTATCGATAGGTTGACCAAGTGGGCACACTTCTTACCTGGGAAAGGCAAATATATAGTTGATAACTAGGCACAACTGTATGTGAAGAAATAGTAAGATCTCATGGAGTTCTAGAGTCTATAGAGTCGATCGAGATCCACACTTTACGTCAGCGTTTTGGCTCGGACTTCAAAAAGCATTCGGTACTCGGCTCGACTTTGGCACCCCCTTCCACCCCCAAACAGATGTTCAAACTGAGCGCCAAAACTTAGAGGACATTCTATGTTCTTGCATATTAGATGTTAAGGGAAGTTGCGCTTTCAAGCCACTATTTGAATGACACCGTTCGAGACCCTTTATGGAAAACGGTGCAGGTCCCTATTATGTTGGGATGAGGTATGTGAGAGAAAGCTAGTAGGACCTGAGCTAGTCCTAGTCGCCAATGAGACTATCAAAAAAATTTGAGCAAGAATGCGTACCGCTCAACGTAGAAAAAAAAAAGTTATGTCAATGTAAGACGTAGAAACTTAGAGTTTGAGGTAGGGGACCCAGTATTCCTAAAGGTAGCACCCATGAGAGGCTTCTTGAGGTTAAGCCGTAAGGGCAAATAAGTCCTAGATGCATTGGACCTGTCAAAATTGTCGAGCAAATTGGTATGTAGAGTATAAGTTAGCCCTACCTCCCTACCTCTCAGAAGACACGAGGTAATTCACGTGTAGATGTAGAGTAAATACATGACGGGCCCTATACACATAGTATACTACGAGCCCCTCCAACTCAATGAAGATTTGAGTTACGAGAAAAACCAATAGAATTTTAACCCAAGAAGTGAAAGTGCTACCCAACCAGGGACATTACGTTCGTTTTGGTGTTGTGTCGGAGCCACCATACCTAGTGAACACGGTGGGTGTAGGAGGATGAAATAAGAGAATAATACCCCGAGTTAGTACAAGAGTTTGAAAATTTTGAGGTCGAAAGTTCTTTTTAGGGGTAGATAATGTAACGAATCGAAATTGTAAAAAAAAAAAACTTAGTCTCCGGTAATTCCACGACCCGCGCGAAATCGTGTTCCCCCAACCCCTAAAAATGTCTCCCTCAACCTTCAACCATCGCCACACGAACGTCAACAACCTCCCCAAACCGCTCAGAAGAACTACAACGAAAGAAGAGACAAAAAGAAATTTGAGAGAAGGAGAAAACTAAAGAAATTCGGAGTTGTATCATATGATGTCATATATTAGTGTATGATGATGTACGAGATATGATGATGTATGAGTTATGATGCTTTATGATGTGCGTAGTATATATATATTTCGATGAATGACGTACTTCATATGCTTGATGCACTTTATGACAATATGATGAGCATGATAATTGTGTGACGTTTACCTTAATATGATGATATTTTCCATATTGAGCATGCTATATGATGATGAGTGCCATATTTCATCATGTCGTTAGATCGACATACGACACAACCTTAAGAGCATAAAAATGATATTAATATAAATATCCACGAGTATGTGTTACCTAGACTAACAAAGAGAGGCTACGATATTTTCTAAGATAAATCTGTGGTCAGGTTACCGTTAAATAAAAATTAAGGAAAAAAACGTACCAAAGAAACCATTAAGGACAAGGTACGATCACTATGAGTTCGTAGTGATGTCATTTGGCCTCACTAATGCTCCAACTGTGTTTATAATGTTAATGAACCGAGGGTTCAAGGACTGTCTTGACACTTTCGTGATCGTGCTCATTGATGACATCCTAGTGTACTCGAAAACAGACCAGGAACACTTCTGAAAAGTCCTAGCGGCCCTAAGAGAGAACAAGTTATACGCGATGTTCTCAAAGTGTGAATATTGGTTACGACAAGTCTTTTTCCTAGGACACGTGGTGAAAAAGGACGGAGTATCTGTAGATCCGACTAAGGTCGAAGCAGTCACAAAGTGGGAATGCCCAACTACGATAACATCCGTATGGAGTTTCTTAGGACTTGTAGATACTATCGATGGTCTGTGCAAAACTTCACTAGGATAGCCTCGCCTTTGACACAGTTAACGAGAAAAGGGGTTTTATTCATATGGAATGATGCTTCTGAGGCAAGCTTCCAGAACCAAAAAGAGAGATTGGTAACAGTCCTGGTACTCACAGTACCTGAAAGCTCCGAATGGTAAGTAATCTATAGTGATGCATCCATGAAGGGACTAGGATGTGTGTTAATGCAACATGTAATGTTGTTGCATACCATCCCGTCAACTAAAAGAATACGAAAAAAGTTACCCTACCCACGACCTAGAGTTGGCCGTTGTAGTGTTCGCACTAAAAATTTGGCAACACTTCTTGTATGGAGAGAAAACTCAATGTTTTACCAACCACAAGAGTTTAAAATATTTCTTCACCTATTAAGAGTTAAATATGAGGCAGAGAAGGTGACTAGAATTGGTGGGACTACGATGTAGATATCCAGTACCACCCTGGAAAAACAAACGTGGTCGCAGACGCTTAGAGTAGAAAGACAGCCTACTCTTCAGCCCTCATTACAAGGAAAGTAAGGGTACAAATAGAATTTGAGCAAGCCAGCATAGTTGTAGCGAGCAAGGGAATCATAGCACAGCTGGCCAGACTCATAGTGCAACCTACTCTTAAGCAGAGAATTATTACCTCCCAACGAGAGGATCCTAACGGACAGAAAGTCCTAGGCTAGCTAGACGAAAGTACAGTAGACGGATTCTCAAAGTCCTCAGATGAAGTACTATTGTATTAGGGACGCCTATGTGTCCTAGCAATAGAGGAGTTAAGGAAAGAGATATTGACGGAAGCTCACACCTTGCCATTTTCCATGCACCCAGGAGGTACTAAGATGTACCAAGATTTAAAACAACATTTCTTGTGGAAGAGCATGAAGAGGGATGTGACCAAGTTTGTGAGCAAATGCTTAGTTTTTAAACAAGTGAAAGCTCCTAGACGAAAGACAGTTGCGAAGTGACAACCCTTAAGTATACCGGAGTGGAAGTGGGAAAACATAGCAATGGACTTCATAGTAGGATTACCCGAAACTCTTAAAGGCTATACAACGATCTGGGTAATTGTCGAAAGGTTGACCAAGTGGGCACACTTCTTACCTGAAAAAGGCACATATATAGTTTGTTAGGCTATGGAGCCTAATACTTATTTATAGCTTGGTCAACGGTTATATCCGGTAAAGCTATATTTGGTAAAGCTATATATAGTAAAGCTATATATGGTAAAGCTATATCCAGTAAAGCTATATATGGTAAACAGCTATATATAGTAGATGGCTAAATCTTGTAAAGCTATATATAGTAAACTAAACCATATATATATCTGGTCCGGTAGAGCTTTGAAAATGTACTTTTCTATTCTCTGTACTCTCTCCTGTTGTACATACCTAAAGTCATCAATAAAAAAAAGAAAATCCTTTTAGCCAGAGTTCTCCTTGCAATTTTCACTATCTCATTCTTTGTGTTCATCTAGATCGAGAGTGTGCGTTGTTGTGCGATCCTAACAATTGGTATCAGAGCTAACAACTGGTATCGATCCTAACATAGTTGATAACTAGGCACAACTGTATGCGAAGAAATAGTAAGACTTCATGGAGTTCTAGTGTCTATAGTGTCGAATCGAGATCCACGTTTTACGTCAGAGTTTTGGAGCAGACTTTGGCACCTCCTTCCACCCCCAAACAGATGGACAAACTGAGCACCAAATCTTAGGGGACATTCTACGTTCTTGCGTATTAGACTTTAAGGGAAGTTGCGCTTTCAAGCCACTATTTGAATGACACCGTTCGAGAACCTTTATGGGAAATGGTGCAGGTCTCCGCAATGTTGGGATGAGGTAGGTGAGAGAAAGCTAGTAGGACCCGAGCCAGACCTAGTCGCCAATGCGACTATCCAAAAAATTTGATCGAAAATGTGTACCGCTCTAAGTAGACAAAAAAAAGTTATGCCGATGTAAGACGTAGAGACTTAGAGTTTGAGGTAGAGGACCAAGTATTCCTAAAGGTAGCACCCATGAGAGGCTTCTTGAGGTTCAGACGTAAGGGCAAGTAAGTCCTAGATGCATTGGACCTATCAAAATTGTCGAGTGAATTGGTATTTAGTGTATAAGTTAGCCCTACCTCCCTACCTCTCAGAAGACACGAGGTAATTCACGTGTAGATGTAGAGTAAATACATGACGGGCCCTATACACATAATAGACTACGAGCCCCTCCCACTCAATGAAAATTTGAGTTACGAGGAAAACCAATAGAATTTTAACCCAAGAAGTGAATGTGCTACAAAACCAGGGACATTACGTTCATTTTGGTGTTGTGTCGGAGAAACCATATGAAGGGGGACACGGTGGGTGCAGGAGGATGAAATAAGAGAATAATACCTCGAGTTAGTACAAGAGTTCGAAAATTTCGAGGACGAAAGTTCTTTTTAGTGGTAAATAATGTAACGAATCTGAAATATAAAAAAAAAAACTTAGTTGCTGGTAATTCTGTGACCCGTACGAAATTGTGTTCCCCGACCTCTCACAACGCCTCCTTCAACCTTCAACCATCGCCACATGAACGTCAACAACTTCCCCAATGTTGAAATTGAAATTGGTCTGATACCAATTGTTGAAATTGAAATCGCTCTAATACCAATTTGTAGAAAAATAAAGCCCGCTCCGATACCAACTTGAGAAAAAAATGCTCGCTTTGAATCTAACTCATTTAGATAACTCTCACGAAACTTTAAAAGGGGTATCGAAAGGGGAGAGAGACAAGGAGACAAAGAAGTTCTCCAAAGGTTATTCTACAATAACTCAGACAATAAATTGCTTTCTGCTTTTTTCTCTATCTTGTTCTTTTATTCTCTACACATTTTACACTATACATAAGACCCCTTTTATAGTTTTTCTAAGGCTAAGTTGAGCAGTATCTTTCTCACTTTTTTGTCTCCCATAACCCTTTTCCCTCTCAAATTTAGTGCCATCACTCTTCTCTCTCCCATAAGCCTTTCCCCTCTCAAATTTCGTAATGGTCTTTTTCACAAAATAACAAACAAAAAACTCCTGCATTTAAGTTTATTTTTCAACACCTAAACCACTTAGAACAACTACAACCAAAGAAGAGACGAAAAAAATTCGAGAGAAGGAGAAAACTGAAGAAAAGCTCCAGTAGGAAAACTCGTGATGTAGAAACCCTCAGCCCCACATTTTAACCAAACAGATCAACCATGAAAGACCTCACGGACCTTAGTATATTCCCCAAAGAGGATTCACAACGTGCATCGTCGTCCTCGAAGAGGGAATTCGAAAAATCAAACTTTTGGAAGAATTTCTTATCTACCTCCACAAACGTCCAACAACCACGAAACTTTTTGAGAGAGAGAAGAAGAAGATGATGAAAGAGAGATGAAGAAGGTGGCATCGAAACCGTCGCAACAAGGAGAGAGAAAAGGACACTGGAGAATCGCGCTGAGTTGGGTAAGGAAGACAAATCAAATGGATTCGGGTCAAACACGAATCGAATACCCAAGACCCAAACCCATTGTAGCCTAATATTTTAGCCTGTGACTTGTCTCCAGCCTACTTGTAGAACCCAAAGCCCAAATCCCTCATCGGACCAGTAGCCAACTGTCAATTCAGCCCGCAACCCGCAACCCATGCCTGCCTCTACAAACTTGAGGCCCAAGTTCCCTCGACCCAACCAAACCAGCCCGCAGCCTAACTCACTCGCAGCCCAATCTGCAAAGAGAAACCCAGTCAGCAGCCCAGTCCGTAAACAGAAACCTAGTTAGCAGCCTAATCGTAAACGCGAACGTGAGCCAACCCAAACCGAACCTCGACCCGAAACGCCTGCATCGACGTTAAAAATGACTATATTTATAGCCAGTACAATGCTTAACAAAAGAGAAAAACAAAATCCTAACGGAAAGAAGAATATCAGAATATCATGCCAAAACGATGCGGCAGAAGACCATATTAGTGACCTCATGTTTAGGATTACTAAAACATAAAAATAGCAACTAACACTTTTACAACAAATCACTTGAAGTTCGCTTGTACTTTTAACTCTCTAGTGATGAGGACCGACGAGTGTGCCGTTTTATGATTTAGGGCATCTTCGACTATGTTTGCCTTTTCAGGGTGGTATTGGATATTTATATCGTAGTCCTTTACTAATTCCAACTACCTTCGTTGTCTCACATTCAATTCTTTTTGGGTGAAGAACTATTTTAGGTTATTGTGGTCAGTGTAAATTTGGGTCTCTTCTCCATACAGGTAGTGTCACCATATCTATATTGTGAATACTACTGCGGCCGATTCTAGGTTGTACGTATCCCTTTGAGCTTTCTGGAACCATGAGCATTGGACCTGACACTAGTCTTTATTTTAGGTCTTGGCACTGGCCTCACGTGCGTCATTACATATAAAAGGTATGCCCTTCCTTGTAAAATGTGTAAGAGGCGAGGCTATTCTAGCGAAGTCTTGGACAAATCTTCGATAGTAGCTTGCTAACCCTAGGAAGCTTCATACCTCTGTAACTGTAGTTGGGCGTTCCCATTTAGTGATGACTTCTATCGTAGTGGATGAAAGAAAAAAAGTAACAGAATGGGAGAAGAAGCGAAGACACACAAATTAATTTTCTTCTTTTTGTGGTGTGTTTAGAACTTGCACCATTTTCCTTATATAATAAAAATTTTACCCATTTCTACTACAAATGAGCAAGCACTCCACCATTCCTTCCACTACGTCCAATATCTCCAGCCTTTTTTCATGGAGAAATAAGCAAAGAAATAAAATAAATACTAACCACTATTTTTTTTTTTAACCAAAAAAAACTTTTAAAGCAAAATAAAAAATAAAAAAAACAAGTTTATAACCAACAATCACTCCTCTAAACTTGTTTAACTATGTTGAAACGACTTTCTTCAAGCCAATCTTCTCTCTTATCCCCAGGAACCGTTGTCTTGCTAACGGCTTTGTCAGAATATTCGCCAACTGTTCATCTGTGTTCACATATTCCAGTTCAATAGCTTCAGTTTGTACACATTGGCGAATAAAGTGGAACCTGGTATCAATGTGCTTACTTCGATCATGGTAAACAGGATTTTCCGCCAACGCTATAGCTGACTTGTTGTCAATATTAAGCTTGGGTTTTACTTGCAATTGACTGATGTTACTCAAAATCCTGCCCAACCATACTCCTTGACATGTTCCAGCAGTTGCAGCTATATACTCAGCCTCGCATGATGACAAAGCCACCACCTTCTGCCTCTGTAATACCCAGATTATTGGATTTACTCCCAAATAGAACACTCCAGTTGTACTCTTCCTATCATCAATATCCCCAACCATATCACTGTCGCTAAATCCTACCAGCTCTACATTCGATAGCTTCTTATAAACACAGCCAAAACTTAGAGTACCTTTCACATACCTCAATATTTGTTTTACTGTTGTGAGATGTGAAGTTGTTGGTGCCTCCATGTATCTACTCATCACACCAACTGAGTAGGCTATGTCGGGTCGGGTATTAATCAGATAGCGTAAGCTTCCAATAACACTTTTGTAAAGTGTTTTATCAACCGCAGGTTCTCCATTCCCATTTTTGCTCATCTTCATTCTTGGTTCCATGGGAATCAAACAAGGATTGCACTCCCCCATTCCTAGCTTCTCTAGGATTTTTCTTGCATATATGGCCTGACATAAAGTGATTGATTCACTACTTTGTCATACCTCAATACCCAAGTAATAGCTCAAAAGTCCAAGATCGCTCATCTCAAATTTCTGGTGCATCTCTTCCTTGAACTGAGCTATAACTTGTTTGTTTGAGCAGACTATGATTAAGTCATCCACATATGTGCCGATTATCATTGCTTCAACTCCATTAATATTCTTGTAGAGAGCATATTCCTGTTGACATCTAACAAAACCAAGTGACTGCAAACATTGATCAAGTTTAAAATTCCATGCCCTCGGAGCCTGTTTTAATCCATACAAGGCTTTACGTAGTTTTAACACCATGTTTGGATTTTCTTTGTCAACGAACCCTTCTAGTTGAGCAACATTCACCTCCTCTTCGAACTCGCCATTCAGAAAAGCTGTCTTTACATCCATATGATGTACTTCCCAGTTCTTAAAGGCTGCATAGGCAAGAATTAATCTCACTGTTTCTAACCTAGCCACTAGTGCGAATACTTCACTGTAACCTACACCAAACTGCTGTCCATATCCCTTTGCCACGAGTCTCGCCTTATGTTTCATGATTTCTTCATCTGGATTTTTCTTTAATTTGAAAATCCATTTGATGTCGATTACTTTATGATTCTTCGGAAAATCTGTGAGTTCCCACGTTCTATTCTTTTCAATGGAGAGAATTTGAGACATCATGGCATTCCTCCAGTTTTCATTCTTAGCAGCTTTCTTATATGAAGTTGGTTCCTCTATAGAAAGAAAACAAAGGTCCACTGCTTCCTCCTCTGCTTCGTTCAGTTCTCTATAAATATCTTCTAGAGACCTGAATTTTTTCGGCGTCGATGAGCTTGACAATGATGCATTTGAGGTATTGTCTGGCGTTGATAAATTTGAGGACGAATTTTTCCTTTGTCTTTCATCTGGATCAACTTCGATATGTTCAATATTACTCTCCTCTGTTCTACTCTGTTTTTCTGAAATTTGAACGGTGAAAGTTCCTCTTTGTTCATCATCACCGTTTGTGATTTCTTCCCAACACCACTTTTTCTCCTCTTCGAACAACACATCCCTGCTCACCATAATTCTATTCTTTTGTGGATCCAATAGTCGGTAAGCTTTGGTTCCATATTCATATCCCAACATAATTGTCTTCGCACTCCTATCAGCAAGTTTAGGAAGGTGTGAATATGTATTCGTGGCATGAGCAAGACACCCGAAGATTTTAAAGCGATGAACCTGTGGTATCTTGTCAAACCAAGCTTGATACGGTGTACCATCTACAACTCCTTTTGTTGGTGATCTGTTCAGAATATACACGGTAGTTTTGATAGCTTCTTCCCAAAATTTTGCAGGCATCTCTTTGCTCTTTAAGATACATCTGGCCATCTCTACCACCGTTTGATTACGCCTTTATACTACGCCATTTTGCTGTGGTGAAAATGGTGCAATAAGAAGTCTTTTCATGCTTTCATTCTCGCAATAGTCTTTAAAAGCAGTAGATACGAACTCTCCTCCACGGTTCGTTCTAAAGCTCTTAATCTTCTTGCCTTTCTCTACCTCCACAATGATCTTGAACTTTTTAAATACCACCACTGTTTCATTCTTGTTTTTCAACATAAACACCCACATAAATCGTGAAAAATCATCCACTAGTAACATAAAATATTTGTTACCTCCATAAGTCATTGGCGAAATAGATCCACATAGATCTCAATGGACAAGATCCAATGACTCCTTCGCACGATATGTTTTTGTTCGGGGAAAATGAGTCCTATGCTGCTTTCCAATTAAACACCCATCACAAAATTGATTGACCTGGGTCAAAATTGATTGACCTGGGTGATTTTTCGGCAACCCTTCAACCATTCTTTTGTCATTTATTTCTCTAAAGAGTGAAAATTCAGGTGTCCATACCTCGCGTTCCAGAGCCAACAACTATTACTGATATTTGTCATTAAACACACCTGATCCGCAAGCTTAAGCTTTGCTACATACAATCTGTTGGATTGTCTGGTCACCATAATAATCAAGCTCCTAGCCCTGTCATATATATTCATCACACGGTCCTCTATGAAAATTTTATTTCCACTCTCATTCAGTTGTCCCAAACTTATAATATTGCTTTTCAGTTTAGGTATGTAATAGACTTGCGATAAGATCAAGTGCTCATCGGTTTTGCATTTGAAGAGCATTATTCCTCGACCACAAATGTCTATTACAGAGTTATCACCGAAGCGTACCTTTCCAACAACAGATGTGTCGAGCTCACGAAACACCCTTCTTTCTCCTGACATGTGGTTGCTTGCTCTAGTATCTAGGAACCAGGAATTTTCAGCTCCAATATTGGCTGATGGCGGCACTATAGTTTCATTCAACATCACAAAATCAGGGTCTTTGTCATGTGTGGTTTTAATTTCACACGCCTCTATCATTAGCAATGAAGCCTCCTCATCCTTTTGCATCTCTATCAAGTTGAGTTGTTCGTCTTTTGTGGAACACTCTGATGCGAAGTATCCCATTTGCTGACACCTGTAACGTTTAATTTTACTTTTGTCAAATTTCTTCTTTTGAGTTTGCAACTCTCCTTCATCTCCTCGATGCCAGTCACTTCTCCCACAGCCTCTCCATCTTCCACAACCCCGTCCCCTGCCTCCTTTGGAACTGCCTTGATCCTTCCATTCTTTCTTTGAGGATTTTGCATTCTCTCGTTCCTTCCATTCTGCATGAGTGAGGAGAACGGTTTCATCCTTTTCTCCAAACCCTTGCAACCTTTCTTCATGTACCTTGAGTGATCCAATAATCTCATCAACGGATTTCGTTTTGAGATCACTGAACTCCTCAATCGTTGAAGTGATTTTAAGAAACTTTGCAGAGGTGGATCATAGAAGTTTCTTAACTACTTGGATATCATCCACAGTATTGCCGAGGCCTCTCAATTTGTTGACAATAATAGTGAGTTTTCCTGAATACTCATCAATACTTTCTGAATCACCCATCCTCAACGCTTCAAACTCCCGCCAAAGAGTCTGCGTTCTAACTTCTTTCACTCTTTCCGCACCTAGATTCATATTTTTCAACATGATCTAGGCTTCCTTGGCAGTTTTCTTGGCACCCAACTGTAGCAATGTATCTTCTCCAATACTTTGATAAATAGCTGCTAAAGCCATCTTATCTTTGCATTTATCTACTGTTTCAGGTGACTCAATTGCCTCCCAAACACCTTGTGCCATCATAAGTACCTCCATCTTAATTGCCCAAGCTGCATAATTGCATTTTGTCAACATCGGGTATTTGAGTGTGACAGATCCCTCCTTTTCTTGAATCCGTACACTCACTTCATATGCATCACCTTCTATCGCATCGGTGTTTTGGCTCCTGTCACTCGATTCCTGTCTCATTTTTTATCTCTCTCCCTTCTTGACCGCTCAATCTCTAGGTGAGACATGATTGAAAATAGGCCTTGATCTTGGCCTTGATCTTGTAGCTCTGATACCAATTGAAAAAAAAAAAAAAAAAAAGTAACAGAAGAGGAGAAGAAACTAAGACACACAAATTAATTTTCTTCTATTTGTGGTGTCTTTAGAACTTGCACCATTTTCCTTATATAATAAAATTTTTAAACAAATAAATAAATACTAACCACTATTTTTTTTTTTTTAAACAAAAAACAAGTTTATAACCAACAGTGGATTCCACTTAAATCCCATCTTTAGACACTACGTGTTCTAAGAATGAGACTTTTTATAGCCAAAATTCACATTTGAAAAACTTGGCGTACAACTTGTTCTACCTTAAGATAGTTAAGACTTTTCGGAGGTGTTCTTGGTGTTCTTGATCCATTTTCAAGTATATTAGAATGTTGTCTATGAACACGATAACAAACAGTTTTAGACATTCCTTGAATACATGCTTTATTAATTTCATGAACACGGCTAGGGCATTGGTGAGACCAAATTACATCACTACAAACTTGTAGTGGCCATATCTTGTTCAAAGACTGTTTTCGATACATCTCCTTCCTTAAAATTAATCTGATGATAGCTTTATTGAAGGTCTATCTTGGAAAATACTGTCGCCTCTCGGAGCTAGTAGAATAAATCCTCGATGCAAGGGAGTGGATAGTTGTTCTTTATTGTTCTCTTGTTTTACTCCCCATAGTTAATACATAGGAGCATTGACCCGTCTTTCATTTTCACAAACAACATCGGCACACACCAACAAAATAAATTAGGTCGAATGAAACCCTTTTACAGTAAGTCTTGTAGTTGTAATTTTAGTTCCTTTAATTCTGTTGGAGCCATGTGGTATACTGCTTTAGAGATAGTTCCAGTTCCTGGTTTGAGTTCTATCCCGAAGTCTACAGCTCGTGAAGGAGAAACTCCTAGTAAATCCTCTGGGAAGACACTTGGAAATTCGTTTACTCTGAATACCGTATCCATTGTTTTCTCTTTTTCTTTTACGTCCACTGTGCATGTTAGTATATCCCATCCTCCTTGTTGTACCAAGCGTTTGGCTTTCATCATCGACACTATCTTTGGGGTGACACCCGTACAGGTTCCTTTAAACTTAAAGTTAGGTCTAATTGGTGGCGAAAAACCACTTTCTTCTTGTGGCAATCTATACTTGCATAATTCTCGGCTAACCAAAATATTCCTAACATGACATCAAAATCTGTCATACTCACTACTTTCAGGTCTATGCTTATGATATGTTCAGCTACTATTACTTGTCCATCTTTTATCCTATTCTCAGTAACTAGATCTACTGCTACTAGGGTACTAACATATAAAACATGCAATAAGGGTTCCACCGTGAATCCTGCTTGACTAACAAAAGGCATGGATATAAACGAATGCATAGAACTAGAATCAAATATCGTTAATGCGTAGTGACTTAGTATAGATAACGTACCTATCACCATGGTGTCAACTGTTCCAACATCCCTACTGGTGGATGCATACTCCTTTGCTTGCAAGCGAGTTTGCTTAGTTCGCTCGCCACTTCCTAAACCTCTAGGTGGTTCTTTTGTTCTCTTGGTACCCTTCCTAATATAGTATTTGGTCGTTTGATGTTCACGACCACATCTGAGTATACATTTTCCTCAGTGTTGTTTTCTGCATTAGTGGCATCGAAGCATCTCATGTTCCTGACCCCTCTCTTTATCCCTGGTGTCTGTGTAAATGTTGGGCAGGACCCCTATCAGCGTATAAGGGCCTTCACGTTGATGGTCGATAGTCTGTCCCTCTAGGCTCATATGATCGCTTCCTTCCGATAGTGACCACTGGTTCTCGATGTCTTTCCTCTTGAGACTTTTTCAGGGATTTTTGCCGTTCTTAGTGCCTCCTCATACATCTTTGGGTTTATGGCTTCCACCATGTGGCAGACCTACAAGGCTAGGCCCAAAAAAAAAAAAAAAAATTATATGTCATCTTTTGTTTAGTATCAACTAATGACGGCGTAAACCTTTTTTAATTTCATAAGTTCTCTGTCATATTTGTCCACTGAGTGCCCACCCTGAGTCAGATTGATGAATTTCTGCTGTTTCTTCAGACACACCGCTTTGGGATAATACTTCTTTAGGAAAGCCTCCTTAAATTGATCTCACGCCATGATTCCCCCTCTTCGATTAATATTATCCTTATTGTCCGTCCACCATACTTACGCGTTCTTTCGCAGTATAAATGACGCACAAGGTACCTACTGGTTGTTCAGACATTCCATTGACATAAATATGATTTCCATTGACGAAATCCACATCTAAACTTCTGTTGGATCTCTCGTAGTACTAGTGAATGGGTGCGAATCATACCGCTTGAAGTCTCGTAGCCAGTTTGCTCCTCTAGTAGATTGCAAGTGTTGGATTGTTGGGTGATCATTATGGCATGCATCATGACCTAAAACGACTCCCGCATCAAACTAGTAGTGGGGTCTATTCCAGTCACTGGTGCTGCTAGAGGTGGTGCAGCTTGTGGCGGTACAACTTGAGGCAATGCAGCTGCATCCTTCCTAGTTACTAATCCTTCTCGAGGTGAGCTCTCTTTAGCCTCACCTCTTCCTCTACAACTAATAGGGGGTCCTCCCCTTCCTCTTCTTTCTCTTCCACATCCTCTGGGTGACATGGTTCTAAAAACCAAGATAATTCTATTTAAGTCTATCATTTACTAACAATACAATATCATAGTACTCATAAAAAATTCATACAACATTGCAAGCATATAATAGCGAAATTAAATCAAGCATCATGCTGCAATATATAATATAATTAAAGCTCGTCAATTTTCATGCTACATAACATTTAAAACATAGAGCCAATCACAATAAATATCATCATAACATTTTCCTTTTTTAATCTTATGCATTGTGTATATAATGGTGACAGAGCATCAATGATTGAACCATGGAACACGTCAAGTCTACAAGATATACATCGTAGGCTAGTCTAGGGTGTGTGAACTGCCTGGGATCAAGCTCGCACGTGTAGGTTGTGTGTAGGGAAGTACTACACATCCAATGTTGTCTAAACTGGAGGACACCCCATGATCGTTAAACGATAGGTTCTAGATCATTAGTTACACATGTTTGCATTCTTTGACCCCATCAGTGGAGTCACTTACTTAGTATTTCCTAAAATACTCGAGTCATGTGCTATTTCTACTTTAGGTAAAGGCAAGGCACCCCTGTACCGTTGACGACGACATTGCAATCAGAGACCATGCCACGTGCATAGGATAGTAATATTTTCTTTTCTTAGACTTTGGCTAGTATAGTAGAAATCTAGGGTTGTTACAGTTGGTATCAGAGTTCTAGGTTATAAATTCTGTAGACTAGCCTACGAGATAGACTTGACATGTTCCATGGTCCCACATCTTATGCCCCCCAATCATCATCAGGTATGTCATGCATAAGATAAGAAAAGGAAATGTTGTTGATTTTGTTGGGTTTTATGTCCTAAAACTCATAGTTTGTAAACAAAAAACATATTCTATTTTCAATAAAGTTATTACTGTTGTTTATTCAGTAAAGATTGTTATTGAATAAAGTGAACTTTACGATCATTAATTTAAATCCAATAAACTAAGAACACTCTGGCTATAGTATGATTACTTGAACTATATGTAGAGACATAAGAGTGGATCAAAATGATCTATAGTATAAGGATAAGGCTGAGTACCTTATTCTGGGGATACTATGGATGCGGCCCACTTTTGTATATGATATAAACAATGTGATCACTAAATTGTACATGTGGAGACATGTGAGTGAGGGCGTCCTATGCAATGAGTATTGCATAAGATCGGACCATGAAGAAAACCACTCTCACTTTATAATATCGTTTACTGTTGAGACTGATTTTCTTTTCATTCGATAACCTAGGTAACTCGGTTTTAATCCTGAGCTAACCATGAACTCCTGTTTATTCGAAATTATCGTTAGATTTGCACGGGTGAGAGTGGCTCTAGTTCGCCGACTCAATAGGCCTCCCATTTCAGGGGTAAGACTGGGTGAATGGCTGGGGACGTGGGGTGCAAGACGGAATTCACTCCTACCCACTTTTAGGGATAGAAGAGATGTAGTTCCCTTAAGCACTGACTCTAGGTCTTGAACAAGGGGCCCCACCCTCTCATTAGCCTAAGAGAGATTCGGTTTACTGGTTGGACCACAAACCAATTGTTCATTAGAGGATCAGTGAGACATAAGGAACAAGAAGTAACTTTAGGGGTAAAACGGTAAATTGACCCAGCTCTAGTTACGAACAACCTGTGAAGGATCGACTTACTAATCATGGTTATATCAAATGGACAGAAATATATCTATAGTGAGGGGAGTGCAACTACTAGGCTATAGTGGAGTGTCCTAATAGTTAACAAGGTTAATGAGTTTAACCGGTTAATCTTGGATCGTTGGAGCCCATGATCTATAGATCCATTAGGTCCCTCTGCTAGCTCATATCGGACTAAATCATAGAACAGTGTGACGAGTGAGTTCGAAGTGTTCGAATTCAAATTAGGGAATATGCGCTACATATACGATATATTTAACCGCATTTTTGTTTTATTTACGAATTAAACAAAAAGAGAGAATCTGAGATATTTAAATAAGATTTAAATATCTTAATTAATTATGTGTCGGAATTGATTGGGATTGACATTTGAGTTAATATTAAATATTAATTAAATAGTTTAATTAATCATTTAATGTTACTTTCATTTGAAATTCATTATTCAAATTAATTGTTGAATTAAAATGAAGAAAGTCAAAATGTTGACTTCATTTAATGGAAAAATTCATGTTAGTGGAATTTTGAGGTGTCCAAATTTGGTTAACTCAAACATGCATGCTTGCCACATAATCCCAAACATTTGAGTGGAATTTTAAGTGTCAACATTTGGTGATCTCAAATTTGCATCAACATGCAAACATGACTCTTTAAATAGAGTGATCATGGTACATGGAAGGTCTTCTTCTTCTTAGTGAAAAACCTTGAGAAAAACCTCTCACAAACACTCTCTTCACATATACAAAATCTCTCCCAAGTTTTGTCACTCATCGGATTCCACAATCCCGTTCTAAGGCTGGAGGATAGTGGAGAAGACACTAGTGGTGGTTCGAAACCGGTTCGTGAGGAAAAAGGAGTTTGAACTACAAAAGGTTAGTATCTAAACTCATTAAGTTTTAATACTTATGAACATGCTAGTTATTTACTATAATTGATGTTCTAAAAGTGCCTAAGATCCAAATTGCTTCCGCATGTGGTATATTAACACCATCAGATTTCATATGTTGTTACTGCTTGGTCATTATCAACTATAACTTCTAATTAAATTTTGACACCATTGACTGTATTATTCTTGACTTAGTTATATGTTTATTTTAATACAGAATTGGTATGATTTCCCCCGCATGGAATATGAATGTTCATTAATAAATTGATAGTGTTTAGATTAGTAAGGTTTGTACCATGAATGGGAGCTAGAGTTTAGTATTTTATGTATGAAAATGATTTTTCTAACAAAGGTTAGATGTTTCAGTCAGACGTCTTGAACAGAGTTCAAATAAGCAATGTTATGACCGTAGAGATGAGAAAAAATGTATCAACGTATACTGACGATTAAATAGATTCAAATGAAAACGACCAAGAAAACTTGATAGACGACAACATCTTATAGTCTGCTAGAGATATTAAAAGTGGTAGTGTCGAAAGGAAATTTCGTCACTATGAAGTAGGTAAATATGAAATTTAAATATCGGTGTGAACGAAAAAAAAAAAAGAGCTAACACAGTAAAAGTTGAAACATTGTATACCTAAACTGATTTATGAATGAATTTAATGTGAGCTAAGCTCAGGAAGTCGTGAGATGTAGAAAACCTCCCTGCCTAACACTAATTGAAAATTTTTAAAGTTACAATTGAGCCACATTGTGGATGAGATATTATGATCATGGTCAAAGTTTTATAAATATTTATAAACATGGATTGGAGTTTGAGATTTTTAACATATCTTAAATTTAGGAATGATTTAATATTGATTTGGAGGAGTCACAATATTAAAGAAATAAAAAATATAAAAAAGCCCACTTTGGTTGTGTTGCCTTTTCATATAACGAATGAAAAAATGTTAAAATGAGACCTTGAAGACGTATGGACAAAAAAAGTGCATCATTGGCTTAAAAAAAATTGACTTGGAGGACAATGTAATGAAGGAAACTGATTAAACTATTGATCTTAATTGAATGAGGAGACTTATGTTACAAGGCCAATGAAATATGTTGAGGATTTAAACCAAGATTTGCAGGGTAAATAACCAAAATATCTCTATAAGAATTCTAAGATGTTTTCAAGATCTTAAATACTCAAAATTCTGCAAAATTTTATGAGACTCGTTTACAATATAACGGTAAGTAGGAAAGATTTTAAGGAGATTATAACAACTTAGGGATATGAGTTAAGAGAAAAAGTATGTAACTACCCCTCAAGACACTCGATAAGAAATCAAGGTTTTTATGAGTACCAAGTGACAAGATACTTATAAAGATTTATGCATGTAGAAAAATATTTATGACGCATACGGATTAGGGTGTACTTGTTAAGAAATTTTCTTTAGTTGTACTTCAAGACTTAACAAAAAACTCTTGAACGAGAACCCGAGATATTTTAAAGACCTCCCGATGAGTCGTGCAATATGGTCTTACGACAATGACTACGTTGTAGGAAACGTATGAACACCTAGGTGTAGGTACTTAAACTATGTCACAAGGAACCCGTGAATCCTTGGACATAGGTATGTAAATTGTATCGCACCGAACACATGAAGCTTTGGATGCAAGTATTAAGACTATGTCACAGGGAATGCATGAAGCCTCGTGCAGTTATTTATATTTATTAAATATAAGGAACAAATTAAGGTAACAAAAGTCAAAGAGATAGGAATTGAAGAAAGTTCTCTAAGTATAGGAGTTGAAGAAAGTTAATGTTTCAATGATTTTCTTTAAGTTTGAATGTGGTAGTTAAGAGTGACTGTGAGGTCTTTTAACTCATTAATGCCCACAACTTGTATAATTTAATGATCTTCTAAAGGGAATAACAGGTACTCTTAAGTGAACTTAAAGTTGTGTATAGTGAGTGTTACACAAATTTCTGAGTATGAGTGAGGTCTTGTATAATTTAATGAACTAATAAGTTAATGAACTAATGAGGTCATGCAAAAACTACACCATTGCAAGCAAAGAAACATGTTGTTGCCCAGCAACAACAAGTTGTCCATGATGTCCATGATCCAAAAAATAGTTAATAATTATAAATTTTAATGTTTAAACAAAATATCTTTAGAACCTCCAATGGTTTCATCAATATGCTTAAAAAAAAAAAAAATATCTTGAAATATATCTTTTACTTTTCAAATAAATAAATAAAGAATAAAAAATAAGTTTATTGTTAGTAAGATGAAACCGTTAATATCTTGTTTGAAAATACAATTCAACTTTCAAACGTTTCGTTAATACTCATAATTTTAAAAAGAAAAAAAATTCAAAAATACTCTTAAATCACTTTTTTTCTTCAATTTTGTCCCTAACTCTCTCATTTATGAACATTTCCCATATATTCTCATTTATGAACATTTCCCAATATGAATATAATACAATTCAATATTCAAATAGACAATTTATTTTCAATCTTATTCTTGAGTATTTTTAAAATGGTGTTAACAAATTCATACATATACATAAGAATACTTTTGAACTTTTTTAAAAAGATAATCAAGGGTATCATATGGTGGTGACCCAATGTAACCTGTGGTCATGTCTTTTTTGAAGAGCCACCTTCGTCCTACCACGGTTTGACTAGTGGCTGACTGGTGAGTCTATACTCGCACGTATGGGTTATGTGTAGAGTATATGATACACATTCAAATTACCCGTTAGGACAGTACCGTAGGAAAATGGATTTAAATGATAGGTCCCGTCATTGCATTTGCATGTTCTTGCATTTCACCCCAATAGTGGGGTCACTTACGGAGTATTTCTTAAAATACTCAAGCCACGTGCTACCTTTATTTCAGATTAAGGCAAGGCATTCCTGTACGGCTGACGACGGCATCGCAACTCGAAACTATGGCACATTCATAGAGTAGTCGTATTTATTTTCTTAGACTTAGACTAGGATAGGATGTTTTTAATTTAAACGTTCATTTATTTTATTTAGCCTTTTGTTGTGTTGTTTTGTAAAGTTGTTTTCGAAACACGTAAGTCCATGGCTGTGTTTTAAGTTGAAGGTTATGATTCATGAAAGTTTATGTAACGACCCGGGAAAGAAAAAAATATATATATATATAATAAATAAATAAATAAATGAAAACGAGAAAATGAAACGACGGCCACAGCACGCCCACCCTCAGCGGAAAGTTTATGAAAGTTTATGAAACCCGCGAGTTTTCCAGCGACTGCCGAGTTTCGCGGAACCCATGCGAAACGACGGCCACAGCACGCCCACCCTCAGCCCAGCATCTTCAAAACACCTGCAAAGGGAGAAAAGAGAGAAAATTTCGAGAGAGAGAGAGAGATTTCAGACAAACGTCGGCACCAAACGACCTGTTACTACCATAAGAGGGATCCCTAACGAAAGCACAATAACTCAGGGTGCGTTTTGTGTTATTTCGTAAGCATCGTCGTCGGTAACCGAGGTCGGAAAATTAGGTTTCTTAATCGATTCTTAGATCTATGACTTTCAGGCCGCAAAACTCCCAAAAAGAAAAGAAGAACGACGAACAAAGAGGAAAAGGAAAGGAAGAGGACCGAAATCGGCAACGGAAACGCCGCGGGAATGAGAGAGAAAGCTCGCCGGAAAATCGACCGAAGTCGGGTAAGGAAGACGAGATCCACGGATCCGGGTCAACCCGAACCCAGAACCGGGAGAGCCAGCCCGTTCCTCCCTTGGCCTCTGCCTTCGGCCCAGCCCAACTACAGCAGCCCAAACCTCAAACCGGCCCAGAAGCTACGGTTCAGTTGAACCAACCTAGACTAGACCCACGGTCCAATTTGAGCCGGCCTGCAAACCAAACACTTGCGGCCCAGCCCAGTAAGCCGAGGCCCAACGATTAGCCTTGGCCCAGTAGCCTTCCACAGCCCGCGACCCGAACCACGACCCGAACCGGACTGTGACCCGCGCTTCGACCCGACACTACCGCCTGACGTGGCTTTCTCTGCTGCTGCCACGTGTCACACAGCGGTGCGGCAGTCCCTCGACTCGGCTCGGCGCAAACGGCTCGAGCTCCCTCCAGTGACGCTCCGGCGGCTCCTCCGGCGGCTCCAGCGGCTGTTCGGCTCGGCTCACCTGTTTTCAGCCCGGTTTTCACTGTTTCGACCCTCCCGGATCTGTTTTCGCCCCCGATTAAGGTATCCGAGGCCGTTTTAGAGTCGTATTTCACATTTATTAAATTATAGATAAATTAATTGTGAAATACTAACGGAAAGTGGTGAACGGTGTGATAGGAAATAAACCCCGGCGACGTAGGAAGCAGCTCTCACGGAACGGGAGCTTACGTTTAACTATTTAGGGAGTACTTCGGCCAAGGCCAACCAAGTAAGTGGCCTCACTATAGGATAGGCTAAATAAATTATATGATGCTTGATGATATGTGCCAGTATATACATATTTTGTTGAGTGACGCTTGATATGTTTGACGCACGTTGTGGCATTATGATGAGCATGATGATTGCATGATGATTGTATGATTTTTACCTTAATATGATGATGCTTTCCATATTGAGCATGCTAGATGATAATGAGTGCCATATTGCATCATGTCGTTAGATCGACGTAGGACACAACCCTAAGAGCATGAAAATGATATTAATATAAATATCCACGAGTATGCGTTACCTAGAGTAACAAAGAGATGAGACTAGAGGGTTGTGTCAGAAGAGACATTACGATGGATTTAGAGGGACCTCATGCATTTTGTATGTTCATAAGCATAGGGCTACTTCCCCTAGAGATGATGAGTGCGGACGCGCACCTTATGATGAGCGCGAATGCGCACAGGTGCGAAAGCACACAGATGAGGGTGTTCATGAGGCGCATGACACTATAAGGTTCCGCTGACCTCCGGACGTCGCTACAGATTAGCTTGACTAGAGGGTCCAGGGGGTGTGCGAGCACCCTGGGGACTCACACTCGCACGTGTGAGTCGTGTGTAGGGAAGTACTACACATCCAATTTGTCCGAGATTGGAGGTCACCCCTAAGATGATTAGAGATAGGTCCCTATTCATGATTGCATGTGTTTGCATTAGCATTGCCCCTATAGTGGGGTCACTTACTGAGTATTTCTTTGAAATACTCAGGCCATGTGCCATATTGTTTTTCAGGTAAAGGCAAGGCTCCCATGTACGGTTGACGGTGGCATCGTGATCAGAGACTGTGGCGCGTGCATAGGATAGTTGCATATTTAATTCCTAGTCTTGGTTAGGATAGGGCGTTTGCATTTCATTCATTTATATTAGTTAATTTGTAATCGTTTTATTTTATCTTTTTGAACTCCAGCACGATGTTTGAAACACGTAAGTCCGGCAGTGTTTTCCAATGTTTTAATGTATTCTGAAGTTTTAAATTTTTCTGCTAATAAAAATGAGCATGCTTAGGTTTTTATTATGCATTAGAGATGAGCATGAGACGTTAGTGGCGACTCTAGATATGTGGAAATTTAGGGTCGTTACAGTTTAAATGTAGTATTTTCGCATTCAATATTTATGATATGTATACAGTCGCGACCTTAAATCAAGTAGAAAATTTCGAGTTGTTATAAATGAACTGTCCCGAAGATCAAAAGGTGACTTGTGCATCGTTTATACTAAAAAATGATTCGAAGTTATAGTCGGGGGATAATCGGGGGATTCTTAGCCAAGATGGAAGTGTGATACAATAAACCTACTTTTAGCTTTTATGTTTAATATAGTTGATGTATTAAATATTAATGTGAATGGTTCAGATTAAGTTTTTTTTTTTTTTTTTTTTTTTTTGTCTTTTTATATTTAATATATCTAATATATTAAATAAACACTTTAAATTAAATATATTTTTCTCTATTTATATTTATTTAACATATTAAATATTTATTCCAACCCTTCAAATTAGATCTATTTTCTTAGATTAAATTTTAATTTGTATCCTTCAAATTTTTCTTTTAACTAAATTAAAGTCTTAATTAATCAATTTTCATTCGTTAACTATATATTTAGAGTTGCACTTTTATGGATGGTAGAACAAGTTGTGTCAATTGATATAATCATTACAAACAAGTCAATCATTCACAATATTTTCGTAATTACAGCTGGGTCAAAAGTTCGTTATACCCCTTAATTATATCTTTCACCTTAAGTATCACTGATTCTCTAATGAACCATTTGTTTATGATTCAATCATAAACTAAGTCCCTCTCGAGCCAGTAAGAGGGGTGGGCCTCATTGTTCAAATCTCAAAATCAACACTAAAGGAAACTACTCATCTACTTACATATATGAGAATGGGTAAAAGTCATCTCGTGAAATTATGTTCCCATCTCCCGTTTGGTCAAATACAGAAAATTGCAGGCATAATGATTAGGTTACGAAAGTCATTCTCATCCATACAAATAAAAGGATAACCTTCATAGACAAGAGTTCATAACTCACTAAGAATTAAAATCAAGTCGCATATGATCATCTGTGAAATATTAATCTTCTCAATTAATGAATTTATAAATACAGATTAAATATTTCGTGATTCATTTTTATACAAACTAATTGTATAGGATTATCTCACTCACATGTCTTTGTTCCCTTCACTTTGAAAGGTTGACCTATTTCTTAACATGCCAAACAAGGTTATATAAATATACATGTCAAGTTGAAATGATTTTTATTAGGCATAAATGGATCAATATAAAATATAATACACAATATGGATTTCAAAAAACTCGATGATCAGAAAAATTCGATCAACCCAACTCTACAGTTTGGGTTGAATTGTGAACTTATTTGGGTTGGATTTGGTTCAAATAAATGAAAATTTTATAAATAAAGTTGGTTCATGATTGAGTTTATCTAACTAACTTGATGTAATAACGAAGATATTAGAAGAAAAAAACTGACGTTGTCCCACATCCCTTAAGTTAGAACTGGGGAGTTAGCCTCCCGTGTAAAATGGAGATACCTTACTTCATTTTATCCTCCCACTTCAAAGGTTTGAAGCTAGTCGGAGAATATAATTTCTGAGGTCTTCAAGCCAGCATTCTGTTTAATCCGACTTGGGTTTCATAACTCGGACTCTTTCCTTCTAATTTCAACTATTCGGAAGTATTTAAGGTTAGTATGACTACCTTCTAACTAGTTTAAATTTTGAGTTTAAGGTTAGTATGACTACCTTTTAACTAATTCAAATGTTCAGAGTCTTAAATTATTTATGTATAATTAGGCTTAAACTACCTTTTAAGTAGTTTAATTTTTCATAGTCTAAAATTATTTATGTATAATTAGGCTTAACTATCTTAAAAGAAATATGATTAAATTATACCTTTTTACTAGTTTAAATTTTTAGAGTTGAGTTTAAATTATTTATGTATCACTAGACTTAACTAGTTTAAAATACTAAGAGTATATTTAAATTATTTTATGCAAAATTAGGTTTAGTTAGGCAAGATTGTTCTACAAAAAATAAAAAAATAAAAATAATAAAAAATAATAAAAAAAAAAAAAGGTTAATAATCCTATGGTATTGCTCGAACTAGAAAACTTTAATATGTTAGACTAACATGATAAACCAACTACACCACAACATTATGATATACTAATTTATAAATACAAATTTATTCTATATTATGATATAATGTTATAAAACACACGCCGGGGTAAAAAGAAAAAAGAAAAAAGAAAAAAGAAAGATAAAATTAGAATTTCAAATCCCTATATATTTTTCTTTTCTAGAATTGATTGAATAGTATTTATATCTTTGAGGGCGTTGATTATTATATTTAGCAATACATAAAGCTCTTTAATCTTAATATTTGCTACTAAAAAGTTGACTACTTACTACTGACAAATATACAACTCAGAAAAATAATGTTTGGACCCTTTCAATAGAAGCAAATTAGATAATGGTTAGTTTTAATCGACCATATAGTGGGAGTTAAAACCACTTAAAACTGGTGTTTAGACACTGAAAGGCATTATAGATTTGGGAGTTCTTTATTGAAAAGAGGATAATCGAGAGTTAATAACATATACTAACATGATTATTCACTATGCTATGCAATCATTTTTAAAAGTTTATGCATATACTTTAATATAAATATATATTTTTATACTTCTACGTTTGAATTCCCACCTATCATACTATGATAGAAAGTATGGAGACCTGATAAATGACTGTGTGTTCACGTGTATTGAGATACTTCTCCATTATAGTGAGTACGGACACGTACACCATGATACTGATTGTGATCATCATGTTCGCCATAATGCTACGATGACTGCTATTCCCTCTGGGTGTCCAGCAATATCCCATCAGCGAGTGCTAGCCATCCAGCAGGCCTAGGAGGCGTACGAGCCCATCTGGTGGATTCACGTTCGCACGTGTGGGCCATGTGTAAAGAAGTATTACACATGATGTTTTAAATGATAGGTCCCACCATGTTGTATGTGACTCCATTTCATAACCCCGATTTCAGAACCATGGAACTTGTGCGGGTTTAAATTGCATTTTATTTATTTTGTAGTCCTTAAGTTAGATTAGGGCATCATTTTAATCCTTTTTTGTTTTATCCAAATTTCATGTAGTTTATTTTTAGTTGTTTTGTTTTAAGGTTTTATTATGTATGTTTAAGTCCATGAGATCGTGTGTTATGAATTATTTAAATGAAAGTTTTCACAAAAGAAGGTCATTCATATCGTAGCGACTCTATTTCAATAGAAAAATAGGGTCATTGCAGTTGGTATCAGAGCCCTAGGTTACAGATTTTGTTGACTAGCATACGAGGTAGTTTTAGTACGTTCCATGGTCCCACCACTGATGCTCCGTCGCCATCAAGTATGTCATACGTAAAATAATAAAAAAGATATTGAATGTTATTGTCAAGTGTGCTATTGTTGACTGAGTCGTGTGTTTATCATGATATAGTGTACCACATATTTTTTGTACCGAGAGATCCTCACTTAAGAGTAATTACGTGTTGATTATAGATCATGTCACCTAGAGGACGTGGAAGAGGGCATAGGGGAAGAAGATGACCCCCTATTAGAGGATGGGGTAGAGGTAGAGGGAGTCCACCTCGTGAAGGATCAGTAACTCAAACTGACACAGCAGTGCCACCCCCAGTGGCACCGACAGCTAGAATGGACCCCATGACTACCATGATGTGGGAATCATTCTAGGTTGGGATGCAAATGGTGGTGCCCACCCAGCAAACCAACAGTATGCAGTCATTGCGAGAAGCGCTAATGCAGGATTTCAAGGGGTAGATCCTCATACCTTTAATGGTGCCTCACGAGACCCAACAAAGACACAATTGTGGCAATCATCAATTAAGACAATCTTCTTATTAATGAACTGTTTGGATGATCAAAAGGTGACATGTTCATCATTTATGTTGAAAACTGATGCGGAGTTATGGTTGGGGTATAATCGGGAGATTCTCAGCCAAGAATGGAAGTGTGATAGAATAAATATATTTTTCGCTTTTATGTTTAATATAGTTAATACATTAAATATTAATGTGAACACGGAAGATTATTATTATTATTATTTTGTCTATTTATATTTAGTATATCTAATATATTCCATAAACACTTTAAACTAAATATATTTTTCTCTATTTGTATTTAATATATTAAATATTTATTTGAACCCTCTAAATTAGATCTATTTTCTTCGTTATATTTAATATATCTAATATACTAAAATATAATTTTTCTTTTAACTAAATTGAACCTTTTAGTGTTATGAGTTCGCAAAGGGACCTTATGAATATATATATTATAAGATTCAATGACCCAAAATTAAATAATTAAACTCTTTAATTAATAAATTTTTATTGTTAATTATAGGTCACTCAACTATATATTTAGAGTTGGAGTTTTATGCACGGTAGAAGAAGTTGTGTCAATTGATATAATCATTACAAACAAGTCAATCATTGCAGTTCATACATTCCAAGCGGCATAGTCTCAATACCTACACTCAAGGCTTCATACGTTCAAAGCTACGTAGTCTAAATCATGAACATGCTATACCGTGGGAGGTCTTATGAGTTTCTTAGTTTAAGGTTCAAAGCTACGTAGTCTAAATCATGAACATGCTATACCGTGGGAGGTCTTATGAGTTTCTTAGTTTAAGGACCTTGGTCTCTTATTCTTGAGTGGTACCTAATGTTTTTCTTACCTTGGTAGTTGTAGAGCTTGTATAGTATTTTTCTTGGTTCTCAGTCTTCAACCTTATGTAAATTCTAAGGTTTGTAATTTCTGGAAACATAAGTCGTATCATGCATTCTTAAGCTCTACAAAACTTAGTAACATACCTGAGTCATTTAGAATTTCATGAAGTCATAATGAGTTCTTTAGATATTTATAGAAGAGTCTTGAGTTTTGGGAAGAATTACTTGAGGTAATCCCTTTAAACGTTTTTTAGGCTCTAACATGGTCTAGGTTTCAAAATTGTTATAATTAACTTGTATTAGGAAATTTGATTTAGGATATAAGATTAGTTATGAAATATATTTTATAGAGCCGTACCTAGGATTTTCCTCCCTTTTAGAAATTGGTTGTTAGTGCATGGGGGAATGTACTAATTTTTTTTTATAGTATATCCTATAGAACCAATTAGTTCATTTAGTCTTGTGGATCAATGTTACTAGCCTTCTCCGCATCATTTAGTCCGTCCGACGGATTTCTTGAGTGTTCGCATTTATTTATGGCATGAAACAACTCGAAGCATGGTCTAGCTTATTGATACGTTCTCGAAATGCTCCCTTAAATCCATTTTATTTCTTTTTTACCGACAAAAACACGTGCTTGAAAATAAATATAGTTATTGCGAATACAAATGAAACAATGAGATTATGGATTTCTCTTATTTCTATGATTTAGTTGGTTGCTTGTATCTTATTTAAACGTCATGAACATTAATGAAATTTGGACTTTCGATCCCAGTTATGTTTCTCATTATTAGCATGGTATCAAACCTTCTCATTTTTAACAACTTGAAATCTTAAAAATATCTTTATGACCCTACGAATAGGCTTTGTAAGAAGTAGTAAGTCACTTAGAGGGGTTTAGACCTTGAAATACCTTAAAAGGTCATGGGGGCATTTTGGTCATTTAACTACCTCTGAAAATGTTCCAATTCCTTTTAGATTTTAGTATGTCATCAATCATTAAAAAAAAAAAAAAAAATAGGGTCTACTACAAAGTTTCATAGCATTTAAAGGTCATTTAGATCATGAACCGAAGGTAAGTTGCCTTGGGAGCATTATAGTCATTTTATACCGTTATTTGGTTTACTACTCAACTTTGTGCAATGACTATCAAATTGCACATATAATCTTAACATACCATAGTATGCTCAGAATTAAAAGTTCATAGGCAGCGGAATTCATTTAGTGGGTTATTTTGATGTTACTTAAATCTCAAGAAATTTGATCCATTTAGGGTCTTAACTCATGGTTCTTAATATTTTTCTTTCATATATCTTTAATTCATACTTGGTTTAATGTTTATATAAAAATTCAAGCAATTCCTACAAGTATTTCTTAAGAAAATTCTGATGGTTACTTACCTCGTAGTTGACGTATGGGACCTCCGTTCTCGAGAAATTGGTATCCCAATTGCTTCAAATTTTCTTTGACACAATCCTTGGGGTGTCAAGTTTCTATAACCATAAATTTTTCATGACAAATTGTCTAGAAGAGAATTAAAATTAAGAAAAATTGAGGGAGGGTCACGGTTCGGTTTGACATGGGGTTTCAACTGAACTGGCCACGTCATCATCCTCTTCCTCTGTAAAGAGGAAGACGCGCATGTCCAATAGCGCCGCCATTTTAAAATGCCTCTCACCTGCTCTAATCATGACATTGCTCTCCTTGATTTCTTCATGAAACTTAAAATGGAGTTACAAGGAAGAGCTTGGGATTGACTTCATACCTTCTCGAATTGTAGCCTAAGATATTTGCCTCCAAAGTTGGTTGGAAAACTAATACTTCCCTGTAGTTAAATGAATCAGTTTGAACGAACGTCTTTAAGTGTGTGGCATTAATGTTTATAAATTCTTCTCAATCTACAGCTCACCCAAAAAAGCAGAGAATTGACTTGTTGGGCAACTCGATCGAGGAAGTTTTAGCTCTAGATTTCTCTCCTATCTCTCTTCCCTCCTCTTTAGATGGAAGAATCCAAGAATGAAGAAAATAGGGGAAGAGAGAGAAGATATGATCCAAAATTCTTACCCTATATTCTATCCATTTCAATTTTGTATGAACATTTTCTAACTCCAAAAATTTTGCTTACCATTCTATCTTTTTTAAACTTTTTTGATTGATGATGTTACTATTTTTACAAAACGTGTACGCTATGAATATGAAGATGATGATCATCATCATGCCTCGCATAACACTCGAGATTTGCTAACCTACGAACGTCTGGCTATGGACAATTAGCCCGACTATGGTTGGTCCAGGGGGCGTGCGAACCGTCTGAAGACTCTCGCTCCCACGCACATCTAATTTTGTCGGAACTAGAGGCCAACCCTATGATGGTTTTAACGGTATGTCCTTAAGTATGAGTTGCATGTGTTTACATTTCGTGACCCTAATAGTGGTGAGTATCGTTAGATCGACATAGGACACAACCCTAAGAGCATGAAAATGATATTAATATAAATATCAATGAGTATGTGTTACTTAGAGTAACAAAGAGATGAGACTAGAGGGGTGTGTTAGAAAAGACATTATGATAGATTTAGAGGAACCTCATGCATGTCGTAAGTTCATAAGCATAGGGATACTTCCCCTAGAGATGATGAGCGCGAACGCACACAATATGATGATGAGTGCGAATGCGCACAGATGAGGGTGTTCATGAGGCTTATGACACTGTGGGGTTACGCTAACCTCAAAACATCACTACAAATTAGCTTGACCAGAGGGTCCAGGGGTGTGTGAGCGCCCTAGAGATTCACAATCACACATGTGAATTGTGTGTAGGAAAATACTACACATCCAATTTGTCCGAGACTGGAGGCCACCCCTATGATGTTAGAGATATGTCTATAAATCATGATTGCATGTGTTTGCATTTGCATGACCCCCTATAGTTGGGCAACTTACTGAGTATTCTTCGAAATACTCTAGCCGTGTGCCATATCATTTTTTAGGTAAAGGCAAGACGCACTTGTATGGAGCACGGCGGCATCGCCAGCAGAGCTGTGGCACGTGCATGTGGTAGATTCATATTTAAATTTCTAGGTTTAGGTTAGAATAGGTTGTTATGCATTTCATTGTTTTAAATAACTTCGTATTGCTCTTATTTTCTCTAAATTTCAGTATTTCGTATTTAAATACGTAAGACCATGACTGTGTTTCTAGATAAGATGTTGTTTTAAGCGTTTTTCAAAGTTTACGCTATAAATGATGTTCATGTAAGAGTTATATTTCCACATTATAGAGGAGCATGAGACGTTAGTAGCGACACAAAGTATGTGAAAATTTAGGGTCGTTACCGTTGATATCAAAGCTCTAGGTTTTAGATTCTGTAGACTAGCCTACGATGTTGGCTTGACACATTCCATGGTCACAACGTTGATGTCCCGTCACCTTCAGGTACGTCTTACATAAGATAAGAAAAGAGAAACATTTTTGAACTCGCATGCATTTTTCTGTTGATATTACTGAAATTGTTGTGATATTTCATGTATTTATTATAGAGTATGATGTGATTTGTTGTATGCTGAGTAATTTTGTTTGCAATATGATGTGACTTTAGTATATGTATTTTTAATAATATATATGCATAGTGGTGAACCTTAGATTTAAGAGATGCTATCTTGGTTTCTAGAAGCATGCATCCTAGACCACGCAAAAGAGTAAGACAAGGAAGGGGACGATCTCCTATTAGAGGTAGAGGACGAGGTGAGGCTGAAGAGAGTCCACCTCAAGAAGGATTAGAGACGGGGTTTGAATTAAAACCCTTATTGCATGAAATGTCTGTATGCACCCCTTCGGGGGTAGACTTAGTAGCTAGGGATAGAGTAAAGAATGACCAAGTAATCATAAGTAGTCTCGAGGATGAAAGCAAAGAGGTTAGTCCAACAAGATGGATGAGCTATATTAGCATGTGTCGTATACGTAAGAGGAAAAGAAAAGACTCTAGAAAACGTGCCAATAGTAAACGAGTTCCAAGATGTATTTCCGGACGATCTACCTGGAATACCCTCTTCATGAGCGATAGACTTCGTCATCGAACACAAGCTAGGACCTAGGCCTATTTTCAAAGCACCTTATCACATGGTGCCCGAAGAGTTGAAGGAACTCAAGGCGTAATTACAAGACTTACTGAATAAAGGGTTTATTCGACCTAGCGTATCCCCCTAGAGTGCGCCAGTGTTGTTTGTTAAGAAGAAAGATGGATCGATGCGTCTATGCATCAATTAAAGAGAGCTAAATAAGAGAACCATAAAGAACAAATACCCTCTGCCTAGAATGGAAGACTTATTCGATCAACTCAGAGAGGCAATGATATTTTCTAAGATAAATCTGCGGTCAGGTTACCATTAAATAAAGATTAAAGAAAAAGACATACCAAAGACAACATTTAGGACAAGGTACGATCACTATGAGTTAGTAGTGATGTCATTTGGCCTCACCAATGCTCCAACTGCGTTAATAATATTAATGAACTGAGGGTTCAAGGATTGTCTTGACACTTTTGTGATCGTGCTCATTGATGATATCCTAGTGTACTCGAAAACAGACCAGGAACACTTCTGAAAAGTCCTAGCGACCCTAAGAGAGAACAAGTTATACACGATGTTCTCAAAGTGTGAATATTGGTTAAGACAAGTCTTTTTCCTAGGACACATGGTGACAAAGGACGGAGTATCCGTAGATCCCATTAAGGTCGAAGCGGTCACAAAGTGGGAACGCCCAACTACGATAACATCAGTACAGAGTTTCTTAGGACTTGCAGGATACTATCGATGGTTTGTGCAGGACTCCACTAGGATAGCCTCGCCTTTGACATAGTTAACGAGAAAAGGGGTTTCATTCATATAGAATGATGCTTGTGAGGCAAGCTTCCAGAACCAAAAAGAGAGATTGGTAACAACCCAGGTACACACAGTACCTGAAAGCTCAAAAGGGTACGTAATCTATAGTGACGCGTCCAAGAAGGGACTAGGATGTGTGTTAATGCAACATGTAAGGTTGTTGCATACTCGTCCCGTCAACTAAAAGAATACGAAAAAAATTACCCTATCCACGACCTAGAGTTGGCCGTTGTAGCGTTCGCACTAAAAATTTGGCGACACTTCTTGTATGAAGAGAAACTCAAAGTTTTACCAACCACAAGAGTTTAAAAAATTTCTTCACCTAGAAAGAGTTAAATATGAGGCAGAGAAGGTGACTAGAATTGGTGGGACTACGATGTAGATATCCAGTACCACCCTGAAAAAACAGACGTGGTCGCAGACGCTTAAAGTAGAAAGACGGCCTACTCGTCGGCCCTCATTACAAGGAAAGTAAGGGTACAAATAGAATTTGAGCAAGGCAGCATAGCTGTAGCGAGCGAGGGAATCATAGCACAGCTGGCCAGACTCATAGTGCAACCTACTCTTAAGCAGAGAATTATTACCTCCCAACGAGAGGATCCTAATGTACAGAAAGTCCTAGGCCAGCTAGACGAAAGTCCAGTAGACGGATTCTCAAAGTCCTCAGATGAAGAACTATTGTATCAGGGATGCCTATATGTCCTGGCAATAGAGGAGTTAAGGAAAGAGATACTGACGGAAGCTCACACCTTGCCATTTGCCATGCACCTAGGAGGTACTAAGATGTACCAAGATTTAAAACAACATTTCTGGTGGAAGAGCATGAAGAGGGACGTGACCAAGTTTGTGAGCAAGTGCTTAGTTTTTCAACAAGTGAAAGCTCCTAGATGAAAGACAGGGGGGATGTTACAGCCCGAAAGTATATCGGAGTGGAAGTGGGAAAATATAGCAATGGACTTCATAGTAGGATTACCCGAAACGCTTAAAGGCTATACAACGATTTGGGTAATTGTCGATAGGTTGACCAAGTCAGCACACTTCTTACCTGAAAAAGGCACATATATAGTTGATAACTAGGCACAACTGTATGTGAAGAAATAATAAGACTTCATGGAGTTCTAGTGTCTATAGTGTCGAATCGAGATCCATGCTTTACGTCAGTGTTTTGGCGCAGATTTCAAAAAGTGTTGGGTACTCGGCTCGACTTTGGCACCTCCTTCCACCCCCAAACAGATGGAAAACTGAGCACAAAATCTTAGAGGACATTCTACGTTCTTGCATATTAGACTTTAAGGGAAGTTGCGCTTTCAAGCCACTATTTGAATGACACCGTTCAAGACCCTTTATGGGAAACGGTGCAGGTCCCCGCTATGTTGGGATGAGGTAGGTGAGAGAAAGCTAGTAGGACCCGAGCTAGACCTAGTCGCCAATGCGACTATCCAAAAAATTTGAGCGAGAATGTGTACCGCTCAAAGTAGACAAAAAAAAAAAGTTATGCTGATGTAAGACATAGAGACTTAGAGTTTGAGGTAGGGGACCAAGTATTCCTAAAGGTAGTACCCATGAGAGGCTTCTTGAGGTTCAGACGTAAGGGCAAGTAAGTCCTAGATGCATTGGACCTGTCAAAATTGTCGAGTGAATTGGTATTTAGTGTATAAGTTAGCCCTACCTCCCTCCCTCTCAGAAGTACACGAGGTAATTCACGTGTAGATGTAGAGTAAATATATGACAGACCCTATACACATAATAGACTACGAGCCCCTTCCACTTAATGAAGATTCGAGTTACGAGGAAAACCAATAGAATTTTAACCCAAGAAGTGAAAGTGCTTACCAAACCAGGGACATTACGTTCGTTTTGGTGTTGTGTCGGAGCAACCATATGAAGGGGGACACGGTGGGTGCAGGAGGATGAAATAAGAGAATAATACCCCGAGTAAGTACAAGAGTTTGAAAATTTCAAAGACGAAAGTTCTTTTTAGGGGTAAATAATGTAACAAATCTAAATTATAAAAAAAAAAAAAAAAAAACTTAGTCGCCGATAATTCAGTGACCCGCGCGAAATCGTGTTCCTCGACCCCTCACAACGCCTCCTTCAACCTTCAACCATCGCCATGATGGTATTTATATAACATATGCTGAAGCAATTTGGATCTTAGGCATTTTTAGAACATCAATTATAGTAAAACTGGCATGTTCATAAGTATTAAAACTTAATGAGTTTGAATACTAACCTTTTGTAGTTCAAATTCCTTTTTCCTCACGAACCGGTTTCGAACCACCACTAGTGTCTTCTCCACTATCCTCTGGCCTTAGAACGGGATTGTGGAATCCGGTGAGTGACTAAACTTGGGAGGGATTTTGTATATATGAAGAGAGTGTTTGTGAGAGGTTTTTTTTCTCACGGTTTTTCACCGAGAAGAAGAAGACCTAACATGTACCATGATCACTCTATTTAAAGAGTCATGTTTGCATGTTCATGCAAGCTTGAGATCACCAAATTTTGACACTTAAAATTCTACTCAAATGTTTGGGATTATGTGGCAAGCATGCATGTTTGAGTTAACCAAATTTCTACACCTCAAAATTCCACTAACATGGAGTTTTCCATTAAATGAAGTCAACATTTTGACTTTCTTCCTTTTAATTCAACAATTAATTTGAATAATGAATTTCAAATTAAAGTAACATTAAATGATTAATTAAACTATTTAATTAATATTTAATATTAATTCAAATGCCAATCTCAATCAATTCCGACACATAATTGATTAAGATATTTAAATCTTATTTAAATACCTCAGACTCTCTCTTTTTGTTTAATTCGTAAATAAAACAAAAATGCGGTTAAATATATCGTATATATGTAGCGCATATTCCCTCATTTGAATTCGAACACTTCGAACTCACTCGTCACACTGTTCTATGGTTTAGTCCGATATGAGCTAGCAGAGGGACCTAATGGACCTATAGATCATAGGCTCCAACGATCCAAGATTAACCGGCTAAACTCATTAACCTTGTTAACCAACATTCGTTAACTACTGGGACACTCCACTATAGCCTAGTAGTTGCACTCCCCTCGCTATAGATACATTTCTGTCCATTTGATATAACCATGATTAGTAATTCGATCATTCACAGGTTGTTCGTAACTAAAGCTGGGTCAATTTACCATTTTACCCCTAAAGTTACTTCTTGTTCCTTATGTCTCACTGATCCTCTAATGAACAATTGGTTTGTGGTCCAACCAGTAAACCGAATCCCTCTTAGGCCAATGAGAGGGTAGGGCCCCTTGTTCAAGACCTGGAGTCATGCTTAAGGGAAGTACCTTTCTTCTATCCCTAAAAGTGGGTAGGAGTGAATTCCATCTTGCACCCCACGTCCCCAGCCATTCACTCAGTCTTACCCCTGAAATTGGAGGCCTATTGAGTCGGCGAACTAGAGCCACTCTTACCCATGCAAATCTAAGGATAATTCAGAATAAACAGGAGTTCATGGTTAGCTGAAAATTAAAACCGAGTTACCTAGGTTATCAAATGAAAAAAAAATCAGTCTCAACAGTAAACGACATTATAAAGTGAGAGTGATTTTCTTCATGGTCCAATCTTATGCAATACTCATTGCATAGGACGCCCCCACTCACATGTCTTCACATGTACAATTTAGTGATCACATTGTTTATATCATATACTAGTATATAATGAATGATGTATGAGTTGTATCATATGATGCCATATATTAGTGTATGATGATGTATGAGTTATGATGATGTACGAGATATGATGATGTACGAGTTATGATGCTTTATGATGTGCGTAGTATATATATATTTCGATGAATGGCGTACTTGATATGCTTGATGCACTTTATGACAATATGATGAGCATGATGATTGTGTGACGTTTACCTTAATATGATGATATTTTCCATATTGAGCATGCTATGTGATGATGAGTGCTATATTTCATCATGTCGTTAGATCGACATATGACACAACCCTAAGAGCATGAAAATGATATTAATATAAATATCTACGAGTATGTGTTACCTAGAGTAACAAAGAGATGCGACTAGAGGGTTGTGTTAGAAGAGATATTATGATGAATTTAGAGGGACCTCATGCATGTTGTATGTTTATAAGCATAGGGCTACTTCCCCTAGAGATGATGAGTGTGGACGCACACAATATGATGATGAGTGCGAATGTGCACAGATGAGGGTGTTCCTGAGGCATAAGACATTAGCTTGACCAGAGGGTTTAGGGGATGTGCGAGCGCCTTGTGGATTCACACTCGCACGTGTGAATCGTGTGTAGGGAAGTACTTCACATCCAATTTTTCCGAGACTGAAGGTCACCCCTATGATGTTAGAGATAGGTCCTTAAATCATGATTGCATGTGTTTGCGTTTGCATGACCTCCTATAGTGGGGCCACTTACTAAGTATTCTTCGAAATACTAAGGTCGTCTGCCACATTATTTTTTAGGTAAAGGCAAGGCGCACTTGTATGGAGGACGGCGGCATCGCGAGCAGAGATTGTGGCATATGCATAAGGTAGATTCATATTTAAATTTCAAGGTTTAGGTTAGAATTGTTTGTTATACATTTCATTGTTTTAAATTACTTGGTATTTCTTTTATTTTCTCTAAATTCTAAATGTCAGTATTTCGTATTTAAACATGTAAGACCAGGGTTGTAGTTTCGAGAGAAGAAGTTGTTTTAAGCATTTTTTCAAGTTTACATTATAAATTATGTTCATGTAAGAGTTATATTTCCACATTATAGATGAGCATGAGACGTTAGTAGCGACTCTGAGTATGTGGAAATTTAAGGTCGTTACACTTCGAGCATTACTATGAGCTAACAAGGGGACCTTATGGATCTACATATTATAAGCTCCAATGATATAAAACTAATTAATTAAACTTTTTAATTAATCAATTTCCCTTCATTAACTATAGATCACTCCACTATAGACCTATTGCACTCTTATGCACTGTAGGACAAGTTATATCGATTGATATAAATATTACAAGCAAGTCGATCCTTCACGAGTTGTTCATAATTACAGTTGGGTCAAAAGTCTATTTTACCCCTGTAATTACATCTTTCACCTTACGTACTACTGATTCTCTAATGAACAATTTGTTTATGATCAAATCATAAACCAAGTCCATCTTGGGCCAATGAGAGGGTGGGGCTCCATTGTTCAAGTCTCAAAATCAGTACTTAAAGAGAACAACTCATCTACATTCCTTATATGGAAATGAGTGAATTTCATCTCATGATATTATGTTCCCAACTCCCTATTTGGTCAAGTCTCCAAAAGGGTAGGCATATTGAATCCTAAAAGAGTCATTCTCACCCATGTAAATTAAAGGACAAGCCCTCACAGAGAGGAGTTCATAACTCACTCAAGATTAAGATCGAGTCGCATATGATCATCATGTGAAATATTAATCTTCTCAATTAACGGATTTATAAAGAGTGATTAAACATTTCTTGTTCCATTCTTATACAAATTCATTGTATAGGATACCCCCACTTACATGTCTCCACACGAACGATTTGGATCAAATCGTTCGTAACGATTACAAAGTTGGTTGTATCAATAGTGTTACCAAGATAAGGCACCCATCCTTATCCATATACTATAGAGCCTTTAGGCTATTACTTGAACACGATCCTCTTGTATGTCAACCACATGTTGTTCAAGATTACATTAATAAGCTTGAATTTGCATACAGTGGATAACAATTAAATTGCAAATAAAATAAAAAAAATTATTGTTATAAACTAAATAACTAATTACTAGACTTTCGGGCATAAATCCTAACAAAAAGAAGAAAGTAAGTCATTTAAGGGAAGTGGGAAAGTTCGAAATTAAGACTGAATTGCGTATTTAAGGTTTTCTAGCATTAGGATTGATACCTTAACATTTTGCATTAGTTTTGCTAAGAGGATATAATCTAGGCATGCAGTTGTTTATGGAATATAAGGAACATATCAAGGTAACAAAAGACAAGAGGTACACCTCAAGAAACAAAAGTTCTCTCAAGTATAGGAGTAAGAAAGATAATGTTTCAAAGCTTTCCTTTAAGTTTTAACTTATTAATGCACACAACTTCTATAATTTAATGAACTAGATCTTCGAGGAGGTTCTTAAACTAGTTTGTAATAGTCTAAATAAATTCTTATGGGAGTAACAGGATAAACCCTTAAGCAAACTTAAGGTTCTATATAGTGAGTATTACACAAATTTCTCAAAGTATGAGTCTTGGATGAACAAAAATGTTTCCTTTCGGCACAAAATGTCACAGAATGTGGTATAGTGAACCATTTTAAACGAAGAGTAGTATGTCCAGGCCACTAATGAGGTCGTGCAAAAGGTTAGGATGTGGATGCATACAACTTGGTGTAGACAGAAAAATAAGAAATAAAAAAATGTTCCATTGATGTAATACATAGAGAGATAGAGTTGAAAGTAGGCAACAAAGTATGCTTGAAGGTAGCCTCGATGATCAACATAATAAGGTTCAGATGAAGCACGAGTTAAGTCCATGCTTTAGCAGACCTATTGAAATGTTAGATTGGATCGTACCAGTTGAGGATATTTGGTAAAACCACCACACCTAAATGGTGTGAAAGTTCTCTATTTATAATCATTTAGAGAATAAAAAATTACAAGGATATGGAAAGAGTAATAAATAGAAGAGCAATAAATGGATATAAGATGTTTGCCTATAATAGAAAGGAAAATATGATACCTACGGTAAACCATAATGGAAGACAAATATGATATTTATGGTAAGCCGTAATGGAAGACAAATATCTAGATATTCGGCTATAATAAAAGATCGAATATGATATATATGGTATATAATTCAGAACTAAATATTCTTAACACCCCCCACAAGCTGAGCGTCAGATTTGAACGAACGTGAAGCTTGGATATGAAAAATTCAAAGAGAGGTCGAGAAACACTCTTTGTGAATTTGTCAGCAATTTTGTTCGAAGGAGATGTCTAATTGGGTGGCATAGTATTTTCTTGACGATCTAAAACTGTAGCATCAATGGCTCCAACGAGAATATGTCTACCCCACAAAGTAGGAGGAGGAAACGGAGAGGAATAAGGAGAATATAGAGAGAGGGCTATCGGAAACGCCTTGGTCAAGTAACAAATTGAACAAAGAAGAGAGAGAATAAAAAATCTCCATAAGAATTCCTACAAATCTAACATTAGAAGATATAGAAATTGCAATTTATTATAGAATGAGAATGAATCGAAAGAGAGTATGGAAATGGAGAAAGAGGCAGGAAGAAATTGGAAAAATAGAAATTGACGGGTCAAAGAGAAAGTCAATAAAGAAGACACCAACAGGTGATCGATAGAGAGCAAGATTAGAGAAACAATCATTGGTTGTGGGCTATAGAGACGCAAGGCAAAGGCTTCAGAATTAGAGTGATAGCTCTATTATGAGAAAACGGCAAGAGTGAGGAAGAAGAGGGCAGAAACTTGAGAATGCAAACTCTGTGGTGTATTTGTGACGAAGAAAGAAAGAGAGGGACGGAGATGGAGTGGTGTCTGCGTCTTGTGGACTGGTTTGCTATTGAGAAAATGAGTACGAGTAAGAATATCTCGAGCATATTTTGCAATTGGAGTTTGCCCTGGTGACTCCAAAAGAGTAGTAGACAGAGCTGGTTGAGAAGTAGTCAGCGCCATAGCAGGTGGTGAAGTTCCAATAGACGGAGAGGAATTGACGAAGACGATGTTGAAGCCCAAAGAGTTGTCCCAATGGGTGAAGGAGCCAATTTTGGTAAGGAGGCTGGCTGCGACTTGGTTGGCGAAGAGGCCAGCACAGCGCCCGGATCCCAAAGGTAAATCTCTGTTGAAGGTCAGTACTTGAGATTTCGTATATATTTTATGAGAAAGCTTATGAGGATCCTGAGGTTAGGGTTTGTGTAAAGGATGAAGGACCGATTGGAAAGAAAATGAAAGAGGCTATGTTGGTTAGGGAGAAACCGGTTGTGTTGGAGAAGGTGATGTTGTATGTACAGAGTATGGCGAAGGGTTGACCTGCAAAGGATGATTTGGAGGTCAAAAGGGTGGAGCCGAAGAGTAATCAATCCGCTCCGCCTATGGCAGCCATGGAGACTACCACTACAGCATCAAAGCTAGTAGTGGTGGTGGAGAAGAACATGGTAGAGATTCAATACTAACTATCCTTAACACTACTAACATACAGGTTTCCCTACCACAGTCCCTCTTTACCTTATATAACATGTCACATATTCATGCTTCGTAAATACATGACCGACTTAATGCACATTCAAGACCATAAACCTTTCCAGATAGACAAGGACCAAAGTTATTCCGAGATTAAAACGCTTTCGAGGACGATTTTTTTTTAGAGGAATATGATGTAACAACCATAAAAAAAAAAAAATAATAAATAATAATAATAATAATAATAATAAAATAAAAAATAAGAAAAAAATTGCAAGAGATTTTTTACTTTCCATTAACCTCTCACAACTTCTTCCCTAAAATACTTCTCTATCTTTTATCCTATGCTTAGTAACTAGATCTACTCCCACTAGGGTACTAACATATAATACATGCAATAAGGGTTCTACCGTGAATCCTGCTTGACTAACAAAAGACATGGATATAAACATATGCATAGAACTAGAATCAAATATCGTTAATGCATAGTAACTTAGTATAGATAGCATACCTGTCACCATGGTGTCAAATGTTCGAGCATCCCCACTGATGGATGCATACTCCTTTGCTTCCAAGCGGGTTGGCACAGTTCGCTCGCCACTTCCTAAACCTCTAGGTGGTTCTATTGGACTCTTGGTACCCTTCCCAATATAGTATTTGGTCGTTTGATGTTCACGACCACATCTGAGCATATCCTTGAGCCTGCCATACATTTACCTCAGTGTTGTTTTCTGCATTAGTGGCATAAAAGCTTCTCATGTTCCTGACCCCTCTCTTTATCCCTGGTGTCTGTGTAAATGTTGGGCAGGATGCCTATCAGCGTATTAAGGCCTTCGTGTTGATGGTCGATAGTCTGTCCCTCTAGGCTCATATGATCGCTTCCTTCCGATAGTGACCGCTGGTTCTCGATGTCTTTCCTCTTGAGACTTTTTCAGGGATTTTTGCCGTTGTTAGTGCCTCCTCATACATCTTTGGGTTTATGACTTCCACCATGTGGCAGACCTAGAAGGCTAGGCCCCCAAAAAAAAAAAAAAAAAAATTATATGTCATCTTTTGTTCAGTATCCACCAATGACAGCGTAAACCTTTTTAATCTCATAAGTTCTCTGTCATATTTGTCCACTGAGTGTCCACCCTGAGTCAGATTGATGAATTTCTGCTCTTTCTTAAGACACACCACTTTGGGATAATACTTCTTTAGGAAAGCCTCCTTAAATTGATCTCACGCCATAATTCCCCCTCTTGGATTAATATTATCCTTATTGTCCGTCCACCATACTTACGCGTTCTTTCGCAGTATAAATGACGCACAAGGTACCTTCTTGTTGTTCAGACATTCCATTGACATAAATATGATTTCCCTGGACGAAATCAATATCTAACTTCTGTTGGATCTCTCGTAGTACTAGTGAATGGGTGCGAATCATACCGCTTGAAGTCTCGTTGCCAGTTCGCTCCTCTAGTAGATTGCAAGTGTTGGATTGTTGGGTAATCATTATGGCATGCATCATGACCTAAAACGACTCCCGCATCAAACTAGTAGTGGGGTCTATTCCAGTCACTGGTGCTGCTAGAGGTGGTGCAGCTTGTGGCGGTACAACTTCAGGCAATGCAGCTGCATCCTTCTTAGTTACTAATCCTTCTCGAGGTGAACTCTCTTTAGCCTCACCACTTCCTCTACTTCTAATAGGGGGTCCTCCCCTCCCTCTTCTTCCTCTTCCACATCCTCTAGGTGACATAGTTCTAAAAACCAAAATAATTCTATTTAAGTCTATCATTTACTAACAATACAATATCATAGTACACATAAAAAATTCATACAAGATTGCAAGCATATAATAGCGAAATTAAATCAAGCATCATGCTACAATATGTAATATAATTAAAGCTTGTCAATTTCATGCTACATAACATTTAAAAAATAGAGCCAATCACAATAAATATCATCATGACATTTTCCTTTTTTAATCTTATGCATTGTGTATATAATGGTGACAGAGCATCAATGATTGAACCATGGAACACATCAAGTCTACAAGATCTACGTCGTAGGCTAGTCTAGGGTGTGTGAACTACCTGGGATCCAGCTCGCACGTGTGGGTTGTGTGTAGGGAAGTACTACACATCCAATGTTGTCTAAATTGGAGGACACCCCATGACCATTTTAACGATAGGTCCTAGATCATTAGTTACACATGTTTGCATTCTTTGACCCCATAAGTGGGGTCACTTACTTAGTATTTCTTAAAATACTCGAGTCATGTGCTATTTCTACTTTAGGTAAAGGCAAGACACCCCTGTACCGTTGACAACGACATTGCAATCAGAGACCATGCCACGTGCATAGGATAGTAATATTTTCTTTTTTAGACTTTGGCTAGTATAGGATGTTTTTCATTAGAATTTTTACTTGCTTTATTTATTATTGTTCTTGTCTAGTTTTAAATATGTTTCAAACTCGTAAGTCCATGACAGTGTTTTAAGTTGAAGTAATGTTTTAAGATAAAGATTATGTTTCACGATGATGTTTTAAATGTTTCTTCCACACAAGAGCCTAGAATATGATGATGGTAGTGACTTTAGGTTAGTAAAAATCTAGGGCCATTATATGTGATGTGTTGATGATGTGATTTATGTTATGGTGTAATACGTTCGACAATATAATACATGATGAGACATGCATTATGATATGATGTGATGTGTCTATGACATCATGTCTATGATATGATATTTCTATGCATCAGGGAATGTCTCCTTTTACGATGGTACAAATGCGTACGTCATGAGACAAGAAAATGATCATTATTTCTAACATAATGTTGCGATGATCATGATCATGCCTCGCAAGACACTTATGTATAGACTGGAGGCCACCCCTACGATGGTTTTAATGATAGGTCCCTAAGCAGAGTTGCATGTGTTTGCATTCCGTGACCCTAATAGTGGAGTCACTTATGCAACGAAGTATGTTGTTGCCCAGGATTGAATTGGGGACCTTTAGTGTGTAAGACTAACGTGATAACCACTACACCACAACAACTAGATGTTTATAATTATAAATTTTAATGTTTAAACAAAATATCCTTAGAACCTTAAAATGTTTCATCAATATTCTTAAAAAATAATAATAATAATAATAATAATAAATAAATAAATAAAATAAGTTTATTGTTAGTGAGATGAAATTGTTAATATCTTGTTTGAAAATACAATTCAACTTTCAACAGTTTCGTTAATACTCATAATTTTAAAAAAATAAAATTAAAAAATACTCTTAAATCACTTTTCTCTTCAATTTTGTTTTGAAGTCTCTCGTTTATGGACATTTCCTAATATGAATATAATACAATTCAATATTTAAATAGACAATTTATTTTCAATCTTATTCTTGAGTATTTTTAAAATGGTGTTAACAAATTCGTTCATATACATAAGAATACGGTTTGACTCGTCTACTCTATTTCGAGTCAACAAAGATATCATAGGCTTTGAAGTGTACCCAAAATAAAATGGCGAGACCAAATTATCGTTTTATCTATTCATATTCTATATTTAAAATATTATGCAGAAAATCATTCAACCACATCAGAAAGAAAAATATTACTAGCGAACAAACGAAGACCTTTGTATGTTAGACTAACATGATAACCAACTATACCACAAGACCAAATGATGTGCAAATTTTGTTCTATATTATGATATAATGTTATAAAATTCAGGAGTAAAAAGAATGATAAAATTAGAATTTTAAATCTTTTTTTTAATTCTAGAATTAATTGAATAGTATTTACATAATTGAATAATTAACCCATCCCTCCCTTTACTGATATCTTAGGACTCCTTCCTCAAATATCACTCTTCAACCCCTACTCTAACTACCGGTTATGCTAGAGAGAATAAAAAAATAGATCAGAAAAGATTCACATACAAAGCTAGAGAAAGAATAAAAAAATAGCCCCTACTCCAACTATCATGCTAGAGAGAGAATAAAATGGCTTTGATACCATGATAGATGATCACCACCAACTATCAGTTATGCTAGAGAGAGAATAAAATGGCCCTGATACCATGTTAGATGAATACGACTCTCCACAATGGTATGATATTGTCCACTCTGAGCATAAGCTTTGCTTCGAGCTTTCCCAAAAGGCCTCATACGAATGGAGATAGTATTCTTTGATTATAAACCGATGATCATTCCCAAATTAGCTATGGGACTCTCATCCAACAGAATTAAACAGCTAAACAAAATTAAACGACAAAAAGAAATCAGATTTAGAAGTAAAGAAGATTTAGTGGATAAAACTAAAAACTAAAACTAAATATGGAGGGAAAAGAAAATAAAGACAAAGATTTGGTGAAAAAAAAAAAAAACTCTGCGATAAAACAATTAAAAATTAAAACTAAATATAAAAAAATGGAGATTTAGTGAAAAGAGCTCCACATAAAACAAAAGAATTAAAAATTAAAATTAAATACTGGGAGAAAAGAAAATAACCACGGGAAAGAAAATACAGACCAAGACTAATAGAAAAAAGAGAGAAGATTCAATAAATAGAATTTAAAATTAAATATAAAAAGAAAAATGGAGATAGGGTGAAAAGAAAAAAAAAAAAACCAAAACCAAAGAAGACATGATTATATTTGATACTGACACATATCTCGGACTTTTATTCATGCAAATATTCTAATGTTCACATGAAATCTAACATAATCATTATAAATTAAAGGAATAATTTTGTAAAAGTTAGAATTTAAAACTGATGTCATGGGCTCACATAAGTTGACTTGGATTTCAAAGGATAGAATCGAACTTTAAATTAGTGACAACAACTTAAGCTAATCAGGTAAGTGGCCTTACTATCGGCATGATTATATTTGATGCTGACACGTGCCCTGTGGTTTTGCATGTGTCATAAACTTGATATGTGTGAATTGTTTATAAATTGATATGACTATGATATGTTATGTATATGTTATGATACGTGAATGATATGATAACTCTTACATCATCATGTGTTCAATGATATGTGTGAGATAGGATACGAGAAGGATGCGATAAACGTAATGGAACGATATGACTAAGATACGATTGACATAGCATATGGTTATGTTATGTATAGAAAAGGATATGATTATGATAGAATGATAGAACGATATGGTTAGGATACGTTCCTATAACGGTATGACTCGGATTCGTAAATAAAACGATATGGTTAGGATGCGTTCCTATAATGGTAAGACTAGCATACATTCATGAAACGACGTGAACTTATGACTAGCATAAAATACAATCTCGACGTATGCATAAAAGTATGATAAACGATATGAGAAATGATATGAAAAACGATATGATATGTTCGCTAGAGGGATTGTATTAAACAATAATAAAAATGAAAAAAATGTTGTGACCTTGTACCCCCCTTAACGGGTGTCCGAGACACTGGGAGCTAGACCTTCTGATCCGAAGTCAGACGCGCTAATCCACTGCGCTATGCAGTCATTTTTGAAAGTTTATGCAAATACATTAATTTAAATATATATTTTTATACTTTTATGTTTGAATTCCTACTTATCATATCGTGATGGAAAGTACGGGGACCTGATGCATAATTGCGTGTTCATGTGTATCGAGATACTGCCCCATTATGATGAGCACGGACACATACTTCATGAGACTGATTGTGATCATCTTGTTCGCCATAATGCTACGACAATCATTATTCCCTACGGATGTCCAGCAACAACTCTTAACGAGTGCTAGCCAGACCAGTAGGCCTAGGGAGCGTGCGAGCCTGCCTAGTGGGCCCACGTTCGTAAGTGTGGGCCATGTGTAGAGAAGTATTACACATCTAATTTAGCCCGAACTAGAATGCCTTCAAGAGAATGAAATGAACTCTTGTACAGTTGATGACTACATTTCATGTGACTTTATTTCATAACGCCAATAGTCGGGCCACTTATTGAGTACAGGGGTTCCTACACACGGCCCATACGTCACATTAAAGACCATGGAACTTGTGTTACGATAAGTTGCATTTTATTTATTTTGTAGTCCTTAAGTTAGATTAGGACATTGTTTTATTCTTTTTTTTGTTTTATATAAATTTCACTTTTTTTATTTTTCGTTATTTTTTTTAAGGTTTTATTGCGAATGCTTAAGTCCATGGCATCGTGTTATGAATTATTTAAATGAATTTTTCACACAAAAAAGGTCATGTCATGCATATGGTAGCGACTCTATTTCAGTAGAAAAAAAAATGTTATTGTTGAGTGTTCTATTGTTGACTGAGTCATTTGTCTATCATGAGTAATTGTGTGTTGACTATAGATCATGTCACCTAGAGGATGTGGAAGAGGGGGTACGGAAAAAAGACGACCCCTGTTAAAGGACGGGGTAGGGGTTAGAGGGAGTCCACCTCCAGCAACGCACCGGCTACTGGAATGGACCCCATGACGACCCTTATTTTCGAATCATTCTACGCTATGATGCAAACGATGGTGACCACCCAACAGACCAACAGTATGTAGTCCATGCGAGAAGCGAGGTATGCGAGATTTCAAGCGATAGATTCTCACACCTTTTAATGGTGCCTTAGGTGACCCAACAAAGGTACAATTGTCAAAATGGTCCATTGAGACAATTTTCCTATTAATGATGTAATAGTCTAAAAAAATCATAAACAAATAAACAAATAAAAATAATTATAAAATAAGATTATGTTATAAAAAAATAATGATAAATAAACAAAAAAAAAAAAAAAAAAGAAACAACCCTCCTCCACTTTTCTTCACTAACCTCTTATGTCTTTCCTAAGTAAGAGAAAGTCACCATTGGCAAAAAGAACAGAAAAACAACAATTGTTAGATCTGTCAGGACCCGATTTTCGAGGCTTCGAAAAATCGAATCGTGACTAAAAAGACGAAATCGAAAATAAACAAAAGGAAAATAAAAGAAAAGAAAACCAAAGTTAAAAGATAAAAATACTTTGAATTAAAACAAAAGAGAGAAATTTTGTTTGTTAATTATTAGAAAAGAAATTGCAAATATAAAATGAAATACAAAAGACTCTAAAAGACCGAAAAGGGACTGACGCTCCGGAACGACCCCCTCTATGACTGTACAGCTCTCAAACGCTCCTCTACCTCGACCAGCAGCCAGTGAACGCCTGAGAAAAATAAAGGAGAACGGGATGAGTATAAAAATTATACTCAGTAAGCCACCTACTTGTAGGCTCTCTTCGCATCTTAATTTAACCTTGGGTTTCACCGGTTCATCGTCCTTTCATTAGTCACCTAGAGGTTCCTTATGCCAAGCTGATATGATCGGTATCTCTCTATGAGGCGCTACCTCTACATGGCTATCTGGGACTACATGGAATCTAGCCTAGGGGTGTGCTGAATACCCCTACGCCCATATAGTCCTCCTATGGGGGGCGCGACCCAACCCGTTCCCATGCAGCTAATGGGTTGTACGACGTGGGGACACATTTCCCATGCGAAATGGCTAAGAGCAGTAAGGACTGATCATGGACCCTTGGTCCTCCCACGAAGCTATAGATACCGTTCTCACGCTAGCAATCTATGAACCCTCTTAGGTACTTTCTTGCCGTGGTAAACCGCTAAGTTTCTAGGGGAAAATTAAGTCTGTCTAGAGCGGCATATCGCTCCTAGCAGAAATTCCCTAATCTTATCATAGAAATGGGCCCTAGCAATTAACAGAGGGTGCATGCAGTCTTCTTCTAACATCATAGTATGTAATTCATGCAAACTAGGCATACCGGCTCAACGGGGCGATGACCTCCATCAAGCACCCAGAGCACGAAGTTCACGCTCAATGGGGCGGATTCATCCATCACGCACCCGAAACCCGGCATACACAATTCTAACATAAATTAAACGCATGCATACATACAACGGAAACTTAAGGCATACAAGCAACACTCAGATAATTCACCCAACACATCATAACAATCCATCTAATTAATCTCATTCATGGAGAGCTAATTTAAGGCAAAATTACTAACATGCATACATACAATCCAAGCGAACCCTACAAGTATTTCTTCCTAAATACTGGGTGGTGACTTACCTGGTTGACGCGTGCCCTTTCGCTAGCGTTTCTTTGCCCGTGAGGTGTCCAAAAATACTGATTTCTCTAAATTAAGTCCCTATTCACGTAAAAATAGTATTAGAACTGGAATCGGGACAAAAATCAGGAAAACAGAAAACAACCGGGCCAAATTGGTCGTTCCACGCGCGCTCACGCGCTAGTAGCACGCTGGGAGTGCGTGGCCACGCGCGCGAGAAGGCGCCAGTCGCAGGCTGCATGCGCGCCCGCCTCCGCGTAGTCGCGGGTCGGCCGGTCCGGTAGGCTAGGCTCGCGTCGCGGTTCGGCCCGGCTTGCAGGCGACACGTGTCGACGCCTCGCTGGAGCTGCGTTGCTCTAGCCGATGGTTGACGCGTGTCCGGCGCCTGTCTCCGCCATCCGCCGCTCGCCGGCCGACTCCTTTCTTCTTTTTTTTTTTTTTCTTCTCCTTTCTTCTCTGCCCTCTGAAAACCGAAACACAACCTTCTTTTCCGATTTTCATATCTTTCGATCCGTAGATCTGATCGACATGATTCCTTCGACAAAGTTTTAGATCGTGTTACGGGCTACGTCCTCGTATTTTTTTCGTAATTTTCGATTAACTACCGGACGAGTTAAGAAGGTCAGAATTTCGCTCACCGTTCTCAGATGACTCTCGGATCTCTGCCTTCGGGTTGAGGTCTGGCCAAACTTCTTCACAGATCATGCGTAGAGTTGTTCCTAGATGAATATATCAAGATTTCAGATCCTTATTCATAAAGGAAAACCATAGATTTGAGGAAACGTTCAAGATCCTTACCTTGTGGGTTTTCCGACTTCTTGATGAAAAATGGGACTCCGGCCACCCACATTCTCTTTTCCCTCCCAAGAAAGTCTCTCTGCATGATCTTCACCTCCTTGCATCATGATCTTCACCGGAATAGACTCCGACGGTAATTTTCGATGAGTCTTCTGGCGGTTCATCCTTTCTCCTCTCTCTAGGTTCTCTCTACCCCTTTCTCTCACTATCTCTCTTTTGCAGGACTATGGATGGGGTTTCGTTTGGACCCCTTAGGTGGTTGGAGGGGCAAATTTACCTATTTGCCCCTCTCAACTTTTCCTATATTTTTTTTTCTTTTTCTTCTTTCTTCGGGTATTACAAATTCTCCCCTCCTTAGGAACTTTCGTCCCCGAAAGTAGCTATCTCTTGGAAGAGTTTGGGATAGGCCCCTCTCTCGTCTTCTTTACGTTCTCGAGTTGCCTCTTCATTAAGGTGGTTACTCCCACGAGACTTTTACTAAGGTGGTCGCTCTTTCATACCAACACTTCGCGTCTTGGTCTGACCCGATAGGGTCTGGTACCCGTATAGGCGTACCATCTCTTTGACATATAACTTATCTCATCGATCTACTCGATAAGTGGTCTCACCTGGGATGAGGTGAGTTGTCTTGGTTGGTCTACCCCAAGTATCCAAATCACGTTATGAGTCTGTTTAGTCTTTGGCAAACCCAAGACAAAACCCACACTCACTACTTCCCATTGAAGAACTGTAGCAATCTTGTTGGGCGCTATTTCGATGCCTTAACCTGCTAGCAGCATCGTCTTACGAAACCCGCCATGTCTCTCTTCATTCCCAAGCCACCCATAGTATCTCTTCAGATAACTTCGTACATCCTAGGTGGAACGTATCAGATGTATAGTGGCTTCAGCTAAAACGTCTTTAGGATTTCCTCGTCTCAGGGAACACCTAGGCAGTCTTGCCAATGCAGGACCCCGTCTGAGGAGATAGAACACCTAGTTGGCTTTTCCACCCCAGTCTAACTCCACACTTTGTTAAGGTGTTCATCAGATCTCTGGGCATCAAAGACACGTTTTCATAAAGTGGGTTGCATGGTCATCTATGCTATCTTAGCGATATTACCATTAACTGCAACCCTAGTTTCTAGCATTCTTCCTTCCATCTTGTAACTTCGCTTGCTTGGTGATCATTGCAGATGTATGAACGGTTTGTGTCATTCCATCTGTACGACCAAGTACTCGAGGCTCTTTAGTCAGTGTATGCTTGCACTTTTCTCCATGCTCGTAATGTTGCCATGTCTCCATGGCAAGCACGGTTGCTGCTAGTTAAAGGTCATGAGTAGGGTAATTTTGTTCGTGCTCTTTCTGCTTTCTTGAAGGGTAAGCTACTGCCTCACCATTCTGCATAAGCACACACCCTAAGCCCTTACATGAGGCATCTCTATACGTTACAAGGTTGTCTAGCCCATCTTGAACTGCTGCAGTCACCAACCTTTGCTTAAGTTCCTGGAAACTCTCTCCGCCTACTGGTATTCAATCGAAGGGTTTTCCCTCCTTGGTTAACTGTGCAGGCGCTGCAGAGATCTTGGAAATATCACGTACAAGTCTTTCGAAAGATTTCTAGAACTTCGTACCTTAGTGACTGTGGTCAGTTTTGGCCACCTCATAGCTACTTCAATCTTAGGGGTGTCTACGATGAATTATCCGCTTGACACCACATAACTTCGGATGTCATCTCAGACAGCCGAAACTTGCTTTGGGGAACTTAGCGTACAATTGGTGTGTCCTTAACATCATCATAACTTTTCCCCGAGTGTTCCTTGTCAACTAATTCCATCTTGGTGTACAACGACACATTGTCATTGAAGTCATCTTTGACGATAACAAGAAAATCTCTTAAACATTCGATTAGTCTAAACCTAAACCTTAGCAAGACATTGATCAGGTCGAAAGGCTTATCGATAAACTTTCCTTCCTCGTGATTGCTCCTAATAGTTGCCTTCGATATATCACTCTCCTTGATCCACATAAGAGGTATCCTAAACTTTTCGAGACCCTTACAATCCTTACTACTTCACCAAGAATGGTCTCGTAGCTACCTCCGAATTGGCCAACATAGGTCTTTCCCCATGACGAGATAACTTGTCATGTAACTTGCCTAAGTACGAATACTCATCTGAGCTAAATGCAGGCTCTTTTGAAAATAAAGGTTCCTTGTATAAGTCCTCTGCATTCACCTAGGGCAACTCATGTAGTGTCTTATGATTGATCAAGTCACATTTCCTTTCGTAGTGATATCTTATATTGGCTCGTGTGTGTGCATCCATCAAGTTCATGTAAAGGAGCCTATGGAACTCTCTAAAAACTCTTGTTTGGTATCTAGTCTTCCTCAAGCTCTGAGGATACTTTTATCTATGTCCAAGGTTTTCCGTAAGACACATTATGTCTTCTGTTCCCCTTACTAGTGCACTATCACTATCTCACTACTCTTCAGGTAGTTTCTAAACTCACGTTATCTAGCATCTCTACCTCTGTCTGAGCATGCTTCACAAGTATTTTGTTACACTCATGTGTGAAACTGGAGTTCTACGCTTTGTAGTCCAGATCACTTATACAAGGGTTGGTTCTTATTAACGCCCATCTAGACTTTCTTCCTTCAAACGGCGAAGGCATGACCATAGCTTGACCTCTTTTCTTGTCAACCCTGAGGTTCGCTGGACTACCTTGACAGTTCCACGTCCCTCACCTTGTGAGCATACATGCCCTGACCAAAGGATAGGTTAGAACGCAGTTTCATGGTCCTGATAACCACGTACTGCTTTTGAACTTGGTCCTCTCCACCAAGGTCCAAAGCGACTTGTCATCCATTAGGTGATCCTTTAGTAGGAATATCCTACACCGCATGACTCATTAGTGGCATAAAGCGCACATCTCACTTATGGAAGTCCATGAACCTGAACTTATATCATGAAGACTCCAACCCACCTAGAAGCCAGGGCCTCCACAGCTTCACTCTCTCTGTTGGTGAATCTTATTTCTCGACTTCCAACTTAACCAAACTCACCCGTGAAAATGGTTTGCTTGAGGGGTGCTTAATTCCTACAGTGGTCGCCCTTACTTATAAGAACGATATTGTTTTGGTCTACTATGTGGTTTGTGCACCAAGACAACCCTATACTGTCTAGGCCTACTACGTGGTCTCCACGGAGGCATGCTTGACATCTAGAATTATGGTTGTGGGAGGCTGAGTCATAGGTATACCATCTCTTACTAGACCTTAGAAGGTCTGATATACATTTCTATGGGTTGGACGTCACGCACGTTGCGAAGTCGCCCCTTTGTCTTCCTAAGGCCAGTAAGTTATAACGTGAACCCTATCGGCCTCCTCACAATAACTCAAATCTAGCATCGACAGTAATAGAGTGAACTTTCACTATTAAACACTCTAAAGTGTAATCATAGTTACCACTTTTCCAAGACAAACATCAAATTTTTACAGCCTTGCAAATCCTCATATCCTATTAAACAGGGTTAAAATGCATACTTGGTCGCGGTGAGGCGTGTCGTTGAGCTGAGTCACAGAGGTGTACGACTCTCTATCCTAGAAAAAGTCTACAGAATCTAAAACCTGACTGCTCTGATACTAATCTGTCAGGACCTGATTTTCGAGGCTTCGAAAAACCGAATCGTGACTAAAAAGACGAAATCGAAAATAAACAAAAGGAAAATAAAACAAAAGAAAACCAAAGCTAAAAGATAAAAATACTTTGAATTAAAACAAAAGAGAGATTTTTTTTTTTGTTAATTATTAGAAAAGAAATTGCAAATATAAAATGAAATACAAAAGACTCTTTCATTTTCTTCCCAATTTTACTTTCATCCTTCACATAAATCCTAACCTAAACCTATCAATCTTCTGCAGAGATTTACCTTTCGAATCTGGGCGCCGCACTGGCTTCTTCGCCAACCAAGTTGCCGCTGCCCTTCTCGCCAAAATTGGCTCCTTCGCCCAATGTGGTGACTCTCCCGGCTGCCCTTCTCGCCAAAATTGGCTCCTTCGCCCAATGTGGCGACTCTTCCGGCTTCAACATTGTCTTTGTCCCTTGCTCTAGGTTTCCCCTTCTACTTCTTGGGGTTAGACATATTCTCACCAAAGCCAAGGCAGTATCGTCGCTAAGCGACAATCCCTCTTCATGGGTTAAGACATATTCTCGCCGAAGCCAAGGCAGCATCGCCGCTGAGCGACGATCCCTCTGCAATTTCGATGGCCAAGAAAGTGTTTCTTTACGCCTCCTCTGAACCAGGTTGTTGACATCTTCACGAAAAGTGTTTCTCAACCTCTTTGAATTTTTCAGATTCAAGCTTCACGTTCGTTCAAATCCGACGTTCAGCTTGCGATGGGGTGTTAAGGATATTTAGTAATAAATTATAGTTTACCATATATATTATATTTGATATTTTATTATAAGGCAAATATCTAATATTTGTCGTATTACCATAGGTATCTTTCCATTTATTGTTATTTCCATATTACTATTTCCATATCCTTGTAATTTATTTGATTATAAATAAGATAACTTTCACACCATTTAGGTGGGGTGGATTAATCAAACATTCACAACCTTACTATCGGCATGGTTATTTTTTATGTTGACACATGCCCTGTGGTTCTGCACGTGTCATATATATTGATATGTGTGCATTGTCTGTGGATCGATAGGCTTCCTATATGTTATGTTATGTTATAATATGTGGATCGTATGATAATAATTATGGTATGATGTGCTCTAGGAGATGTTTGAGATAGGATACGAGAAGGATGCACAAAACAAAATGTAACGATAGGAGTAAGATACGTTCATGAAACGTTAAGGTTAGGTTACATACCGGAGTGCTATGGATAGGAGAGATTGATGAAAGAATACGGTTAGGTTATGGGTAGAAAGAGATAGGTTTGTGATAGATTGATAGAACGATGGCGTTAAGATACGTTCTGGTGATGATATGACTAAGGTACGTCACGTAATGATATGTCTGTGATAGGTATAAGAATGTTAAGGCTATGGTAAGTTAGAGAACGATATGACTATGAAGTGTTTACGTTATGACTTGGTTATGATATGATATATAGTATGCTAGATTATTGTGCTTAAGTACGAAATCATGTGAACATGAATGTATGTTATTTATGCTGCTTAGTTGATGTGATATGAATGCATGTGACGATGTGTGGCCTTGTACGATTATGGCTTGTTGTATGGGTATTGAAATGTAACTGAATGAATTGTATGACATGAAATACGGTAAATTGCATGATACATAACCCCGCTAGGAATATGTATGATATGTAACGAAATGAGAATGAGAATGACATGTAAGCATGAAAACGTGACACGGGGTTATGTTCATTAAATGATGACTGTAGAACTAGTGGGACCTCATGCATATTGTGTGATCATGCATTTGGGGGGATACCCCTATCCCATCACGAGGGTACGGACGCGTACATCCAAATGGCAGGACAACGATCGTTATGCCCTACATAGCGCTGCCGTGACGGTTTTAGTTTTAACGGGTCCGGTGGGCCCCCAGAGCATGCCCACCGGCTAGGGACAGTGGCCCAGCGGTGTGCGAACTAGCTGGTGAGCCCATACTCGCATGTATGGGCTGCGTGTAGAATATATGGTACACGTCCACGATTACCTGTTAGGATTACACCGTAGGGAAAACGAAACGAAACGAAATGAAACGAAACGAAATGGCAGATAGGTCCCATCATTTCATTGCATGTGATTGTTGCATTTAACCCCAATAGTGGGGTCACTTACTGAGTATTTCTATAAATACTCAGGCCATGTGCTACTACATTTTTCAGGTTAAGGCAAGACATTCCTGTACGGCTGACGATGGCATCGCAACTCGAGATCATGGCACATGCATAGGATAGTGGCATTTATTTTCTTAGACTTAGGATAGAGTAGGATGATTTAAACTTAAACGCTTATTTATTTTATTTCGAGTCTTTTGTTGTGTCATTTTAAAGATGTTTTCGAAACACGTAAGTCCATGGCTGTGTTTTAAGTTAAGGTTATGTTTTATGGAATTTAAATGAAGTCTTCCGCATTCAATGTTTAGGGTATGTATACAGTAGCGACCTTAAATTAAGTAGAAAATTTTGGGTCGTTACAGGCTATGTGTAGAGTATATGATACACATCCAAATAACCCGTTAGGACAATACCGTAGGAAAATGGATTTAAATGTAGGTCCTGTCATTGAATTCGCATGTTCTTGCATTTAACCCCCAATAGTGAGGTCACTTACTGAGTATTTCTTAAAATACTCAAGCCACGTGCTACCTTTATTTCAGATTAAGGCAAGGCATTCCTGTACGGTTGACGATGGCATCGCAACTCGAGACTATGACACATGCATAGAGTAGTCGTATTTATTTTCTTAGACTTAGACTAGGATAGGATGTTTTTAATTTAAACGTTCATTTATTTTATTTAGCCTTTTGTTGTGTTGTTTTTAAAGGTGTTTTCGAAACACGTAAGTCCATGACTGTGTTTTAAGCTGAAGGTTATGATTCATGAAAGTTTAAATGAAGTATTTCTGCACTCAATATTTATGATATGTATATAGTCGCGACCTTAAATTAATTAGAAAATTTCGAGTCGTTATAAATGAACTGTCTAGATGATCAAAAGGTGACTGTGCATCGTTTATACTAAAAAATGATGCGGAGTTATAGTCGAGGGATAACCGGGGGATTCTCAGCCAAGATGGAAGTGTGATACAATAAACCTACTTTTAGCTTTTATGTTTAATCTAGTTAATGTATTAAATATTAATGTGAACGGTTCAGATTAAGTTTTTTTTTTTTTTTTAATCTTTTTATATTTAATATATCTAATATATTAAATAAACACTTCAAATTAAATATATTTTTCTCGATTTGTATTTATTTAACATATTAAATATTTATTCCAACCCTTCAAATTAGATCTATTTTCTTAGATTAAATTTTAATTTGTACCCTTCAAATTTTTCTTTTAACTAAATTAAGGTCTTAATTAATCAATTTTCATTCGTAAACTATATATTTAGAGTTGCACTTTTATGCACGGTAGAACAGGTTGTGTCAATTGATATAATTATTACAAGCAAGTCAATCATTCACAATTTTTTCGTAATTACAGCTGGGTCAAAAGTTTGTTATACCCCCTAATTATATCTTTCACCTTAATACCACTGATTCTCTAATAAACCATTTGTTTATGATTCAATCATAAACTAAGTCCCTCTCGAGCCCGTAAGAGGGGTGGGCCCCATTGTTCAAATCTCAAAATCAACACTAAAGGAAACTACTCATCTACTTACCATATATGAGAATGGGTGAAAGTCATCTCGTGAAATTATGTTTCCATCTCCCGTTTGGTCAAGTACTGAAAATGGCATGCATAATAATTAGGTTACGAAAGTCATTCTCACCCATACAAATAAAAGGATAACCCTCATAGACAAGAGTTCATAACTCACTAAGAATTAAAATCAAGTCGCATATGATCATCTGTGAAATATTAATCTTCTCAATTAATGAATTTATAAATAGAGATTAAATATTTAGTGATTCAGTTTTATACAAACTAATGGTATAGGATTATCCCACTCACATGTCTTTGTTCCCTTCACTTTGAAAGGTTGACCAATTTCTTAACATACCAACCAACCAAGGTTATATAAATATACATGTCATTTTAAAATGATTTTTATTAGGCATAAATTGACCAATATAAAATATAATACACAATAGGGATGTTCAAAAAACTCGATGATCAGAAAAATTCGATCAACTCAACTCTATAGTTTGGGTTGGATTGTGAACTTATTTGGGTTGGATATGGTTCAAATAAATGAAATTTTTTTGAATAAAGTTGGTTCATGATTGAGTTTATCTAACTAACTTGATGTAATAACCAAGAAATTAGAAGAAAAAAAGTGACATTGTCCCACATCCCTTAAGTTAGAAGTAGGCCTCCCGTGTAAAATGGAGACACCTTACTTCATTTTATCATCCCACTTGAAGTAGGCCAGTCGGAGAATACATTTTCTGAGGACTTCAAGCCAGCATTCTGTCTAATCCGACTTGGGTCTCATAACTCGGACCCTTTCCTTCTAATTTCAACTATTCGAAAGCATTTAAGGTTAGTATGACTACCTTTTAACTAATTCAAATTTTGAGTTTAAGGTTAGTAGGATTGCCTTTTAACTAATTCAAATTTTAAGAGTCTTAAATTATTGATGTATAATTAGGGTTAGCTATCTTAAAATATTAGAAATATAATTAAATTATACCTTTTAACTAGTTTAAATTTTTAGAGTTAAGTTTAAATTATTTATGTATAATTAGACTTAACTAGTTTAAAATAGTAGGAGTATATTTAAATTATTTTATGTAAAATTAAGCTTAGTTATGCAAGATTGTTCTAAAATATATATATATATATATATATATATATATATATATATATAAATTTTAATGTTTTAAAAAATAGCCGTAGGAATTTTTCATAAAAGTTTTCCACTATCCTATGGTATTGCTCGAACTAGAAAACTTTAATATGTTAGACTAACATGATAAACCAACTACACCACAACATTATGATATACTAATTTATAAATACAAATTTATTCTATATTATGATATAATGTTATAAAACCCACCAGAGTAAAAAGAAAAAAGAAAAAAGAAAAAAGAAAGATAAAATTAGAATTTCAAATCTATTTTCTTCTTTCTATTTGATATATCTAATATACTAAATTCTAAATTTTAATTTTTCTTTTAACTAAAGTGAACTTTTTAGTGTTATGAGCATATGAGTTATCAAAAAGATTCAAGGACCCAAAATTAAATAATTAAACTCTTTAATTAAAATTTTTTTATTGTTAACTATAGGTCATTCAACTATATATTTAGAGTTGCACTTTTATGCACGGTAGGAGAAGTTGTGTCAATTGATATAATCATTACAAACAAGTCAATCATTGCACTTCATACATTCCAAGCAGCATAGTCGCAATACCTACAGTCAAGGGTTCATACGTTGAAAGCTACGAAGTCTAAGTTAGGAACATGCTATACCGTGGGAGGTCTTAGGAGTTTCTTGAGTTTCTTAGTTTAAGGACCTTGGTCCCTTACTCTTGAGTGGTACCTACAAGAACATGCTATACCGTGGGAGGTCTTAGGAGTTTCTTGAGTTTCTTAGTTTAAGGACCTTGGTCCCTTATTTTTGAGTGGTACCTAGTGTTTTTCTTACCTTGGTAGTTGTAGAGCTTGTATAGTATTTTTCTTGGTTCTCAGTCTTCAACATTATGTAAATTCTAAGGTTTGTAATTTCTGGAAATATAAGTCGTATCATGCATTCTTAGGCTCTAACTTGGTTTAGGTTTCAAAATTGTTCTAATTAACTTGTATTAAGAAATTTGTTTTAGGATATAAGATTAGTTATGAAATATATTTTATAGAGTGGTCATTATTTAGGATTTTTCCTCCCTTTTAGAAATTGGTTGTTAGTCCGTGGGGGAATGTACTAATTTTTATTTATAGTATATCCTATAGAACACATTAGTTCATTTAGTCTTGTGGATCAATGTCCTTAGCATTCTCAGCATCATTTAGCCTGTCCGATGGATTTCTTGAGTGTTCGTGTTTATTTATGGCATGAAACTACTCGAAGCATGGATCTACTTATTGCTACATTCTGAAAAGCCCCCTTAAATCCATTTGATTTCTTTTTTACCGACAAAAACTCGTGCTTGAAAATAAATATAGTTATTGTGAATAAAAAATGAAACAATGAGATTATGGATTTCTTTTATTTCTACGATTTAGTTGGTTGCTTGTATCCTATTCAAACATGAACATTAATGAAAATTGGACTTTCAATCCCAGTTATGTTTCTCATTCTTAGCATGGTATCAAAGCTTCTAATTTTTAACAACTTAAAATTTTGAAAATATCTTTATGCCCTTATGAATAGGCATTGTAAGAAGTAGTAAATCATTTTAGACTTAGTATGTCATCAATCATAATAACTAAAAAAATAAAAAAATAAAAGGGCCTACTACAAAGTTTCATAGCTTTTAGAGGTCATTTAGATCATGAACGAAGGTAAGTTGCCTTAAGGGCATTTTGGTCATTTTATTCCATTATTCGGTTTAACTACTCAACTTTGTGCAATGACTATCAAATTGCATATATAATCTTAACATACCATAGTATGATCAGAATTAAAACTTTGGCCGAAATTCATTTAGTGGGTTATTTTGATGATACTTAAATCTCAAGAAATTTGATTGGTTTAAGGTCTTAACTCATGGTTCTTGATATTTTTCTTTCATATATATTTAATTCATACTTGATTTAATGTTTATATAAAAATTCAAGCAATTCCTACAAGTATTTCTTAAGAAAAGTCTAAGATGGTTACTTACCTCGTAGTTGACCTACGGGACCTCCGTTCTCGAGAAATTGGTATCCTAATTGCTTCAAATTTTCTTTGACACAATCCTTGGGGTGTCTAGTTTCTATAACCATAAAGTTTTCATGACAACTGGTCTAGAAGAGGATTAAAATTAAGAAAATTATAGGGAGTGTCACGGTTCGGTTTGACATGGCGGGTTCAACTTAATTGGCCACGTCATCATCCTCTTCCTCTTTTAAGAAGAAGACGCGCATGTCCAATAGCGCCGCCATTTTAAAACGCCTCTCACCTGCTCCAACCATGACATTGCTTCGCTTGATTTCTTCATGAAACTTAAAGATGGTGTTACAAGGAAGAGCTTGGGATTGACTTCATACCTTCTCGTGGATTGTAGCCTAAGTTATTTGCCTCTAAAGTTCGTCGGAAAACTAATACTTACCTCTAGTTAAATGAGTTGGTTTGAACGAACATCTTTGAGTGGGTTGCATCAATCTCGCCAGCTCCAATCATGGTATTGCTCCCCTTGATTTCTTCATGAAACTTAAAAATGGTGTTACAAGGAAGAGCTTGAGATTGACTTCATACCTTCTCGTGAATTGTAGCCTAAGTTATTTGCTTCCAAAGTTCGTTGGAAAACTAATACTTCACTCTAGTTAAATGAATTGGTTTGAATGAACGTCTTTAATTGTGTGGCATTAATATTTATAAATTCTTCTCAATCTACAGCTCACCCAAAAAAGCAGAGAATTGACTTGTTGGGCAACTCGATCTATGATGTTTTAGCTCTAGATTTCTCTCCTATCTCTCTTCCCTCCTCTTTAGATGGAAGACCATGACTGTGTTTTCTAGATAAGAAGTTGTTTTAAGCATTTTTCAAAGTTTACGCTATAAATGATGTTCATGTAAGAGTTATATTTCCACATTATAGATGAACATCAGACGTTAGTAGCGATACTAAGTATGTGAAAATTTAAGGTCGTTACAGTTAATATCAAAGCTCTAGGTTTTAGATTCTGTAGACTAGCCTACATCACATTCCATGGTCCCATCAGGTACGTCTTGCATAAGATAAGAAAAGAGAAACATTTTCGAACTCGCATGCATTTTTCTAGTGATATTACTGAAATTGTTGTGATATTTCATGTATTTATTATAGAGTATGATGTGATTTGTTGTATGTTGAGTGATTTTGTTTGCAATATAATGTGACTTTAGTATATGTATTTTTAATAATATATATGCATAGTGATGAACCTTAGACTTAAGAAATGCTATCTTGGTTTCTTGAACCATGCTGCCTAGACCACGCGAAAGAGTAAGACAAGGAAGGGGACGATGTCCTATTAGAGGTAGAGGAAGAGGTGAGGCTGAAGAGAGTTAACCACAAGAAGGATCACAGATGGGGTTTGAATTAGAACCCTTATTGCATGAAATGTCTGTAAGCACCCCTTTGGGGTAAACTTAGTAGCTAGGGATAGAGTAAAGAATGACCAAGTAATCATAGGGAACCAAACTCTAAGCGTTGACCTGATGGTAGTAAACATGATGGACTTCGACGTCATACTAGGCATGGATTAGCTAGTCGAAAACCATGCTAGTATAGACTGTTGTAAAAAAGAAATAACATATTTGTCACTGGCGGGACCTACCTTTAAATTTAAAGGCACGAGTACCGGGATTACCCCCTAGGTAGTCTTGATGATGCAAGCAAATAGGTTAGTCCAACAAGGCGGATGGACTATATTAGCATGTGTTGTAGACGTAAGAGAAAAAGAAAAGACCCTAGAAAACGTGTCAATAGTTAACGAGTTCCCAGATGTATTTCCGAATGATCTACCTGGAATATCCCCTTCCTGAGTGGTCAACTTCGTCATCGAACACGAGCTAGGAACTGGGCCTATTTCCAAAGCACCCTATCACATGGTGCTAACAGAGTTGAAGGAACTCAAGACATATTTACAAGACTTACTGAATAAAGGGTTCATTCGACCTAGCGTATCCCCTTATAGTGCACCAGTGTTGTTTGTTAAGAAGAAAGATGGATCGATGCGTCGATGCATCGATTACAGAGAGCTAAATAAGAGAACCATAAAGAACAAATGCCCTCTGCCTAGAATGGAAGACTTATTCGATAAACTCTGAGAGGCAACGATATTTTCTAAGATAAATCTGCGGTCAGGTTACCATTAAATAAAGATTAAAGAAAAAGACATACCAAAGACAGCATTTAGGACAAGGTACGATCACTATGAGTTCGTAGTGATGTCATTTGGCCTCATAAATTCTCCAACTGTGTTAATAATATTAATGAACTGAGGGTTCAAGAACTGTCTGGACACTTTTGTGATCGTGCTCATTGAAGACATCCTAGTGTACTAAAAAACAGACTTGGAACACTAGGAACACTTCTGAAAGTCCTAGCCACCCTAAGAGAGAACAAGTTATACGCGAAGTTCTCAAAGTGTGAATATAGGTTACGACAAGTCTTTTTCCTAGGACAAGTGGTGACAAAGGACGGAGTATCCATAGATCCCACTAAGGTCGAAGCAGTCACAAAGTGGGAACGCCCAACTACGATAACATCAGTACAGAGTTTCTTAGGACTAGCAGGATACTATCGATGGTTTGTGCAGGACTTCGCTAGGATAGTCTCACCTTTGACACAGTTAACGAGAAAAGGGGTATCATTTATATGAAATGATGCTTGTGAGTCAAGCTTCCAGAACCTAAAAGAGAGATTGGTAACAGCCCATATACTCACAGTACCTGAAAGCACAAAAGGGTACGTAATCTATAGTGACGCGTCCAAGAAGGGACTAGGATGTGTGTTAATGCAACATGTAAGGTTGTTGCATACTCGTCCCGTCAACTAAAAGAATACGAAAAGAATTACCCTACCCACGACCTAGAATTGGCCGTTGTAGTGTTCTTACTAAGAATTTGGCGAAACTTCTTGTCTGGAGAGAAAACTCAAAGTTTTACCAACCACAAGAGTTTAAAATATTTCTTCACATAGAAAGAGTTAAATATGAGGCAGAGAAGGTGACTAGAATTGGTGAAGGACTACGATGTAGATATCTAGTACCACCCTGGAAAAGCAAACGTGGTCGCAGACGCTTTGAGTAGAAAGATGACCTACTCGTCGGCCCTCATTACAAGGGAAGTAAGGGTACAAAGAGAATTTGAGCAAGATAGCATAGCTATTGCGACTGAGGGAATCATAGCATAGTTGGCAACACTCACAGTGCAACCTACGCTTAGTCAGAGAATTATTATCTCCTAACGAGAGGATCCTAACGTACAGAAAGTCCTAGGCCAGCTAGACAAAAGTCCAATACACGGATTCTCAAAGTCCTCAGATGAAGAACTATTGTATCAGGGACGCTTATTTGTCCTGGCAATAGAGGAGTTGAGGAAAGAGATACTGACGGAAGCTCACAACTTGCCATTTGCCATGCACCCAGGAAGTACTAAGATGTACCAAGATTTAAAACAACATTTTTGGTGGAAGAGCATGAAGAGGGACGTGACCAAGTTTATGAGCAAGTGCTTAGTTTTTCAACAAGTGAAAGCTCCTAGACAAAAGACAGCGAGGATGTTACAGCCCTTAAGTATACCAGAGTGGAAGTGGGAAAACACAGAAATGGACTTCATAGTAGGATTACCCAAAACGCTTAAAGGCTATACAACGATCTGGGTAATTATCGATAGGTTGACCAAGTGAGCACACTTCTTACCTGGGAAAGGCAAATATATAGTTGATAACTAGGCACAACTGTATGTGAAGAAATAGTAAGATCTCATGGAGTTCTAGAGTCTATAGTGTCGAATCGAGATCCATACTTTACGTCAGTGTTTTGGCTCGGACTTCAAAAAGCATTGGGTACTCGGCTCGACTTTGGCACCTCCTTCCACCCCCAAACAGATGTTCAAACTGAGCGCCAAAACTTAGAGGACATTCTATGTTCTTGCATATTAGATGTTAAGGGAAGTTGCAATTTCAAGCCACTATTTGAATGACACCGTTCGAGACCCTTTATGGAAAACGGTGCAGGTCCCCGCTATGTTGGGATGAGGTATGTGAGAGAAAGCTAGTAGGACCTGAGCTAGTCCTAGTCGCCAAGGAGACTATCCAAAAAATTTGAGCAAGAATGCGTACCGCTCAATGTAGAAAAAAAAAAAGTTATGTCAATTTAAGACGTAGAAACTTAGAGTTTGAGGTAGGGGACCCAGTATTCCGAAAGGTAGCACCCATGAGAGGCTTCTTGAGGTTTAGCCGTAAGGGCAAATAAGTCCTAGATGCATTGGACCTGTCAAAATTGTCGAGCAAATTGGTATGTAGAGTATAAGTTAGCCCTACCTCCCTACCTCTCAGAAGTACACGAGGTAATTCACGTGTAGATGTAGAGTAAATACATGACGGGCCCTATACACATAATAGACTACGAGTCCCTCCAACTCAATGAAGATTTGAGTTACGAGAAAAACCAATAGAATTTTAACCCAAGAAGTGAAAGTGCTACCCAACCAGGGACATTACGTTCGTTTTGGTGTTGTGTCGGAGCCACCATACCTAGTGGACACGGTGGGTGTAGGAGGATGAAATAAGAGAATAATACCCCGAGTTAGTACAAGAGTTTGAAAATTTTGAGGACGAAAGTTCTTTTTAGGGGTAGATAATGTAACGAATCGAAATTATAAAAAAAAAAACTTAGTCTCCGGTAATTCCACGACCCGCGCGGAATCGTGTTCCCCAACCCCTAAAAATTCCTCCCTCAGCCTTCAACCATCGCCACACGAACGTCAACAACCTCCCCAAACCGCTCAGACGAACTACAACCAAAGAAGAGACGAAAAGAAATTCGAGAGAAGGAGAAAACTAAAGAAATTCGGAGTTGTATCATATGATGTCATATATTAGTGTATGATAATGTACGAGATATGATGATGTATGAGTTATGATGCTTTATGATGTGCGTAGTATATATATATTTTGATGAATGACGTACTTGAAATGCTTGATGCACTTTATGACAATATGATGAGCATGATAATTGTGTGACGTTTACCTTAATATGATGATATTTTCCATATTGAGCATGCCATATGATGATGAGTGCCATATTTCATCATGTCGTTAGATCGACATACGACACAACCTTAAGAGCATGAAAATGATATTAATATAAATATCCACGAGTATGTGTTACCTAGAGTAACAAAGAGAGGCAACGATATTTTCTAAGATAAATCTGCGGTCAGGTTACCGTTAAATAAAAAATAAGGAAAAAAACGTACCAAAGACACCATTTAGGACAAGGTACGATCACTATGAGTTCGTTGTGATGTCATTTGGCCTCCCCAATGCTCAAACTGTGTTAATAATGTTAATGAACCGAGGGTTCAAGGACTGTCTTGAAACTTTCGTGATCGTGCTCATTGATGACAACCTAGTGTACTCGAAAATAGACCAGGAACACTTCTGAAAAGTCCTAGCGGCCCTAAGAGAGAACAAGTTATACGCGATGTTCTCAAAGTGTGAATATTGGTTACGACAAGTCTTTTTCCTAGGACACATGGTGAAAAAGGACGGAGTATCTGTAGATCCGACTAAGGTCAAAGCGGTCACAAAGTGGGAACGCCCAACTACGATAACATCCGTACGGATTTTCTTAGGAGTTGCAGATACTATCGATGGTTTGTGCAAAACTTCACTAGGATAGCCTTGCCTTTGACACAGTTAACGAGAAAAGGGGTTTCATTCATATGGAATGATGCTTCTGAGGCAAGCTTCCAGAACCAAAAAGAGAGATTGGTAACAGTCCTGGTACTCACAGTACCTGAAAGCTCCCAATGGTACGTAATCTATAGTGATGCATCCATGAAGGGACTAGGATGTGTGTTAATGCAACATGTAATGTTGTTGCATACTATCCCGTCAACTAAAAGAATACGAAAAAAGTTACCCTACCCACGACCTAGAGTTGGCCGTTGTAGTGTTCGCACTAAAAATTTGGCGACACTTCTTGTATGGAGAGAAAACTCAATGTTTTACCAACCACAAAAGTTTAAAATATTTCTTCACCTATTAAGAGTTAAATATGAGGCAGAGAAGGTGATTAGAATTGGTGGGACTACGATGTAGATATCCAGTACCACCCTGGAAAAACAAACGTGGTCGCAGACGCTTAGAGTAGAAAGACGGCCTACTCTTCAGCCCTCATTACAAGAAAAGTAAGGGTACAAATAGAATTTGAGCAAGCCAGCATAGCTGTAGCGAGCAAGGGAATCATAGCACAGCTGGCCAGACTCATAGTGAAACCTACTCTTAAGCAGAGAATTATTACCTCCCAATGCGAGGATCCTAACGTACAGAAAGTCCTAGGCTAGCTAGACGAAAGTACAGTAGACGGATTCTCAAAGTCCTCAGATGAAGTACTATTGTATTAGGGAAGCCTATGTGTCCTAGCAATAGAGAAGTTAAGGAAAGAGATATTGACGGAAGCTCACACCTTGCCATTTTCCATGCACCCAGGAGGTACTAAGATGTACCAAGATTTAAAACAACATTTCTTGTGGAAGAGCATGAAGAGGGACGTGACCAAGTTTGTGAGCAAATGCTTAGTTTTTAAAAATGTGAAAGCTCCTAGACGAAAGACAGTGGCGATGTGACAACCCTGAAGTATACCGGAGTGGAAGTGGGAAAACATAGCAATGGACTTCATAGTAGGATTACCCGAAACCCTTAAAGGCTATACAACGATCTGGGTAATTGTCGAAAGGTTGACCAAGTGGCACACTTCTTACCTGAAAAAGGCACATATATAGTTTGTTAGGCTATGGAGCCTGATACTTATTTATAGCTTGGTCAACGGTTATATCCGGTAAAGCTATATTTGGTAAAGCTATATATAGTAAAGCTATATATGGTAAAGCTATATCCGGTAAAGCTATATATGGTAAACAGCTATATATAGTAGATGGCTAAATCTTGTAAAGCTATATAGTAAACTAAACCATATATATATCTGGTCCGGTAGAGCTTTGAAAATGTACTTTTCTATTCTCTGTACTCTCTCTTGTTGTACATACCTGAAGTCATCAATAAAAAAAAGAAAATCCTTTTAGCCAGAGTTCTCCTTGCAATTTTCACTATCCCATTCTTTGTGTTCATCTAGATCGAGCGTGTGCATTGTTGTGCGATCCTAACAATTGGTATCAGAGCTAACAACTGGTATCGATCCTAACATAGTTGATAACTTTGGCACCTCCTTCCACCCCAAAATAGTAAGACTTCATGGAGTTCTAGTGTCTATAGTGTCGAATCGAGATCCACGTCTTACGTCAGTGTTTTGGAGCAGACTTCGGCACCTCCTTCCACCCCCAAACAGATGGACAAACTGAGCACCAAATCTTCGGGGACATTCTACGTTCTTGCATATTAGACTTTAAGGGAAGTTGCGCTTTCAAGCCACTATTTGAATGACACAGTTCGAGACCCTTTATGGGAAATGGTGCAGGTCTCCGCAATGTTGGGATGAGGTAGGTGAGAGAAAGCTAGTAGGACTCGAGCTAGACCTAGTCGCCAATGCGACTATCCAAAAAATTTGATCGAGAATGTGTACCGCTCAAAGAAGACAAAAAAAAGTTATGCCGATGTAAGACGTAGAGACTTAGAGTTTGAGGTAGAGGACCAAGTATTCCTAAAGGTAGCACCCATGAGAGGCTTCTTGAGGTTCAGATGTAAGGGCAAGTAAGTTCTAGATGCATTGGACCTGTCAAAATTGTCGAGTAAATTGGTATTTAGTGTATAAGTTAGCCCTACCTCCCTGCCTCTCAGAAGTACACGAGGTAATTCACGTGTAGATGTAGAGTAAATACATGACGGACCCTATACACATAATAGACTACGAGCCCCTCCCACTCAATGAAAATTTGAGTTACGAGGAAAACCAATAGAATTTTAACCCAAGAAGTGAATGTGCTACAAAACCAGGGACATTACGTTCATTTTGGTGTTGTGTCGGAGCAACCATATGAAGGGGGACACGGTGGGTGCAGGAGGATGAAATAAGAGAATAATACCCCGAGTTAGTACAAGAGTTTGAAAATTTTGAGGACGAAAGTTCTTTTTAGGGGTAAATAATGTAACGAATCTGAAATATATAAAAAAAAAAACTTAGTCGCTGGTAACTCCGTGACCCGTACGAAATTGTGTTCCCCGACCCCTCACAACGCCTCCTTCAACCTTCAACCATCGCCACATGAACGTCAACAACCTCCCCAATGTTGAAATTGAAATTGGTCTGATACCAATTTGTTGAAATTGAAATCGCTCTAATACCAATTTGTAGAATAATAAAGCCGCTCCGATACCAACTTGAGAAAAAATGCTCGCTTTGAATCTAACTCATTTAGATAACTCTCACGAAACTTTAAAAGGGGTATCGAAAGGGGAGAGAGACAAGGAGACAAAGAAGTTCTCCAAAGGTTATTACACAATAACTCAGACAATAAATTGCTTTCTGTCTCCCATAACCCTTTTCCCTCTCAAATTTAGTGCCATCACTCTTCTCTCTCCAATAAGCCTTTCCCCTCTCAAATTTCGTAATGGTCTTTTTCACAAAATAACAAACAAAAAACTCCTGCATTTAAGTTTATTTTTCAACACCTAAATCACTTAGAACAACTACAACCAAAGAAGAGACGAAAAAAATTCGAGAGAAGGAGAAAACTGAAGAAAAGCTCCAGTAGGAAAACTCGTGATGTCGAAACCCTCAGCCCCGCATTTTAACCAAACAGATCAACCACGAATGACCTCACCGACCTTAGTATATTCCCCAAAGAGGATTCACAATGTGCATCGTCGAGGAGGAAATTCGAAAAATCAAACTTTTGAAAGAATTTCTTATCTACCTCCACAAACGTCCAACAACCACGAAACTTTTTTAGAGAGAGAAGAAGAAGATGATGAAAGAGAGATGAAGAAGGTGGCATCGAAACCGTCGCAACAAGGAGAGAGAAAAGGACACTGGAGAATCGCGCTGAGTTGGGTAAGGAAGATGAATCGAATGGATTCGGGTCAAACGCGAATCGAATACCCGAGACCCAAACCCATTGTAGCCTAATAGTTTAGCCTGTGACCTGTCTCCAACCTACGTGTAGAACCCGAAGCCCAAATCCCTCATCAGATCAGTAGCCAACTGTCAATCCAGCCCGCAACCCGCGACCCATGCCTGCCTCTACAAACTTGAGGCCCGAGTTCCCTCGACCCAACCAAACCAACCCGCAGCCTAACTCACTCGCGGCCCAGTCTGTAAACAGAAACCCAGTCAGCAGCCAAGTCCGTAAACAGAAACCCAGTTAGCAGCCTAATCGTAAACGCGATCGTGAGCCAACCAAAACTGAAACTCGACCAGAGACGCCTGCATCGACGTAAAAAATGACTATATTTATAGCCAGTACAATGCTTAACAAAAGAGAAAAACAAAATCCTAACGGAAAGCAGAATATCAGAATATCATGCCAAAACGATGCGGCAGAAGACCATATTAGTGACCTCATGTTCAGGATTACTAAAACATAAAAATAGCAACTAACACTTTTACAACAAACTCACTCGAAGTTCGCTTGTACTTTTGACTCTCTAGTGATGAGGACCGACAAGTGTGTCGTTTTATGATTTAGGGCATCTTCGACTACGTTTGCCTTTTCAGGGTGGTACTGGATATTTATATCGTAGTCCTTTACTAATTCCAACTACCTTCGTTGTCTCACATTCAATTATTTTTGGGTGAAGAACTATTTTAGGTTATTGTGGTCGGTGTAAATTTGGGTCTCTTCTCCATACAGGTAGTGTCACCATATCTATATTGTGAATACTACTGCGGCCGATTCTAGGTTGTACGTATCCCTTTGAGCTTTCTGGAACCATGAACATTGGAGCTGACACTAGTCTTTATTTTAGGTCTTGGCACTGGCCTCACATGCGTCATTGCATATAAAAGGTATGCCCTTCCTTGTAAAATGTGTAAGAGGCGAGGCTATTCTAGCGAAGTCTAGGACAAATCTTTGATAGTAGCTTGCTAACCCTGGGAAGCTTCATACCTCTGTAACTGTAGTTGGGTGTTCCCATTTAGTGATGACTTCTATCGTAGTGGATGAAAGAAAAAAAGTAACAGAATGGGAGAAGAAGCGAAGACACACAAATTAATTTTCTTCTTTTTGTGGTGTGTTTAGAACTTGCACCATTTTCCTTATATAATAAAAAAATTTCATGGAGAAATAAGCAAAGAAATAAAATAAATACTAACCACTATTTTTTTTTTTTTTAACCAAAAAAACTTATAAAGCAAAATAAAAAATAAAAAAAACAAGTTTATAACCAACAATCACTCCTCTAAACTTGTTTAACTATGTTGAAACGACTTTCTTCAAGCCAATCTTCTCTCTTATCTCCAGGAACCGTTGTCTTGCTAACGGCTTTGTCAGAATATTCGCCAACTGTTCATCTGTGTTCACATATTCCAGTTCAATAGCTTCAGTTTGTACACATTGGCGAATAAAGTGGAACCTGACCACTAGTGCGAATACTAGTGCGAATAGGCAAGAATTAATCTCATTGTTTCTAACCTGACCACTAGTGCGAATACTTCACTGTGACCTACACCAAACTGCTGTCCATATCCCTTTGCCACGAGTCTCGCCTTATGTTTCATGATTTCTTCATCTGGATTTTTCTATTTGAAAATCCATTTAATGTCGATTACTTTATGATTCTTCGGAAAATCTGTGAGTTCCCACGTTCTATTCTTTTCAATGGAGAGAATTTGAGACATCATGGCATTCCTCCAGTTTTCATTCTTAGCAGCTTTCTTATATGAAGTTGGTTCCTCTATAGAAAGAAAACAAAGGTCCACTGCTTCCTCCTCTGCTTCCTCCTCTGCTTCGTTCAGTTCTCTATAAATATCTTCTAGAGACCTGAATTTTTTCGGCGTCGATGAGCTTGACAATGATGCATTTGAGGTATTGTCTGGCATTGATAAATTTGAGGACGAATTTTTCCTTGTCTTTCATCTGGATCAACTTCGATATGTTCAATATTCCTCTCCTCTGTTCTACTCTGTTTTTCTGAAATTTGAACGGTGAAAGTTCCTCTTTGTTCATCATCACCGTTTGTGATTTCTTCCCAACACCACTTTTTCTCCTCTTCGAACACCACATCCCTGCTCACCATAATTCTATTCTTTTGTGGATCCAATAGTCTGTAAGCTTTGGTTCCATCTTCATATCCCAACATAATTGTCTTCGCACTCCTATCAGCAAGTTTAGGAAGGTGTGAATATGTATTCGTGGCATGAGCAAGACACCCGAAGATTTTAAAGCGATGAACCTGTGGTATCTTGTCAAACCAAGCTTGATACGGTGTACCATCTACAACTCCTTTTGTTGGTGATCTGTTCAGAATATACACGGCAGTTTTGATAGCTTCTCCCCAAAATTTTGCAGGCATCTCTTTGCTCTTTAAGATACATCTGGCCATCTCTACCACCGTTCGATTACGCCTTTATACTATGCCATTTTGCTGTGGTGAAAATGGTGCAGTAAGAAGTCTTTTCATGCTTTCATTCTCGCAATAGTCTTTAAAAGCAGTAGATACGAACTCTCCTCCACGGTTCGTTCTAAAGCTCTTAATCTTCTTGCCTTTCTCTACCTCCACAATGATCTTGAACTTTTTAAATACCACTACTATTTCATTCTTGTTTTTCAACATAAACACCCACATAAATCGTGAAAAATCATCCACTAGTAACATAAAATATTTGTTACCTCCATAAGTCATTGGCGAAATAGATCCACATAGATCTCAATGGACAAGATCCAATGACTCCTTCGCACGATATGTTTTTGTTCGGGGAAAAGGAGTCCTATGCTGCTTTCCAATTAAACACCCATCACAAAATTGATTGACCTGGGTGATTTTCGTCAACCCTTCAACCATTCTTTTGTCATTTATTTCTTTAAAGAGTGAAAATTCAGGTGTCCATACCTCGCGTGCCAGAGCCAACAACTGTTACTGATATTTGTCATTAAACACACCTGATCCGCAAGCTTAAGCTTAGCTACATACAATCTATTGGATTGTCTGGTCACCATAATAATCAGGCTCCTAGCCCTGTCATATATCTTCATCACACGGTCCTGTATGACAATTTTATTTCCACTCTCATCCAGTTGTCCCAAACTTATAATATTGCTTTTCAGTTTAGGTATGTAATAGACTTGCGATAAGATCAAGTGCTCATCGATTTTGCATTTGAAGAGCACTATTCCTCGACCACAAATGTCTATTACAGAGTTATCACCGAAGCGTACCTTTCCAACAACAGATGTGTCGAGCTCACGAAACACCCTTCTTTCTCCTGACATGTGGTTGCTTGCTCTAGTATCTAGGAACCAGGAATTTTTAGCTCCAATATTGGCTGATGGCGGCACTATAGTTTCATTCAACATCACAAAATGAGGGTCTTTGTCATGTGTGGTTTTAATTTCACACGTCTCTATCATCAGCAATGAAGACTCCTCATCCTTTTGCATCTCTATCAAGTTGAGTTGTTCGTCTTTTGTGGAACACTCTAATGCGAAGTATCCCATTTTTTGACACCTGTAACGTTTAATTTTACTTTTGTCAAATTTCTTCTTTTGAGTTTGCGACTCTCCTTCATCTCCTCGATGCCAGTCACTTCTCCCACGGCCTCTCCATCTTCCACGACCCCATCCCCTGCCTCCTTTGGAACTGCCTTGATCCTTCCATTCTTTCTTTGAGGATTTTGCATTCTCTCGTTCCTTCCATTCTGCATGAGTGAGGAGAACGGTTTCATCCTTTTCTCCAAACCCTTGCAACCTTTCTTCATGTACCTTGAGTGATCCAATAATCTCATCAACGGATTTCGTTTTGAGATCACTGAACTCCTCAATCGTTGAAGTGATTTGAAGAAACTTTGCAGAGGTGGATCGTAGAAGTTTCTTAACTACTTGGATATCATCCACAGTATTGCCGAGGCCTCTCAATTTGTTGACAATAATTGTGAGTTTTCCTGACTACTCATCAATACTTTCTGAATCACCCATCCAAAACGCTTCAAACTCCCGCCAAAGAGTCTGCGTTCTAACTTCTTTCACTCTTTCCGCACCTAGATTCATATTTTTCAACATGATCTAGGCTTCCTTGGCAGTTTTCTTGGCACCCAACTGTAGCAACGTATCTTCTCCAATACTTTGATAAATTGCTAAAGCCATCTTATCTTTGCATTTATCTACTGTTTCAGGTGACTCAATTGCCTCCCAAACACCTTGTGCCATCATAAGTACCTCCATCTTAATTGCCCAAGCTGCATAATTGCATTTTGTCAACATCGGGTATTTGAGTGTGACAGATCCCTCCTTTTCTTGAATCGTACACTCACTTCATATGCATCACCTTCTATCGCACCGGTGTTTTGGCTCCTGTCACTCGATTCCTGTCTCATTTTTTTATCTCTCTCCCTTCTTGACCGCTCAATCTCTAGGTGAGACATGATTGAAAATAGGCCTTGATCTTGGCCTTGATCTTGTAGCTCTGATACGAATTGAAAAGAAAAAAAAGTAACAGAAGAGGAGAAGAAGCTATGACACACAAATTAATTTTCTTCTATTTGTGGTGTCTTTAGAACTTGCACCATTTTCCTTATATAATAAAATTTTTACCCATATCTACTGCAACTCAGCAAGCACTCCACCATTCCTTCCACTCCTATTATTCCACTCTCTAAAAACTAGTTCCTTCCACTACTTCCAATATCTCCCATTTTTTTTCATGGAGAAATAAGCAACAGAAATAAAATAAATACTAACCACTATTTTTTTTTTAAACAAAAAAAAAACTTCTAAAGCAAAATAAAAAAACAAGTTTATAACCAACTGTGGATTCCACTTAAATCCCATCTTTAGACACTACGTGTTCTAAGAATGAGACTTTTTATAGCCAAAATTCACATTTGAAAAACTTGGCGTACAACTTGTTCTACCTTAAGATAGTTAAGACTTTTCGGAGGTGTTCTTTGTGTTCTTGATCCATTTTCAAGTATATTAGAATGTTGTCTATGAACACGATAACAAACATGTTTAGATATTCCTTGAATACATGGTTTATTAATTTCATGAACACGGCTGGGGCATTGGTGAGACCAAATTACATCACTACAAACTTGTAGTGGCCATATCTTGTTCAAAGATTGTTTTCGATACATCTCCTTCCTTAAAATTAATCTGATGATAGCTTTATTGAAGGTCTATCTTGGAAAATACTGTCGCCTCTCGGAGCTAGTAGAATAAATCCTCGATGCAAGGGAGTGGGTAGTTGTTCTTTATTGTTCTCTTGTTTTACTCCCCATAGTTAATACATAGGCGCATCGACCCGTCTTTCTTTTTCACAAACAACATCGGCACACACCAACAAAATAAATTAGGTCGAATGAAACCCTTTTATAGTAAGTCTTGTAGTTGTAATTTTAGTTCCTTTAATTCTGTTGGAGCCATGTGGTATACTGCTTTAGAGATAGGTTCAGTTCCTGGTTTGAGTTCTATCCCGAAGTCTACAGCTCGTGAATGAGAAACTCCTAGTAAATCCTCTAGGAAGACACTTGGAAATTCGTTTACTATGGATACCGTATCCATTGTTTTCTCTTTTTCTTTTACATCCACTGTACATGTTAGTATATCCCATACTCCTTGTTGTACCAAGCGTTTGGCTTACGTTATCGACACTATCTTTGGGGTGACACCCGTACAGGTTCCTTTAAACTTAAAGTTAGGTCTAGTTGGTGGCAAAAAAACCACTTTTTTCTTGTGGCAATCTATACTTGCATAAATCTCGGCTAACCAAAATATTCCTAATATGACATCAAAATCTGTCATACTCACTACTTTCAGGTCTATGCTTATGATATGTCCAGCTACTATTACTTGTCCATCTTTTAACCTATTCTCAGTAACTAGATCTACTGCTACTACGACACTAACATATAAAACATGCAATAAGGGTTCCACCGTGAATTGACTAACAAAAGGCATGGATATAAACGAATGCATAGAACTAGAATCAAATATCGTTAATGCGTAGTGACTTAGTATAGATAACGTACCTGTCACCATGGTGTCAAATGTTCCAACATCCCTACTGGTGGATGCATACTCCTTTGCTTGCAAGCGAGTTTGCTTAGTTCGCTCGCCACTTCCTAAACCTCTAGGTGGTTCTTTTGGACTCTTGGTACCCTTCCCAATATAGTATTTGGTCGTTTGATGTTCACGACCACATCTGAGCATACATTTACCTCAGTGTTGTTTTCCGCATTAGTGGCATCGAAGCATCTCATGTTCCTGACCCCTCTCTTTATCCCTGGTGTCTGTGTAAATGTTGGGCAGGACGCCTATCAGCGTATTAGGGCCTTCACGTTGATGGTCGATAGTCTGTCCCTCTAGGCTCATATGATCGCTTCCTTCCATTAGTGACCGCTGGTTCTCGATGTCTTTCCTCTTGAGACTTTTTCAGGGATTTTTGCCATTCTTAGTGCCTCCTCATACATCTTTGGGTTTATGGCTTCCACCATGTGGCAGACCTACAAGGCTAGGCCCCAAAAAAAAAAAAAAAAATTATATGTCATCTTTTGTTCAGTATCAACCAATACGGCGTAAACGTTTTTTAATTTCATAAGTTCTCTATCATATTTGTCCACTGAGTGTCCACCCTGAGTCAGATTGATGAATTTCTGCTCTTTCTTAAGACACACCACTTTGGGATAATACTTCTTTAGGAAAGCCTCCTTAAATTGATCTCACGCCATGATTCCCCCTCTTGGATTAATATTATCCTTATTGTCAGTCCACCATACTTACGCGTTCTTTCGCAGTATAAATGACGCACGAGGTACCTACTGGTTGTTCAGACATTCCATTGACATAAATATGATTTCCATTGACGAAATCCACATCTAAACTTCTGTTGGATCTCTCGTAGTACTAGTGAATGGGTGCGAATCATACCACTTGAAGTCTCGTAGCCAGTTTGCTCCTCTAGTAGATTGCAAGTGTTTGATTGTTGGGTGATCATTATGGCATGCATCATGACCTAAAATGACTCCCGCATCAAACTAGTAGTGGGGTCTATTCCAGTCACTGGTGCTGCTAGAGGTGGTGCAGCTTGTGGCGGTACAACTTGAGGCAATGTAGCTGCATCCTTCCTAGTTACTAATCCTTCTCAAGGTGAGCTCTCTTTAGCCTCACCTCTTCCTCTACAACTAATAGGGGGTCCTCCCCTTCCTCTTCTTTCTCTTCCATATCCTCTTGGTGACATGGTTCTAAAAACCAAGATAATTCTATTTAAATCTATCATTTACTAACAATACAATATCATAGTACCCATAAAAAAATTCATACAACATTGCAAGCATATAATAGCGAAATTAAATCAAGCATCATGCTGCAATATATAATATAATTAAAGCTCGTCAATTTTTATGCTACATAACATTTAAAACATAGAGCCAATCACAATAAATATCATCATAACATTTTCGTTTTTTAATCTTATGCATTGTGTATATAATGGTGACAGAGCATCAATGATTGAACCATGGAACACGTCAAGTCTGCAAGATATACGTCGTAGGCTAGTCTAGGGTGTGTGAACTGCCTGGGATCCAGCTCGCACGTGTAGGTTGTGTGTAGGGAAGTACTACACATCCAATGTTGTCTAAACTGGAGGACACCCCATGATCGTTAAACGATAGGTTCTAGATCATTAGTTACACATGTTTGCATTCTTTGACCCCATCAGTGGAGTCACTTACTTAGTATTTCCTAAAATACTCGAGTCATGTGCTATTTCTACTTTAGGTAAAGGCAAGGCACCCCTGTACTGTTGACGACGACATTGCAATCAGAGACCATGCCACGTGCATAGGATAGTAATATTTTATTTTCTTAGACTTTGGCTAGTATAGTAGAAATCTAGGGTTGTTACAGTTGCTATCAGAGTTCTAGGTTATAGATTCTGTAGACTAGCCTACGAGATAGGCTTGACATGTTCCATGGTCCCACATCTTATGCCCCCGAATCATCATCTGGTATGTCATGCATAAGATAAGAAAAGGAAATGTTGTTGATTTTGTTGGGTTTTATGTCCTAAAACTCATGGTTTGTAAACAAAAAACATATTCTATTTTCAATAAAGTTATTATTGTTGTTTATTCAGTAAAGATTGTTATTGAATAAAGTGAACTTAAAGATCATTAATTTAAATCCAATAAACTAAGAACACTCTGGCTATAGTATGATTACTTGAACTATATGTAGAGACATAAGAGTGGATCAATTTCAAGTATATAGTCAAAATGATCTATAGTATTAGGATAGGGCTGAGTACCTTATTCTGGGGACACTATGGATGCGGCCCACTTTTGTATATGATATAAACAATGTGATCACTAAATTGTACATGTGGAGACATGTGAGTGGGGGCGTCCTATGCAATGAGTATTGCATATGATCGGACCATGAAGAAAACCACTCTCACTTTATAATGTCGTTTACTGTTGAGACTGATTTTCTTTTCATTCGATAACCTAGGTAACTCGGTTTTAATCCTGAGCTAACCATGAACTCCTGTTTATTCGGAATTATCGTTAGATTTGCATGGGTGAGAGTGTCTCTAGTTCGCCGACTCAATAGGCCTCCCATTTCAGGGGTAAGACTGGGTGAATGGCTAGGGACATGGGGTGCAAGACGGAATTCACTCCTACCCACTTTTAGGGATAGAAGAGAGGTAGTTCCCTTAAGCACTGACTCCAGGTCTTGAACAAGGGGCCCCACCCTCTCATTAGCCTAAGAGGGATTCGGTTTACTGGTTGGACCACAAACCAATTGTTCATTAGAGGATCAGTGAGACATAAGGAACAAGAAGTAACTTTAGGGGTAAAACGGTAAATTGACCCAACTCTAGTTACGAACAACCTGTGAAGGATCGACTTACTAATAATGGTGATATGAAATGGACAGAAATATATCTATAGTGAGGGGAATGCAACTACTAGGCTATAGTAGAGTGTCCTAGTAGTTAACAAATGTTGGTTAACAAGGTTAATGAGTTTAACCGGTTAATCTTGGATCGTTGGAGCCCATGATCTATAGGTCCGTTAGGTCCCTCTACTAGCTCATATCGGACTGAACCATAGAATAGTGTGATGAGTGAGTTCGAAGTGTTCGAATTCAAATTAGGGAATATGCGCTACATATATACGATATATTTAACTGCATTTTTGTTTTATTTACGAATTAAACAAAAAGAGAGAATCTGAGATATTTAAATAAGATTTAAATATCTTAATTAATTATGTGTCGGAATTGATTGGGATTGGCATTTAAGTTAATATTAAATATTAATTAAATAGTTTAATTAATCATTTAATGTTACTTTAATTTGAAATTCATTATTCAAATTAATTGTTGAATTAAAATGAAGAAAGTCAAAATGTTGACTTCATTTAATGGAAAAATCCATGTTAGTGGAATTTTGAGGTGTCAAAATTTGGTTAACTCTAACATGCTTGCCACATAATCCCAAACATTTTTGTGGAATTTTAAGTGTCAAGATTTGGTGATCTCAAATTTGCATGAACATGCAAACATGACTCTTTAAATAGAGTGATCATGGTACATGGAAGGTTTTCTTCTTGGTGAAAAACCTTGAGAAAAACCTCTCACAAACACTCTCTTCATATATACCAAATCCCTCCCAAGTACAATCTTTATTCCGAAAGGTAGCACCCATGAGAGGCTTCTTGAGGTTTAGCCGTAAGGGCAAATAAGTCCTAGATGCATTGGACCTGTCAAAATTGTCGAGCAAATTGGTATGTAGAGTATAAGTTAGCCCTACCTCCCTACCTCTCAGAAGTACACGAGGTAATTCACGTGTAGATGTAGAGTAAATACATGACGGGCCCTATACACATAATAGACTACGAGTCCCTCCAACTCAATGAAGATTTGAGTTACGAGAAAAACCAATAGAATTTTAACCCAAGAAGTGAAAGTGCTACCCAACCAGGGACATTACGTTCGTTTTGGTGTTGTGTCGGAGCCACCATACCTAGTGGACACGGTGGGTGTAGGAGGATGAAATAAGAGAATAATACCCCGAGTTAGTACAAGAGTTTGAAAATTTTGAGGACGAAAGTTCTTTTTAGGGGTAGATAATGTAACGAATCGAAATTATAAAAAAAAAAACTTAGTCTCCGGTAATTCCACGACCCGCGCGGAATCGTGTTCCCCAACCCCTAAAAATTCCTCCCTCAGCCTTCAACCATCGCCACACGAACGTCAACAACCTCCCCAAACCGCTCAGACGAACTACAACCAAAGAAGAGACGAAAAGAAATTCGAGAGAAGGAGAAAACTAAAGAAATTCGGAGTTGTATCATATGATGTCATATATTAGTGTATGATAATGTACGAGATATGATGATGTATGAGTTATGATGCTTTATGATGTGCGTAGTATATATATATTTTGATGAATGACGTACTTGAAATGCTTGATGCACTTTATGACAATATGATGAGCATGATAATTGTGTGACGTTTACCTTAATATGATGATATTTTCCATATTGAGCATGCCATATGATGATGAGTGCCATATTTCATCATGTCGTTAGATCGACATACGACACAACCTTAAGAGCATGAAAATGATATTAATATAAATATCCACGAGTATGTGTTACCTAGAGTAACAAAGAGAGGCAACGATATTTTCTAAGATAAATCTGCGGTCAGGTTACCGTTAAATAAAAAATAAGGAAAAAAACGTACCAAAGACACCATTTAGGACAAGGTACGATCACTATGAGTTCGTTGTGATGTCATTTGGCCTCCCCAATGCTCAAACTGTGTTAATAATGTTAATGAACCGAGGGTTCAAGGACTGTCTTGAAACTTTCGTGATCGTGCTCATTGATGACAACCTAGTGTACTCGAAAATAGACCAGGAACACTTCTGAAAAGTCCTAGCGGCCCTAAGAGAGAACAAGTTATACGCGATGTTCTCAAAGTGTGAATATTGGTTACGACAAGTCTTTTTCCTAGGACACATGGTGAAAAAGGACGGAGTATCTGTAGATCCGACTAAGGTCAAAGCGGTCACAAAGTGGGAACGCCCAACTACGATAACATCCGTACGGATTTTCTTAGGAGTTGCAGATACTATCGATGGTTTGTGCAAAACTTCACTAGGATAGCCTTGCCTTTGACACAGTTAACGAGAAAAGGGGTTTCATTCATATGGAATGATGCTTCTGAGGCAAGCTTCCAGAACCAAAAAGAGAGATTGGTAACAGTCCTGGTACTCACAGTACCTGAAAGCTCCCAATGGTACGTAATCTATAGTGATGCATCCATGAAGGGACTAGGATGTGTGTTAATGCAACATGTAATGTTGTTGCATACTATCCCGTCAACTAAAAGAATACGAAAAAAGTTACCCTACCCACGACCTAGAGTTGGCCGTTGTAGTGTTCGCACTAAAAATTTGGCGACACTTCTTGTATGGAGAGAAAACTCAATGTTTTACCAACCACAAAAGTTTAAAATATTTCTTCACCTATTAAGAGTTAAATATGAGGCAGAGAAGGTGATTAGAATTGGTGGGACTACGATGTAGATATCCAGTACCACCCTGGAAAAACAAACGTGGTCGCAGACGCTTAGAGTAGAAAGACGGCCTACTCTTCAGCCCTCATTACAAGAAAAGTAAGGGTACAAATAGAATTTGAGCAAGCCAGCATAGCTGTAGCGAGCAAGGGAATCATAGCACAGCTGGCCAGACTCATAGTGAAACCTACTCTTAAGCAGAGAATTATTACCTCCCAATGCGAGGATCCTAACGTACAGAAAGTCCTAGGCTAGCTAGACGAAAGTACAGTAGACGGATTCTCAAAGTCCTCAGATGAAGTACTATTGTATTAGGGAAGCCTATGTGTCCTAGCAATAGAGAAGTTAAGGAAAGAGATATTGACGGAAGCTCACACCTTGCCATTTTCCATGCACCCAGGAGGTACTAAGATGTACCAAGATTTAAAACAACATTTCTTGTGGAAGAGCATGAAGAGGGACGTGACCAAGTTTGTGAGCAAATGCTTAGTTTTTAAAAATGTGAAAGCTCCTAGACGAAAGACAGTGGCGATGTGACAACCCTGAAGTATACCGGAGTGGAAGTGGGAAAACATAGCAATGGACTTCATAGTAGGATTACCCGAAACCCTTAAAGGCTATACAACGATCTGGGTAATTGTCGAAAGGTTGACCAAGTGGCACACTTCTTACCTGAAAAAGGCACATATATAGTTTGTTAGGCTATGGAGCCTGATACTTATTTATAGCTTGGTCAACGGTTATATCCGGTAAAGCTATATTTGGTAAAGCTATATATAGTAAAGCTATATATGGTAAAGCTATATCCGGTAAAGCTATATATGGTAAACAGCTATATATAGTAGATGGCTAAATCTTGTAAAGCTATATAGTAAACTAAACCATATATATATCTGGTCCGGTAGAGCTTTGAAAATGTACTTTTCTATTCTCTGTACTCTCTCTTGTTGTACATACCTGAAGTCATCAATAAAAAAAAGAAAATCCTTTTAGCCAGAGTTCTCCTTGCAATTTTCACTATCCCATTCTTTGTGTTCATCTAGATCGAGCGTGTGCATTGTTGTGCGATCCTAACAATTGGTATCAGAGCTAACAACTGGTATCGATCCTAACATAGTTGATAACTTTGGCACCTCCTTCCACCCCAAAATAGTAAGACTTCATGGAGTTCTAGTGTCTATAGTGTCGAATCGAGATCCACGTCTTACGTCAGTGTTTTGGAGCAGACTTCGGCACCTCCTTCCACCCCCAAACAGATGGACAAACTGAGCACCAAATCTTCGGGGACATTCTACGTTCTTGCATATTAGACTTTAAGGGAAGTTGCGCTTTCAAGCCACTATTTGAATGACACAGTTCGAGACCCTTTATGGGAAATGGTGCAGGTCTCCGCAATGTTGGGATGAGGTAGGTGAGAGAAAGCTAGTAGGACTCGAGCTAGACCTAGTCGCCAATGCGACTATCCAAAAAATTTGATCGAGAATGTGTACCGCTCAAAGAAGACAAAAAAAAGTTATGCCGATGTAAGACGTAGAGACTTAGAGTTTGAGGTAGAGGACCAAGTATTCCTAAAGGTAGCACCCATGAGAGGCTTCTTGAGGTTCAGATGTAAGGGCAAGTAAGTTCTAGATGCATTGGACCTGTCAAAATTGTCGAGTAAATTGGTATTTAGTGTATAAGTTAGCCCTACCTCCCTGCCTCTCAGAAGTACACGAGGTAATTCACGTGTAGATGTAGAGTAAATACATGACGGACCCTATACACATAATAGACTACGAGCCCCTCCCACTCAATGAAAATTTGAGTTACGAGGAAAACCAATAGAATTTTAACCCAAGAAGTGAATGTGCTACAAAACCAGGGACATTACGTTCATTTTGGTGTTGTGTCGGAGCAACCATATGAAGGGGGACACGGTGGGTGCAGGAGGATGAAATAAGAGAATAATACCCCGAGTTAGTACAAGAGTTTGAAAATTTTGAGGACGAAAGTTCTTTTTAGGGGTAAATAATGTAACGAATCTGAAATATATAAAAAAAAAAACTTAGTCGCTGGTAACTCCGTGACCCGTACGAAATTGTGTTCCCCGACCCCTCACAACGCCTCCTTCAACCTTCAACCATCGCCACATGAACGTCAACAACCTCCCCAATGTTGAAATTGAAATTGGTCTGATACCAATTTGTTGAAATTGAAATCGCTCTAATACCAATTTGTAGAATAATAAAGCCGCTCCGATACCAACTTGAGAAAAAATGCTCGCTTTGAATCTAACTCATTTAGATAACTCTCACGAAACTTTAAAAGGGGTATCGAAAGGGGAGAGAGACAAGGAGACAAAGAAGTTCTCCAAAGGTTATTACACAATAACTCAGACAATAAATTGCTTTCTGTCTCCCATAACCCTTTTCCCTCTCAAATTTAGTGCCATCACTCTTCTCTCTCCAATAAGCCTTTCCCCTCTCAAATTTCGTAATGGTCTTTTTCACAAAATAACAAACAAAAAACTCCTGCATTTAAGTTTATTTTTCAACACCTAAATCACTTAGAACAACTACAACCAAAGAAGAGACGAAAAAAATTCGAGAGAAGGAGAAAACTGAAGAAAAGCTCCAGTAGGAAAACTCGTGATGTCGAAACCCTCAGCCCCGCATTTTAACCAAACAGATCAACCACGAATGACCTCACCGACCTTAGTATATTCCCCAAAGAGGATTCACAATGTGCATCGTCGAGGAGGAAATTCGAAAAATCAAACTTTTGAAAGAATTTCTTATCTACCTCCACAAACGTCCAACAACCACGAAACTTTTTTAGAGAGAGAAGAAGAAGATGATGAAAGAGAGATGAAGAAGGTGGCATCGAAACCGTCGCAACAAGGAGAGAGAAAAGGACACTGGAGAATCGCGCTGAGTTGGGTAAGGAAGATGAATCGAATGGATTCGGGTCAAACGCGAATCGAATACCCGAGACCCAAACCCATTGTAGCCTAATAGTTTAGCCTGTGACCTGTCTCCAACCTACGTGTAGAACCCGAAGCCCAAATCCCTCATCAGATCAGTAGCCAACTGTCAATCCAGCCCGCAACCCGCGACCCATGCCTGCCTCTACAAACTTGAGGCCCGAGTTCCCTCGACCCAACCAAACCAACCCGCAGCCTAACTCACTCGCGGCCCAGTCTGTAAACAGAAACCCAGTCAGCAGCCAAGTCCGTAAACAGAAACCCAGTTAGCAGCCTAATCGTAAACGCGATCGTGAGCCAACCAAAACTGAAACTCGACCAGAGACGCCTGCATCGACGTAAAAAATGACTATATTTATAGCCAGTACAATGCTTAACAAAAGAGAAAAACAAAATCCTAACGGAAAGCAGAATATCAGAATATCATGCCAAAACGATGCGGCAGAAGACCATATTAGTGACCTCATGTTCAGGATTACTAAAACATAAAAATAGCAACTAACACTTTTACAACAAACTCACTCGAAGTTCGCTTGTACTTTTGACTCTCTAGTGATGAGGACCGACAAGTGTGTCGTTTTATGATTTAGGGCATCTTCGACTACGTTTGCCTTTTCAGGGTGGTACTGGATATTTATATCGTAGTCCTTTACTAATTCCAACTACCTTCGTTGTCTCACATTCAATTATTTTTGGGTGAAGAACTATTTTAGGTTATTGTGGTCGGTGTAAATTTGGGTCTCTTCTCCATACAGGTAGTGTCACCATATCTATATTGTGAATACTACTGCGGCCGATTCTAGGTTGTACGTATCCCTTTGAGCTTTCTGGAACCATGAACATTGGAGCTGACACTAGTCTTTATTTTAGGTCTTGGCACTGGCCTCACATGCGTCATTGCATATAAAAGGTATGCCCTTCCTTGTAAAATGTGTAAGAGGCGAGGCTATTCTAGCGAAGTCTAGGACAAATCTTTGATAGTAGCTTGCTAACCCTGGGAAGCTTCATACCTCTGTAACTGTAGTTGGGTGTTCCCATTTAGTGATGACTTCTATCGTAGTGGATGAAAGAAAAAAAGTAACAGAATGGGAGAAGAAGCGAAGACACACAAATTAATTTTCTTCTTTTTGTGGTGTGTTTAGAACTTGCACCATTTTCCTTATATAATAAAAAAATTTCATGGAGAAATAAGCAAAGAAATAAAATAAATACTAACCACTATTTTTTTTTTTTTTAACCAAAAAAACTTATAAAGCAAAATAAAAAATAAAAAAAACAAGTTTATAACCAACAATCACTCCTCTAAACTTGTTTAACTATGTTGAAACGACTTTCTTCAAGCCAATCTTCTCTCTTATCTCCAGGAACCGTTGTCTTGCTAACGGCTTTGTCAGAATATTCGCCAACTGTTCATCTGTGTTCACATATTCCAGTTCAATAGCTTCAGTTTGTACACATTGGCGAATAAAGTGGAACCTGACCACTAGTGCGAATACTAGTGCGAATAGGCAAGAATTAATCTCATTGTTTCTAACCTGACCACTAGTGCGAATACTTCACTGTGACCTACACCAAACTGCTGTCCATATCCCTTTGCCACGAGTCTCGCCTTATGTTTCATGATTTCTTCATCTGGATTTTTCTATTTGAAAATCCATTTAATGTCGATTACTTTATGATTCTTCGGAAAATCTGTGAGTTCCCACGTTCTATTCTTTTCAATGGAGAGAATTTGAGACATCATGGCATTCCTCCAGTTTTCATTCTTAGCAGCTTTCTTATATGAAGTTGGTTCCTCTATAGAAAGAAAACAAAGGTCCACTGCTTCCTCCTCTGCTTCCTCCTCTGCTTCGTTCAGTTCTCTATAAATATCTTCTAGAGACCTGAATTTTTTCGGCGTCGATGAGCTTGACAATGATGCATTTGAGGTATTGTCTGGCATTGATAAATTTGAGGACGAATTTTTCCTTGTCTTTCATCTGGATCAACTTCGATATGTTCAATATTCCTCTCCTCTGTTCTACTCTGTTTTTCTGAAATTTGAACGGTGAAAGTTCCTCTTTGTTCATCATCACCGTTTGTGATTTCTTCCCAACACCACTTTTTCTCCTCTTCGAACACCACATCCCTGCTCACCATAATTCTATTCTTTTGTGGATCCAATAGTCTGTAAGCTTTGGTTCCATCTTCATATCCCAACATAATTGTCTTCGCACTCCTATCAGCAAGTTTAGGAAGGTGTGAATATGTATTCGTGGCATGAGCAAGACACCCGAAGATTTTAAAGCGATGAACCTGTGGTATCTTGTCAAACCAAGCTTGATACGGTGTACCATCTACAACTCCTTTTGTTGGTGATCTGTTCAGAATATACACGGCAGTTTTGATAGCTTCTCCCCAAAATTTTGCAGGCATCTCTTTGCTCTTTAAGATACATCTGGCCATCTCTACCACCGTTCGATTACGCCTTTATACTATGCCATTTTGCTGTGGTGAAAATGGTGCAGTAAGAAGTCTTTTCATGCTTTCATTCTCGCAATAGTCTTTAAAAGCAGTAGATACGAACTCTCCTCCACGGTTCGTTCTAAAGCTCTTAATCTTCTTGCCTTTCTCTACCTCCACAATGATCTTGAACTTTTTAAATACCACTACTATTTCATTCTTGTTTTTCAACATAAACACCCACATAAATCGTGAAAAATCATCCACTAGTAACATAAAATATTTGTTACCTCCATAAGTCATTGGCGAAATAGATCCACATAGATCTCAATGGACAAGATCCAATGACTCCTTCGCACGATATGTTTTTGTTCGGGGAAAAGGAGTCCTATGCTGCTTTCCAATTAAACACCCATCACAAAATTGATTGACCTGGGTGATTTTCGTCAACCCTTCAACCATTCTTTTGTCATTTATTTCTTTAAAGAGTGAAAATTCAGGTGTCCATACCTCGCGTGCCAGAGCCAACAACTGTTACTGATATTTGTCATTAAACACACCTGATCCGCAAGCTTAAGCTTAGCTACATACAATCTATTGGATTGTCTGGTCACCATAATAATCAGGCTCCTAGCCCTGTCATATATCTTCATCACACGGTCCTGTATGACAATTTTATTTCCACTCTCATCCAGTTGTCCCAAACTTATAATATTGCTTTTCAGTTTAGGTATGTAATAGACTTGCGATAAGATCAAGTGCTCATCGATTTTGCATTTGAAGAGCACTATTCCTCGACCACAAATGTCTATTACAGAGTTATCACCGAAGCGTACCTTTCCAACAACAGATGTGTCGAGCTCACGAAACACCCTTCTTTCTCCTGACATGTGGTTGCTTGCTCTAGTATCTAGGAACCAGGAATTTTTAGCTCCAATATTGGCTGATGGCGGCACTATAGTTTCATTCAACATCACAAAATGAGGGTCTTTGTCATGTGTGGTTTTAATTTCACACGCCTCTATCATCAGCAATGAAGACTCCTCATCCTTTTGCATCTCTATCAAGTTGAGTTGTTCGTCTTTTGTGGAACACTCTAATGCGAAGTATCCCATTTTTTGACACCTGTAACGTTTAATTTTACTTTTGTCAAATTTCTTCTTTTGAGTTTGCGACTCTCCTTCATCTCCTCGATGCCAGTCACTTCTCCCACGGCCTCTCCATCTTCCACGACCCCATCCCCTGCCTCCTTTGGAACTGCCTTGATCCTTCCATTCTTTCTTTGAGGATTTTGCATTCTCTCGTTCCTTCCATTCTGCATGAGTGAGGAGAACGGTTTCATCCTTTTCTCCAAACCCTTGCAACCTTTCTTCATGTACCTTGAGTGATCCAATAATCTCATCAACGGATTTCGTTTTGAGATCACTGAACTCCTCAATCGTTGAAGTGATTTGAAGAAACTTTGCAGAGGTGGATCGTAGAAGTTTCTTAACTACTTGGATATCATCCACAGTATTGCCGAGGCCTCTCAATTTGTTGACAATAATTGTGAGTTTTCCTGACTACTCATCAATACTTTCTGAATCACCCATCCAAAACGCTTCAAACTCCCGCCAAAGAGTCTGCGTTCTAACTTCTTTCACTCTTTCCGCACCTAGATTCATATTTTTCAACATGATCTAGGCTTCCTTGGCAGTTTTCTTGGCACCCAACTGTAGCAACGTATCTTCTCCAATACTTTGATAAATTGCTAAAGCCATCTTATCTTTGCATTTATCTACTGTTTCAGGTGACTCAATTGCCTCCCAAACACCTTGTGCCATCATAAGTACCTCCATCTTAATTGCCCAAGCTGCATAATTGCATTTTGTCAACATCGGGTATTTGAGTGTGACAGATCCCTCCTTTTCTTGAATCGTACACTCACTTCATATGCATCACCTTCTATCGCACCGGTGTTTTGGCTCCTGTCACTCGATTCCTGTCTCATTTTTTTATCTCTCTCCCTTCTTGACCGCTCAATCTCTAGGTGAGACATGATTGAAAATAGGCCTTGATCTTGGCCTTGATCTTGTAGCTCTGATACGAATTGAAAAGAAAAAAAAGTAACAGAAGAGGAGAAGAAGCTATGACACACAAATTAATTTTCTTCTATTTGTGGTGTCTTTAGAACTTGCACCATTTTCCTTATATAATAAAATTTTTACCCATATCTACTGCAACTCAGCAAGCACTCCACCATTCCTTCCACTCCTATTATTCCACTCTCTAAAAACTAGTTCCTTCCACTACTTCCAATATCTCCCATTTTTTTTCATGGAGAAATAAGCAACAGAAATAAAATAAATACTAACCACTATTTTTTTTTTAAACAAAAAAAAACTTCTAAAGCAAAATAAAAAAACAAGTTTATAACCAACTGTGGATTCCACTTAAATCCCATCTTTAGACACTACGTGTTCTAAGAATGAGACTTTTTATAGCCAAAATTCACATTTGAAAAACTTGGCGTACAACTTGTTCTACCTTAAGATAGTTAAGACTTTTCGGAGGTGTTCTTTGTGTTCTTGATCCATTTTCAAGTATATTAGAATGTTGTCTATGAACACGATAACAAACATGTTTAGATATTCCTTGAATACATGGTTTATTAATTTCATGAACACGGCTGGGGCATTGGTGAGACCAAATTACATCACTACAAACTTGTAGTGGCCATATCTTGTTCAAAGATTGTTTTCGATACATCTCCTTCCTTAAAATTAATCTGATGATAGCTTTATTGAAGGTCTATCTTGGAAAATACTGTCGCCTCTCGGAGCTAGTAGAATAAATCCTCGATGCAAGGGAGTGGGTAGTTGTTCTTTATTGTTCTCTTGTTTTACTCCCCATAGTTAATACATAGGCGCATCGACCCGTCTTTCTTTTTCACAAACAACATCGGCACACACCAACAAAATAAATTAGGTCGAATGAAACCCTTTTATAGTAAGTCTTGTAGTTGTAATTTTAGTTCCTTTAATTCTGTTGGAGCCATGTGGTATACTGCTTTAGAGATAGGTTCAGTTCCTGGTTTGAGTTCTATCCCGAAGTCTACAGCTCGTGAATGAGAAACTCCTAGTAAATCCTCTAGGAAGACACTTGGAAATTCGTTTACTATGGATACCGTATCCATTGTTTTCTCTTTTTCTTTTACATCCACTGTACATGTTAGTATATCCCATACTCCTTGTTGTACCAAGCGTTTGGCTTACGTTATCGACACTATCTTTGGGGTGACACCCGTACAGGTTCCTTTAAACTTAAAGTTAGGTCTAGTTGGTGGCAAAAAAACCACTTTTTTCTTGTGGCAATCTATACTTGCATAAATCTCGGCTAACCAAAATATTCCTAATATGACATCAAAATCTGTCATACTCACTACTTTCAGGTCTATGCTTATGATATGTCCAGCTACTATTACTTGTCCATCTTTTAACCTATTCTCAGTAACTAGATCTACTGCTACTACGACACTAACATATAAAACATGCAATAAGGGTTCCACCGTGAATTGACTAACAAAAGGCATGGATATAAACGAATGCATAGAACTAGAATCAAATATCGTTAATGCGTAGTGACTTAGTATAGATAACGTACCTGTCACCATGGTGTCAAATGTTCCAACATCCCTACTGGTGGATGCATACTCCTTTGCTTGCAAGCGAGTTTGCTTAGTTCGCTCGCCACTTCCTAAACCTCTAGGTGGTTCTTTTGGACTCTTGGTACCCTTCCCAATATAGTATTTGGTCGTTTGATGTTCACGACCACATCTGAGCATACATTTACCTCAGTGTTGTTTTCCGCATTAGTGGCATCGAAGCATCTCATGTTCCTGACCCCTCTCTTTATCCCTGGTGTCTGTGTAAATGTTGGGCAGGACGCCTATCAGCGTATTAGGGCCTTCACGTTGATGGTCGATAGTCTGTCCCTCTAGGCTCATATGATCGCTTCCTTCCATTAGTGACCGCTGGTTCTCGATGTCTTTCCTCTTGAGACTTTTTCAGGGATTTTTGCCATTCTTAGTGCCTCCTCATACATCTTTGGGTTTATGGCTTCCACCATGTGGCAGACCTACAAGGCTAGGCCCCAAAAAAAAAAAAAAAAATTATATGTCATCTTTTGTTCAGTATCAACCAATACGGCGTAAACGTTTTTTAATTTCATAAGTTCTCTATCATATTTGTCCACTGAGTGTCCACCCTGAGTCAGATTGATGAATTTCTGCTCTTTCTTAAGACACACCACTTTGGGATAATACTTCTTTAGGAAAGCCTCCTTAAATTGATCTCACGCCATGATTCCCCCTCTTGGATTAATATTATCCTTATTGTCAGTCCACCATACTTACGCGTTCTTTCGCAGTATAAATGACGCACGAGGTACCTACTGGTTGTTCAGACATTCCATTGACATAAATATGATTTCCATTGACGAAATCCACATCTAAACTTCTGTTGGATCTCTCGTAGTACTAGTGAATGGGTGCGAATCATACCACTTGAAGTCTCGTAGCCAGTTTGCTCCTCTAGTAGATTGCAAGTGTTTGATTGTTGGGTGATCATTATGGCATGCATCATGACCTAAAATGACTCCCGCATCAAACTAGTAGTGGGGTCTATTCCAGTCACTGGTGCTGCTAGAGGTGGTGCAGCTTGTGGCGGTACAACTTGAGGCAATGTAGCTGCATCCTTCCTAGTTACTAATCCTTCTCAAGGTGAGCTCTCTTTAGCCTCACCTCTTCCTCTACAACTAATAGGGGGTCCTCCCCTTCCTCTTCTTTCTCTTCCATATCCTCTTGGTGACATGGTTCTAAAAACCAAGATAATTCTATTTAAATCTATCATTTACTAACAATACAATATCATAGTACCCATAAAAAAATTCATACAACATTGCAAGCATATAATAGCGAAATTAAATCAAGCATCATGCTGCAATATATAATATAATTAAAGCTCGTCAATTTTTATGCTACATAACATTTAAAACATAGAGCCAATCACAATAAATATCATCATAACATTTTCGTTTTTTAATCTTATGCATTGTGTATATAATGGTGACAGAGCATCAATGATTGAACCATGGAACACGTCAAGTCTGCAAGATATACGTCGTAGGCTAGTCTAGGGTGTGTGAACTGCCTGGGATCCAGCTCGCACGTGTAGGTTGTGTGTAGGGAAGTACTACACATCCAATGTTGTCTAAACTGGAGGACACCCCATGATCGTTAAACGATAGGTTCTAGATCATTAGTTACACATGTTTGCATTCTTTGACCCCATCAGTGGAGTCACTTACTTAGTATTTCCTAAAATACTCGAGTCATGTGCTATTTCTACTTTAGGTAAAGGCAAGGCACCCCTGTACTGTTGACGACGACATTGCAATCAGAGACCATGCCACGTGCATAGGATAGTAATATTTTATTTTCTTAGACTTTGGCTAGTATAGTAGAAATCTAGGGTTGTTACAGTTGCTATCAGAGTTCTAGGTTATAGATTCTGTAGACTAGCCTACGAGATAGGCTTGACATGTTCCATGGTCCCACATCTTATGCCCCCGAATCATCATCTGGTATGTCATGCATAAGATAAGAAAAGGAAATGTTGTTGATTTTGTTGGGTTTTATGTCCTAAAACTCATGGTTTGTAAACAAAAAACATATTCTATTTTCAATAAAGTTATTATTGTTGTTTATTCAGTAAAGATTGTTATTGAATAAAGTGAACTTAAAGATCATTAATTTAAATCCAATAAACTAAGAACACTCTGGCTATAGTATGATTACTTGAACTATATGTAGAGACATAAGAGTGGATCAATTTCAAGTATATAGTCAAAATGATCTATAGTATTAGGATAGGGCTGAGTACCTTATTCTGGGGACACTAGGGATGCGGCCCACTTTTGTATATGATATAAACAATGTGATCACTAAATTGTACATGTGGAGACATGTGAGTGGGGGCGTCCTATGCAATGAGTATTGCATATGATCGGACCATGAAGAAAACCACTCTCACTTTATAATGTCGTTTACTGTTGAGACTGATTTTCTTTTCATTCGATAACCTAGGTAACTCGGTTTTAATCCTGAGCTAACCATGAACTCCTGTTTATTCGGAATTATCGTTAGATTTGCATGGGTGAGAGTGTCTCTAGTTCGCCGACTCAATAGGCCTCCCATTTCAGGGGTAAGACTGGGTGAATGGCTAGGGACATGGGGTGCAAGACGGAATTCACTCCTACCCACTTTTAGGGATAGAAGAGAGGTAGTTCCCTTAAGCACTGACTCCAGGTCTTGAACAAGGGGCCCCACCCTCTCATTAGCCTAAGAGGGATTCGGTTTACTGGTTGGACCACAAACCAATTGTTCATTAGAGGATCAGTGAGACATAAGGAACAAGAAGTAACTTTAGGGGTAAAACGGTAAATTGACCCAACTCTAGTTACGAACAACCTGTGAAGGATCGACTTACTAATAATGGTGATATGAAATGGACAGAAATATATCTATAGTGAGGGGAATGCAACTACTAGGCTATAGTAGAGTGTCCTAGTAGTTAACAAATGTTGGTTAACAAGGTTAATGAGTTTAACCGGTTAATCTTGGATCGTTGGAGCCCATGATCTATAGGTCCGTTAGGTCCCTCTACTAGCTCATATCGGACTGAACCATAGAATAGTGTGATGAGTGAGTTCGAAGTGTTCGAATTCAAATTAGGGAATATGCGCTACATATATACGATATATTTAACTGCATTTTTGTTTTATTTACGAATTAAACAAAAAGAGAGAATCTGAGATATTTAAATAAGATTTAAATATCTTAATTAATTATGTGTCGGAATTGATTGGGATTGGCATTTAAGTTAATATTAAATATTAATTAAATAGTTTAATTAATCATTTAATGTTACTTTAATTTGAAATTCATTATTCAAATTAATTGTTGAATTAAAATGAAGAAAGTCAAAATGTTGACTTCATTTAATGGAAAAATCCATGTTAGTGGAATTTTGAGGTGTCAAAATTTGGTTAACTCTAACATGCTTGCCACATAATCCCAAACATTTTTGTGGAATTTTAAGTGTCAAGATTTGGTGATCTCAAATTTGCATGAACATGCAAACATGACTCTTTAAATAGAGTGATCATGGTACATGGAAGGTTTTCTTCTTGGTGAAAAACCTTGAGAAAAACCTCTCACAAACACTCTCTTCATATATACCAAATCCCTCCCAAGTTTAGTCACTCACCGGATTCCACAATTCCGTTCTAAGGCCGGAGGATAGTGGAGAAGACACTAGTGGTGGTTCGAAACCGGTTCGTGAGGAAAAAGGAGTTTGAACTACAAAAGGTTAGTATCTAAACTCATTAAGTTTTAATACTTATGAACATGCTAGTTATTTACTATAATTGATGTTCTAAAAGTGCCTAAGATCCAAATTGCTTCCGCATGTGTTATATTAACACCATCAGATTTCATATGTTGTTACTGCTTGATCATTATCAACTATAACTTCTAATTAAATTTTGACACCATTGACTGTATTATTCTTGACTTAGTTATATGTTTATTTTAATACAGAATTGGTATGATTTACCCCGCATGGAATATGAATGTTCATTAATATATTGATAGTGTTTAGATTAGTAAGGTTTGTACCATGAATGGGAGCTAGAGTTTAGTATTTTATGTATGAAAATGATTTTTCTAACAAAGGTTAGATGTGTCAGTCAGACGTCTTGAATAGAGTTAAAATAAGCAATGTTATGACCGTAGAGATGGGAAAAAATGTATCAACGTATACTGACGATTAAATAGGTTCAAATGAAAACGACCAAGAAAACTTGATAGACGACAACATCTTATAGTCTGCTAGAAATATTAAAAGTGGTAGTGTCGAAAGGAAATTTCGTCACTATGAAGTAGGTAAATATGAAATTTAAATATCAGTGTGAACAAAAAAAAAAAAAAAAAAAGAGCTAACACAGTAAAAGTTGAAACATTGTATACCTAAACTGATTTATGAATGAATTTAATGTGAGCTAAGCTCAGGAAGTCGTGAGATGTAGAAAACCTCCCTGCCTAACACTAATTGAAAATTTTTAAAGTTACAATCGAGCCACATTGTGGATGAGATATTATGATCATGGTCAAAGTTTTATAAATATTTATAAACATGGATTGGAGTTTAAGATTTTTAAGATATCTTAAATTTAGGAATTATTTAAGATTGATTTGGGAGGAGTCACACTATTAAAAAAAAAAAAAAATGAGACCTTGAAGACGTATGGACAAAAAAAGTGCATCATTGGCTTAAAAAAAATTGACTTGGAGGACAATGTAATGAAGGAAACTGATTAAACTATTGATCTTAATTGAATGAGGAGACTTATGTTACAAGGCCAATGAAATATGTTGAGGATTTAAACCAAGATTTGCAGTGGTAAATAACCAAAATATCCCTATAAGAATTCTAAGATGTTTTCAAGATCTTAAATACTCAAAATACTACAAAAATTTATGAGACTCGTTTACAATATAACGGTAAGTAGGAATGATTTTAAGGAGATTATAACAACTTAGGGATATGAGTTAAGAGAAAAAGTATGTAACTACCCCTCAAGACACTCGATAAGAAATCAAGGTTTTTATGAGTACCAAGTGACAAGATACTTATAAAGATTTATGCATGTAGAAAAATATTTATGACGCATACGGATTAGGGTGTAGAAAAATATTTATGACGCATACGGATTAGGGTGTACTTGTTAAGAAATTTTCTTTAGTTGTACTTCAAGACTTAACAAAAAACTCTTGAACGAGAACCCGAGATATTTTAAAGACCTCCCGATGAGTCGTGCAATATGGTCTTACGACAATGACTACGTCGTAGGAAACGTATGAACACCTAGGTGTAGGTACTTAAACTCTGTCACAAGGAACCCGTGAATCCTTGGACATAGGTATGTAAATTGTATCGCACCGAACACATGAAGCTTCGGATGCAAGTATTAAGACTATGTCACGGGGAATGCATGAAGCCTCGTGCAGTTATTTATTAAATATAAGGAACAAATTAAGGTAACAAAAGTCAAGAGATAGGAATTGAAGAAAGTTCTCTTTAAGTATAGGAGTGGAAGAAAGATAATGTTTCAATGATTTTCTTTAAGTTTCAATGTGGTAGTTAAGAGTGACTGTGAGGTCTTTTAACTCATTAATGCCCACAACTTGTATAATTTAATGAACTAATGAGGTCATGCAAAAACTGAGGTCTTTTAACTCATTAATGCCCACAACTTGTATAATTTAATGAACTTATGAGGTGAGTACGGACTTGTACACCATGATACTGATTGTGACCATCATGTGCGCCATAATGTTACGACGACTGCTATTCCCTCTGGGTGTCCAGCAATATCCCATCAGCGAGTGCTAACCATCCAGCAGCCCTAGGAGGTATAGTCTCAAGGCTTCATACGTTCAAAGCTACGTAGTCTAAATCATGAACATGCTATATGGTGGGAGGTCTTATGAGTTTCTTGAGTTTCTTAGTTTAAGGACCTTGGTCCCTTATTCTTGAGTGGTACCTAATGTTTTTCTTACCTTGGTAGTTGTAGAGCTTGTATAGTATTTTTCTTGGTTCTCAGTCTTCAACCTTATGTAAATTCTAAGGTTTGTAATTTCTGGAAACATAAGTCGTATCATGCATTTTTAAGCTCTACAAAACTTAGTAACATACCTGAGTAATTTAGAATTTCATGAAGTCATAATGAGTTCTTTAGATATTTATAGAAGAGTCTTGAGTTTTGGGAAGAATTACTTGAGGTAATCCCTTTAAACGTTTCTTAGGCTCTAACTTGGTCTGGGTTTCAAAATTGTTCTAATTAACTTGTATTATGAAATTTGATTTAGGATATAAGATTAGTTATGAAATATATTTTATAGAGCGGTACCTAGGATTTTCCTCCCTTTTAGAAATTGGTTGTCAATGCATATCCTATAGAACCAATTAGTTCATTTAGTCTTGTGGATCAATGTTACTAGCCTTCTCCGCATCATTTAGCCCGTCCGACAGATTTCTTGAGTGTTCGCATTTATTTATGGCATGAATCGAAGCATGGGTCTAGCTTATTGATACGTTCTCGAAATGCCCCCTTAAATCCATTTGATTTCTTTTTTACCGACAAAAACATGTGCTTGAAAATAAATATAGTTATTGCGAATAAAAATGAAACAATGAGATTATGGATTTCTCTTATTTCTATGATTTAGCCTGCCATACATTTACCTCAGTGTTGTTTTCCGCATTAGTGGCATCGAAGCTTCTCATGTTCCTGACCCCTCTCTTTATCCCTAGTGTCTGTGTAAATGTTGGGCAGGACACCTATCAGCGTATTAAGGCCTTCGCGTTGATGGTCGATAGTCTGTCCCTCTAGACTCATATGATCACTTCCTTCCGATAGTGACCGCTGGTTCTCGATGTCTTTCCTCTTAAGACTTTTTCAGGGATTTTTGCCGTTCTTAGTGCCTCCTCATACATATTTGGGTTTATGGTTTCCACCATGTGGCAGACCTACAAGGCTAGGCCCCCCCAAAAAAAAAAATTATGTCATCTTTTGTTCAGTATCCACCAATGACGGCGTAAACCTTTTTAATGTCATAAGTTCTCTGTCATATTTGTCCACTGAGTGTCCACTCTGAGTCAGATTGATGAATTTCTGCTGTTTCTTAAGACACACCACTTTGGGATAATACTTCTTTAGGAAAGCCTCCTTAAATTGATATCATGCCATGATTCCCCCTCTTGGATTAATATTATCCTCATTGTCCATCCACCATACTTACGCGTTCTTTCGCAGCATAAATGACGCACAAGGGACTTTCTGGTTGTTCAGACATTCCATTGACATAAATATGATTTCCATGGACGAAATCCACATCTAAACTTCTGTTGGATCTCTCGTAGTACTAGTGAATGGGTGCGAATCATACCGCTTGAAGTCTCGTAGCCAGTTCGCTCCTCTAGTAGATTGCAAGTGTTGGATTGTTGGGTGATCATTATGGCATGCATCATGACCTAAAATGACTCCCGCATCAAACTAGTAGTGGGGTCTATTCCAGTCACTGGTGCTGCTAGAGGTGGTGCAGCTTGTGGCGGTACAACTTGAGGCAATGTAGCTGCATCCTTCCTAGTTACTAATCCTTCTCGAGGTGAGCTCTCTTTAGCCTCACCTCTTCCTATACATCTAATAGGGGGTCCTCCCCTTTCTCTTCTTCCTCTTCCACATCCTCTAGGTGACATGGTTCTAAAAACCAAGATAATTCTATTTAAGTCTATCATTTACTAACAATACAATATCATAGTACACATAAAAAATTCATACAACATTGCAAGCATATAATAGCGAAATTAAATCAAGCATCATGCTGCAATATATAATATAATTAAAGCTCGTCAATTTTCATGCTACATAACATTTAAAACATAGAGCCAATCACAATAAATATCATCATGACATTTTCCTTTTTTAATCTTATGCATTGTGTAATGGTGACAGAGCATCAATGATTGAACCATGGAACACATCAAGTCTACAAGATCTACGTCGTAGGCTAGTCTAGGGTGTGTGAACTGCCTGGGATCCAGCTCGCACGTGTGGGTTGTGTGTAGGGAAGTACTACACATCCAATGTTGTCTAAATTGGAGGACACCCCATGACCGTTTTAACGATAGGTCCTAGATGATTTGTTAGACATGTTTGCATTCTTTGACCCCATCAGTGGGGTCACTTACTTAGTATTTCTTAAAATACTCGAGTCATGTGCTATTTCTACTTTAGGTAAAGGCAAGGCACCCCTGTACTGTTGACGACGACATTGCAATCAGAGACCATGCCACGTGCATAGGATAGTAATATTTTCTTTTCTTAGACTTTGGCTAGTATAGGATGATTTCATTAGAATTTTTACTTGCTTTATTTATTATTGTTCTTATCTAGTTTTTTAAATATGTTTTCAAACTCGTAAGTCCATGACAGTGTTTTAAGTTGAAGTAATGTTTTAAGATAAAGATTATGTTTCACGATGATGCTTTAAATGTTTCTTCCACACAAGAGCATAGACTATGATGATGGTAGTGACTTTAGGTTAGTAAAAATCTAGGGCCATTACATGTGATGTGCTGATGATGTGATTATGTTATGGTGTAATACGTTCGGCGATATAATACATGATGAGACATGCATTATGATATGATGTGATATGTCTATGAAATCATGTCTATGATATGATATTTCTATGATATAATATGTTGAAGGACATGTTATGTTCATGGTACGACATAATGTGATGTATGATAGGAATGATACGGTATTCAACCCCGATACATGTCTTAAAGACAATGTTGAAAAATGATATGATATGAAGGAAAATGGAAGGAGTTTTTTAGATGCATCAAGGAATATCTCCTTTTACGATGGTACAAATGCGTACGTCATGAGACAAGAAAATGATCTTTATTTCTAACATAATGTTGCGATGATCATGATCATGCCTCGCAAGACACTCGGGATTTGCTGACCTCCAGACGTCTAGCTATGGACAACCAGCTCGACTATGATGGGTCTAGGGGGCGTGCGAACTGCCTGAAGACTCACACTTGCACGCACATCCAATTTTGTTCACACTGGAGGCCATCCCTACGATGGTTTTAATGATAGGTCCCTATGCATGAGTTGCATGTGTTTGCATTCCGTGACCCTAATAGTGGAGTCACTTATTGAGTATTTCCTAAAATACTCAAGTCGTGTGCCACTTCTATTACAGGTAAAGGCAAGACACCCCTGTAGAGCTGACGACGACATCACAAGTAAAGACCATGGCACATGCATAGGATAATGGTATTTCATTTCTTAGACTTTAGATTAGTACACGGTGTTTTTACTTTTAATGTTTATTTTTTCTATTCAATATTTGGTTATGTTGTTTTAAATATATTTTCGAACACGTAAGTCCATGACAGTGTTTTATGATAAAGTTTTAAAGATTTATTTCCGCATAAGAGAGTACGTTGTGATGACGATAGCGACTTTAGGTTAGTAGAAATCTAGGGTTGTTATAGTTGGTATCAGAGTTCTAGGTTATAGATTCTGTAGACTAGCCTACGAGATAGGCTTGACATGTTCCATGGTCCCACATCTTATGCCCCCCGATCATCATCAGGTATGTCATGGATAAGATAAGAAAAGGAAATGTTGTTGATTTCATATGTTGTTGCTACTTGGTCATTATCAACTATAACTCCTAATTAAATTTTGACACCATTGACTGTATTATTGTTGACTTAGTTATATGTTTATTTTAATACAGAATTGGTATGATTTACCCAGCATGGAATATGAATGTTAATTAATATATTGATAGTGTTTAGATTAGTAAGGTTTGTACCATGAATGGAGCTACAGTTTAGTATTTTATGTCAAATGTCACGGGGAATGCATGAAGCCTCGTGCAGTTATTTATTAAATATAAGGAACAAATTAAGGTAACAAAAGTCAAGAGATAGGAGTTGAAGAAAGTTCTCTTAAGTATAGGAGTTGAAGAAAGATAATGTTTCAATGATTTTCTTTAAGTTTCAATGTGGTAATTATGAGTGACTGTGAGGTCTTTTTACTCATTAATGCCCACAACTTGTATAATTTAATGAACTAGATCTTCGAGAACGTTCTTAAACTAGTTTGTAATGCTCTAAATAAATTCTAAAGGGAGTAACATGTCAAACTCTTAAGCGAACTTAAAGTTCTTAGTGAGCGTTACACAAATTTCTCAGAGTATGAGTCTTGGATGAACAAAAATGTTTCCCATTTTAAACAAAGAGTAGTTTTCCCAAGTTACTAATGAGGTCGTGCAAAAACTAACGGGGTGATTCCTTCCTTCAAAACTAACCAAAAAAAGATTTTGTACAATTAACAACGAAATTCCAAGCAACGAAGCATGTTGTTACCCCAGGATTGAACTAGGGACCTTTAGTGTGTAAGACTAACGTGATAACCACTAACACCACAACATCAAAAGAATAGCTAATAATTATAAATTTTAATATTTAAACAAAATATCCTTAGAACCTTGAAATGTTTCATCAATATTCTTCAAAAAAAAAAAAAAAAATATATATATATATATATATATATAATAATAATAAATATATAAACAAATAAAAATAATAATAAATAAGTTTATTGTTAGTGAGATGAAACCCTTAATATCTTGTTTGAAAATACAATTCAACTTTCAACCGTTTCGTTAATACTCATAATTTTTAAAAAATAAAATTAAAAAATACTCTTAAACATTTCCTAATATTTATATAATACAATTCAATATTTAAATAAACAATTTATTTTCAATCTTATTCTTGAGTATTTTATAAATTCGTTCATATACATAAGAATATAGTTTGACTCGTCTACTCTATTTCGAGTCAACAAAGATATCATAGGCTTTGAAGTGTACCCAAAATAAAATGGCGAGACCAAGTTATCGTTTTATCTATTCATATCCTATATTTAAAATATTATGCATAAAATCATTCAACCACATCAGAAAGAACAATATTACAAGCGAACAAACGAAGACCTTTGTATCTTAGACTAACATGATAACCAAGTATACCACAAGACCAAATGATGTGCAAATTTTGTTCTATATTATGATATAATGTTATAAAATTCAGGAGTAAAAAGAATGATAAAATTAGAATTTTAAATTTTTTTTTTTAATTCTAGAATTAATTGAATAGTATTTACATATTTGAAGGATATCATTGTTATTTTGAGCAATAGGCGGAGCTCTTTAATTGTAACAACTTACAAAAAAATAATAATTATAACAATAATAAAGAAATAAATAAGTAATTAACCCATCCCTCCCTTCACTGATATCTTAGGACTCCTTCCTCAAATATCACTCTTCAACCCCTACTCTAACTACCGGTTATGCTAGAGAGAATAAAAAAATAGATCAGAAAAGATTCACATACAAAGCTAGAGAAAGAATAAAAAAAATAGCCCCTACTCCAACTATCATGCTAGAGAGAGAATAAAATAGCTTTGATACCATGATAGATGATCACCACCAACTATCAGTTATGTTAGAGAGAGAATAAAATGGCTCTGATACCATGTTAGATGAATACTACTCTCCACAATGGTATGATATTGTCCACTCTGAGCATAAGCTTTGCTTCGAGCTTTCCCAAAAGGCCTCGTACGAATGGAGATAGTATTCTTTGATTATAAACCGATGATCATTCCCAAATTAGCTGTGGGACTCTCATCCAACAGAATTAAACGGCTAAACAAAATTAAATGAAAAAAAGAAATCAGATTAAAAGTAAAGAAGATTTAGTGGATAGAACTAAAAACTAAAACTAAATACAGAGATAAGATTCAATGAATAGAATTAAAAACTAAAACTAAATATGGAGAGAAAAGAAAATAAAGACAAAGATTTGGTGAAAAAAAAAAACTCTACGATAAAACAATTAAAAATTAAAACTAAATATAAAAAAATGGAGATTTAGTGAAAAGAGCTCCACGTAAAACAAAAGAATTAAAAATTAAAATTAAATACTGGGAGAAAAGAAAATACAGACCAAGACTAATAGAAAAAAGAGGGAAGATTCAATAAATAGAATTTAAAATTAAATATAAAAAGAAAAATGGAGATAGGGTGAAAAGAACTAAACCGAGCAAAAAAAAAAAAAAAAAAAAACGAAAGAAGACATGATTATATTTGATACTAACACATATCTCGGACTTTTATTCATGCAAATATTCTAATGTTCACATGAAATCTAACATAATCATTATAAATTAAAGGAATAATTTTGTAAAAGTTCGAATTTAAAACTGATGTCATGGGCTCACATAAGTTGACTTGGATTTCAAAGGATAGAATCGAACTTTAAATTAGTGACAACAACTTAAGCTAATCAGGTAAGTGGTCTTACTATCGGCATAGTTATATTTGATGCTGACACGTGCCCTATGGTTTTGCATGTGTCATAAACTTGATATGTGTGAATTGTTTATAAATCGATATGACTATGATATGTTTGTTGGGTTTTATGTCCTAAAACTCATAGTTGGTAAACAAAAACATATTTTATTTTCAATAGAGTTATTATTGTTGTTTATTCCGTAAAGATTGTTATTGAATAAAGTGAACTTTACGATCATTAATCTAAATCCAATAAACTAAGAACACTATGACTATAGTATGATTACTTGAACTATATGTAGAGACATAAGAGTGGATCAAGTTCAAGTATATAGTCAAAATGATCTATAGTATAAGGATAAGGCTGAGTACCTTATTCTAGGGACACTATGGATGCGGCCCACTTTTGTATATGATATAAACAATGTGATCACTAAATTGTACATGTGGAGACATGTGAGTGGGGGCATCCTATGCAATGAGTATTGCATAAGATCGGACCATGAAGAAAACCACTCTCACTTTATAATGTCGTTTACTGTTGAGACTGATTTTCTTTTCATTCGATAACCTAGGTAACTCGGTTTTAATCCTGAGCTAACCATGAACTCCTGTTCATTCGGAATTATCCTTAGATTTGCATGGGTGAGAGTGGCTCTAGTTTGCCGACTCAATAGGCCTCCCATTTTAGGGGTAAGACTGGGTGAAGGGCTGGGGACGTGGGGTGCAAGATGGAACTCACTCCTACCCACTTTTAGGGATAGAAGAAAGGTAGTTCCCTTAAGCACTGACACCAGGTCTTGAACAAGGGCCCCACCCTCTCATTGGCCTGAGAGGGATTCAGTTTACTGGTTGGACCACAAACCAATTGTTCATTAGAGGATCAGTGAGACATAAGGAACAAGAAGTAACTTTAGGGGTAAAACGGTAAATTGACCCAGCTCTAGTTACGAACAACCTGTGAAGGATCGACTTACTAATCATGGTTATATCAAATGGACAGAAATATATCTATAGTGAGGGGAGTGCAACTACTAGGCTATAGTGGAGTGTCCTAGTAGTTAACGAATGTTGGTTAACAAGGTTAATGAGTTTAGCCGGTTAATCTTGGATTGTTGGAGCCCATGATCTATACGTCCATTAGGTCCCTCTGCTAGCTCATATCGGACTAAACCATAGAACAGTGTGACGAGTGAGTTCGAAGTGTTCGAATTCAAATTAGGGAACATGCGCTACATATATACGATATATTTAACCGCATTTTTGTTTTATTTACGAATTAAACAAAAGGAGAGAATCTGAGATATTTAAATAAGATTTAAATATCTTAATCAATTATGTGTCGAAATTGATTGGGATTGGCATTTGAATTAATATTAAATATTAATTAAATAGTTTAATTAATCATTTAATATTACTTTAATTTGAAATTCATTATTCAAATTAATTGTTGAATTAATAGGAAGAAAGTCAAAATGTTGACTTCATTTAATGGAAAAATCCATGTTAGTGGAATTTTGAGGTGTCAAAATTTGGTTTAACCAAACTTGCATGTTTGCCAAATAAACCCCACAAGTTTGAGTGTCAAACTTTGGTTAACTCAAACATGCATGCTTTCCACGTAATCCCAAACATTTGAGTGGAATTTTAAGCATCAAAATTTGGTGATCTCAAATTTGCATGAAGATGCAAACATGACTCTTTAAATAGAGTGATCATGGTACATGGAAGGTCTTCTTCTTCTTGGTGAAAAACCATGAGAAAAGCCTCTCACAAACACTCTCTTCATATATACAAAATTCCACCCAAGTTTAGTCACTCACCGGATTCCACAATCCCGTTCTAAGGTCGAAGGATAGTGGAGAAGATACTAGTAGTTGCTCGAAACCGGTTTGTGAGGAAAAAGAAGTTTGAACTACAAAAGGTTAGTATTCAAACTCATTAAGTTTTAATACTTATGAACATGCTAGTTATTTACTATAATTGATGTTCTAAAAGTCCCTAAGATCCAAATTGCTTCCGCGTGTGTTATATTAGCACCATCAATGTTATGTATATGTTATGATACGTGAATGATATGATAACTCTTACATCATCATGTGTTCAATGATATGTGTGAGATAGGATACGAGAAGGATGCGATAAACGTAATGGAACGATATGACTAAGATATGATTGACATAGCATATGGTTAGGTTATGTATAGAAAAGGATATGATTATGACAGAATGATAGAACGATATAGTTAGGATAAGTTCCTATAACGGTATGACTCGGATTCGTAAATAAAACAATATGGTTAGGATGCGTTCCTATAACGGTAAGACTAGCATACATTCATGAAACGACGTGAACTAAGATATGCATATGGAAATGATATGACTAGCATAAAATACAATCTCGACGTATGCATGAAAGTATGATAAACGATATGAGAAATGATATGAAAGAAGCCTTAGGTCCTAGTACATTATGATGATAGGTCCCGTAACTGCAAGTTAAGGTGAGTGGATGAGTCACGTAAGTGACTATGAGTCATATAATGTAGTTTTATGTTGACTACAATGGGAGTCGAAACCCACAACCTTCTAATACGAACTCAGACGCGCTAATCCACTGCGCTATGCAGTCATTTTTGAAAGTTTATGCAAATACATTAATATAAATATATATTTTTATACTTTTATGTTTGAATTCCTACTTATCATACCTTGATGGAAAGTATGGGGACCTGATGCATAATTGTGTGTTCATGTGTATCGAGATACTACCCCATTATGATGAGCACGGACGCGTACTTCATGAGACTGATTGTGATCATCTTGTTTGCCATAATGCTACGACAATCATTATTCCCTACGGGTGTCCAGCAACAACTCTCAGCGATTGCTAGCTAGACCAGTAGGCCTAGGGAGCGTGCGAGCCTGTCTAGTGGGCCCACGTTCGTAGGTGTGGGCCATGTGTAGAGAAGTATTACACATCTAATTTAGCTCGAACTAGAAAGCCTTCAAGAGAATGAAATGAACTCTTGTACAGTTGATGACTACATTTCATGTGACTTCATTTCATAACGCCAATAGTCGGACCACTTATTGAGTACAGGGGTTCCTACACACGGCCGACACGTCACATTAAAGACCATGGAACTTGTGTTACGATAAGTTGCATTTTATTTATTTTGTAGTCCTTAAGTTAGATTAGGACATTGTTTTATTTTTTTTTTTTTTGTTTTATATAAATTTCATGTTGTTTATTTTTTGTTATTTTTTTGAAGGTTTTATTGCGAATGTTTAAGTCCATGGCATCGTGTTATGAATTATTTAAATGAATTTTTCCCACAAAAAAGGTCATGTCATGCATATCGTAGCGACTCTATTTCAGTAGAAAAAAAATGTTAATGTTGAGTGTTCTATTGCTGACTGAGTCATTTGTCTATCATGAGTAATTATGTGTTGACTATAGATCATGTCACCTAGAGGATGTGGAAGAGGGCTTACGGAAAAAAGACGACCCCTATTAAAGGACGGGGTAGAGGTAGAGGGAGTCCACCTCCAGTGACGCACCGACTACTAGAATGGACCCCATGACGACCCTGATGTGCGAATCATTCTAGGCTGTGATGCAAACGATGGTGACCACCCAACAGACCAATAGTACGCAGTCCATGCGAGAAGCGAGGTATGCGAGATTTCAAGCAGTAGATTCTCCCACCTTTAATGGTGCCATAGGTGACCCAACAAAGGTACAATTGTAAAAATCTTCCATGGAGACAATTTTACTATTAATGATGTAATAGTCCAAAAAAATCATAAAAAAATAAACAAATAAAAATAATTATAAAATAAGATTATGTTAAAAAAAATAATAATAAATAAGCAAAAAAAGAAGAAACAACCATCCCCACTTCTCTCCACTAACCTCTTATCTCTTCCCTCAGTTATCTCTCCTAAATCCATCCCTTACCTAGGATGTCACCCTTGGCAAAATAAGAAACAAAAAAACAACAATTGTTAGATTTACTTAGGACAAAATGAGAATGGCCTTTACCCAGTTGAGATTCACATACAGAGAGATTTAGGTGACCATAGATATGGTTATTAAGGTATATATTAAATCTTCATTTTCTCCCATCCTATTTCTTTTTTTAGAAATCACCCAACTGTAGTTAGATCTTCATTAAATCATTACAATGGTTTAGCTTTGAGTTAGAAACTAAATGTTAATCATGTCAAACAAAAGGAAACACGAGATAAGGAAAGATTTGAAAATAGGTATCCACTCCAAATTTGGAATAGATGTGAACAAAATTAAAGACAATAGAGTAAATACAAATAAAGAAAAAAAGAAAGAAGATTCTAGTATTAAAAAACTTAAACTAAATATAGAAAAGAAAAGTAAATACAGACCCAAAATAACTTGAAATAACTCTATCAATTGTTTTATACAAAATCATAAAAAATAAGATTTTTAATAAAAATATAATTATTAGGTACCTAACATTTACTTTTAACAATGGACCAATCTAAATTATAGAAATAATTTTATAGAGTTCAAACTTGAAACTGATGTCATGGGCTCACATAGGTTGACTTGGATTTCAAGGGACATAATCGAACTTTCATTAAGGATATATTCGTGACAACAACTTAATCTAACGAGGTAAGTGACCTTCTATTGACATGGTTATATTTGATGTTGACACATGCCCGTGGTTCTGCACGTGTCATATATACTGATATGTGTGAATTATTTGTGAATCGATAGAAGTAAGATTTGTTCATGAAACGTGAAGGTTAGGTTACATCTTGAAGTACTATGGATATGAGTGGTTGATAAACGAATATAGTTAGGTTATGAGTAGAAAGAGATAGGATTATGATAGATTGATAGAACGATAATGTCAGAGTACGTTCATGTAACGACATGACTGTAATAGGTATAAGAATGTTAAGGATATGATAAGTTAGGGAACGATATGACCACGAAGTGTTTACGATATGATATGATTATGATACGACATGTGAATCATTGATGTATATATATTGTGATATGATATAAAGACGATATGAAATATGTTATGGTAAGATATGTGATAAAATTGACATGCTTATGATATGAATATTGTGATGCGATATGTTATGGCATGATACGTATATGATGAAAATTATTATGCTTGGAAGCACGAAATGTTATGATTATTACACACTTATGTAATTTGAATGATATGATATGATTCGCATACAAAACGACGAACTAGCATGAAATACAACCCCAGCGTATGCATGAAAGATATGATAAGTGATATGAAAAATGATATGGGATGTACGGAACGCTAGTGGGGTTGTATTAAATGATAATAAAAATGAAAAAATGTTGGGACTTCATGCATTATTGTATGCTCATGCATTGGGAGATACCCTTTACCTTTCACGATAGTACGGACGAATACGTTATGAGGCAGGAATACGATTATTATGGTTATCATAATGCTTCGATGACCAAGCAGGAAAATGATCATTATGTTTATCATAATGCTGCGACGGTCAGGAAGGGGTACGATCATTATCGTTAACCTAATGTTGTCGTGACGGTTACTAGTTCTAACGGGTGTCTGGCCTAAGGAGCTTCCAGAGTATGCTCGCCTCACAAGGAAGGTGGCCCAGCGGTGTGCGAACTGATTGGTGAGTCCATACTTGAATGTATGGGCTATGTGTAGAGTATATGATACACATCCAAATTACCCGTTAGGACAGTACCGTCAGAAAATGGATTTAAATGATAGGTCCCGTCATTGCATTCGCATGTTCTTGCATTTAAGCCCCAATAATAGCGTCATTTACTGAGTATTTCTTAAAATACTCAACCCACATGTTACCTTTATTTCAGATTAAAACATGGCATTCCTGTACGGCTGACGACGGCATCGCAACTCGAGACTATGGCACATGCATAGAGTAGTCATATTTATTTTCTTACACTTAGACTAGGATAGGATGTTTTTAATTTAAACGTTCATTTATTTTATTTAGCCTTTTGTTGTGTTGTTTTTAAAGGTGTTTTCGAAACACGTAAGTCCATGACTGTGTTTTAAGTTGAAGGTTATGATTCATGAAAGTTTAAATGAAGTATTTCCGCATTCAATATTTATGATATGTATACAGTCGCGACCTTAAATTAAGTAGAAAATTTTGAGTCGTTATAAATGAACTGTCCGGATGATCAAAAGGTGACTTGTGCATCGTTTATACTAAAAAATGATGCAGAGTTAATAGTCGGGGGATAACCGGGGGATTCTCAGCCAAGATGGAAGTGTGATACAATAAACCTAATTTTAGCTTTTATGTTTTAGATCTATTTTCTTGGATTAAATTTTAATTTGTACCCTTCAAATTCTTCTTTTAACTAAATTAAGGTCTTAATTAATCAATTTTCATTCGTTAACTATATATTTAGAGTTGCACTTTTATGCACGGTAGAACAAGTTGTGTCAATTGATATAATCATTACAAGCTAAGTCAATCATTCACAATTTTTTCGTAATTACAGTTGGGTCAAAAGTTTGTTATACCCCCTAATTATATCTTTCACCTTAATACCACTGATTCTCTAATAAACCATTTGTTTATGATTCAATCATAAACTAAGTCCGTCTCGAGCCCGTAAGAGGAGTGGGCCCCATTGTTCAAATCTCAAAATCAACACGAAAGGAAACTACTCATCTACTTACCATATATGAGAATGGGTGAAAGTCATCTCGTGTGTTATGAATTATTCAAATGAATGTTTTCTTAAAAAAAGGTCAGGTCAGGTCATTCATATCGTAGCGACTCTATTTTAGTAGAAAAATAGGGTCATTACAATTGGTATCAAAGCTCTAGGTTACAGATTCTGTTGACTAGCATACGACGTAGTTTTAGTACGTTCCATGGTCCCACCGCTGATGCTCCGTCGCCATCAAGTACGTCATACGTAAACAATAAAAAAAATATTGAATGTTATTGTCAAGTGTGCTATTGTTGAATCAGTTGTGTGTTTATAATGATATAGTGTATGGCATATTTTTTGTATCGAGAGATCCTCACTTAAGAGTAATTACGTGTTGATTATAGATCATGTCACCTAGAGGACGTGGAAGAGGGTGTAGGGGAAGAAGATGACCCCTTGTTAGATGATGGGGTAGAGGTAGAGGGAGTCCACCTCGTGAAGGATCAGTAACTCAAACCGACACAGCAGTGCCACCCCTAGTGGCACCGACGCCTAGAATGGACCCCATGACTACCATAATGTGGGAATCATTCTAGGTTGGGATGCAAATGGTGGTGACCACCCAGCAGAACAATAGTACGCAGTCATTGCGAGAAGTGCTATATGCAGGATTTCAAGGGATAGATCCTCGTACCTTTAATGGTGCCTCACGAGACCCAACAAAGACACAATTGTGACAATCATCAATTAAGACAATCTTCTTATTAATGAACTGTTTGGATGATCAAAAGGTGACATGTGCATCATTTATGTTGAAAAATGATGCGGAGTTATGGTCGGGGTATAATCGGGAGATTCTCAGCCAAGAATGGAAGTGTGATACAATAAATATATTTTTCGCTTTTATGTATATTATTATTATTTTGTCTATTTATATTTAATATATCTAATATATTCAATAAACACTTTAAACTAAATATATTTTTTTCTATTTGTATTTAATATATTAAATATTTATTTGAACACTTTAAATTATATCTATTTTCTTCTTTATATTTAATATATCTAATATACTAAATTTTAATTTTTCTTTTAACTAAAGTGAACCTTTTAGTGTTATGAGTTATCAAAAAGACCTTATAACATATAGATTATAAGATTCAATGACCCAAAATTAAATAATTAAACTGTTTAATTAATAAATTTTTATTGTTAACTATAGGTCACTCAACTATATATTTAGAGTTGTACTTTTATGCACGGTAGGTGAAGTTGTATCAATTGATATAATCATTACAAACAAGTCAATCATTGCACTTCATACATTCCAAGCGGCATAGTCTCAATATCTACACTCAAGGTTTCTATACCGTGGGAGGTCTTAAGAGTTTCTTGAGTTTCTTAGTTTAAGGACCTTGGTCTCTTATTCTTGAGTGGTACCTACAAGAACATGATATACCGTGGGAGGTCTGGAGTTTCTTGAGTTTCTTAGTTTAAGGACCTTGGTCCCTTATTCTTGAGTGGTACCTAATGTTTTTCTTACCTTGGTAGTTGTAGAGCTTGTATAGTATTTTTCTTGGTTCTCAGTCTTCAACATTATGTAAATTATAAGGTTTGTAGAGCAATAATGAGTTACCATTTTTCTTCCCTTTTAGAAATTGGTTGTTAGTCCGTGGGGGAATGTACTAATTTTTATTTATAGTATATCCTATAGAACCAAGTAGTTCATTTAGTCTTGTGGATCAATGTCACTAGCCTTCTCAACATCATTTAGCCTGTCCGACGGATTTCTTGAGTGTTCGCTTTTATTTATGTTATGAAACAACTCGAAGCATGGGTCTACTTATTGATACGTTCTGAAAATCTCCCTTGAATCCATTTGATTTCTTTTTTACCGACAAAAACTCGTGCTTGAAAATAAATATAGTTATTGGAAATAAAAAATGAAACAATGAGATTATGGATTTCTTTTATTTCTACGATTTAGTTGATTGCTTGTATCCTATTTAAACATGAACATTAATGAAAATTGGACTTTGGATCCCAATTATGTTTCTCATTCTTAGCATGGTATCAAAGCTTCTCATTTTTAACAACTTGAAATCTTGAAAATATCTTTATGCCCTTATAGACTTTGTAAGAAGTAGTAAGTCATTTAGAGGGGTTTAGACCTTAAATACCTTAAAAGGTCATGGGGGCATTTTGGTCATTATACCACCTAATTCTTGGTTTGACCTCTCGAAATGTTCCAATGTCATCAATCATAATAAAAAATAAAAAAAGAATAATAATAATTAAAAAAAAAAAAAAAAAAAGGGCCTACTACAAAGTTTCATAGCATTTAGAGGTCATTTAGATCATGAACCGAAGGTAAGTTGCCTTAAGGGCATTATGGTCATTTTATACTGTTATTTGGTTTAACTACTCAACTTTGTGCAATGACTATCAAATTGCATATATAATCTTAACATACCATAGTATGCTCAGAATTAAAAGTTGGGGCGGAATTCATTTAGTGGGTTATTTTGATGTTACTTAAATCTCAAGAAATTTGATCGGTTAAGGGTCTTAACTCATGGTTCTTGATATTTTTCTTTCATATATCTTTAATTCATACTTGATTAATGTTTATATAAAATGTAAGGATTCGAATTTTTGTTTTATTTATTTTACATTTTATGCTAAGATTTTATTTTTGCTGCCAAAACGAAAAGATATTATAATGCATTTATTGTCGCTGGAAAAGGTATGATTTCTAGCAAGGAAATTACTGCCTTAATGGAAAAGTCATAAAGACCTTTTATATTCCCATATACAACTCTCCTCCTTCATTGAAAACAACTTTTGCTCTCCAAACGTTTAGGGTTTTCGAGGGTGTCTGAGAGTACGAAAAAATCGAGAGGGTTAGCCAGGAAAAACGTGTGAGGTGGTTCGCTGGATTTTCTTCGGTGAGTGGTCGGAGGGAGAAGCGACCGAGGCTATCGGTGTTGAATATCGTTGCGCGTCGGTCGGAATAGGCGAAGAGTGTCGTCGCGTCGTCGGAATCGGGGTTGTGACGACGTCGTTGGCGGCGCAGCGACGATTAGGGTTTTTGCGAGATTTCGGGTAAGGAAGACGAAGGAAAACGGGTCGGGTTCACGTTCGGCCTCTGGACCAGCCCACGGAACGAACGCGGGCCCTGTGCGTTTTGGCCCAACGCGGACGCGCGCTGCAGCCTTGGTCTCGGCTCCGCACGCGTGCTCTCGGCTCGGCTTGACGTGTACGGCAGCTCGGCTCCATCAAATCCCGCAGCTCAGCTTGGCGGCTTAATTGGTCGGCTCGGCAGCTCGGCTTGGTGAATCGGTATCACTATAATATATCGATTCCAAGGTTTTTGGTCCTTCCGAAGCCGTTTCTGCCCTTAGTTTTACCATCCGAGGTCAGTATGGCTCCTAAACGTTAAAGACAGATTAGGTCGAGGGTTTATTTTGATAAATAGCATGAGGTTTAGCTAGGGTACCTTATGAAAGGTTCTAAATGTTTATGTGGTTATCATAGGACATATTTAACCGCTGGGATTAGCTCGTTGTGAGTGACTTCAACCAAGACCATCGAGGTAAGTGACCTTACTGTTGGAGTTAGCTTTCTACGTGTTGTATGATGGTGTGTGCCCTGTGGCTCCTGCATGCACCATATTTTATGTGATATGATTATGTGATGTATAGATTGTGTTGAAGTAGATTGTGTATGTTATGTGATATGATTATGTGATGTATAGATTGTGTTGAAGTAGATTGTGTATGTTATGTCATGTATGAACTTGTGTTGACTGTTGACTGTTTATGTTATGTCATGAATGAGATGTTAGTATTATATGCCATGAATATGTTGATTGATGCCATAGATACACGTAGAATTATCGAGTCATGTCATGAGATGTTTATGTAACTGGAATGTTTATGTTATATGCCATGTAATGTAAGTCATGTGAGATGCCATGTGATGTAAGAAACGTAAATGCGATGTTAGCACTGCTTATGTAATGCCATGTTAAATATGTTAAGGGACCTCATGCATATATGTATGTCACGTGCATCGGGATTCTTTCCCTTTATGATACGAAAGAATGAAATACGATATTTATGTTCGCCATGATATCATGTGGGCCCTTTTCTGTTCTGTGGTGTCCGACTACGTGTAACACGTTGGCCCGACCAAGTCAGGCCCAGGGGGTACGTCTAAGAGCCCGCCTGGTGGGTTCATGTACACGTACATGGGCCATGTGTGAAGGAGTACCACACATCCAACCCTACCCGGAATAGAAAAGCGCCCAAGGCTATGAAAGGTTTATGAAAAGTTAGGTCCCGCTCATATGTTGCATGTGTTTGCATTCCTAACCCCAACAGTGGGGTGACTTACTGAGTATTTCATAAAATACTCAAGCCACGTGCTACCTACATTTTTCAGGTAAAGGCAAGGCACCAATGTACGGTTTACAGCGGAGCTGAGGCCACCATGGAAGTTGGAGACGGGATATTTTTAGGAGTTTACTTTTATTAGACTGTTTTAAGTTATAGGATTGAGTATCGTTTTATTTGGATTTATTTTGAATTTAGTATTGAAGATTTATTTTCGGAGTTTGGGTTTTGTTTTGGATTCATGAATTTTTATGAAAGACTATTTCAAGGTTATTTATGATGAGCTTCTGCCTAATGAGATAAGTATGCATGGGTGACGTCACTAATTAGGTTAAAGAAAATTAGGGGCGTTACATAAAAATTCAAGCAATTCCTACAAGTATTTCTTAAGAAAAGTCAAAGATGGTTACTTACCTCGTAGTTGACGTACGGGACCTCCGTTCTCGAGAAATTGGTATCCTAATTGCTTCAAATTTTCTTTGACACAATCTTGGGGTGTCTAGTTTCTATAACCATGAAGTTTTCATGACAACTGTGATGGTGTTAATATAACACATGCGGAAGCAATTTGAATCTTAGGCACTCTAAGTACATCAATTATAGTAAATTAGCTAGCATGTTTCAAAAGCATTAAAACTCAATGAGTTTGAATACTAACCTTTTGTCGCTCAAGTTTCTTCACGAACCGGTTTCGAACCACCTCGAACTCACTCGTCACACTGTTCTATGGTTTAGTTCGATATGAGCTAGCAGAGGGACCTAATGGACCTATTGATCATGGGCTCCAACGATCCAAGATTAACCCGTTAAACTCATTAACCTTGTTAACAAACATTCGTTAACAACTAGGACACTCCACTATAGCCTAGTAGTTGCACTCCCCTCACTATAGATATATTTCTGTCCATTTGATATAACCATGATTAGTAAGTCGATCCTTCACAGGTTGTTTGTAACTAGAGCTGGGTCAATTTACCGTTTTACCCCTAAAGTTACTTCTTGTTCCTTATGTCTCACTGATTCTCTAATGAACAATTGGTTTGTGGTCCAACCAGTAAACTGAATCCCTCTCAGGCCAATGAGAGGGTGGGGCCCCTTGTTCAAGACCTGGAGTTAGTGCTTAAGGGAACTACCTTTCTTCTATCCCTGAAAGTGGGTAGGAGTGAATTCCATCTTGCACCCCACGTCCCCAGCCATTCACCCAGTCTTACCCCTGAAATGGGATGCCTATTGAGTCGGTGAACTAGAGCCACTCTCACCCATGCAAATCTAAGGATAATTCCAAATAAATAGGAGTTCATGGTTAGCTCAGGACTAAAATCGAGTTACCTAGGTTATCGAATGAAAAGAAAATCAGTCTCAACTGTAAACGACATTATAAAGTGAGAGTGATTTTCTGCAGGTTCAACTTAACTGGCCACATCATCATCCTCTTCCTCTTTTAAGAAGAAGACGCGCATGTCCAATAGTGCCGCCGTTTTAAAACGCCTCTCGCCTACTCCAATCATGACATTGCTCCCCTTGATTTCTTCATGAAACTTAAAGATGGTGTTACAAGGAAAAGCTTGGGATTGACTTCATACCTTCTCTAGGATTGTAGCCTAAGTTATTTGCCTCTAAAGTTCGTCAGAAAACTAAGACTTACCTCTAGTTAAATGAGTTGGTTTGAACGAACGTCTTTAAGTGTGTGGCATCAATCTCGCCAGCTCCAATCATGGCATTGCTCCCCTTGATTTCTTCATGAAACTTAAAAATTGTGTTACAAGGAAGAGCTTGAGATTGACTTCATACCTTCTCGTGAATTGTAGCCTAAGTTATTTGCCTCCAAAGTTCGTTGGAAAAGTAATACTTCACTCTAGTTAAATGAATTGGTTTGAATGAACGTCTTTAAGTGTGTGGCATTAATATTTATAAATTCTTCTCAATCTACAGCTCACCCAAAAAAGCAGAGAATTGACTTGTTGGGCAACTCGATCTACAACGTTTTAGCTCTAGATTTCTCTCCTATCTCTCTTCCCTCCTCTTTAGATGGAAAACCATGACTGTGTTTTCCAGATAAGAAGGGTTTTTAAGCGTTTTTCAAAGTTTACGCTATAAATGATGTTCATGTAAGAGTTATATTTCTACATTATAGATGAACATGAGACGTTAGTAGCGACTCTAAGTATGTGGAAATTTAGGGTCGTTATAGTTGATATCAAAGCTCTAGGTTTTAGATTTTGTAGACTAGCGTACGATGTAGGCTTGACACATTCCATGGTCCCAACGTCGATGTCCTGTCACCATCAGGTACATCTTGCATAAGATAAGAAAAGAGAAACATTTTCGAACTCGCATGCATTTTTCTAGTGATATTACTGAAATTGTTGTGATATTTCATGTATTTATTATAGAGTATGATGTGATTTGTTGTATGTTGAGTGATTTTGTTTGCAATATGATGTGACTTTAGAATATGTATTTTTAATAATATATATGCATAGTGATGAACCTTAGACTTATGAAATGCTATCTTGGTTTCTTGAACCATGCTGCCTAGACCACGCGAAAGAGTAAGACAAGGAAGGGGACGATGTCCTATTAGAGGTAGAGGACGAGGTGAGGCTGAAGAGAGTTCACCTCAAGAAGGATCACAGATGGGGTTTGAATTAGAACCCTTATTGCATGAAATGTCTGTAAGCACCCCTTTGGGGGTAGACTTAGTAGCTAGGGATAGAGTAAAAATGACCAAGTAATCATAGGGAACCAAACTCTGAGCGTTGATCTGATGGTAGTGAACTTGATGGACTTCGACGTCATACTAGGCATGGATTAGCTAGCCGAAAACCATGCTAGTATAGACTGCTGTAAAAAGGAAGTAACATATTTGCCACTGGCGGGACCTACCTTTAAATTTAAAGGCACGAGTACTGGGATTACCCCCTAGGTAGTCTTGATGATGAAAGCAAATAGGTTAGTCCAACAAGGCGGATGGGCTATATTAGCATGTGTGATAGACGTAAGAGGAAAAGAAAAGACCCTAGAAAACGTGTCAATAGTAAACGAGTTTCCAGATGCATTAACGAACAATCTACCTGGAATACCCCCTTTTTGAGTGGTCGACTTCGTCATCGAACACAAGCTAGGAACTGGGCCTATTTCCAAAGCACCCTATCACATGGTGCTAACAGAGTTGAAGGAACTCAAGGCGTATTTACAAGACTTACTAAATAAAGGGTTCATTCGACCTAGCGTATCCCCTTAGAGTGCACCAGTGTTGTTTGTTAAGAAGAAAGATGGATCGATGCGTCGATGCATCGATTACAGAGAGCTAAATAAGAGAACCATAAAGAACAAATACCCTTTTCCTCGAATGGAAGACTTATTCAATCAACTCAGAGAGGCAACGATATTTTCTAAGATAAATTTGCGGTCAGGTTACCATTAAATAAAGATTAAAGAAAAAGACATACCAAAGGCAGCATTTAGGACAAGGTACGATCACTATGAGTTCGTAGTGATGTCATTTGGCCTCACCAATGCTCCAACTATGTTAATAATGTTAATGAACCGAGGGTTCAAGGACTGTCTAGACACTTTCGTGATTGTGGTCATTGATGACATCCTAGTGTACTCAAAAACAGACTTGGAACACTAGGAACACTTCTTAAAAGTCCTAGCCACCCTAAGAGAGAACAAGTTAGAAGCGAAGTTCTCAAAGTGTGAATATTGGTTACGACAAGTCTTTTTCCTAGGACAAGTGGTGACAAAGGACGGAGTATCCATAGATCCCACTAAGGTCGAAGCGGTCACAAAGTGGGAACGCCCAACTACGATAACATTAGTACGGAGTTTCTTAGGACTAGCAGGATACTATCGATGGTTTGTGCAGGACTTCACTAGGATAGTCTCACCTTTAACACAATTAAGGAGAAAAGGGGTATCATTTATATGGAATGATGCTCGTGAGGCAAGCTTCTAGAACCTAAAGAGAGATTGGTAACAGCCCAGATACTCACAGTACTTGAAAGCTCAAAAGGGTACGTAATCTACAATGACGCGTCCAAGAAGGGACTAGGATGTGTGTTAATGCAACATGTAAGGTTGTTGCATACTCCTCCCGTCAACTAAAAGAATACAAAAAGAATTACCCTACCCATGACCTAGAATTGGCCGCTGTAGTGTTCGCACTAAAAATTTGTAGAACCCAAAGCCCAAATCCCTCCTCGAACCAGTAGCCAAATGTCAATCCAACCCGCAACCCGCGACCCGTGCTTGCCTCTACAAACCCAAGGTCCAAGTTCCCTCGACCCAACCAAACCAGTCCGCAGCCTATCTCACTTGCGGCCCAATCTGTTAACAGAAACCTAGTCAGCAGTCTAGCCGTAAACGCGACCGCGAGCCAACCCAAACCGAACCTCGACCCGAGACGCCTACATCGACATGGGCTGCTCTGGTGCTGCCACGTGTCCATTTGCTATGAAAGCAACCCTTCGGCTTGAGCGGTTTGGACGCTCCGACGACGCTTCGGTGGCTCCACTGCTGTTTTAGCCCTGTTTCCACTGTTTCGACCGTCCTAGATCCATTTTCGGCCCCAGTTAAGGTAATCGAGGTCGTTTTAGAGCCGTATTTCACATTTATTGAATTATTAGTAATTTAAATGTGAAATACTAATGGAAGGTGGTGAACGGTGTGATAGGAAACAAACTTTGGCACCGTAGGAAGCAGCTCTCAAGGAACGAGAGCTTATGTTTAGCTAATTAGGGAGTACTTGAGCCAAGGCCAACCAAGTAAGTGGCCTTACTATAGGATAGGCTAAAAATTGTATGAGTTATGATGATGTATAACTGTGTTGTACGATGTCGTATGTTAGTATATGATGATGTATGAGTTGTATCGTATGATGCCATATACTAGTATATAATGAATGATGTATGAGTTGTATCATATGATGCCATATATTAGTGTATGATGATGTATGAGTTATGATGATGTACGAGATATGATGATGTACGAGTTATGATGCTTTATGATGTGCGTAGTATATATATATTTCGATGAATGGCGTACTTGATATGCTTGATGCACTTTATGACAATATGATGAGCATGATGATTGTGTGACGTTTACCTTAATATGATGATATTTTCCATATTGAGCATGCTATATGATGATGAGTGCCATATTTCATCATGTCGTTAGATCGACATACGACACAACCCTAAGAGCATGAAAATGATATTAATATAAATATCCACGAGTATGTGTTACCTAGAGTAACAAAGAGATGCGACTAGAGGGTTGTGTTAGAAGAGATATTATGATGAATTTAGAGGGACCTCATGCATGTTGTATGTTTATAAGCATAGGGCTACTTCCCCTAGGGATGATGAGTGTGGACGCACACAATATGATGATGAGTGCAAATGTGCACAGATGAGGGTGTTCCTGAGGCATATGACATTAGCTTGACCAGAGGGTTTAGGGGATGTGCGAGCGCCTTGTGGATTCACACTCGCACGTGTTAATCGTGTGTAGGGAAGTACTTCACATCCAATTTTTCCGAGACTGAAGGTCACCCCTATGATGTTAGAGATAGGTCCCTAAATCATGATTGCATGTGTTTGCGTTTGCATGACCTCCTATAGTGGGGCCACTTACTAAGTATTCTTCGAAATACTAAGGTCGTGTGCCACATTATTTTTTAGGTAAAGGCAAGGCGCACTTGTATGGAGGACGGCGGCATCGCGAGCAGAGATTGTGGCATATGCATAAGGTAGATTCATATTTAAATTTCAAGGTTTAGGTTAGAATTGTTTGTTATACATTTCATTGTTTTAAATTACTTGGTATTTCTTTTATTTTCTCTAAATTCTAAATGTCAGTATTTTGTATTTAAAAATGTAAGACCAGGGTTGTATTTTCGAGAGAAGAAGTTGTTTTAAGCATTTTTTTCAAGTTTACATTATAAATGATGTTCATGTAAGAGTTATATTTCCACATTATAGATGAGCATGAGACGTTAGTAGCGACTCTGAGTATGTGGAAATTTAAGGTCGTTACACTTCGAGCATTACTATGAGCTAACAAGGGGACCTTATGGATCTACATATTATAAGCTCCAATGATATAAAACTAATTAATTAAACTTTTTAATTAATCAATTTCCCTTCATTAACTATGGATCACTCCAACATATACCTATTGCACTCTTATGCACTGTAGGACAAGTTATATCGATTGATATAAATATTACAAGCAAGTCGATCCTTCACGAGTTGTTCATAATTACAGTTGGGTCAAAAGTCTATTTTACCCCTGTAATTACATCTTTCACCTTACGTACTACTGATTCTCTAATGAACAATTTGTTTATGATCAAATCATAAACCAAGTAAATCTTGGGCCAATGAGAGGGTGGGGCTCCATTGTTCAAGTCTCAAAATCAGTACTTAAAGAGAACAACTCATCTACATTCCTTATATGGAAAGGAGAGAATTTCATCTCATGATATTATGTTCCCAACTCCCTATTTGGTCAAGTCTCCAAAACGGTAGGTATATTGAATCCGCTAAAAGAGTCATTCTCACCCATGTAAATTAAAGGACAAGCCCTCACAGAGAGGAGTTCATAACTCACTCAAGATTAAGATCGAGTCGCATATGATCATCATGTGAAATATTAATCTTCTCAATTAACGGATTTATAAAGAGTGATTAAACATTTCTTGTTCCATTCTTATACAAATTCATTGTATAGGATACCCCCTCCACACGAACGATTTGGATCAAATCGTTCGTAACGATTACAAAGTGGGTTGTATCAATAGTGTTACCAGGATAAGGCACCCATCCTTATCCATATACTATAGAGCCTTTAGGCTATTACTTGAACACGATCCTCTTGTATGTCAACCACATGTTGTTCAAGATTACATTAATAACCTTGAATTTGCATACAATGGATAACAATTAAATTGCAAATAAAATAACAACAATTATTGTTATAAACTAAATAATTAATTACTAGACTTTCGAGCATAAATCCTAACAAAAAGAAGAAAGTAAGTCATTTAAGGGAAGTGGGAAAGTTGGGAATTAAGACTGAATTGTGTATTTAAGGTTTTCTAGCATTAGGATTGACACCTTAACATTTTGCATTAGTTTTGCTAAGAGGATATAATCCAGGCATGCAGGTGTTTACGGAATATAAGGAACATATCAAGGTAACAAAAGACAAGAGGTACACCTCAAGAAACAAAAGTTCTCTCAAGTATAGGAGTAAGAAAGATAATGTTTCAAAGCTTTCCTTTAAGTTTTAACTTATTAATGCACACAACTTCTATAATTTAATGAACTAGATCTTCGAGGAGGTTCTTAAAATAGTTTGTAATAGTCTAAATAAATTCTAATGGGATTAACAGGATAAACCCTTAAGCACACTTAAGGTTCTATATAGTGAGCATTACACAAATTTCTCAAAGTATGAGTCTTGGATGAACAAAAATGTTTCCTTTCGGCACAAAATGTCACAGAATGTGGTATAGTGAACCATTTTAAATGAAGAGTAGTATGTCCAAGCCACTAATGAGGTCGTGCAAAAGGTTAGGATGTGGATGCATACAACTTGGTGTAGACAGAAAAATAAGAAATAAAAATGTGTTCCATTGATGTAATACATAGAGAGCTAGAGTTGAAAGTAGGCAACAAAGTATGCTTGAAGGTAGCCTCGATGAACAACATAATAAGTTTCAGATGAAGCACGAGTTAAGTCCATGCTTTAGCAGACCTATCGAAATGTTAGATTGGATCGTACCAGTTGAGGATATTTGGTAAAACCACCACACCTAAATGGTGTGAAAGTTCTCTATTTATAATCATTTAGAGAATAAAAAATTACAAGGGTATGGAAAAAGTAATAAATAGAAGAGCAATAAATGGATATAAGATGTTTGCCTATAATAGAAAGGAAAATATGATACCTACCATAAACCATAATGGAAGACAAATATGATATTTATGGTAAGCCGTAATGGAAGACAAATATCTAGATATTCGGCTATAATAAAAGATCGAATATGATATATATGGTATATAATTCAATACTAAATATTTTTAACACCCCCCACAAGCTGAGCGTCAGATTTGAACGAACGTGAAGCTTGGATATGAAAAATTCAAAGAGAGGTCGAGAAACACTTTTTGTGAATTTGTCAGCAATTTTGTTCGAAGGAGACGTCTAATTGGGTGGCATAGTATTTTCTTGATGATCTAAAACTGTAGCGGCAATGGCTCCAATGAGAATATGTCTACCCCACAAAGTAGGAGGAGGAAATGGAGAGGAAGAAGGAGAATATAGAGAGAGGGCTATCGGAAGGGCCTTGGTCAAGTAACAAATTGAACAAAGAAGAGAGAGAATAAAAAATCTCCATAAGAATTCCTACAAATCTAACATTAGAAGATATAGAAATTGCAATTTAAAATAGAATGAGAATGAATCGAAAGAGAGTATGGAAATGGAGAAAGAGGCAGGAAGAAATTGGAAAAATAGAAATTGACGGGTCAAAGAGAAAGTCAATAAAGAAGACACCAACAGGTGATCGATAGAGAGCAAGATTAGAGAAACAATCATTGGTTGTGGGCTATAGAGACACAAGGCAAAGGCTTCAGAATTAGAGTGGTGGCTCTATTATGAGAAAAGGGCAAGAGTGAGGAAGAAGAGGGCAGAAACTTGAGAATGCAAACTCTGTGGTGTATTTGCGACGAAGAAAGAAAGAGAGGGACGGAGATGGAGTGGTGTCTGCGTCTTGTGGACTGGTTTGCTATTGAGAAAATGAGTATGAGTAAGAATATCTCAAGCATATTTTGCAATTGGAGTTTGCCCTGGTGACTCCAAAAGAGTAGTAGACAGAGCTGGTTGAGAAGTAGTCAGCGCCATAGCAGGTGGTGAAGTTCCAATAGACGGAGAGGAATTGACGAAGACGATGTTGAAGCCCAAAGAGTTGTCCCAATGGGTGAAGGAGCCAATTTTGGTGAGGAGGCTGGCTGCGACTTGATTGGCGAAGAGGTCAGCACGGCGCCCGGATCCCAAAGGTAAATCTCTGCTGAAGGTCAGTACTTGAGATTTCGTATATTTTTTATGAGAAAGCTTATGAGGATCCTGAGGTTAGGGTTTGTGTAAAGGATGAAGGACCGATTGGAAAGAAAATGAAAGAGGCTATGTTGGTTAGGGAGAAACCGGTTGTGTTGGAGAAGGTGATGTTGTATGTACAGAGTATGGCGAAGGGTTGACCTGCAAAGGATGATTTGGAGGTCAAAAGGGTGGAGCCGAAGAGTAATCAATCGGCTCCGCCTATGGCAGCCATGGAGACTACCACTACAGCATCAAAGCCAGTAGTGGTGGTGGAGAAGAAGATGGTAAAGAATTTAAAAGCCATTGAAAATAAAGATTCGGGGTTCGTAAACTGAAAGGCTCTTGTACCATGAGAATATTTGTTAAAATCACCACACCTAAATGGTTTAAAATTTCTATGTTTATTATCATTTTGAGAATCAAATAAATTACAAGGATATGGAAAAATCAACAAATGGATACAAAATATTTGACTATAATAAAATATCAAATATGATATATAGTCAACTATAATTCAATACTAACTATCCTTAACACTACTAACATACAGGTTCCCCTACCACAGTCCATCTTTACCTTATATAACATATGTCACATATTCATGCTTCGTAAATACATGACCGACTTAATGCACATTCTAGACCATAAACCTTTCCAGATAGACAAGGACCAAAGTTATTGCGAGATTAAAACCCTTTCGAGGACGATTTTTTTTAGAGGTATATGATGTAACAACCATAAAAAAAAAAAAAAAATAATAATAATAATAATAATAAAATAAAAAATAAGAAAAAAATTGGAAGGGATTTTTTACTTTCCATTAACCTCTCACAACTTCTTCCCTAAAATACTTCTCGGTCTTTTATCCTCTGCTTAGTAACTAGATCTACTCCCACTAGGGTACTAACATATAATACATGCAATAAGGGTTCTACCGTGAATCCGGCTTGACTAACAAAAGACATGGATATAAACGTATGCATAGAACTACAATCAAATATCGTTAATGCATAGTAACTTAGTATAGATAGCATACCTGTCACCATGGTGTCAAATGTTCCAGCATCCCCACTGGTGGATGCATACTCCTTTGCTTGCAAGCGGGTTGGCACAGTTCGCTCGCCACTTCCTAAACCTCTAGTTGGTTCTATTGGACTCTTGGTACCCTTCCCAATATAGTATTTGGTCGTTTGATGTTCACGACCACATCTGAGCATATCCTTGAGCCTGCCATACATTTATCTCAGTGTTGTTTTCCGCATTAGTGGCATCGTAGCTTCTCATGTTCCTGACCCCTCTCTTGGTGTCTGTGTAAATGTTGGGCAGGATGCCTATCAGCGTATTAAGGCCTTCGTGTTGATGGTCGATAGTCTGTCCCTCTAGGCTCATATGATCGCTTCCTTCCGATAGTGACCGCTGGTTCTCGATGTCTTTCCTCTTGAGACTTTTTCAGGGATTTTTGTCGTTGTTAGTGCCTCCTCATACATCTTTGGGTTTATGGCTTCCACCATGTGGCAGACCTACAAGGCTAGGCCCCAAAAAAAAAAAAAAAAAATTATATGTCATCTTTTGTTCAGTATCAACCAATGACAGCGTAAACCTTTTTAATCTCATAAGTCCTCTGTCATATTTGTCCACTGAGTGTCCACCCTGAGTCAGATTGATGAATTTCTGCTCTTTCTTAAGACACACCGCTTTGGGATAATACTTCTTTAGGAAAGCCTCCTTAAATTGATCTCACGCCATGATTCTCCCTCTTGGATTAATATTATCCTTATTGTCCGTCCACCATACTTACACGTTCTTTCGCAGCATAAATGACGCACAAGGTACCTTCTGGTTGTTCAGACATTCCATTGACATAAATATGATTTCCATGGACGAAATCCACATCTAAACTTCTGTTGAATCTCTCGTAGTACTAGTGAATTGGTGCGAATCATACCGCTTGAAGTCTCGTTGCCAGTTCGCTCCTCTAGTAGATTGCAAGTGTTGGATTGTTGGGTAATCATTATGGCATGCATCATAGGATGTTTTTCATTAGAATTTTTACTTGCTTTATTTATTATTGTTCTTGTCTAGTTTTAAATATGTTTTCAAACTCGTAAGTCCATGACAGTGTTTTAAGTTGAAGTAATGTTAAGATAAAGATTATGTTTCACGATGATGTTTTAAATGTTTCTTCCACACAAGAGCATAGAATATGATGATGGTAGTGACTTTAGGTTAGTAAAAATCTAGGGCCATTATATGTGATGTGCTGATGATGTGATTTATGTTATGGTGTAATACGTTCGGCGATATAATACATGATGAGACATGCATTATGATATGATGTGATATGTCTATGACATCATGTCTATGATATGATATTTCTATGATATAATATGTTGAAGGACATGTTATGTGCATGGTACGACATAATATGATGTATGATAGGAATGATACGGTATTCAACCCCGATACATGTCTTAAAGACAATGTTGAAAAATGATATGATATGAAGGAAAATGGAAGGAGTTTTTTAGATGCATCAGGGAATGTCTCCTTTTACGATGGTACAAATGCGTACGTCATGAGACAAGAAAATGATCATTATTTCTAACATAATGTTGCATGATCATGATCATGCCTCGCAAGGCACTCGGGATTTGCTGACCTCCGGACGTCTAGCTATGGACAACCAGCTCGACTATGATGGGTCTAGGGGGCGTGTGAACCGCCTGAAGACTCACACTTGCACGCACATCCAATTTTGTACACACTGGAGGCCACCCCTACGATGGTTTTAATGATAGGTCCCTAAGCATGAGTTGCATGTGTTTGCATTCCGTGACCCTAATAGTGGAGTCACTTATTGAGTATTTCCTAAAATACTCAAGTCGTGTGCCACTTCTATTACAGGTAAAGGCAAGACACCCCTGTTGAGCTGACGACGACATCGCAAGTAAAGACCATGGCACATGCATAGAATAATGGTATTTCATTTCTTAGACTTTAGGTTAGTACACGGTGTTTTTACTTTTAATGTTTATTTTTTCGATTCAATATTTGGTTATGTTGTTTTAAATATATTTTCGAACACGTAAGTCCATGACAGTGTTTTATGATAAAGTTTTAAATATTTATTTCCGCGTAAGAGAGTACGTTGTGATGACGATAGCGACTTTAGGTTAGTAGAAATCTAGGGTTGTTACAGTTGGTATCAGAGTTCTAGGTTATAGATTCTGTAGACTAGCCTACGAGATAGGCTTGACATGTTCCATGGTCCCACATCTTATGCCCCCCGATCAACATCAGGTATGTCATGGATAAGATAAGAAAAGGAAATGTTGTTGATTTTGTTGAGTTTTATGTCCTAAAACTTAGTTTGTAAACAAAAAACATATTCTATTTTCAATAAAGTTATTATTGTTGTTTATTCAGTAAATAATGTTATAGTATGATTACTTGAACTATATGTTATAGTTTAAATCCAATAAACTAAGAACACTCTGGCTATAGTATGATTACTTGAACTATATGTAGAGACATAAGAGTGGATCAATTTCAAGTATATAGTCAAAATGATCTATAGTATAAGGATAAGGCTGAGTACCTTATTCTGGGGACACTATGGATGCGGCCCACTTTTGTATATGATATAAACAATGTGATCACTAAATTGTACATGTGGAGACATTTGAGTGGGGGCGTCCTATGCAATGAGTATTGCATAAGATCGGACCATGAAGAAAACTACTCTCACTTTATAATGTCGTTTACTGTTGAGACTGATTTTCTTTTCATTCGATAACCTAGGTGACTCGATTTTAATCCTGAGCTAACTATGAACTCCTGTTTATTCGGAATTATCATTAGATTTGCACGGGTGAGAGTGGCTTTAGTTCGCCGACTCAATAGGCCTCCCATTTCAGGGGTAAGACTGGGTGAATGACTGGGGACGTGGCGTGCAAGATGGAATTCACTCCTACCCACTTTTAGGGATAGAAGAGAGGTAGTTCCCTTAAGCACCGACTCCAGGTCTTGAACAAGGGGCCCCACCCTCTCATTAGCCTAAGAGGGATTCGGTTTACTGGTTGGACCACAAACCAATTGTGCATTAGAGGATCAGTGAGACATAAGGAACAAGAAGTAACTTTAGGGGTAAAACGGTAAATTGACCCAACTCTAGTTACGAACAACCTGTGAAGGATCGACTTACTAATCATGGTTATATCAAATGGACAGAAATATATCTATAGTGAGGGGAGTGCAACTACTAGGCTTTAGTGGAGTGTCCGAGTTGTTAACAAATGTTGGTTAACAAGGTTAATGAGTTTAACCGGTTAATCTTGGATCGTTGGAGCCCATGATCTATAGGTCCATTAGGTCCCTCTGCTAGCTCATATCGGACTAAGCCATAGAACAGTGTGGCGAGTGAGTTCGAAGTGTTCGAATTCAAATTAGGGAATATGCGCTACACATATACGATATATTTAACCGCATTTTTGTTTTATTTACGAATTAATCAAAAAGAGAGAATCTGAGATATTTAAATAAGATTTAAATATCTTAATTAATTATGTGTCGGAATTGATTGGGATTGACATTTGAGTTAATATTAAATATTAATTAAATAGTTTAATGAATCATTTAATGTTACTTTCATTTGAAATTCATTATTCAAATTAATTGTTGAATTAAAATGAAGAAAGTCAAAATGTTGACTTCATTTAATGGAAAAATTCATGTAGTGGAATTTTGAGGTGTCCAAATTTGGTTAACTCTAACATGCATGCTTGCCACATAATCCCAAACATTTGAGTGGAATTTTAAATGCCAACATTTGGTGATCTCAAATTTGCATGAACATGCAAACATGACTCTTTAAATAGAGTGATCATGGTACATGGAAGGTCTTCTTCTTCTTGGTGAAAAACCTTGAGAAAAACCTCTCACAAACACTCTCTTCACATATACAAAATCCCTCCCAAGTTTAGTCACTCACAGGATTCCACAATCCCGTTCTATGGTCGGAGGATAGTGGAGAAGACACTAGTGGTGGTTTGAAACCGGTTCGTGAGGAAAAAGGAGTTTGAACTACAAAAGGTTAGTATCTAAACTCATTAAGTTTTAATACTTATGAACATGCTGGTTATTTACTATAATTGATGTTCTAAAAGTGCCTAGGATCCAAATTGCTTCCGCATGTGTTATATTAACACCATCAGATTTCATATGTTGTTACTGCTTGGTCCTTATTAACTATAACTTCTAATTAAATTTTGACACCATTGACTGTATTATTCTTGACTTAGTTATATGTTTATTTTAATACAGAGTTGGTATGATTTACCCCGCATGGAATATGAATGTTCATTAATATATTGATAGTGTTTAGATTAGTAAGGTTTGTACCATGAATGGGAGCTAGAGTTTAGTATTTTATGTATGAAAATGATTTTTCTAACAAAGGTTAGATGTTTCAGTCAGACGTCTTGAACAGAGTTAAAATAAGCAATGTTATGACCGTAGAGATGGGAAAAAATGTATCAACGTATACTGACGATTAAATAGCTTCAAATGAAAACGACCAAGAAAACTTGATAGACGACAACATCTTATAGTCTGCTAGAGATATTAAAAGTGGTAGTGTCCAAAGGAAATTTCATCACTATGAAGTAGGTAAATATGAAATTTAAATATCAGTGTGAAAAAAAAAAAAAAAAAAAAGAGCTAACACAGTAAAAGTTGAAACATTGTATACCTAAACTGATTTATGAATGAATTTAATGTGAGCTAAGCTCAAGAAGTCGTGAGATGTAGAAAACCTCCCTGCCTAACACTTTGAAAATTTTTAAAGTTACAATCAAGCCACATTGTGGATGAGATATTATGATCATGATCAAAGTTTGATAAATATTTATAAACATGGATTGGAGTTTGAGATTTTTAAGATATCTTAAATTTAGGAATGATTTAAGATTGATTTGGGAGGAGTCACAATATTAAAAAAATAAAAAATATAAAAAAGCCCACTTTGGTTGTGTTGCCTTTTCATACAACGAATGAAAAAAATGTTAAAATGAGACCTTGAAGACGTATGGACAAAAAAGTTCATCATTGGACCTTTAGCTAGGCTTGAAAAAAATTGACTTGGAGGACAATGTAATGAAGGAAACTGATTAAACTATTGATCTTAATTGAATGAGGAGACGTATGTTACAAGGCCATTGAAATATGTTGAGGATTTAAACCAAGATTTGCAGTGGTAAATAACCAAAATATCCCTATAAGAATTCTAAGATGTTTTCAAGATCTTAAATACTCAAAATACTACGAAAATTTATGAGACTCGTTTACAATATAACGGTAAGTAGGAAAGATTTTAAGGAGATTATAACAACTTAGGGATATGAGCTAAGAGAAAAAGTATGTAACTACCCCTCAAGACACTCGATAAGAAAGCAAGGTTTTTATGAGTACCAAGTGACAAGATACTTATAAAGATTTATGCATGTAGAAAAATATTTATGACGCATATGGATTAGGGTGTACTTGTTAAGAAATATTCTTTAGTTGTACTTCAAGACTTAACAAAAAACTCTTGAACGAGAACCCGAGATATTTTAAAGGCCTCCCGATGAGTAGTGCAATATGGTCTTACGACAATGACTACGTCGTAGGAAACGTATGAACACCTAGGTGTAGGTACTTAAACTATGTCACAAGGAACCCGTGAATCCTTGGACATAGGTATGTAAATTGTATCGCACCGAACACATGAAGCTTTGGATGCAAGTATTAAGACTATGTCACAGGGAATGCATGAAGCCTCGTGCAGTTATTTATTAAATATAAGTAACAAATTAAGGCAACAAAAGTCAAGAGATAGGAATTGAAGAAAGTTCTCTAAGTATAGGAGTTGAAGAAAGATAATGTTTCAATGATTTTCTTTAAGTTTGAATGTGGTAGTTAAGAGTGACTGTGAGGTCTTTTAACTCATTAATGCCCACAACTTGTATAATTTAATGAACTAGATCTTCCAAAGGGAGTATGGTCTTTTAACTCATTAATGTCTTTTAACTTATCTAGTTTAAATTTTTAGAGTTCAGTTTAAATTATTTATGTATAACTAGACTTAACAAGTTTAAAATAGTAAGAGTATATTTAAATTATTTTATGCAAAATTAGGTTTAGTTAGGCAAGATTGTTCTAAAAAAAATAAAAAATTAAAAAATTAAAAAAATTAAAAAAAAATAATAATAATAATAATAATAATGGTTAGTTTTAATCGGAGTTAAAACCACTTAAAACTGGTGTTTAGACACTGAAAGGCACTATGAATTTGGGAGTTCTTTATTGAAAAGAGGATAATCGAGAGTTAACACGGAAAGGCACTATGGATTATTCACTATGCTATGCAATCATTTTTAAAAGTTTATGCATATACTTTAATATAAATATATATTTTTATACTTCTACGTTTGAATTCCCACCTATCATACTATGATAGAAAGTATGGAGACCTGATCAATAACTGTGTGGTCACGTGCATTGAGATACTTCTCCATTATAGTGAGTACGGACATGTACACCATAATACTGATTGTGACCATCATGTTCGCCATAATGCTACGACGACTGCTATTCCCTCTAGGTGTCCAGCAATATCCCATCAGCGAGTGCTAGCCATCCAGCAGGCCTAGGAGGCGTACGAGCCCATCTGGTGGATTCACGTTCGCACGTGTGGGCCATGTGTAAAGAAGTATTACACATGATGTTTTAAATGATAGGTCCCACCATGTTGTATGTGACTCCATTTCATAACCCCAATTTCAGAACCATGGAACTTGTGCTGGTTTAAATTGCATTTTATTTATTTTATAGTCCTTAAGTTAGATTAGGACATCATTTTAATCCTTTTTTTGTTTTATCCAAATTTCATGTAGTTTATTTTTAGTTGTTTTGTTTTAAGGTTTTATTATGTATGTTTAAGTCTATGACATCGTGTGTTATGAATTATTTAAATGAAAGTTTTCACAAAAGAAGGTCATTCATATCGTAGCGACTCTATTTCAATAGAAAAATAGGGTCATTGCAGTTGGTATCAGAGTCCTAGGTTATAGATTTTGTTGACTAGCATACGAGGTAGTTTTAGTACGTTCCATGGTCCCACTGCTGATGCTTCGTCGCTATCAAGTATGTCATACGTAAAATAATAAAAAAGATATTGAATGTTATTGTCAAGTGTGCTATTGTTAACTGAGTCGTGTGTTTATCATGATATAGTGTACGACATATTTTTTGTACCGAGAGATCCTCACTTAAGAGTAATTACGTGTTGATTATAGATCATGTCACCTAGAGGACGTGGAAGAGGGCATAGGGGAAGAAGATGACCCCCAGTTAGAGGATGGGGTAGAGGTAGAGGGAGTCCACCTCGTGAAGGATCAGTAACTCAAACTGACACAGCAGTGCCACCCCCAGTGGCACCGACAGCTAGAATGGACCCCATGACTACCATGATGTGGGAATCATTCTAGGTTGGGATGCAAATGGTGGTGCCCACCTAGCAAACCAACAATACGCAGTCATTGCGAGAAGCGCTAATGCAGGATTTCAAGGGGTAGATCCTCGTACCTTTAATGGTGCCTCACGAGACCCAACAAAGACACAATTGTGGCAATCATCAATTAAGACAATCTTCTTATTAATGAACTTTTTGGATGATCAAAAGGTGACATGTGCATCATTTATGTTGAAAACTGATGCAGAGTTATGGTTGGGGTATAATCGGGAGATTCTCAGCCAAGAATGGAAGTGTGATACAATAAATATATTTTTCGCTTTTATGTTTAATATAGTTAATACATTAAATATTAATGTGAACACGGAAGATTATTATTATTATTATTATTATTTTTTGTCTATTTATATGTAGTATATCTAATATATTCCATAAACACTTTAAATTAAATATATTTTTCTCTATTTGTATTTAATATATTAAATATTTATTTGAACCCTCTAAATTAGATATATTTTCTTCGCTATATTTAATATATCTAATATACTAAAATATAATTTTTCTTTTAACTAAATTGAACCTTTTAGTGTTATGAGTTAGCAAAGAGACCTTATGAACATATACATTATAAGATTCAATGACCCAAAATTAAATAATTAAACTCTTTAATTAATAAATTTTTATTGTTAACTATAGGTCACTCAACTATATATTTAGAGTTGCAGTTTTATGCACGGTAGAAGAAGTCGTGTCAATTGATATAATCATTACAAACAAGTCAACCATTGCACTTCATACATTCCAAGCAGCATAGTCTCAATACCTACATTCAAGGCTTCATACGTTCAAAGCTACGTAGTCTAAATCATGAACATGCTATATCGTGGGAGGTCTTATGAGTTTCTTGAGTTTCTTAGTTTAAGGACCTTGGTCTCTTATTCTTGAGTGGTACCTAATGTTTTTTTTACCTTGGTAGTTGTAGAGCTTGTATAGTATTTTTCTTGGTTCTCAGTCTTCAACCTTATGTAAATTCTAAGGTTTGTAATTTTTGGAAACATAAGTCGTATCATGCATTCTTAAGCTCTACAAAACTTAGTAACATGTCTAAGTCATTTAGAATTTCATGAAGTCATAATGAGTTCTTTAGATATTTATAGAAGAGTCTTGAGTTTTCGGAAGAATTACTTGAGGTAATCCCTTTAAACATTTCTTAGGCTCTAACTTGGTCTGGGTTTCAAAATTGTTCTAATTAACTTGTATTAAGAAATTTGATTTAGGATATAAGATTAGTTATGAAATATATTTTATAGAGCGGTACCTAGGATTTTCCTCCCTTTTAGAAATTGGTTGTCAGTGCATGGGGGAATGTACTAATTTTTTTTTATAGTATATCCTATAGAACCAATTAGTTCATTTAGTGTTGTGGATCAATGTTACTAGCCTTCTCCGCATCATTTAGCCCGTCCGACGGATTTCTTGAGTGTTTGCATTTATTTATGGCATGAATCGAAGCATGGGTCTAGCTTATTGATACGTTCTCGAAATGCCCCCTTAAATCAATTTGATTTCTTTTTTACCAACAAAAACACGTGCTTGAAAATAAATATAGTTATTGCGAATAAAAATGAGACAATGAGATTATGGATTTCTCTTATTTCTATGATTTAGTTGGTTGCTTGTATTTTATTTAAACGTCATGAACATTAATGAAATTTAGACTTTCGATCCCAGTTATGTTTCTCATTATTAGCATGGTATCAAAGCTTCTCATTTTTAACGACTTGAAATCTTACAAATATCTTTATGACCCTACAAATAGGCTGTGTAAGAAGTAGTAAGTCACTTAGAGGGGTTTAGACCTTGAAATACCTTAAAAGGTCATGGGGGCATTTTGGTCATTTAACCACCTCTGAAAATGCTCCAATTCCTTTTAGACTTTAGTATGTCATCCATCATTAAAAAAAAAAAAAAAACAATTAGGGTCTACTACAAAGTTTCATAGCATTTAAAGGTCATTTAGATCATGAACCGAAGGTAAGTTGCCTTGGGAGCATTATGGTCATTTTATACCGTTATTTGGTTTACTACTCAACTTTGTGCAATGACTACCAAATTGCATATATAATCTGAACATACCATAGTATGCTCAGAATTAAAAGTTCATGGGCAGCGGAATTCATTTAGTGGGTTATTTTGATGTTACTTAAATCTCAAGAAATTTGATCCGTTTAGGGTCTTAACTCATGGTTCTTAATATTTTTCTTTCATATATCTTTAATTCATACTTGGTTTAATGTTTATATAAAAATTCAAGCAATTCCTACAAGTATTTCTTAAGAAAATTCGGATGGTTATTTACCTCGTAGTTGACGTACGGGACCTCCGTTCTCGAGAAATTGGTATCCCAATTGCTTCAAATTTTCTTTGACACAATCCTTGGGGTGTCAAGTTTCTATAACCATAAATTTTTCATGACAAATTGTCTAGAAGAGGATTAAAATTAAGAAAAATTGAGGGAGGGTCACGGTTCGGATTGACATGGGGTTTCAACTGAACTGGCCACGTCATCATCCTCTTCTTCTGTAAAGAGGAAGACGCGCATGTCCAATAGCACCGCCATTTTAAAACGCCTCTCACCTGCTCTAATCATGACATTGCTCTCCTTGATTTCTTCATGAAACTTAAAATGGAGTTACAAGGAAGAGCTTGGGATTGACTTCATACCTTCTCGAATTGTAGCCTAAGATATTTGCCTCCAAAGTTGGTTGGAAAACTAATACTTCCCTGTAGTTAAATGAATCAGTTTGAACGAACGTCTTTAAGTGTGTGGCATTAATGTTTATAAATTCTTCTCAATCTACCGCTCACCCAAAAAAGCAGAGAATTGACTTGTTGGGCAACTCGATCGAAGAAGTTTTAGCTCTAGATTTCTCTCCTATCTCTCTTCCCTCCTCTTTAGATAGAAGAATCCAAGAATGAAGAAAATAGGGGAAGAGAGAGAAGATATGATCCAAAATTTTGAGTCACATTCTTACCCTATATTCTATCCATTTCAATTTTGTATGAACATTTTCTAACTCCAAAAATTTTTCTTACCATTCTATCTTTTTTAAACTTTTTTGATTGATGATGTTACTATTTTTACAAAACGCGTACGCTATGAATATGAAGATGATGATCATCATCATGCCTCGCATAACACTCGAGATTTGCTAACCTACGAACGTCTGGCTATGGACAATTAGCCCGACTATGGTTGGTCCAGGGGGCGTGCGAATCATCTGAAGACTCTCGCTCGCACGCACATCTAATTATGTCGGAACTAGAGGTCACCCCTATGATGGTTTTAATGGTAGGTCCTTAAGTATGAGTTGCATGTGTTTGCATTTCGTGACCCTAATAGTGGTGAGTATCGTTAGATCGACATAGGACACAACCCTAAGAGCATGAAAATGATATTAATATAAATATCCATGAGTATGTGTTACCTAGAGTAACAAAGAGATGAGACTAGAGGGGTGTGTTAGAAAAGACATTATGATGGATTTAGAGGAACCTCATGCATGTTGTAAGTTCATAAGCATAGGGATACTTCCCCTAGAGATGATGAGCGCGAACGCACACAATATGATGATGAGTGCGAATGCGCACAGATGAGGTTGTTCATGAGGCGCATGACACTGTGGGGTTACGCTAACCTTAAAACATCACTACAGATTAGCTTGACCAGAGGGTCCAGGGGGTGTGTGAGCGCCCTAGAGATTCACAATCGCACATGTGAATTGTGTGTAGGAAAGTACTACACATCCAATTTGTTCGAGACTGGAGGCCACCCCTATGATGTTAGAGATAGGTCTATAAATCATGATTGCATGTGTTTGCATTTGCATGACCCCCTATAGTTAGGCAACTTACTGAGTATTCTTCGAAATACTCTAGCCGTGTGCCATATCATTTTTTAGGTAAAGGCAAGGCGCACTTGTATGGAGTATGGCGGCATCGCAAGCAGAGACTGTGGCACGTGCATGTGGTAGATTCATATTTAAATTTCTAGGTTTAGGTTAGAATAGGTTGTTATGCATTTCATTGTTTTAAATAACTTCCTATTGCTCTTATTTTCTCTAAATTTTAGTATTTCGTATTTAAATACGTAAGACCATGACTGTGTATCTAGATAAGATGTTGTTTTAAGCGTTTTTCAAAGTTTACGTTATAAATGATGTTCATGTAAGAGTTATATTTCCACATTATAGAGGAGCATGAGACGTTAGTAGCGACACTAAGTATGTGAAAATTTAGGATCGTTACAGTTGATATCAAAGCTCTAGGTTTTAGATTCTATAGACTAGCCTACGATGTTGGCTTGACACATTCCATGGTCACAACGTTGATGTCTCGTCACCGTCAGGTACGTCTTGCATAAGATAAGAAAAGAGAAACATTTTCGAACTCGCATGCATTTTTCTGTTGATATTACTGAAATTGTTGTGATATTTCATGTATTTATTATAGAGTATGATGTGATTTGTTGTATGTTGAGTAATTTTGTTTGCAATATGATGTGACTTTAGTATATGTATTTTTAATAATATATATGCATAGTGGTGAACCTTAGATTTAAGAGATGCTATCTTGGTTTCTAGAACCATGCTGTCTAGACCACGCAAAAGAGTAAGACAAGGAAGGGGACGATCTCCTATTAGAGGTAGAGGACGAGGTGAGGCTGAAGAGAGTCCACCTCAAGAAGGATTAGAGACGGGGTTTGAATTAAAACCCTTATTGCATGAAATGTCTATATGCACCCCTTCGGGGGTAGACTTAGTAGCTAGGGATAGAGTAAACAATGACCAAGTAATCATAAGTAGTCTCGAGGATGAAAGCAAAGAAGTTAGTCCAACAAGACGGATGGGCTATATTAGCATGTGTCGTATACGTAAGAGGAAAAGAAAAGACTCTAGAAAACGTGCCAATAGTAAACGAGTTCCAAGATGTATTTCCGAACGATCTACTTGGAATACCCCCTTCATGAGCGATCGACTTCGTCATCGAACACAAGCTAGGACCTAGGCCTATTTTCAAAGCACCTTATCACATGGTGCCAGTAGAGTTGAAGGAACTCAAGGCGTAATTACAAGACTTACTGAATAAAGGGTTTATTCGACCTAGCGTATCCCCCTAGAGTGCGCCAGTGTTGTTTGTTAAGAAGAAAGATGGATCGATGCGTCTATGCATCAATTAAAGAGAGCTAAATAAGAGAACCATAAAGAACAAATACCCTCTGCCTAGAATGGAAGACTTATTCGATCAACTCAGAGAGGCAACGATATTTTCTAAGATAAATCTGCGGTCAGGTTACCATTAAATAAAGATTAAAGAAAAAGACATACCAAAGACAGCATTTAGAACAAGGTACGATCACTATGAGTTAGTTGTGGTGTCATTTGGCTCACCAATGCTTCAACTGTGTTAATAATGTTAATTAACCGAGGGTTCAAGGATTGTCTTGACACTTTTGTGATCGTGCTCATTGATGATATCCTAGTGTACTCGAAAATAGACCAGGAACACTTCTGAAAAGTCCTAGCGACCCTAAGAGAGAACAAGTTATACGCGATGTTCTCAAAGTGTGAATATTGGTTACGACAAGTCTTTTTCCTAGGACACATGGTGACAAAGGACGGAGTATCCGTAGATCCCATTAAGGTCGAAGCGGTCACAAAGTGGGAACGCCCAACTACGATAACATCAGTACAGAGTTTCTTAGGACTTGCAGGATACTATCGATGGTTTGTGCAGGACTCCACTAGGATAGCCTCGCCTTTGACACAGTTAACGAGAAAAGGGGTTTCATTCATATGGAATGATGCTTGTGAGGCAAGCTTCCAGAACCAAAAAGAGAGATTGGTAACAGCCCAGGTACTCACAGTACCTGAAAGCTCAAAAGGGTACGTAATCTATAGTGACGCGTCCAAGAAGGGACTAGGATGTGTGTTAATGCAACATGTAAGGTTGTTGCATACTCGTCACGTCAACTAAAAGAATACGAAAAAAATTACCCTACCCACGACCTAGAGTTGGCCGTTGTAGTGTTCGCACTAAAAATTTTGCGACACTTCTTGTATGAAGAGAAACTCAAAGTTTTACCAACCACAAGAGTTTAAAAAATTTCTTTACCTAGAAAGAGTTAAATATGAGGCAGAGAAGGTGACTAGAATTGGTGGGACTACGATGTAGATATCCAGTACCACCCTGGAAAAACAAACGTGGTCACAGACGCTTAGAGTAGAAAGACGGCCTACTCTTCGGCCTTCATTACAAGGAAAGTAAGGGTACAAATAGAATTTGAGCAAGCCAGCACAGCTGTAGCGAGCGAGGGAATCATAGCACAGCTGGCCAGACTCATAGTGAAACCTACTCTTAAGCAGAGAATTATTACCTCCCAACGAGAGGATCCTAACGTACAGAAAGTCCTAGGCTAGCTAGACGAAAGTCCAGTAGATGAATTCTCAAAGTCCTTAGATGAAGTACTATTGTATTAGGGACGCCTATGTGTCCTAGCAATAGAGGAGTTAAGGAAAGAGATACTGACGGAAGCTCACACCTTGCCATTTGCCATGCACCCAGGAGGTACTAAGATGTACCAAGATTTAAAACAACATTTCTGGTGGAAGAGCATGAAGAGGGACGTGACCAAGTTTGTGAGAAAGTGCTTAGTTTTTCAACAAGTGAAAGCTCCTAGACGAAAGACAGCGGGGATGTTACAGCCCGAAAGTATATCGGAGTGGAATTGGGAAAACATAGCAATGGACTTCATAGTAGGATTACCCGAAACGCTTAAAGGCTATACAACGATTTGGGTAATTATCGATAGGTTGACCAAGTCAGCACACTTCTTACTTTAAAAAGGCACATATATAGTTGATAACTAGGCACAACTGTATGTGAAGAAATAATAAGACTTCATGGAGTTCTAGTGTCTATAGTGTCGAATCGAGATCCATGCTTTACGTCAGCGTTTTGGCGCAGATTTCAAAAAGTGTTGGGTACTCGGCTCGACTTTGGCACCTCCTTCCACCCCCAAACAGATGAAAAAACTGAGCACAAAATCTTAGAGGAAATTCTATGTTCTTGCATATTAGACTTTTAAGGGAAGTTGCACTTTCAAGCCACTATTTGAATGACTCCGTTCAAGACCCTTTATGGGAAACGGTGCAGGTCCGCGCTATATTGGGATGAGGTAGGTGAGAGAAAGCTAGTAGGACCCGAGCTAGACCTAGTCGCCAATGCGACTATCCAAAAAATTTGAGCGAGAATGTGTACCGCTCAAAGTAGACAAAAAAAAAAAAGTTATGCTGATGTAAGACGTAGAGACTTAAAGTTTGAGGTAGGGGACCAAGTATTCCTAAAGGTATCACCCATGAGAGGCTTCCTGAGGTTCAGACGTAAGGGCAAGTAAGTCCTAGATGCATTAGACCTGTCAAAATTGTCGAGTGAATTGGTATTTAGTGTATAAGTTAGTCCTACCTCCCTCCCTCTCAGAAGTACACGAGGTAATTCACGTGTAGATGTAGAGTAAATATATGACGGACCCTATACACATAATAGACTACGAGCCCCTTCCACTCAATGAAGATTTGAGTTACGAGGAAAACCAATAGAATTTTAACCCAAGAAGTAAAAGTGCTTACCAAACCAGGGACATTACGTTCGTTTTGGTGTTGTGTCGGAGCAACCATATCAAGGGGGACACGGTGGGTGTAGGAGGATGAAATAAGAGAATAATACCCCGAGTAAGTACACGAGTTTGAAAATTTCAAAGACGAAAGTTCTTTTTAGGGGTAAATAATGTAACAAATCTAAATTATATAAAAAAAAATAAAAAAATAAAAAAAAACTTAGTTGCCGATAATTCTGTGACCCGCGCGAAATCGTGTTCCTCGACCCCTCACAACGCCTCCTTCAACCTTCAACCATCGCCATGATGGTGTTTATATAACATATGCGAAAGCAATTTGGATCTTAGGCACTTTTAGAACATCAATTATAGTAAATAACTAGCATGTTCATAAGTATTAAAACTTAATGAGTTTGAATAATAACCTTTTGTAGTTCAAATTCCTTTTTACTCACAAACCGGTTTCGAACCATCACTAGTGTCTTCTCCACTATCCTCCGGCCTTAGAACGGGATTGTGGAATCCGGTGAGTGACTAAACTTGGGAGGGATTTTGTATATATGAAGAGAGTGTTTGTGAGAGGTTTTTTTTCTCAAGGTTTTTCACCGAGAAGAAGAAGACCTTCCATGTACCATGATCACTCTATTTAAAGAGTCATGTTTGCATGTTCATGCAAACTTGAGATCACCAAATTTTGACACTTAAAATTCTACTCAAATGTTTGGGATTATGTGGCAAGCATGCATGTTTGAGTTAACCAAATTTCGACACCTCAAAATTCCACTAACATGGAATTTTCCATTAAATGAAGTCAACATTTTGACTTTCTTCATTTTAATTCAACAATTAATTTGAATAATGAATTTCAAATTAAAGTAACATTAAATGATTAATTAAACTATTTAATTAATATTTAATATTAATTCAAATGTCAATCCCAATTAATTCCGACACATAATTGATTAAGATATTTAAATCTTATTTAAATATCTCAGATTCTCTCTTTTTGTTTAATTCGTAAATAAAACAAAAATGCGGTAAAATATATCGTATATATGTAGCGCATATTCCCTAATTTGAATTCGAACACTTCGAACTCACTCGCCACACTGTTCTATGGCTTAGTCCGATATGAGCTAGCAGAGGACATATAGATCATGGGCTCCAACGATCCAAGATTAACCGGCTAAACTCATTAACCTTGTTAACCAACATTCGTTAACTACTAGGACACTCCACTATAGCCTAGTAGTTGCACTCCCCTCACTATAGATATATTTCTGTCCATTTGATATAACTATGATTAGTAAGTCGATCCTTCACAGGTTGTTCGTAACTAGAGCTTGGTCAATTTACCGTTTTACCCCTAAAGTTACTTCTTGTTCCTTATGTCTCACTGATCCTCTAATGAACAATTGGTTTGTGGTCCAACCAGTAAACCGAATCCCTCGCAGGCCAATGAGAGGGTGGGGCCCCTTGTTCAAGACCTAGAGTCAGTGCTTAAGGGAACTAGTCATTCACCCAGTCTTACCCCTAAAATGGGAGGCCTATTGAGTTGGCGAACTAAAGCCACTCTCACCCATGCAAATCTAAGGATAATTCCGAATAAACAGGAGTTCATGGTTAGCTTAGGATTAAAACCGAGTTACCTAGGTTATCGAATGAAAAGAAAATCAGTCTCAATAGTAAACGACATTATAAAGTGAGAGTGGTTTTCTTCGTGGTCTGATCTTATGCAATACTCATTGCATAGGACGCCCCCACTCACATGTCTCCACATGTACAATTTAGTGATCACATTGTTTATATCATATATAAAAGTGGGCCGTATCCATAGTGTCCCCAGAATAAGGTACTCAGCCTTATCCTTATACTATAGATCATTTTGACTATATACTTGAACTTGATCCACTCTTATGTCTCTACATATAGTTCAAGTAATCATACTATAGCCAGAGTGTTCTTAGTATATTGGATTTAGAATAATGATCGTAAAGTTCACTTTATTCAATAACAATTTTTACTGAATAAACAACAATAATAACTTTATTGAAAATAGAATATGTTTTTTGTTTTACAAACTATGAATTTCAGGACATAAAACCCAACACGCCACACGAACGTCAACAACCTCCCCAATGTTGAAATTGAAATCGCTCTGATAGCAATTTGTTGAAATTGAAATCGCTCTAATACCAATTTGTAGAAAAATAAAGCCCCTCCGATACAAACTTGAGAAAAAAACGCTCGCTTTGAATCTAACTCATTTAGATAACTCTCACGAAACTTTAAAAGGGGTGTCAAAAGGGGAGAGAGACGAGACAAAGAAGTTCTCCAGGTTATTACACAATAACTCACAATAAATTGTTTCTGCTTTTCTTCTCTCTTTGGTTGTTTTTTTTTTGCTTTTCTTCTCTCTTTGTTTGTTTTTTCTCTGGGCACATTTTACACTATAAATAAGGCCTTACATGGCTAAGTTTAGCAGTAACTTTCCTCCCTTTTCTCTCTCCCAAAACCCTTTTCCCTCTCAAATTTAGCCCTTGCCCCTCTCAAATTTGGTAATGGTCTTTTAACCAAATAAGAAACAAAAAATCATAATTATTATTTTTTTTCTTCTCTCTACTGCATTTAAGTTTATTTCTCAACACCTAAACTGCTCAGAACAATTACAACCAAAGAAGAGATGAAAAAAATTCGAGAGAAGGAGAAAAGTGAAGAAAAGCTCCAACAGGGAAACCCGTGACGTCGAAACCCTCAGCCCCGCGTTTTAATCAAACAGATTAACCATGAAAGACCTCACCGACTTTAGTATATTCCCCAAAGAGGATTCACAATGTGCATCGTCGTCCTCGAAGAGAGGAATTCGAAAAATCGATCTTTTGGAAGAATTTCTGATCTACCTCCACAAACGTCCAACAACCACGAAACTAGGAAGCTTCATACCTCTGTAACCGTAGTTGGGTGTTCCCATTTAGTGATGACTTCTATCGTAGTGGATGAAAGAAAAAAAAAAAGTAACAGAATGGGAGAAGAAGCGTAGACACAAATTAATTTTCTTCTTTTTTTGGTGTCCTTAGAACTTGCACTATTTTCCTTATATAATAAAATTTTTACCCATTTCTACTACAAATTAGCAAGCACTCCACCATTCCTTCCACTCATATTATTCCACTCCCTAAAAACTAGTTCATTCCACAACTTCCAATATCTCCCGCCTTTTTTCATGGAGAAATAAGCAACAAAAATAAAATAAATACTAACCACTTATTTTTTTGTTTTTTAACCCAAAAAAAAAAACTTATAAATCAAAATAAAAAAAACCAAGTTTATAACCAAGAGTGGATTCCACTTAAATTGCATCTTTAGACACTACGTGTTCTAAGAATGAGACTTTTCATAGCCAAAATTCACATTTGAAAAACTTGGCCTACAACTTATTCTACCTTAAGATAGTTAAAGACTTTTCGGAGGTGTTCTTGATCCATTTTCAAGTATATTAGAATGTTGTCTATGAACACGATAACAAACATGTTTAGACATTCCTTGAATACATGGTTTATTAATTTCATGAACATGGTTGGGGCATTGGTGAGGCCAAATTACATCACTACAAACTTGTAGTGGCCATATCTTTTTCAAAAGCTTTTTTTGATACATCTCCTTCCTTAAAATTAATCTGATGATAGCTTTATTGAAGGTCTATCTTGGAAAATATTGTCGCCTCTCAGATCTAGTAGAATAAATCATTGATGCAAGGTAGTGGGTAGTTGTTCTTTATTGTTCTCTTGTTTTGCTCCCCATAGTTAATACATAGGCGCATCGACCCGTCTTTCTTTTTCACAAACAACACCGGCACACACCAACAAGATAAACTAAGTCGAATGAAACCCTTTTATAGTAAGTCTTGTAGTTGTAATTTTAGTTCCTTTAATTCTTTTGGAGCCATGTGGTATAGTGCTTTAGAGATAGGTCCAGTTCCTGGTTTGAGTTCTATCCCAAAGTCTACAGCTCATGAAGGAGAAACTCCTAGTAAATCCTATGGGAAGACACGTGGAAATTTGTTTACTGTGGATACCGTATCCATTGTTTTCTCTTTTCCTTTTACGTCCACTGTGCATGTTAGTATATCCCATCCTCCTTGTTGTACCAAGCGTTTGGCTTTCATCATCGACACTATCTTTGGGGTGACACCCGTACAGGTTCCTTTAAACTTAAAGTTAGGTCTAGTTGGTGGCGAAAAAACCACTTTCTTCTTGTGGCAATCTATACTTGCATAATTCTCGGCTAACCAAAGCATTCCTAATATGACATCAAAATCTGTCATACTCACTACTTTCAGGTTTATGCTTATAATATGTCCAGCTACTATTACTTGTCCGTCTTTTATCCTATGCTTAGTAACTAGATCTACTCCCACTAGGGTATTAACATATAATACATGCAATAAGGGTTCTACCGTGAATCCTGCTTGACTAACAAAAGACATGGATATAAACGTATGCATAGAACTAGAATCAAATATCGTTAATGCGTAGTAACTTAGTATAGATAGCATACCTGTCACCATGGTGTCAAATTTTCCAGCATCCCCACTGGTGGATGCATACTCCTTTGCATGCAAGCGGGTTGGCACAGTTCACTCGCCACTTCCTAAAACCTCTAGGTGGTTCTATTGGACTCTTGGTACCCTTCCCAATATAGTATTTGGTCGTTTGATGTTCACGACCACATCTAAGCATATCCTTGAGCCTGCCATACATTTACCTCAATGTTCTTTTCCGCATTAGTGGCATCAAAGCTCCTCATGTTCCTGACCCCTCTCTTTATCCTTGGTGTCTGTGTAAATGTTGGGCAGGACGCCTATCAGCGTATTAAGGCCTTCGCGTTGATGGTCGATAGTCTGTCCCTCTAGACTCATATGATCACTTCCTTCCGATAGTGACCGCTGGTTCTCAATGTCTTTCCTCTTAAGACTTTTTTAGGGATTTTTGCCGTTCTTAGTACCTCCTCATACATATTTGGGTTTATGGCTTCCACCATGTCGCAGACCTACAAGGCTAGGCCCCCCCAAAAAAAAAATTATATGTCATCTTTTGTTCAGTATCCACCAATGACGGCGTAAACCTTTTTAATCTCATAAGTTCTCTGTCATATTTGTCTACTGAGTGTCCACCCTGAGTCAGATTGATGAATTTCTGCTGTTTCTTAAGACACACTGCTTTGGGATAATACTTCTTTAGGAAAGCCTCCTTAAATTGATCTCACGCCATGATTCCCCCTCTTGGATTAATATTATCCTAATTGTCCGTCCACCATACTTACGCGTTCTTTCGCAGCATAAATGACGCACAAGGTACCTTCTGGTTGTTCAGACATTCCATTGACATAAATATGATTTCCATGGACGAAATCCACATCTAAACTTCTGTTGGATCTCTCGTAGTACTAGTGAATGGGTGCGAATCATACCACTTGAAGTCTCGTAGCCAGTTCGCTCCTCTAGTAGATTGCAAGTGTTGGATTGTTGGATGATCATTATGGCATGCATCATGACCTAAAACGACTCCCGCATCAAACTAGTAGTGGGGTCTATTCTAGTCCCTGGTGCTGCTAGAGGTGGTGCAGCTTGTGGCGGTACAACTTGAGGCAATGTAGCTGCATCCTTCCTAGTTACTAATCCTTCTCGAGGTGAGCTCTCTTTAGCCTCACCTCTTCCTCTACATCTAATAGGGGGTCCTCCCCTTCCTCTTCTTCCTCTTCCACATCCTCTAGGTGACATGGTTCTAAAAACCAAGATAATTCTATTTAAGTCTATCATTTACAAACAATACAATATCATAGTACACATAAAAAATTCATACAACATTGCAAGCATATAATAGCGAAATTAAATCAAGCATCATGCTGCAATATATAATATAATTAAAGCTCGTCAATTTTCATGCTACATAACATTTAAAACATAGAGCCAATCACAATAAATATCATCATGACATTTTCCTTTTTTAATCTTATGCATTGTGTATATAATGGTGACAGAGCATCAATGATTGAACCATGGAATACATCAAGTCTACGAGATCTACGTCGTAGGCTAGTCTAGGGTGTGTGAACTGCCTGGGATCCAGCTCGCACGTGTGGGTTGTGTGTAGGGAAGTACTACACATCCAATGTTGTCTAAATTGGAGGACACCCCATGACCGTTTTAACGATAGGTCCTAGATGATTAGTTAGACATGTTTGCATTCTTTGACCCCATTAGTGGGGTCACTTACTTAGTATTTCTTAAAATACTCGAGTCATGTGCTATTTCTACTTTAGGTAAAGGCAAGGCAACCCTGTACCGTTGACGACGACATTGCAATCAGAGACCATGCCACGTGCATAGGATAGTAATATTTTCTTTTCTTAGACTTTGGCTAGTATAGGATGTTTTTCATTAGAATTTTTACTTGCTTTATTTATTATTGTTCTTATCTAGTTTTTTAAATATGTTTTCAAACTCGTAAGTCCATGACAGTGTTTTAAGTTGAAGTAATGTTTTAAGATAAAGATTATGTTTCACGATGATGTTTTAAATGTTTCTTCCACACAAGAGCATAGACTATGATGATGGTAGTGACTTTAGGTTAGTAAAAATCTAGGGCCATTACATGTGATGTGCTGATGATGTGATTATGTTATGGTGTAATACGTTCGGCGATAAAATACATGATGAGACATGCATTATGATATGATGTGATATGTCTATGACATCATGTCTATGACATCATGTCTATGATATGATATTTCTATGATATAATATGTTGAAGGACATGTTATGTGCATTGTACGACATAATGTGATGTATGATAGGAATGATACGGTATTCAACCCCGATACATGTCTTAAAGACAATGTTGAAAAATGATATGATATGAAGGAAAATGGAAGGAGTTTTTTAGATGCATCAGGGAATATCTCCTTTTACGATGGTACAAATGCGTACGTCATGAGACAAGAAAATGATCATTATTTCTAACATAATGTTGCGATGATCATGATCATGCCTCGCAAGACACTCGGGATTTGCTGACCTCCGGACGTCTGGCTATGGACAACCAGCTCGACTATGATGGGTCTAGGGGGCGTGTGAACCGCCTGAAGACTCACACTTGCACGCACATCCAATTTTGTCCACACTGGAGGCCACCCCTACGATGGTTTTAATGATAGGTCCCTAAGCATGAGTTGCATGTGTTTGCATTCCGTGACCCTAATAGTGGAGTCCTTTATTGAGTATTTCCTAAAATACTCAAGTCGTGTTACACTTCTATTACAGGTAAAGGCTCACCCCTGTAGAGCTGACGACGACATCACAAGTAAAGACCATGGCACATGCATAGGATAATGGTATTTCATTTCTTAGACTTTAGGTTAGTACACGGTGTTTTTACTTTTAATGGTTATTTTTTCTATTCAATATTTGGTTATGTTGTTTTAAATATATTTTCGAACACGTAAGTCCATGACAATGTTTTATGATAAAGTTTTAAAGATTTATTTCCGCATAAGAGAGTAGGTTGTGATGACGATAGCGACTTTAGGTTAGTAGAAATCTAGGGTTGTTACAGTTGGTATCAGAGTTCTAGGTTATAGATTCTGTAGACTAGCCTACGAGATAGGCTTGACATGTTCCATGGTCCCACATCTTAAGCCCCCCGATCATCATTAGGTATGTCATGGATAAGATAAGAAAAGGAAATGTTGTTGATTTCATATGTTGTTGCTACTTGGTCATTATCAACTATAACTCCTAATTAAATTTTGACACCATTGACTGTATTATTGTTGACTTAGTTATATGTTTATTTTAATATAGAATTGGTATGATTTACCCAGCATGGAATATGAATGTTAATTAATATATTGATAGTGTTTAGATTAGTAAGGTTTGTACCATGAATGGGGAGCTAGAGTTTAGTATTTTATGTCAGATGTCTTGAACATAGTTAAAATACGCAGTGTTATGACCATAGAGATGGAAAAAATGTATCAACGTATACTGACGATTAAATAGATTCAAATGAAAATGACCAAGAAAACTTGATAGATGACAGCATCTTATAGTCTGCTACAGATATTAAAAGTGGTAGTGTCGAAAGGAAATTTCGTCACTATAAAGTATGTAAATATGAAATTTAAGTATCGGTGTGAACAAAAAAAAGAAAAAAAGAACTAATATAGTAAAAGTTGAAACATTGTATACCCCTGGAAACACTTGATAAGAAATCAAGGTTTTTATGAGTACCAAGTGACAAGATACATGGGAAAGATTTATGCATGTAGAAAAATATTTATGACTCATATGGATTAAGGTGTACTTGTTAAGAATTTTTCCTTAGTTGTATTTCAAGACTTAACAAAAAACTCTTGAACGAGAACCCGAGATATTTTAAAGACCTCCCGATGAGTAGTGCAATATGGTCTTACGACAATGACTACGTCGTAGGAAACGTATGAACACCTAGGTGTAGGTACTTAAACTATGTCACAAGGAACCCGTGAATCCTTGGATATAGGTATGTAAATTGTATTGCACCGAATACATGAAGCTTTGGATGCAAGTATTAAGACTATGTCACCGGGAATGCATGAAGCCTCGTGCAGTTATTTATTAAATATAAGGAACAAATTAAGGTAACAAAAGTCAAGAGATAGGAGTTGAAGAAAGTTCTCTTAAGTATAGGAGTTGAAGAAAGATAATGTTTCAATGATTTTCTTTAAGTTTCAATGTGGTATTTATGAGTGACGGTGATGCCTTTTAACTCATTAATACCCACAACTTGTATAATTTAATGAACTAGATCTTCGAGAAGGTTCTTAAACTAGTCTGTAATGGTCTAAATAAATTCTAAAGGGAGTAACCGGACAAACTCTTAATCGAACTTAAAGTTCTATATAGTGAGCGTTACACAAATTTCTCAGAGTATGAGTCTTGGATGAACAAAAATGTTTCCCATTTTAAACGAAGAGTAGTTTTCCCAAGTTACTAATGAGGTCGTGCAAAAACTAACGGGGTGATTCCTTCCTTCAAAACTAACCAAAAAAAGATTTTGTACAATTAACAACAAGATTCCAAGCAACGAAGCATGTTGTTACCCAGGAATGAACAGTGTGTAAGACTAACGTGATAACCACTACACCACAACATCAAAAGAATAGCTAATAATTATAAATTTTAATATTTAAACAAAATATCCTTAGAACCTTGAAATGTTTCATCAATATTCTTAAAAAAAAAAAATAATAAATAAATAAAATAATAATAATAATAATAATAATAAATAAGTTTATTGTTAGTAGATGAAACCGTTAATATCTTGTTTGAAAATAAAATTCAACTTTCAAACGGTTAATACTCAATTTTAAAAAAATAAAATTAAAAAATACTCTTAAATCACTTTTCTCTTCAATTTTGTTTTAATAATAAATAAGTTTATTGTTAGTAGATGAAACCGTTAATATCTTGTTTGAAAATACAATTCAACTTTCAAACGGTTAATACTCAATTTTAAAAAAATAAAATTAAAAAATACTCTTAAATCACTTTTCTCTTCAATTTTGTTTTGAAGTCTCTCGTTTATGGACATTATTTCCTAATATGAATATAATACAATTCAATATTCAATCTTATTCTTGAGTATTTTTAAAATGGTGTTAACAAATTCGCTCATATACATAAGAATACTATTTGACTCATCTACTCTATTGGCGAGACCAAGTTATCGTTTTATCTACCTTTATCATTCAACCACATCAGAAAGAACAATTTTACTAGCGAGCGAACAAACTATGACATCATCAAGGCTTGAACCAAAGCACTTTGTATGTTAGACTAACATGATAACCAACTATACCACAAGACCAAATGATGTGCAAATTTTGTTCTATATTATGATATAATGTTATAAAATCCAGGAGTAAAAAGAATGATAAAATTAGAATTTTAAAACTTTTTTTAATTCTAGAATTAATTGAATAGTATTTCTTTCATTGTGAGCAATAGGTCCAGCTCTTCAATTGTAACAACTTACAAAAAATAATAATTATAACAATAATAAAGAAATAAATAAATAATTAACCCATCCCTCCCTTCACTAATATCTTAGGACTCCTTCCTCAAATATCACTCTTCAATCCCTACTCTAACTACCAGTTATGCTAGAGAGAATAAAAAATAGAACAGAAAAGATTCACATATAAAGCTAGAGAAAGAATAAAAAATAGCCCCTACTCCAACTATCAGTTATGCTAGAGAGAGAATAAAATGGCTTTGATACCATGATAGATAATCACCACCAACTATCAGTTCTGCTAGAGATAAAATAAAATAGCTCTGATACCATGTTAGATGAACACGACTCTCCACAATGGTATGATATTGTCTACTCTGAGCATAAGCTTTGCTTCGAGCTTTCCCAAAAGGCCTCATACGTATGGAGATAGTATTCTTTGATTATAAACCGATGATCATTCCCTAAATTAGCTGTGGAACTCTCATCCAACAGAATTAAACGACTAAACAAAATTAAACGAAAAAAAGAAATCAGATTTAGAAGTAAAGAAGATTTAGTGGATAGAACTAAAAACTAAAACTAAATACAGAGATAAGATTCAATGAATAGAATTAAAAACTAAAACTAAATATGAAGAGAAAAGAAAATAAAGACAAAGATTTGGTGAAAAAAAACTCTACCATAAAACAATTAAAAATTAAAACTAAATATAAAAAAATGGAGATTTAGTGAAAAGAGCTCCACGTAAAACAAAAGAATTAAAAATTAAAATTAAATACTCGGAGAAAAGAAAATACAGACCAAGACTAATAGAAAAAAGAGGGAAGATTCAATAAATAGAATTTAAAATTAAATATAAAAAGAAAAATGGAGATAGGGTGAAAAGAACTAAACGGAGCAAAAAAAAAAAAAAAAAAAAAAAAAAACGAAAGAAGACATGATTATATTTGATACTGACACATATCTCGGACTTATATTCATGCAAATATTCTAAGACTATGATATGTTTGTTGGGTTTTATGTTCTAAAACTCATAGTTTGTAAACAAAAACATATTCTATTTTTAATAAAGTTATTATTGTTGTTTATTCAATAAAGATTGTTATTGAATAAAGTGAACTTTACGATCATTAATCTAAATCCAATAAACTAAGAACACTATGACTATAGTATGATTACTTGAACTATATGTAAAGACATAAGAGTGGATCAAGTTCAAGTATATAGTCAAAATGATCTATAGTATAAGGATAAGGCTGAGTACCTTATTCTGGGGAAACTATGGATGCGGCCCACTTTTGTATATGATATAAACAATGTGATCACTAAATTGTACATGTGGTGACATGTGAGTGGGGGCATCCTATGCAATGAGTATTGCATAAGATCGGACCATGAAGAAAACAACTCTCACTTTATAATGTCGTTCACAGTTGAGACTGATTTTCTTTTCATTCGATAACCTAGGTAACTCGGTTTTAATCCTGAGCTAACCATGATCTCCTGTTCATTCGGAATTATCCTTAGATTTGCATGGGTGAGAGTGGCTCTAGTTCGTCGACTCAATAGGCCTCTCATTTTAGGGGTAAGACTGGGTGAATGGCTGGGGACGTGGGGTGCAAGATGGAATTCTCTCCTACCCACTTTTAGGGATAGAAGAAAGGTAGTTCCTGTTGAGTTATGGAGTCTGCTCCCTGTATTTATAGCTTGGTCAACGACTATATCCGGTAAAGCTACATTTGGTAAAGCCATATATGGTAAAGCTATATCCGGTAAAGCTATATATGGGAAATAGCTATATATAGTAGATGGTTAAATCTGGTAAAGCTATATTTAGTAGACTGAATCATATATATATCCCGTCCAGTAAAGCTTTGGAAAATGTACTTTCTATTCTCTGTACTCTCTCTTGTTGTACATACCTGAAGTCATCAATAAAAAATCCTTTTAGCCAGAGTTCTCCTTGCAATTTTCTCTATTCTTTTTCTTTGTGTTCATCTGGATCGAGCGTGTGCGTTGTTGTGCGATCCTAACAACTGGTATCATAGCAAGGCAAAATTCACCACGATCTGTAAGGTTGGAAAGTTCAAAGATTGGAATTGAGAAGTTCGATGGATCCGATTTCGATTTCTGGAAGATGCAGATTGAAGATTATCTGTACCAGAAAGATCTTCACGAACCTCTGTTGGGGGTGAAGCCGGATACCATGACCACGGAACAGTGGAAGCTCAAGGATCGACAAGCCTTAGGGATGATTCGGTTGACGCTATCCAGAAACGTGGCGTTTAACATCATCAAGGAGAAGACAACGTCAGATCTGATGAAGGCGCTGTCAAATATGTATGAAAAACCGTCGGCTATGAACAAGGTGTATTTGATGCATAGATTGTTCAATCTACAGATGTCTGAAGGTGGACGTGTTTCGGATCATATAAATGAATTCAATATGATCACAAGTCAACTGGGTTCGGTGGAAATTAATTTCGAAGATGAAATTAAAGCGTTGATTTTGATGTCATCCTTACCCGAGTCATGGGATACTGTTGTTGCCGCAATCAGCAGTTCCCGAGGATCTGATAAACTGAAGTTTGATGAAATTCGAGATGTAGTTCTCAGCGAAAGTATTCGCAAACGAGAAACTGGAGATTCATTAGGCAATGCTCTCAGTGTTGATCGAAGGGGAAGAAGCAAATCAAAGAGCTCAAACAAACATGGGCGTTCAAAATCAAAGAACCGGGGAAAATCTCCAAACAAACCCAACGTAACGTGTTGGAGCTGTGGGGGAAAAGGACACTTTCGGACAGATTGTACAAAACTAAAGAAGAAGCAGAATCATAAATCTGAAGATGATGATGATTCTATATACACAACAGAAAATGCTGAGGACGTTTTAATCCTTAGTGTGGATAGCCCAGCTGAATCCTTGATTTTGGATTCAGGTGCATCGTTCCATTCGTCTCCAAGTAAGGAATTGTTTCGAAATTTCAAATTAGGAAATTTCGGGAAGGTGTATCTTGCCGACAACAAAACCTTGGAGATTGAAGGAAAGGGAGATGTCTCCATACAAACTCCAGTAGGAAATCAATGGACATTACAAGATGTCAGATACATTCCTGGTCTCAAGAAGAACCTGATCTCTATTGGTCAGTTGGATAGCACAGGCTATGCAGCAGAGTTTGGAAAGAGTTCCTGGAAGATTGTGAAGGGCGCCATGGTTGTTGCGCGTGGCACAAAATCCGGAACCTTATACACTACTGTAGAATGTATAAACATGACTGCTGCTGCTGAGAGTGCTTCCAATTCAAGTCTATGGCACAATAGACTTGGACATATGAGCGTCAAAGGAATGAAGATGCTGACTGCGAAAGAAGCTTTAGAAGGCTTAAAATCTGTTGATATGGGTCTTTGTTAGAGCTGCGTTATGGGCAAACAGAAACGAGTTAGTTTCACAAAGGCTGCCAGAGAACCGAAGAAAGTGCGGTTGGAAATAGTCCATACAAATGTCTGGGGACCATCTTCAGTTTCATCACTTGGTGGATCAAGGTACTACGTCACCTTCATCGATGACTTCAGCAGGAAGGTATGGGTTTACTTTCTAAAACACAAGTCAGATGTGTTTACTACCTTCAAGAAGTGGAAAGCTGAAGTTGAAAATCAGACCGGCTTGAAGATCAAATGTCTGAGGTCTGACAATGGAGAAGAATACAACAAATCAGGGTAGCTGAGGGAATTAGATTAATAAGAACAATTCCCGGTAAGGCAAGACAAAATGGTATTGCAGAAAGAATGAACAGAACATTGAATGAGCGAGCAAGAAGCATGAGGATTCATTCTTAATTGCCAAAGACATTCTGGGTTGATGCTGTGAACACAGCAGCATATTTGATTAATAGAGGGCCGTCAATACCCTTGAAGTTCAAATTGCCCGAAGAAGTATGGACAGGAAAAGAACTCAAGTACTCTCACTTGAGAACCTTTGGTTGTACTTCGTATGTTCATGTTGATCCAAAGAAGAGAGATAAGCTTGATGCTAAGGCTGTGAAATGCTACTTCATAGGCTATTGCTCTGACATGTTCGGGTACAGGTTTTGGGATGAGAAAAATATGAAGATCCTAAGACACTGTGATGTGACCTTTGATGAAAATGTCATGTACAAGGACAGAGAGAAGATAAACTCTGAGACTACGAAGCAAGTGGGAGTTGTACTTGAGTGGCAAGAAAATTCACGCAGTGATGGTACAACAGAAGCTCAAGAAACTCCTGATCCTATTGCTGAAGAACCAGACGTGGAGCAAGTTGCACCTGAGCAGGTGTTGAGAAGATCATCAAGAACTACCAGAGCACCAGATATATATTTAACCTCATTACATTATATGTTGCTAACTGACGAAGGAGAACCAGAGTCCTTTGATGAGGCCCTACAAGTGGAAGATTCAACCAAGTGGGAGCAAGCCATGGATGATGAAATGAGCTCACTTGAAAGGAATAATACGTGGGTGCTGACTGAGTTGCCTACAGGAAAGAGAGCTCTGTTGAACAAATGGGTGTTCAAAATCAAGGTTGAACCAGATGGCAGAAGGAGGTTTAAGGCTCGGTTAGTAGTTAAAGGATATTCACAAAGAAAAGGCATTAATTATGCTGAGATCTTTTCTCCAGTTGTGAAATTAACTACTATCCGAATTCTACTGAGTATTGTTGCATCGGAGAATTTGCACCTTGAGCAAATGGATGTAAAAACGGCATTTTTACATGGAGATCTAGATGAGGAGATCTATATGCAACAACCCGAAGGATTTGCAGCTCCAGGCAAGGAGCACATGGTGTGTAAGCTCAATAAGAGCTTGTATGGACTGAAACAAGCACCGAGACAATGGTACAAGAAGTTTGACTCCTTCATGAGCAAGAGTGGTTTCCACAGAAGTGAAAAGAATCAGTGTTGCTACCTCAAGAAATACACTGATTCTTATGTGTTTCTACTCCTGTATGTGGATGATATACTAATTGCTGGATCAAGTATGAGGGAGATAAACCACCTGAAGGCAAGCTTGTCTTCAGTATTTGAGATGAAAGATTTAGGTGCAGCGAAGCAGATCCTTGGGATGAGGATTTTTCGAGATAGATCTGCTGGCACATTAAATCTATCCAAAGAGCAGTACATTGAGAAGGTGTTGTCCAAATTCAAGATGAATAACGCTAAACCCAGGACTACCCCCTTGGCAAATCATATTAAATTGTCAAAGGGGCAATCTCCCAAGACAGTTGAGGAACGTGAGCACATGGCATCAGTTCCATACGCTTCTGCAGTTGGGAGTTTGATGTATGCTATGGTCTGCACTAGACCTGACATAACACATGCAGTGGGAGTTGTTAGTAAGTACATGGCAAATCCAGGGAAGGAACATTGGGAAGCTGTGAAGTGGCTTCTGAGATATCTGAGAGGTACATCCAATACTACACTTTGTTATGGCAATGGCAAAGTAGTTTTGCAAGGTTTTGTGGATGCTGATCTGAGTGGAGATGTAGACTCCAGCAAGAGCACATCTGGGTATATCTACACTATAGATGGAACAGCAGTGAGTTGGATGTCCAAGCTTCAGAAATGCGTTGCTCTTTCATCTACTGAAGCTGAGTACGTGGCCATAGCTGAAGCTGGAAAGGAGATGATATGGATGACAGACTATCTAGAAGAATTAGGCCGGAAGCAGTGCAAGAAGATCCTTCATACAGATAGTCAGAGTGCCATACAATTGGTGAAAAACTCAGTCTATCATTCAAGGACAAAACACATTAGAAGACGGTACCATTTCACTCGCAAGTTAGTGGAAGAAGGCGATATGTGTTTGGAGAAGATAGAGGGTGCAAAGAATCGAGCAGACATGTTGACAAAATGTGTTGATGTTGGAAAATTAAGGTTATGCAAAGCCCTAATTGGTATGGTGTAGGATCAGTCTCCAAGTGGAAGAATTGTTGAGTTATGGAGTCTGCTCCCTGTATTTATAGCTTGGTCAACGGCTATATCCGGTAAAGCTATATTTGGTAAAGTCATATATGGTAAAGCTATATCCGGTAAAGCTATATATGGGAAATATCTATATATAGTAGATGGTTAAATCTGGTAAAGCTATATTTAGTAGACTGAACCATATATATATCCCGTCCAGTAAAACTTTGGAAAATGTACTTTCTATTCTCTGTACTCTCTCTTGTTGTACATACCTGAAGTCATCAATAAAAAATTCTTTTAGCCAGAGTTCTCCTTGCAATTTTCTCTATCATTTTTCTTTGTGTTCATCTGGATCGAGCGTGTGCGTTGTTGTGCGATCCTAACAGTTCCCTTAAGCACTGACTCCAGGTCTTGAACAAGGGCCCCACCCTCTCATTGGCCTGAGAGGGATTCAGTTTACTGGTTGGACCACAAACCAATTGTTCATTAGAGGATCAGTGAGACATAAGGAACAAGAAGTAACTTTAGGGGTAAAACGTAAACTGACCTAGCTCTAGTTACGAACAACCTGTGAAGGATCGACTTACTAATCATGGTTATATCAAATGGACAGAAATATATCTATAGTGAGGGGAGTGCAACTACTAGGCAATAGTGGAGTGTCCTAGTAGTTAACGAATGTTGGTTAACAAGGTTAATGAGTTTAGTCGGTTAATCATGGATCGTTGGAGCCCATGATCTATACGTCCTTTAGGTCCCTCTGCTAGCTCATATCGGACTAAACCATAGAACAGTGTGACGAGTGAGTTCGAAGTGTTCGAATTCAAATTAGGGAACATGCGCTACATATATACGATATATTTAACCGCATTTTTGTTTTATTTACGAATTAAACAAAAGGAGAGAATCTGAGATATTTAAATAAGATTTAAATATCTTAATCAATTATGTGTCGTAATTGATTGGGATTGACATTTGAATTAATATTAAATATTAATTAAATAGTTTAATTAATCATTTAAAGTTGATTTAATTTTAAATTCATTATTCAAATTAATTGTTGAATTAAAATGAAGAAAGTCAAAATGTTTACTTCATTTAATGGAAAAATCCATGTTAGTGGAATTTTGTGTGTCAAAATTTGGTTAACTCAAACATGCATGCTTGCCACATAATCCCAAACATTTGAGTGGAATTTTAAGCGTCAAAATTTGGTGATCTCAAATTTGCATGAACATGCAAACATGACTCTTTAAATAGAGTGATCATGGTACATGGAAGGTCTTCTTCTTAGTGAAAAACCATGACAAAAGCCTCTCACAAACACTCTCTTCATATATACAAAATCCCTCCCAAGTTTAGTCACTCACCGGATTCCACAATCCCGTTCTAAGGTCGAAGGATAGTGGAGAAGATACTAGTAGTTGTTCGACCGATTCGTGAGGAAAAAGAAGTTTTAACTACAAAAGGTTAGTATTCAAACTCATTAAGTTTTAATACTTATGAACATGCTAGTTATTTACTATAATTGATGTTCTAAAAGTGCCTAAGATCCAAATTGCTTCCGTGTGTGTTATATTAGCACCATCAATGTTCTGTATATGTTATGATACGTGAATGATATGATAACTCTTACATCATCATGTGTTCAATGATATGTGTGAGATAGGATACGAGAAGGATGCGATAAACGTAATGGAACGATATGACTAAGATATGATTGACATAGCATATGGTTAGGTTATGTATAGAAAATGATATGATTATGATAAAATGATAGAACGATATGGTTAGGATACGTTCCTATAACGGTATGACTCGGATTCGTAAATAAAACGATATGGTTAGGATGCGTTCCTATAACGGTAAGACTAGCATACATTCATGAAACGACGTGAACTAAGATATGCATATGGAAATGATATGACTAGCATAAAATACAATCTCGACATATGCATGAAAGTATGATAAACGATATGAGAAATGATATGAAAAACGATATGATATGTTCGCTAGAGGGATTGTATTAAACAATAATAAAAATGAAAAAAATGTTGTGACCTGTACCCCCTTAACGGGTGTCCGGGGCACTGAGAGGAGCTACTACTAGAGAATGAAAGAAGGCTTAGGTCCTAGTAAGTTATGATGATAGGTCCCGTAATTGCAAGTTAAGGTGAGTGGATGAGTCACGCAAGTGACTATGAGTCATATAATGTAGTTTCATGTTGACTACAATGGGAGTCAAACCCACGACCTTCTAATCCGAAGTCAGACGCGCTAATCCACTATGCTATGCAGTCATTTTTGAAAGTTTATGCAAATACATTAATATAAATATATATTTTTATACTTTTATGTTTGAATTCCTACTTATCATACCGTGATGGAAAGTATGGGGACCTGATGCATAATTGTGTGTTCATGTGTATCGAGATACTGCCCCATTATGATGAGCACGGACGCGTACTTCATGAGACTGATTGCGATCATCTTGTTCGCCATAATGCTACGACAATCATTATTCCCTACGGGTGTCCAGCAACAACTCTCAGCGAGTGCTAGCTAGACCAGTAGGCCTAGGGAGCGTGCGAGCCTGCCTAGTGGGCCCACGTTCGTAGGTGTGGGCCATGTGTAGAGAAGTATTACACATCTAATTTAGCCCAAACTAGAAAGCCTTCAAGAGAATGAAATGAACTCTTGTATAGTTGATGACTACATTTCATGTGACTTCATTTCATAACGCCAATAGTCGGGCCACTTATTGAGTACAGGGGTTCCTACACACGGCCCACACGTCACATTAAAGACCATGGAACTTGTGTTACGAGAAGTTGCATTTTATTTATTTTGTAGTCCTTAAGTTAGATTAGGACATTGTTTTATTTTTTTTTTGTTTTATATAAATTTCATGTTGTTTATTTTTTGTTATTTTTTTTAAGGTTTTATTCCGAATGTTTAAGTCCAAGGCATCATGTTATGAATTATTTAAATGAATTTTTCACACAAAAAAGGTCATGTAATGCATATCGTAGCGACTCTATTTCAGTAGAAAAAAAATGTTAATGTTGAGTGTTCTATTGCTGACTGAGTCATTTGTCTATCATGAGTAATTATCTGTTGACTATAGATCATGTCACCTAGAGGATGTGGAAGAGGGCATACCCCTATTAAAGGACGGGGTAGAGGTAGAGGGAGTCCACCTCCAGTGACGCACCGGCTACTGGAATGGACCCCATGACGACCGTGATGTGCGAATCATTCTAGGCTGTGATTCAAACGATGGTGACCACCCAACAGACCAACAGTACACAGTCCATGCAAGAAGCGAGGTATGCGAGATTTCAAGCGATAGATTCTCACACCTTTAATGGTGCCTTAGGTGACCCAACAAAGGTACAATTGTGAAAATCGTCCATGGAGACAATTTTGCTATTAATGATGTAATAGTCTAAAAAAATCATAAAAAAATAAACAAATAAAAATACTTATAAAGTAAGATTACGTTAAAAATAATAATAATAAATAAGCAAAAAAAAAAGAAGAAACAACTCTCCCCCACTTCTCTCCACTAACCTCTTATCTCTTCCCTCAGTTATCTCTCCTCAACCCATCCCTTACTTACCGAGGATGTCACCCTTGACAAAAAAAAGAAACAGAAAAACAACAATTGTTAGATTTACTTAGGACAAAATGGCAATGGCCTTTACTAGTTGAGATTCACCTATAGAGAGATTTAGGTGACCATAGATATGGTCATTAAGGTATATATTAAATCTTTATTTTCTCTTATCCTATTTCTTTTTTTAGAAATCACCCTACTGTAGTTAGATCATCATTAAATCATTACAATGGTTTAGCTTTGAGTTAGAAACTAAATGTTCATCATGTCAAACAAAAGGAAACACGGAGATAAGGAAAGATTTGAAAATAGGTATCCACTCGAAATTTGGAATACATGTGAACAAAATTAAAAGACAATAGAGTAAATACAAATAAAGAAAAAAAAAGAAGGAAGATTCCAGTATTAAAAAAACTTAAACTAAATATAGAAAAGAAAAGTAAATACAGACCAAAAAATAACTTGAAATAACTCTATCAATTGTTTTATACAAAATCATAGAAAATAAGATTTTTAATAAAAATATAATTATTAGGTACCTAACATTTACTTTTAACAATGACCAATCTAAATTATAGAAATAATTTTATAGGGTTCAAACTTGAAACTGATATCATGGGCTCACATAGATTGACTTGGATTTCAAGGGACATAATCGAACTTTCATTAAGGATATATTCGTGACAACAACTTAAGCTAACGAGGTAAGTGACCTTACTATTGACATGGTTATATTTGATGTTGACACATGCCCGTGGTTCTGCACGTGTCATATATACTGATATGTGTGAATTATTTGTAAATCGATAGAAGTAAGATTTGTTCATGAAACGTGAAGGTTAGGTTACATCTTGAAGTACTATGGATATGAGTGGTTGATAAAAGAATACAGTTAGGTTATGGGTAGAAAGAGATAGGATTATGATAGATTGGATAGAACGATAACGTCAGGATACGTTCATGTAATGACATGACTGTGATAGGTATAAGAATGTTAAGGCTATGATAAGTTAGGGAACGATATGACCACGAAGTGTTTACGATATGATATGATTATGATATGACATGTGAATGATGGATGTATATATATTGTGATATAATATAAAGACGATATGAAATATGTTATGGTAAGATATGTGATAAATTGACATGTTTATGATATGAATATATTGTGATACGATATGTTATGGCATGATACGTATCTGATGAAAATTATTATGCTTGGAAGCATTAAATGTTATGATTATGATACACTTATGTAATTTGAATGATATGATATGATTGACATGCAAAACGACGAACTAGCATGAAATACAACCCCAGCGTATGCATGAAAGATATGATAAGTGATATGAAAAATGATATGGGATGTACGGAACGCTGGTGAGGTTGTATTAAATGGTAATGAAAATGAAAAAATATTGGGACTTCATGCATTATTGTGTGCTCATGCATTGGGGGATACCCCTTACCCTTCACGATAGTACGGACGAATACGATCATTATGGTTATCATAATGCTGCGATGACCAAGCAGGAAAACGATCATTATGTTTATCATAATGCTGCGACGGTCAGGCAGGGTACGATCATTATGGTTAACCTAATGTTGTCGTGACGGTTACTAGTTCTAACGGGTGTCTGGCCTAAGGAGCTTCCGGAGTATGCTCGTCTAACAAGGAAGGTGGCCCAGCAGTGTGCGAACTGACTGGTGAGTCCATACTTGCACGTATAGGCGATGTGTAAAGTATATGATACACATCCAAATTACCCATTAGGACAGTACCGTAGGAAAATGGATTTAAATGTAGATTCTGTCATTGCATTCGCATGTTGTGAGGTCACTTCCTTCTTTTTTTTCTTTATTTGTATTTACTCTATTGTCTTTTAATTTTGTTCACATGTATTCCAAATTTCAAGTGGATACCTATTTTCAAATCTTTCCTTATCTCCGTGTTTCCTTTTGTTTGACATGATTAACATTTAGTTTCTAACTCAAAACTAAACCATTGTAATGATTTAATGATGATCTAACTACAGTAAGAGAAAATGAAGATTTAATATATACCTTAATGACCATATCTATGGTCACCTAAATCTCTCTGTAGGTGAATCTCAACTGGGTAAAGGTCATTCTCATTTTGTCCTAAGTAAATCTAACAATTGTTGTTTTTATTTTCTTTTTTTTTGTCAAGGGTGACATCCTAGTTAAGAGATGGGTTGAGGAGAGATGACTGAGGGAAGAGATAAGAGGTTAGTGGAGAGAAGTGGGGGAGAGTTGTTTCTTCTTTTTTTTTTGCTTATTTATTATTTTTTTTTAACGTAATCTTATTTTATAAGTTTATTTGTTTATTTTTTTATGATTTTTTTGGATTATTACATCATTAATAGCAAAATTGTCTCCATGGACGATTTTCACAATTGTACCTTTGTTGGGTCACCTAAGGCACCATTAAAGGTGTGAGAATCTACCGCTTGAAATCTCACATACCTCGCTTCTCGCATGGACTGCGTACTATTGGTCTGTTGGGTGGTCACCATCGTTTGCATCACAGCCTAGAATGATTCGCACATCAGGGTCGTCATGAGGTCCATTCCAGTAGCCGGTGCATCACTGGAGGTGGACTCCCTCTACCTCTACCTCTACCCCGTCCTTTAACAGGGGTCGTATTTTTTCCGTACGCCCTCTTCCACATCCTCTAGGTGACATGATCTATAGTCAACACATAATTACTCATGATAGACAAATGACTCAGTCAGCAATAGAACACTCAACAATAACATTTTTTTTTTCTACTGAAATAGAGTCGCTACAATATGCATGACATGACCTTTTTTGTGTGAAAAATTTATTTAAATAATTCATAACACGATGCCATGGACTTAAACATTCGCAGTAAAACCTTAAAAAAAATAACAAAAAATAAACAACGTGAAATTTATATAAAACAAAAAAAGAATAAAACAATGTCCTAATCTAACTTAAGGACTACAAAATAAATAAAATGCAACTTATCGTAGCACAAGTTCCATGGTCTTTAATGTGACGTGTGGGCCGTGTGTAGGAACCCCTGTACTAAATAAGTGGCCCGACTATTGGCGTTATGAAATGAAGTCACATGAAATGTAGTCATCAACTGTACAAGAGTTCATTTCATTCTCTTGAAGGCTTTCTAGTTCGGGCTAAATTAGATGTGTAATACTTCTCTACACATGGCCCACACCTACGAACATGGGCCCACTAGGCAGGCTCGCATGCTCCCTAGGCCTACTGGTCTGGCTAGCACTCGCTGAGAGTTGTTGCTAGACACCCGTAGGGAATAATGATTGTCGTAGCATTAAGGCGAACAAGATGATCACAATCAGTCTCATGAAGTACGCGTCCGTGCTCATCATAATGGGGCAGTATCTCGATACACATGAACACACAATTATGCATCAGGTCCCCATACTTTCCATCACGGTATGATAAGTAGGAATTCAAACATAAAAGTATAAAAATATATATTTATATTAATGTATTTGCATAAACTTTAAAAAATGATTGCATAGCGCAGTGGATTAGTACATCTGACTTCACATCAGAAGGTTGTGGGTTCGACTCCCATTGTAGTCAACATAAAACTACATTATGGGACCTATCATCATAACGTACTAGGACCTAAGCCTTCTTTCATTCTCTAGTAGCTCTCAGTGCCCTGGACACCCGTTAAGGGGGGTACAAGGTCACAACATTTTTTTCATTTTTATTATTGTTTAATACAATCCCTCTAGCGAACATTTCATATCATTTCCATATGCATATCTTAGTTCACGTCGTTTCATGAATGTATGCTAGTCTTACCGTTATAGGAACGCATCCTAACCATATCGTTTTATTTACGAATCCGAGTCATACCGTTATAGAAACGTATCCTAACCATATCGTTCTATCATTCTATCATAATCATATCGATTTATAGACAATTCACACATATGAAGTTTATGACACATGCAAAACCATAGGGCACTATATCGATTTATAGATTCACACATATGAAGTTTATGACACATGCAAAACCATAGGGCACGTGTCAGCATCAAATATAATCATGCCGATAGTAAGGCCACTTACCTGATTAGCTTAAGTTGTTGTCACTAATTTAAAGTTCGATTCTATCCTTTGAAATCCAAGTCAACCTATGTGAGCCCATGACATCAGTTTTAAATTTGAACTTTTACAAAATTATTCCTTTAATTTATAATGATTATGTTAGATTTCATGTGAACATTAGAATATTTGCATGAATAAAAGTCCGAGATATGTGTCAGTATCAAATATAATCATGTCTTCTCTCGTTTTTTTTTTTTTTTTTTGCTCGGTTTAGTTCTTTTCACCCTATCTCCATTTTTCTTTTTATATTTAATTTTAAATTCTATTTATTGAATCTTCCCTCTTTTTTCTATTAGTCTTGGTCTGTATTTTCTTTTCTTCCCGGGGTTATTTTCTTTTCTCCCAGTACTTAATTTTAATTTTTAATTCTTTTGTTTTATGTGGAGCTCTTTTCACTAAATCTCCATTTTTTTATATTTAGTTTTAATTTTTAATTGTTTTATCGTAGAGTTTTTTTTCACCAAATCTTTGTCTTTATTTTCTTTTCTCTCCATATTTAGTTTTAGTTTTTAATTCTATTCATTGAATCTTATCTCTGTATTTAGTTTTAGTTTTGAGTTCTATCCACTAAATCTTCTTTACTTCTAAATCTGATTTTTTTTTTTTCGTTTAATTTTGTTTAGGCGTTTAATTCTGTTGGATGAGAGTCGCACAGCTAATTTAGGGAATGATCATCGGTTTATAATCAAATAATACTATCTTCATCGTATGAGGTCTTTTGGGAAAGCTCGAAGCAAAGCTTATGCTCAGAATGGACAATATCATACCAGTGTGGAGAGTCGTGTTCATCTAACATGGTATCAGAGCCATTTTAAAAATACCATTTTAATTTGTTAACACCATTTTAAAAATACTCAAGAATAAGATTGAAAATAAATTGTCTATTTAAATATTGAATTGTATTATATTCATATTAGGAAATGTCCATAAACGAGAGACTTCCAAACAAAATTGAAGAGAAAAGTGATTTAAGAGTATTTTTGAATTTTATTTTTTTTAAATTATGAGTATTAATGAAACGTTTGAAAGTTGAATTGTATTTTCAAACAAGATATTAACGGTTTCATCTCACTAACAATAAACTTGTTTTTTATTTTTATTAATTATTATTATTATTTTAAGAATATTGATGAAACATTTCAAGGTTCTAAGGATATTTTGTTTAAACATTAAAATTTATAATTATTAGCTATTCTTTTGATCATGGACATCATAGACATCTAGTTGTTGTGGTGTAGTGGTTATCACGTTAGTCTTACACACTAAAGGTCCCGGTTAGTTTTTGCACGACCTCATTAGTAACTTGGGAAAACTACTCTTCGTTTAAAATGGTTCGCTATACCAAATTCTATGACATTGATGCCGATGGGAAAAAAATTTGTTCATCCAAGATTCATACTCTGAGAAATTTGTGTAACGCTCACTATATAGAACTTTAAGTTCGATTAAGAGTTTGTCCGGTTACTCCCTTTAGAATTTATTTAGACAATTACAAACTAGTTTAAGAACCTTCTCGAAGATCTTTCATACTTACCCTTATATTGTAAACGAGTCTCATAAATTTTCGTAGTATTTTGAGTATTTAAGATCTTGAAAACATCTTAGAATTCTTATAGGGATATTTTGGTTATTTACCACTGCAAATCTTGGTTTAAATCCTCAACATATTTCAATGGCCTTGTAACATAAGTCTCATTCAATTAAATGTCATTTAGGGGTCACTTTGCTCCTAAGCCAACTATATATAATTATAGGGGAATTTTAGTCATTTTACACCTACCCTTGGTTTAGCCTTTTATCATAATCTAATTATTATCAAATTTCATACATAACCTTATCATATTATATTGAGTCTTCTCCTAAAATTTCATGAAAAATAGAATCCATTTAGTATGATTGTGGTTTAGGCGCATTGAAATCAACATTGGTGTGGACATTAATGTTGGAGAACTTAAATACTTACCTCAACCTCAATTTCAATTTTCTCACTTTCTTCTAGATTACTTGCTTTCTTCGGACAACAAGATCAATAGTTTAATCAGTTTCCTTCATTACATTCTCCAAGTCAATTTTTTTTAAGCCTAGCTAAAGGTCCAATGATGCACTTTTTTGTCCATACATCTTCAAGGTCTCATTTTAACATTTTTTCATTCGTTATATGAAAAGGCAACACAACCAAAGTGGGCTTTTTTATATTTTTTATTTCTTTAATATTGTGACTCCTCCCAAATCAATCTTAAATCATTCCTAAATTTAAGATATCTTAAAAATCTCAAACTCCAATCCATGTTTATAAATATTTATAAAACTTTGACCATGATCATAATATCTCATCCACAATGTGGCTCCATTGTAACTTTAAAAATTTTCAATTAGTGTTAGGCAGGGTGGTTTTCTACATCTCACGACTTCCTGAGCTTAGCTCACATTAAAGTCATTTATGTCATTCATAAATGAGTTTAGGTATACAATGTTTCAACTTTTACTCTGTTAGCTTTTTTTTTTTTTTTTTTTTTTTTTTCACATCGATACTTAAATTTCATATTTACATACTTCATAGTGACGAAATTTCCTTTCGACACTACCACTTTTAATATCTGTAGCAGAGTATAAGATGTTGTCATCTATCAAATTTTCTTGGTCGTTTTCATTTGAATCTATTTAATCGTCAGTATACGTTGATACATTTTTCCCATTTCTATGGTCATAACATTGCGTATTTTAACTATGTTCAAGACATCTGACATAAAATACTAAACTCTAGCTCCCCATTCATGGTACAAACCTTACTAATCTAAACACTATCAATATATTAATTAACATTCATATTCCATGCTAGGTAAATCATACCAATTCTGTATTAAAATAAACATATAACTAAGTCAACAATAATACAGTCAATGGTGTCAAAATTTAATTAGGAGTTATAGTTGATAATGACCAAGCAGTAACAACATATGAAATCAACAACATTTCCTTTTCTTATCTTATCCATGACATACCTGATGATGATCGGGGGGCATAAGATGTGGGACCATGAAACATGTCAAGTCTATCTCGTAGGCTAGTCTACAGAATCTATAACCTAGAACTCTGATACCAACTGTAACAACCCTAGATTTCTACTAACCTAAAGTCGCTATCGTCATCACAACGTACTCTCTTATGCAGAAATAAATCTTTAAAACTTTGTCATAAAATACTGTCATGGACTTACGTGTTCGAAAATATATTTAAAACAACATAACCAAATATTGAATAGAAAAAATAAACATTAAAAGTAAAAACACCGTGTACTAACCTAAAGTCTAAGAAATGAAATACCATTATCCTATGCATGTGTCATGGTCTTTACTTGTGATGTCGTCGTCAGCTCTACAGGGGTGTCTTGCCTTTACCTGTAATAGAAGTAGCACACGACTTGAGTATTTTAGGAAATACTCAATAAGTGACTCCACTAGTAGGGTCACAGAATGCAAACACATGCAACTCATCGTAGGGGTGGCCTCCAGTCTCGATAAAATTGGATGTGCGTACAAGTGTGAGTCTTCAGGCGGTTTGCACGCCCCCTAAACCCATCATAGTCGAGCTGGTTGTCCATAGCCAGACGTCCGAAGGTCAGCAAATCTCAAGTGTCATGCGAGGCATGATCATGATCATATTCATAGTATACGCGTTTAAACTCATCATAAATGAAAAAAAATAATTACATCATGAATGAAAAAAGTTATAAAATGATAGAACAACAAAAAAAAATCGAGTTGAAAATGTTCATACAAAATTGAATCCGATGGAATATAGTGTAAGAACCTTCCCTTACCAAAAAAAAAATTATATATATATATTTATAGTCTTCTTTCTCTCTCTTCCATCTAATCTCTTCCCTTGCGAAAATCGAGTTGAATTCTTCCATCCAAAGAAGATTGGAAGAGAAAGACAGGAGAAAAAAAAATAAAATATATAATTTTTAAAATAAAAGTAAGATGTCACCTCAATTTAATGCCACCAAATACCAAATGTAAACCTAGTATAATTGAGTTAGTACAAAAATGTAATTTAAACTAAATGATAAATGGAAATTCAAACCTAGAAGTATAAAATATATATATATATATATATATATATATATATATATATATATATATATATATATATATATATATATATATATTAAAGCATAGCCATAAACTATGACATTTTCGTGATTTAAAATGAGGTTGTCTAGAGTAGTTTAAGTGTTTATTCACTAAATGAGCCAATCTCAGCCAAATCTTAGAGAATAATTTATATTCTTGAAATATATAGTTACTAAATATTATATGAGAATGACTCATATTTCTAAAATATTTAGTTACCAGGACAATTCATGAATATCATTAACTACCTTAATGAATCTTTTGAAAATATGATTCATTTAGGGTCTTGTACCTGCTTTTGATCTATCCATCTATAAAAGGCATTTGAATGAGTTAATATCTAGCTTACCATCTTTGGTAGGGGATGTTTCTTCCTTAATGAATCTTTTGAAAATATGATTCATTTAGGGTATTGTACCCGCTTTTGATCTATCCATCTATAAAAGGCATTTGAAGAGTTAATATCTAGCTTACCATCTTTGGTAGGGGATGATTCAAGAAAAGCTGCAAGACCCTACCTAAGTCATACTCAAATGATTCATTATATTTGCAAATAACACGATTAGGATCATTAACAAATAAATTCAATAATGTATTTGTTGTCCATACATAATCGGATTATTGGATAGCTTAATGTTAGAACTATCATATAACGCAGCGATACAATTTTCTTGGAAATGACTAACTTTTTCCAAATACTCTTATCATCCACCCCCTTGACAAGTAAAGAAAAAGCTGCCACAAACTCTACTTCAGCCGTAAACAAAGAAACTACGTGTTCTTTTGGACGACTAAGACACAGCGCCTTCACTAAGTGGAAACACATAACCAAAAGTACTTTTCGTATCGTCTATATCTCCTGCATAATCATGTCAGTATATGCTATTAACTCCCAATTATCTCTTTTCGATAAAGAACTCTTAAATGCATATTGTCTTTCAATTATCTCAACATCCATTTTAGGTAATTTTGACTCCCACTCTATGTGGATTAAACTATGAATAATTATCTAATTTGCTTCTATTGTATAGTATTTTTAGAAATAGATTTTAGATAAGAAATAATCACAGGCATATCTCTCTTTACCATTTATAATTTACAAACGGTCAAAATTTTCAATCTTTCTAAAAGTTATGCACTTACAAAAAGATAATTAGCACAATTTGTTATGATCCCAAATTTATATACCTAAATCAATGAAAAGCTTAGATTAATATAATATATATTTTGATCCTATAGAGGAATAAATAAAATAAATTTTACATTTGTGTATTAGAAGTATTGGTTGGGTTTGATTCGAGATATTTTTTAGATCCAACCCAACCATAAATTTTTTTAGTAAATTTGGTTCAAGTTGTTCGACTCATTTATCCACACTTTTGTTATTAATAAAAATAAAACGTTAGTTCGTAAAATATTTATTTATTTATTTTCAATCATTTAATTAAGGGCAATTCAATTTCAATATATATTTTAAAACATTACCTTTCAAATGGTTAAAAATTATTTTTAAGAGTTATTGGAGAAGAAAAAATAAAAATAAAAATTATGTGTATATAACTATATCAAATGAAAATATGTATTTTAAAAATTAACAATAAATTCAAGTGTAACGACCCTAGTTTTCTAGTAACCTAAAGTCCCTACCATCATCCTAACGTATTTTCTTATGCAGAAATAAATGCTTAAACTTCCTCATAAAACACTACCATAGACTAACGTGTTCGAAAATATCTTTAAAACAACATAAAGAAATACTGAATAAAATAAATAAACATTAAAAGAAAGAACACCCTATTCTAACCTAAACTCTAAGAAATTACAATTACATACAACTATCCTATGCATGTGTCATGGTCTTGACTTACGATGTCGTCGTCAGCTGTACATGGGTGTCTTGCCTTTACTTGAAGTAGAAGTAGCACGTGGCTTGAGTATTTTTAGAAATACTCAATAAGTGACCCCACTATTGGGGTTAGATGTAATCATGAATGAGACCTTCCATTTCAATCCCCTTAGGCGACTACTATCCTAAGTGGGTAATTGGATGTGTATTTACTATTGTACACATGGCCTACACGTGCGAGTATGACCCACCAATCGGTTTGCACATCTCCTAGGCCCCTTTCTTGGTCGAACTAGCATTCTCTAGTGTTGTAGCTGGACACTCGGTAGGAGTAGTGATCGTCGCAACATTATGATAAAAATAATAATCATTTTCTTGCCTCATAACGTATGCATTTGTACCATCGTAAAAGGAGAGATTTCCTGATGCATCTAACATAAAATGATGCATAAGGTCCCAACATTTTCATTTATTAAATCACGTAAAAAAAAAACTCCTTCCATTTTCCTTCATATCATATCATTTTTCAACAGTCTTTAAGACATGTATCGGGGTTGAATACCATATCATTCCTATCATACATCATATTACATCGTATTATGCACATAACATGTCTTTCAACATATTATATCATAGAAATATCATATCATAGACATATCACATCACATCATAATGTGTGTCTCATCATGTATTATATCGCCAAACGTATTACACCATAACATAAATCATATCAACAGCACATCACATGTAATGACCCTAGATTTTTACTAATCTAAAGTCACTACCGTCATCATAGCCTATGCTCTTATGTGGAATAAACATTTAAAACATCATCGTGAAACATAATCTTCATCTTAAAACATTACTTCAACTTAAAACACTGTCATGGACTTACGAGTTTGAAAACGCATTTAAAACTAGATAAGGACAATAATAAATAAAGCAAGCAAAAATTTTAATGAAAAACATCCTATACTAGCGTAAGTATAATAAAAGAAAATATTACTATCCTATGCACGTGGCATGGTCTCTGATTGCAATGTCGTCGTCAACGGTACAAGGGTACCTTACCTTTACCTAAAGTAGAAATAACACATGACTTGAGTATTTTAAGAAATACTAAGTAAGTTACCCCACTTATGAGGTCAAAGAATGCAAACATGTGTAACTCATGAATTAGGGACCTATCATTAAAACGATCATGGGGTGTCCTCCAGTTTAGACAACATTGGATGTGAAGTAATTCCCTACACACAACCCACACGTGCGAGCATGGATCTCCAGGCGGTTTACACCCCCTAGACTAGCCTACAACGTAGATCTTGTAGACTTGACATGTTCCATGGTCCAATCATCGATCATAAGATAAAAAAAAAGGAAAATGTTATGATGATATTTATTGTGATTGGCTCTATGTTTTAAATGTTATGTAGCATGAAAATTGACGAGCTTTAATTATAATATATATTGCAACATGATGCTTGATTTAATTTCGTTATTATATGCTTGCTATGTTGTATGAATTTTTTATGTGTACTATGATATTGTATTGTTAGTAAACGATAGGCTCAAATAGAATTATCTTGGTTTTTAGAACCATGTCACCCAGAGGATGTGTAAGAGGAAGAAGAGGAAGGGGACGACCCCCTATTGGAGGTAGAGGAAGATGTGAGGCTAAAGAGAGCTCACCTCAAGAAGGATTAGTAACTAGGAAGGATGCAGCTGCATTGTCTCAAGTTGTACCACCACAAGCTGCACTACCTCTAGCAACACTAGTGACTGGAATAGACCCCACTACTAGTTTGATGCGGGAGTCGTTTTAGGTCATGATGCATGCCATAATGATCACCCAACAAGCATACACTTGCAATCTACTAGAGGAGTGAACTGGCTACGAGACATAAAGCGGTATGATCCGCACCAATTCACTAGTACTACGAGAGATCCAACAAAAGTTTAGATGTGGATTTCGTCCATGGAAATCATATTTATGTCAATGGAATGTCTGGACAACCAGAAGGTACGTTGTGCGTCATTTATGCTGCTAAAGAACATGTAAGTATGGTGGACGGACAGTAAGGATAATATTAACCAAGAGGGGGAATCATGGCATGAGATCAATTTAAGGAGGCTTTCCTATAGATGTATTATCCCAAAGCAGTGTGACTTAAGAAACGGTAGAAATTCACCAATCTGACTCAGGGTGGACACTCAATGGACAGATATGACAGAGAATTTATGAGATTAAAAAGGTTTGCATCGTCATTGGTGGATACTGAACAAAAGAGGAGCGATAAATTTTTTTTGGGCCTAGACTCGTAGGTCTGCCGCATGGTGGAATCCATAAACCCAAAGATTTATGAGGAGGCAATAAGAACAACCAAAATCTCTTTAAAAGTCTCAAGAGGAAAGACATTGAGAACCAGCGGTCACTGTTAGAAGGAAGCGATCGTATGAGCCTAGAGGGAAAGACTATCGACCACCAACGTGAAGGCCTCAATACGCTGATAGACGTCCTACCCAACATGTACATAGACACCCAGGGATAAAGAGAGGGGCTAGGAACATGAGAAGTTTTGACGTCATTAATGCGGAAAACAACACTGAGGCAAATGTATGCCAAGCTCAAGGATATGTTTAGATGTGGTCGTGAACATCAAACGACCAAATACTATACTGGGAAGGGTACCAAGAGTCCAATAGAACCACCTAGAGGTCTAGGAAGTGGCGACCGAACTGTGGAAACCCGCTTGCAAACAAAGGAGCATGCATCCACCAGTAGGGATGCTACAACATTTGACACCGTGGTGACAGGTACGATATCTATACTAAGTCACTACGCATTAACGTTATTTGATTCTAGTTCTACGCATTCCTTTATATCCATGCCTTTTGTTAGTCAAACAGGATTCACGGTAGAACCCTTATTGCATGTATTATATGTTAGTACCCCAGTGGAAGTAGATCTAGTTACTGAGAATAGGATAAAAGACGGACAAGTAATAGTGGCTGGACAAATCATATGCGTAGACCTGAAAGTAGTGAGTATGACATATTTTGATGTCATATTAGGAATGTTTTGGTTAGCTGAGAACTATGCAAGTATAGATTGCCACAAGAAGAAAGTTGTTTTTTTGCCACCAACTAGACCCAACTTTAATTTGAAAGGAACCTGTATGAGAGTCACCCCAAAGATAATGTCGATGATGAAAGCCAAACGCTTGGTACAACAAGGATGATGGGCTATACTAACATGCGCAGTGGACGTAAAAGGAAAAGAGAAAACAATGGATATGACATCCATAGTAAATGAATTCTCAAGTGTCTTCCCAGAGGATTTACCAGGAGTTTCTCCTTCACAAGCTGTAGACTTCGGATAGAACTCAAACCAGGAACTAGACCTATCTCTAAAGCACTATACCGCATGGCTCCAACGGAATTAAAGGAACTAAATTTACAACTAAAAGATCTACTATAAAAGGGTTTAATTCGACCTAGTTTATCTTGTTGGTGTGTGCTGGTGTTTTTTGTGAAAAAGAAAGACGGGTCGATGTGCCTATGTATTAACTATAGGGAGTAAAACAAGAGAACAATAAAGAACAACTACCCACTCCCTCGCATCGAGGATTTATTCTACTATCTCCGAGAGGCGACAGTATTTTCCAAGATAGATCTTCGATCAAGCTATCATCAGATTAAGATTAAGGAATGAGATGTATTCGAAAACAACCTTTGAACAAGATATGGCCACTACGAGTTTGTAGTGATGTAATTTGGCCTCACCAAAGCCCCAGTCGTGTTCATAAAATTAATAAACCATGTATTCAAGGAATGTCTAAACATGTTTGTTATGGTGTTCATAAACAACATTCTAATATACTTGAAAATGGATCAAGAACACCAGGAACACCACCGAAAAGTCTTAACTATCTTAAGGTAGAACAAGTTGTACGCCAAGTTTTCCAAATGTGAATTTTGGCTATGAAAAGTCTCAATCTTAGAACACGTAGTGTCTAAAGATGGGATTTAAGTGGACTTCACTATGATAGAAGTCGTCACTAAATGGGAACACCCAACTACGGTTACAGAGGTATGAAGCTTCCTGGGGTTAGCAGGCTACTATCGAAAATTTGTCCGAGACTTCGCTAGAATAGCCTCGCCTCTTACACATTTTACAAGGAAGGACATACCTTTTATGCAATGACGCATGTGAGGCCAGCTTCCAAGACCTAAAATAAAGACTAGTGTCAACTCCAATGCTCATGTGATCATAAAGCTCGGAGGGATACGTAATCTACAACGATGCATCTAAAAAAAGATTAGGGTGCGTGTTGATGCAACATTGTAAGGTTGTTGCTTATGCATCACGCCAATTGAAAGAATATGAGAAAAACTACCCTACGCACAACCTTCGGCCGCAGTAGTATTCGCAATATAGATATGGTGACACTACCTGTATGGAGAAAAGACCCAAATTTACACGGACCACAATAGCCTTAAATACTTCTTCACCCAAAAAGAATTGAACGTGAGACAACGAAGTTGGTTGGAATTAGTGAAGGACTACGATATAGATATCCAGTACCACCCTGGAAAGGCAAACGTAGTCAGAGAGGCCCTAAGTTATAAAATGGCACACTCGTCCCTTCTCGTCACTAGAGAGTTAAAAGTACAAGCCATGTTGGTTTGTTTGTAAAAGTTTTAGTTGCTATTTTTAGATTTTACAGGTCACTACTATGTTTGTGCCCCATCTTTTGCATGATATTCTGTTTTCGGTTAGGATTTTGTTTTTCTCTTCTATTAATCATTGTACGCCTTATAAATAGTGTTTTTTTTCATTCCTTCTGCAAATTTATCTTCTAATACTGCATTAAATTTATCATTTGGCATCAGAGCTTGGTCTCTTCCAGCTACAGCCAAAGATGACTACTGAAGGCAGCTTTGTTCAACCAGTAATTCAAAATTTGTTGGTCACTACGATCATTGGAGCATGTTAATGGAGAAATTTCTTCGCTCTAAAGAATATTGGCAAGTAGTTGAGTCTGAGATTTCTGGTGTAGCAGATAGATGATGTTGATTACTTAGATGAATAGAAAGAGGTAACAAATCAGAAATTGAAAGACTTAGAAGCTAAAAACTACCTTTTGGACATTGATAGCTCAATTCGGGAGACTATTTCAGGCAAAGAATTTGGGATTCAATCAAAAAAAATTCGAAGGAAATACAAATGTGAAACCAGCACAACTACACAATCACAACTATAGACTCTGGGCAACGACTTTGAGATCTTTCAAAAGTATTCCTTTTACCGGAAAAATGAAAAAACTTCTTATCATGACTACACCATAAAAAAATCATTTATCTATATTCCATCCATTATCTCTCCTCTGAAAATGTTCTCTCATTTCTTATATTTTTTCTTACTTTTTTTAATACCCTTTTAATTTCCTTCTTTCATTCTTGGTCTTTAAAGATTCTCTTTTTTTCTTTTTTCTTTAAATCCCAAAATTTTAAATAGAAAATGAACTCCCTCATTTTTATTTTTGTTAGCATTTCCAAACTTAAACTTACATGTTTGAAATTTAAAACAACATAACAAAAGTAAAGTCTTAGAAATGAAATACCATTATCCTGTGCATGTGTCACGGTCTTTACTTGCTATGCCCTCATCAACCGTACAAAGGTGTCTTGCATTTACCTGAAATAGAAGTAGCACTAGACTTGGGGTATTTTAAGAAATACTTCGTAAGTGACCCCACTATTGGGGTCAAGGAATGCAAACACATGCTACTATGATTCGGGACCTATTGTTAAAATCATCATGGAGTGGCCTCCAGTCCGGACAGAATTGGATGTGTAGTACTTCCCTACACATGATCCACACATGCGAGTGTTAGTCCACAGGTAGTTTGCACCCCCTGGAACCATCAGAGTTGGGCTATTGTCTGTAGTCGGACATCTGGAGGTTAGCACACCCCCCCGAGTATCATGCAAGGCATGATCGTTATCATCGTCAACATAGTGTACGCGTCGGTGAACACACAATATGCATGAGGTCCCTATGATTTTCATCTTTAAATCATTCTTATGACACAACCCTATACATTATTCACACATCACCGTAGGTAACATGCATGCATTGGCCTTCATATATTCATCATCATTAACATCAATTAGTGTTGTATCTTAGAAAAGTCATCGTCATAATGCATCATGGTATTTCATACATGCACATCATCTTAATATGGAATATCATCATATTAAGTCATGTCATCATTATGTTATCATGCATCATGTCATCGTCATGTCATCGTCTCATATCATCATATACATCATCATATCATCATATAACATCACACTATTATATAACAACATCATCATATACCATCGTCACATTATCATACAACATTATTATATCATCACATAACATAAAACATAAATGACACGTGCAAATGCCACTAGGCACGTGTAATCATAAATAAGGCAAGTCCTCAAACCGAGCCGATAGTAAGACAATTTGGTTGGTCTTAGCCAAAGTTCTATCAATCTCCAAATTTGCTTGCTTTTGTCCTTCGAATTCATTCTCAATTATGTCGAGACTTCAGCTATTTTGAATATTCACTTAATTGTCTCTGTATAAATCGAATTCCATATTTTCAGTGTTTTTAAATTGAGTTTGGTAGTAAAACTTAGAATAAAAAAATATGTCAATATTATTTAATGATGTTGAGGTCATACAATCCCAATATTTTTATAATATTATTTTCCTCCAACAATTTAAAATCAGTTTAAGCATTTTATATTTTTTTCTTTATTTTTTTAATTTTTTTTTTTTTTTTTTTGTTGACCAATTTTAATGAATTCTTACTTTTTCTTTTCTAAAATGGTTGGGCTCCAACATGTTAATTGTTATGGTATTTAATTTCTAACAAAAAAAAAAAAAAAAAAATCTAAATATTATAACCAAATTAATACCTTTCAATAAAATAAAAAGAAGATTAAAATATGAATAATGACTTGGACATCTCTCCTTTTAAGAGAAGGAAATGTGTGTAAACCTTTTTGTTTTCTGTTTGTTTTTTAAGGAATGAATTATTGATACTTGGTAGGAGAATTACTGATACTTGGTAGGAGAAGTATCTCGGGGGAAGTATTTTAGGAGAAGTATTTTAAGGAAGAAGTTGTGAGAGGTTAATGGAAAGTAAAAAATGGCTTACCATTTTTTTCTTATTTTTTATTTTATTATTATTATTATTATTATTATTATTATTATTATTATGGTTGTTACATCATATACCTCTAAAAAAATTCGTCCTCGAAAGCGTTTTAATCTCAGAATAACTTTGGTCCTTGTCTATCTAGAAAGGTTTATGGTCTGGAATGTGCATTAAGTCGGTCATGTATTTACGAAGCATGAATATGTGACATATGTTATATAAGGTAAATAGGTACTGTGGCAGGGGAGCCTGTATGTTAGCAGTGATAAGGATAGTTAGTATTGAATTATAGTTGACTATATATCATATTTGATATTTTATTATAGTCAAATATCTTGTATCCATTTGTTGATTTTTCCATATCCTTGTAATTTATTTGATTCTCAAAATGATTATAAACATAGAACTTTCAGACCATTTAGGTGTAGTGATTTTAACAAATATTCTCATGGTATAAGAGCCTTTCAGTTTACGAACCCCAAGCCTTTATTTTCAATGACTTTTAAATTCTCTACCTTCTTCTTCTCCACCACCACTACTGGCTTTGATGCTGTAGTGGTAGTCTCCATGGCTGCCGTAGGCGGAGCCGATTGATTACTCTTCAGCTCCACCCTTTTGACCTCCAAATCATCCTTTGCAGGTCCACCCTTCGCCATACTCTGTACATACAACATCACCTTCTCCAACACAATCGGTTTCTCCCTAGCCAACATAGCCTCTTTCATTTTCTTCCCGATCGGTCCTTCATCCTTTACAAAAACCCTAACCTCAGGATCCTCATAAGCTTTCTCATAAAAAATATATGAAATCTCAACAAAAGTACTGACCTTCAGCAGAGATTTACCTTTGGGATCTAGGCACCGTGCTGGCCTCTTCGCCAACCAAGTCGCAGCCAGCCTCCTCACCAAAATTGGCTCCTAAACCCATTGGGACAACTCTTTGGACTTCAACATCGTCTCGTCCCTTCCTCTCCGTCTATTGGAACTTCACCACCTGCTACGGTGCCGACTACTTCTCAACCAGCTCTGTCTATTACTCTTTTGCAGTCACCAGGGCAAACTCCAATTGCAAAATATGCTCGATATATTCTTACTCGTACTCACTTTCTCAATAGCAAACCAGTCCACAAGACGCAGACACCACTCCATCTCCGTCCCTCTCTTTTTTTCTTCGTCGCAAATACACCACAGAGTCTGCATTCTCAAATTTTTGCCCTCTTCTTCCTCTCTCTTGCTCTTTTCTCATAATAGAGCCATCGCTCTAATTCTGAAGCCTCTGCCTTGCGTCTCTATAGCCCACAACCAATGGTTGTTTCTCAACACCAGATTGCTAATCGTTCAATTTTCTCTAATCTTACTCTCTATCGATCACCTGTTGGTGTTTTCTTTATTGACTTTCTCTTTGACCCGTCAATTTCTATTTTTCCAATTTCTTCCTGCCTCTTTCTCCATTTCCATACTTTCTTTGATTCATTCTCATTCTATTTTAAACTGTAATTTCTATATCTTCTAATGTTTGATTTGTAGGAATTCTTATGGAGATTTTCTATTCTCTCTCTTCTTTGTTCAATTTGTTACTTGACCAACGCCCTTCCAATAGCCCTCTCTCTATATTCTCCTTCTTCCTCTCGGTTTCCTCCTCCTACTTTGTGGGCTAGACATATTCTCGTTGGAGCCAAGGTAACATTGCCGCTACAGTTTTCGATCGTCAAGAAAATACTATGCTGCCCAACTAGACGTCTCCTCTGAACCAAGCTGCTGATAAATTCACAAAAAGCCCGATTGATAGTGCGTCCCACGCTCCGACAAAGGATCATAGACTCACAACATGGGGATCCAAGCCTAAGCAAAATCCTAAACCAATTGAAAGTAGGCCCAGTGGATGGATTCTCTAAGTCAACAGATGAAGGATTATTATGTCAAGGACGTGTATGTGTGCCACCCATGAGCGAATATAAAGAAGGAAATCATAACTGAGGCACACAACTCACCCTTCTCGATACATCCAAGTGGAACAAAGATGTATCAAGACTTGAAACAACACTTATGGTGGCGAAGTATGAAAAAGGATATCGCGGAGTACGTGAGTAAGTGTCTGGTGTGCCAACAAGTAAAATCCCCTAGGTAGAAAATCGCCGGGCTACTACAACCTCTAAGTATATCGGAATGGAAATGGGAAAACATTGTCATGGATTTCATAGTAGGTCGTCCCAAAACATTAAAGGGCTATATGGTAATCTGGGTGGTCGTGGATCATCTGACAAAGTCGGCCCACTTTCTACCGGGTAAGGCAACATATACAGTAGACAATTGGGCCCAACTGTATGTGAAAGAAATTGTGAGGTTGCAGGAGTACCGGTGTCAATTGTGTCGGATCGGGTCCCGCGTTTCACGTCGGTCTTTTGGCGCAGACTCCAAAAAGCGATGGGTACCCGCCTCGACTTTAGCACCGCCTTCCACCCACAAATGGATGACCAAACGGAACGATTAAATCAAATCCTGGAAGACATGCTTCGGACATGCGTTATGGATTTCACAGGGAGTTGGGACACTAAACTACACTTAATGGAATTCTCTTACAACAACAGCTTCTAAGAAACCATCGGGATGGCACCCTTTGAAGCGTTGTATGAAAAACGATGTAGATCCCCATTGTGCTGGGACGAAGTAGGAGAACGAGAACTTGTAGGACCCGAGCTGGTTTGCATCACCAACGAGGCGGTACAAAAATTAGAGTAAGGATGCGTACCTCACAGAGTAGGCAAAAGAGCTACGCCGACGTTAGGCGTAGGAATTTAGAGTTTGAAGAGGGAGACCCAGTGTTCCTAAAAGTAGCTCATATGAAAGGCATTCTAAGATTAGGACGAAAGGGGAAGCTAAGCCCCCAATTTATTGGACCGTTCAAAATTTTGGAAAGAGTAGGTTCGGTAGCTTACAAACTAGCTTTACCACCTTCACTTTCAAGCGTACACGATGTATTTCATGTGTCCATGTTAAGGAAATATATTGCAGACTCTACGCACATAATAGACTACAAACCTCTCGAAATCGAGGAAGATTTAAGTTATCAGGAGAAACCGATTAAAATCCTAGCCCCAGCAGTGAAAGCCTTACGTAATAGAAATATAGGTTTCGTTAAGGTATTGTGGCGTAACCACCAAGTCGAGACTTTCGAGGACGAAAGTTCTTTATAGGGGTAGGTAACGTAACGGAATCAGAAAAAAAAGGTCGTCGGCAGAACCAAAAACTCCGGCGAACGCCGGAGTTTTCGCTCCCACACGACCCACAAGGGCGGCTGAAGGCTGGAGTGCCACAGAACTCGACCCCGATCTTCAGCCACCCCAAAACGACCTACAAAGAACGAAAACAAAGAAAAACAAAAAGGAACAGAAAAATCCAACGAAACTCCGGCGAGGCCAAACCATACGAAATCGACGTCAAAACCTTCATTTTACTCCACAAAAGTAATCCCAGAACCTTTTATACACATCAGGAGTAGAGTTAGGCGAATCCTTTACGTTGAACACCGTCGACAAGGGAGACGGGATGTCAGATTTTCGAACTTCTCCAGATCCGGGAGTGTGAGGCCATTACAAACCAAATCTATACTAAAAATTGAGTTAGGGGGAAGAAGAGACTCGGGAACAGGGAAAGAAGGAGGAAAAAAGGACGTCAAAACGACGTTAACGAGGAGAGAGAAAGGTCGCCAGAAAAATGCGCAGGCAACCGGACGAAGAGGACAAAGTCCGACCTGAGGGCCGGATCCCGCAACCCGAATCGAATCCAGTCCCCTTAGGTTAGCCCAGTACCCGACGGTCCCCGTGGCCCAGCCACTTTAGCCCAAAACCCGCAAGCCCAGTCCAACGCCCAGCCCAGCCCACCTGTATTTTTCCTTCAGCCGGGCCAGCCTGTCACCCGCAAACGACCTGTCACCCGCGAACGGCCCAAAAACCCGCGAGCGATTCGATAACCCGCGGCGGCTTATTCGACTTGGCGGCGGCTTCTCGGCTCCGGCAGCTTAATCGGCTTGCGGTGGCTTCTCGGCTGCGGTGGCTTATTCGGCTTGGAAAACCTATTTCCAACCTGTTTGTCACCGTTCCGATCCTCTCGGACTTATTTTCGGCCCTGTTTAAGGTAAAATATATCATTTTAAGGTGGTATTTCACAAATTCAAGTTGGAAATTAATTATGTTTGTGAAATATTAATGAAAATGACGAATGAACCAATAGGAACCAACCACCAACGGAAGCGTAGAACGTTCACGAGCAGCTAGGAGCTTACGCTATATACTAGGGAGTACTTCGGCTAAGGCCTACCAAATAAGTGGCTCACCCGTAGTAGGTTACGCGTTATTTGCTGTATGTTGGCACGTGCCCGTGGATTTGCACGTGTCATTAAATTGTATGCTAGTTTAATGTGCTTAAGTCCGAAATCATGTGAACGTGAATGTATGCTATGTATGCTGCATGTGATGATATGTGGTCCTTGAATGATTATGGCATGATTGTATGGAATATGTGAATGTAAACAGCATGAATTGTATGACATGAAACACGGTAAACTGTCTGGAATCATAACTCCGATAGGAATATGTATGAAATGTGAATTGAAAATGAGAATGACATGAAGAATGGAACGTGACAGTGGGGTTATGATCATTAATGATAAATGTAGAAGTAGGGGGACCTCATGCATTATGTGTGTTCATGCATCTGGGGGATACCCCTATCCCATCACGAGGGTACAGACGCGTACATCTAATGGCAGGACAACGATCGTTATGCTTTGCATAGCGTTGCCGTGACGGCTCTAGTTTTAGCTGGTGAGCCCATACTCGCACGTATGGGCTGTGTGTAGAGTATATGGTATACGTCCACGATTACCCATCAGGACTGCACCGTAGGGAAAACGAAATGAAACGAAACGAAACGATAGGTCCTAATAACCCCGATAGGAGGTCACTTACTGAGTATTCTAGAAATACTCAAGCCTCGTGCTACTTTATTTTTGCAGAAAAGGGCAAGGCACCCATGTGACAACGACGGCGACATCGTATACCTCGGGACCGTGGCACATGCATAGGGTAGTTATTTTTTTCCATTTCATAGTCTAGGTTGAATTCGGTTTGCATCACTAATATAGGTTAGTATAGGTTGAGTTGTATTTTCATAATTAGGGTAGAATTAAAACATTCATTTCGGTTTTGGTTCCTTTTCCTTTATTTCAATAATGTTCGCTCTTTTTCCCTTGTAATCATTTTCCCTTTCACGAGGTAATAAAAGGCGACTGTAAGTCGCATTTATGAACAGGGCTCATTTAATGTATATTCCGCATTCCAAGGTATAGTAATGACCTTAGATTAAATAGGTAAAAATTATAGGGTTGTTACATTTCTCATATTGTTTATCATACTTTCATCCATACGTCGAGATTGTATTTTATGCTAGTCATATCATTTCCATATGCATATCTTAGTTCACGTCGTTTCATGAATGTATCCTAGTCTTACCGTTATAGGAATGCATCCTAACCATATTGTTTTATTTACGAATCCGAGTCATACCGTTATAGGAACGTATCCTAACCATATCGTTCTATCATTCTATCATAATCATATCTTTTTCTATACATAACCTAACCATATGCTATGTCAATCATATCTTAGTCATATCGTTCCATTATGTTTATCGCATCCTTCTCGTATGCTATCTCACACATATCATTGAACACATGATGATGTAAGAGTTATCATATCATTCACGTATCATAACATATACATAGCATAAAATAGTCATATCGATTCATAAACAATTCACACATATCAAGTTTATGACACATGCAAAACCACAGGGCACGTGTCAGCATCAAATATAATCATGCCAATAGTAAGGTCACTTACGTGGTTAGCTTAAGTTGTTGTCACTAATTCAAAGTTCGATTCTATCCTTTGAAATTCAAGTCAATCTATGTGATCCCATGACATCAATTTTAAATTCGAACTTTTACAAAATTATTCCTTTAATTTATAATGATTGTGTTAGATTTCATGTGAACATTAGAATATTTGCATGAATAAAAGTTTGGAAATATTTTATATTATATTATATTTATTTTTATATGTATATGGAAGTTACTCATATATAAAAGAAATTAATAGAGTTATTTTATGTTAGGTTATTATGTACTTTCTTGTCCTCTCCTATTTCTTTTGCTTCACAGTTTAGTTCTTCTCCCCTATCTCCATTTTTCTTTTTATATTTAGTTTTAAATTCTATTTATTGCATCTTCCATTTTTCTATTGGTCTTGATCTGTATTTTCTTTTCTACCACGTGTTATTTTCTTTTCTCCCCGTGTTTAATTTTAGCTTTTAATTCTTTTGTTTTATGGAGAGCTCTTTTCACTACATTTCCATTTTTTTTTATATTTAATTTTAATTTTTAATTATTTTATCCTATAGTTTTTTTCACCAAATCTGTCTTTATTTTCTTCTCTATATTTAGTTTTAGTTTTTAATTTTATTCATTGAATCTTCTATATAGTCCTCTCCATATTCACTTTTAGTTTTTAGTTCTATCCACTAAATTTTCATTACTTCCAAATCTTATTTCTTTTTTTTAGTTTAATTTTGTTTAGCAGTTTAATTCTTTTGGATGAGAGTCCCACAGCTAATTTAGGGAATGATTATCGGTTTATAATCAAATAATACTATCTTCATTCGTATGAGGCCTTTTGGGAAAGCCCGAAGCAAAGCTTATGCTCAAAGTGGACAATATCATACCATTGTGGAGAGTCGTGTTCATCTAACATGGTATCAGAGCCATTTTATTCTCTCTCTAACATAACTGATAGTTGGTCGTGTTCATCTAACATGGTATCAGGGCCATTTTATTCTCTCTCTAGCATAATTGATAGTTGGTGGTGATCATCTAACATGGTATCAAAGCCATTTTATTCTCTCTCTAGCATAACTAATAGTTGGAGTAAGGGCTATTTTTTTATTCTCTCTAGCTTTGTATGTGCAATCTTTTCTGATCTATTTTTTTTATTCTCTCTAGCATAACTGATAGTTAGAGTAGTGGTTGAGGAGTGATATTTGAGGAAGGAATCCTAAGATATCGATGAAGGGAGGGATGGGTTAATTATTTATTTTTTCTTTATTATTGTTATTATTATTATTTTTTTGTAGGTTGTTACAATTAAAGAGCTTGACCTATTGCTCAAAATAACAATGAAAGCCTTCAAATATGTAAATACTATTCCATTAATTCTAGAATTAAAAAAAAGATTTAAAATTCTAATTTTATCATTCTTTTTACTCCTGGATTTTATAACATTATATCATAATATAGAATAAAATTTGCACATCATTTGGTCTTGTGGTATACTTGGTTATCACGTTAGTCTAACATAGAAAGGTCTTTGGTTTAAGTCTCGATGATGCCATAGTTTGTTTGCTAGTAATATTGTTCTTTCTCACGTGGTTGAATGATTTTATGCATAATATTTTAAATATAGGATATGAATAGATAAAATGATAACTTGGTCGCGCCATTTTATTTTGGGTGCACTGCAAAGCCTATGATATCTTTGTTGACTCGAAATGGAGTAGATTCAAACCGTGGTAGGACGAAGGTGGCTCTTCAAAAAAGACATGACCACAGGTTACATTGGGAAACCACCCTATGATACCCTTGATTATCTTTTTAAAAAGGTTCAAAAGTATTCTTATGTATATGAACCAATTTGTTAACCCCATTTTAAAAATACTCTAGAATAAGATTGAAAATAAATTGTCTATTTAAATATTGAATTATATTATATTCATATTAGGAAATGTCCATAAACGAGAGACTTCAAAACAAAATTGAAGAGAAAAGTGATTTAAGAGTATTTTTGAAGTTTTTTTTTAAAATAAATTATGAGTATTAACGAAACGTTTGAAAGTTGAATTGTATTTTTCCAAACAAGATATTAACAGTTTCATCTCACTAACAATAAACTTAATTTTTTTTTTTTTTTATTTGAAAAGTTAAAGATATATTTCTAGATTTTTTTCTTCTTCTTCTTTTTTTTTTTTTTTTTTTTTTTTTTTTTTTTTTTTTTTTTTTTTTTTTTGAAGAATATTGATGAAACCTTTCGAGGTTCTAAGGATATTTTGTTTAAATAATAAAAATTATAATTATAACTATTCTTTTGATTATGGACATTTAGTTGTTGTGGTGTAGTGGTTATCACGTTAGTCTTACACACTAAAGGTTTTTTCCTGTGTTGTGTTACTCTCTCAAGTTGTGGGCATTAATGAGTTAAAAGACCTAAAAGACCTCACATACTCCCGTTAGTCTTTTTCTTGTGTTACTCCCTCAAGTTGTGGGCATTAATGAGTTAAAAGACCTCACATCACTCTGTTCCTTATATTTAATGCACAAGGCTTCATGTATTGGGTGCCATACAATTTGCATACCTATGTCCAAGGATTCACGGGTTCCTTGTGACATAGTTTAAGTACCTACACCCAAGTGTTCATGCGTTTCCTACGACGTAGTCATTGTCGTAAGACCATATTGCACTACTCATCGGGAGGTCTTTAAAATATTTTGGGTTCTCGTTCAAGAGTTTTTTGTTAAGTCTTGAAGTACAACTAAGGAAAAATTCTTAACAAGTACACCCTAATCCATATGAGTCATAAATATTTTTCTATATGCATAAATCTTTCGTAAGTATCTTGTCACTTGGTAATCATAAAAACCTTGATTTCTTATCAAGTGTCTTGAGGGGTAGTTACATACTTTTTCTCTTAGCTCATATCCCTAAGTTGTTATAATCTCCTTAAAATCTTTCATACTTACCCTTATATTGTAAACAAGTCTCACAAATTTTCGTAGTATTTTGAGTATTTAAGATCTTGAAAACATCTTAGAATTCCTATAGGGATATTTTGGTTATTTACCACTGCAAATCTTGGTTTAAATCCTCAACATATTTCAATGGTCTTGTAACATAAGTCTCATTCAATTAAATGTCATTTAGGGGTCACTTTGCTCCTAAGCCAGCTATATATAATTATAGGGGAATTTTAGTCATTTTACACGTACCCTTGGTTTAGCCTTTTATCATAATCTAATTATTATCAAATTTCATACATAACCTTATCATATCATATTGAGTCTTCTCCTAAAATTTCATGAAAAATAGAATCCATTTAGTATGATTGTGGTTTAGGCGCATTGAAATCAACATTCATGTGGACATTAATGTTGGAGAACTTAAATACTTACCTCAACCTCAATTTCAATTTTCTCACTTTCTTCTAGATGACTTGCTTTCTTCAGACAACAAGATCAATAGTTTAATCAGTTTCCTTCATTACATTGTCCTCCTAGTCAATTTTTTTTAAGCCTAGCTAAAGGTCCAATACGTCTTCAAGATCTCATTTTAACATTTTTTTCATTCCTTATATGAAAAGGCAACACAACCCGAGGGGCTTTTTTATATTTTTTATTTTTTTAATATTGTGACTCCTCCCAAATAAATCTTAAATCATTCCTAAATTTGATATCTTAAAAATCTCAAACTCCAATCCATGTTTATAAATATTTATAGAACTTTGACTATAATCATAATATCTCATCCACAATGTGGCTTCATTATAACTTTAAAAAATTTCAATTAGTGTTAGGCCGGGAGGTTTTCTATCTTTTTAAAGTAGCACTCATGAAAAAGATGTTGAAGTTTGAGAATAAGGGCAAACTGAGACCAAGATTCATTGCCCCTTATAAATCTTAAAAAGGATAGCATATTGACTGGCGCTACCTCTTTCCCTTGTTACGATACACAATGTGTTAGATGTTTTTCCTTATTACTATACACAATCGGTTAGATGTTTTGATATTGGAGAAGCTCACACCCACCCTTCCCATCTAATTGATCATGAGACTCTTCCCTTGTGGGAAGACATAAGCCAATAATAGAAGCCTATCTAGATCTTAGCCATTAAAGTCAAAGAAGCTGAGAAACAAGCCATGAAATTGGCTAATCCTAGAACCACGATAGAACTTTCAAATAGGTTGCTTATCATGAATAAGAGCGTGCAGAGCCATACAGCTACATAAGGAATCATAGATATGATTCTTTTGTCATATCCTATGTACTTTTGTAACTTGTCATATTTTGTAAACTAATTTACATTTAACTCTTACGACTTAGTGTATGCTCGGTTGAATTTGTGTACTTAGTTTGCAAATTATTCATTCACATCACTTGTAAATTTAAAAACTTTTACTGTCTTTTTCAAACATTGAATTTACGTAATAGTATGTGATAAAGTCTCGAAAAGTGAATCGTTACAAAATGATTGCTCAATAATTAATGCACCTACCCTATATGCACTTTCCTTCTTGGATATTCTTCATTTCAATGCCTCAACAAATTGCTCAAGAGATGCAAACACTTGTTAAGTATAGTGCAAAAATTATATAATTTCCTCAAATTTTCAATTTAAACAACTCGTTGAACACATGCATTTGCATATATATTATTCAATTTTCCTCTACGTAAGCTTAATTCAACGCATTGAAAATACCTCCTTCTCTTCTAAATGCTTAGAATTTGCATGGAATCATTCTTTATTCTCACCATATTCCCAAAATCACAAAAAGATACACTTTATTATTTACCATAAAAACGGGTGAATAGTCTAAAATTTGTTGCTGTAATTTGTTTTTATCTCCATTGACCTCATCTAGTATGAAAATAAGTCTAATGTGTCGGAAATGAAATTAAATGGGCGGTATAGCTCAATTGGTAGAGCAGAATATTGAAAATTCTCCTGTCACCGGTTTAAATCTAGTATAAAAATAAGTCTAATGTGTCGGAAATGGTCTCAATTGGTAGAGCAGAGGATTGAAAATGCTCGTGTTGAATAATGACCAATTTGCCTCTCAAGACTCACTCTAAGATCTCACATCGGTTGAGAAGGAGAATGAAACATCTTTATAACGGTGTGGAAACCTTGAGGGGAAGTTCGAAAGAAAAACCCCAAAGAGTACAATATTTACTAGCGGTGAGCTTGGGCTATTACACACACCATCCCGACCCCCTTTGAACAAACCCTAAAATATCATAAAAAAAGACCAAAACTTTTTCACCTCTAAGAATCAATAAACCAATGGCTTGCTTGCAGCTACCTGGTTCTAAATACACATAGGAAACTATATATATGATTACATCCCAATGCTTTGTTCTTCAAAAGCAGCACTCAAATGGCTAACTTTGAGCCCATTATTATGTCTTCTACCAAATTCCCCTCTGCAATTATGGTAAATTTTAAGAGGCAAAGCTTCAAACCCTATTGATTTGTTTGCTGCCAAAGGCATTGGAGGTTCCAATAATGATGCCCTTTTGGTGGGCACTTCATTGGTTGTTCTCTTGTATGAACCAAACCATTTGGCTTGCATATAACCATTTCTCCTCCATGGTGGGATGGCCATTTGGTTGCTCTTCATTGACTCTCTCATGCCTGAGCACATCACTTTCACTATCTTCTTTAGCTCTTCTATTTTCCCAACATATATTTGAGGGCAAGCTTTTAGAAGCATTGCGTATTGAGTTGTCGGGCGAGCGATGTCAAATTCTCCCACGAGAAAAGCTTCCACAATGTAGCGGTTTTCGTTGACTTTTATGTCTACGTATTCGTAATCTCCGGCCGGAAATCGCCCGAATTTTTCCCATTTGGATTTGCATAGGCCTGTTTGTCATATACATAAAGTTAATTAATATTCGTACGAGATTCCATCTCAGTTGAAGATGGGAATGAAATATTTCTTATAAGGGTGTGAAAAACTATCTTTTAAAATCATGAAAGTCAAAACAGACAATATCTACTAGCGGTGAGCTTAGAGTGTTACAGTTTTTGTTAGCGTAGATTGATATAAGACCCATTAAATTACTAGCAACATTGATCAAGGAGTTAATTATGAGTGTACGTGGGTCGAGATGTATGAATGTTAAACTACCACTAAACCCAAAAAAAAAAAAATGAATCTTCTTATTGTTAACAAAATTCAAGTGGGCAGCTTATAAGTAGGGAATACATCTTCTATTGTTCAAAATGAACAATATCATACTATTGCGAAGAGTCGTGATTCCTAACAGAGTTTCACAAAATTCAAATCAAAACAAACATAAAAAAACTCACCCGCATCAATGCCACGGTCCCGGAGTTGAGTCATCAATTTACGTTTGAATTCGGGAGAAGAAAGCTTCTCCCCAATCAACCTGCAAGCTAACTCAACCTCACCCTCAATTTTCCGGCGGATTCCCTTACTTTCTCGGCCGCCAATCAACCTCTGCAGTGTTCCAACAGCCTCCGGCAACGACCATTCGCTGCCGTCCAATACGACGCCGTCTATGTCATTCTCCACCACATCATCACAACGATCTCCACCTTCAAAATGATAATCTCTCTCCATAAACGACTTCACAAGGTCCGACAAGTCAGTGAAAGTCTCGGCAGCTGAGGAGTGCTCGCTGCCACTGCTTTCCTCAAACGCCGCCGCCATCCGCTGAAATCTCGCCGGAATCTTCATCACCCTTTTTTTCTTTTTTTGGTTAATATGTTGTGTGGAGGAAATGGAGATGGCTAATTTATATTGTGATGTGGGAAACAGTGGGAGTTCTTGAAAGGATTGGTATTTGGACATGTTTGAGTTGGCGACAAATGAATGTTGCTCGTTTCATGGCTACATTCATTAATGAAACAAAAAAATTTAAAAAATAATGTTTTGTATTGTAATATCTTTTTTGTTGGAAGTGGCAATTTTGTAATAATCATGAATCTGAAGACTCATTAATTTGGTTTTGCTTCACCAAATGTTATTAGCTAATATCTGGATTTGTGATAATAAAAATATCTTTAAATTTTTTACTTAGTTTGGAAGGAAACAAACTTTGTTTCTAAATTCAAAATTTTTTAAGTTAAAAAATTAACACAATTTTTTTTTTGTTTGTTTTTTTTTTTTTTTTTTTTTTTTTTGAAACAATCTGTTTTAAACAAAATTTCAAATTTTTAATAATTTCCTTTAAATTTTTAAATTTTAAAAATAAAAGTAGCATTAACACTTTAAACTTTATAAAAAAAATTAAAATGTTTAAAATCATCTCTGTAGCTTATAAATCTTATTTAAAATGTGAAGTTTAAATGTATTATCAAAAAAAACCTTTAAAATAAAAAGATGCTTTGTTTTTAACCATCTCTTCCTCAACCAAAATGAGACATATTTGGTCATTTATTAGTTTTGGCTGTGTTATCAATAACTACGGAGAAGGAGAAGTTTAGATATAATTGTATGAATTAATTAATAAAAAAAAAAAATCTTTAAAATTTTTAAAAGTTTCAATATTAACTAAAAAAAAATTAAAATTCTAATTTTTTTTTTATTAATTTTAGAGGGAAATCGGAAGAGAAGCGCTATACTTTATTTCAAAAATGTCCTTGTATTTTTTACCGTTTGAAAAATACTCTTAAATTTTAAAAAGTTTCATTAATACAACTTAATTTAAAAAAAAAAGTTTAAAGGTAGTCATATCATTAATATTATGTTTAAAAAAGACTCATAAAATTTTAAAAGTAGTATTAATATTCTTTATTTTTATAAAATAAAAAAAAAATGTTTAAAAAATTGTTATAATCAATATGGGAAGAAAAACGGTCTATTGACATGTTACAACAGTAAATTAAAAAAAAATTCACGAAGTCGTCGGTGGACTTGAGAGAATTTCGACGCGCACCAGAATTCTCGTTCCAAGCCCTCAAACCAAAGAGAAACCGAGAGAGAAGAAGAAAATCTGAAAAACACTCCGGCGAGCCCAACCAGAGAAAACCCGATGTTGAAACGGGCATCTCACGCGACGAAAGAGTCCACTAACGTCTACACGTACACAAGAGGTGAGTTTCCACATTTTAACAATGTTCCTTGTCTGTAGCGCCTCTAATTTTCTTAACCTAATTAGCGACATCACCCATGCATGACGGAAATTCATAATAAATAGCTTTGAAAACAAAGCCAAAACAGAGAATTTAAATAAAACAATGTCATGGTATCCTTAGTGTCATGCTTATGGCCGCATGACAGATGTCTTAGTCTTGCTTGTTCAAGTCGGTTGACAGGGACGCCAACCAATTAAGTGGGGGTGGATGTCAAGGTCATGCATGTCCAAAGCGTGTTGTCAATGCATTTTCGTGTTTTGCATTTTCTTCTACTTAAACCTAAGACCTGTGTGTTATTATTAGGTCGACGCTCTAACCACTTTGAGCTATTCAACTTGACTTTTGATAAAGTCTACTCACGGCAATGATATACCACCGATGGATTAAACCAGACTCTGATACCACTTGTTGTCTTTTGACAATTGGTGAGAGGGAATCGTTGACGGATGAGAGAAGAAATTTGTTGGACTAAAATGAAAAAAAGAAAGCATAAAAATAACATAGAGGGAACTTCGGATTTGACTTTGCTTAAAAAAGAGGTGATTTTCTTTCTCATAAGATTCACCTATTTAAATAATTATCTTATCCTAAAAATGGCCGAGAGTGGCCAACTAAATCTTATCACTTCCCTGGCCACCTAAAAAATTGGTAATCCATCCGAAGTGTTTGTCAAATGGTCAAACGAAACTATTGAATTAACTGAGTAAAACGTGTAAAAGCTAAATAAGGAAACCTCAGGCTTTTATCTAAAAGTGACAAGTGGTATCAGAGCCAGGTTTAGCTCCTTGAAAGGTATTACGCAGACATGCCCTCCAAGAAACAACTGGGCAAGTCCCAGGCTGATCGATTAGCTAAAATTCGAAGAACAGTTGCTCTGCATGAGTGAAATTCCCGATGGAATGGGGCTTTTGGAATCTCACATGAATGAGATGTCCGCTAAAGCCAACAGGTTCAACGAGATGGCACACCACCTTAAAACAATGCCTATCCTTGAATTAATGACTAGGGTCGAGGCCCTAGAAGACAAGGCCACAAGAGCTAGTATCTTTGAACGAGGGGATTGTTCGATGGGCTCTGTTGATTGAACAAAGGAACGCGCTGAGGGCTTAGACAATGCTCAACTTGCAATCGTCCAGATGGTCTCAGAATTGTCTAAAGACTTTAGAGAATCCCTTAGAATGGTCAGGGCCGAAGTGGTGGATCTAGACACCAAACTACACCTCACCATGAGAGCGGTGGGGGACTAAACCCCAACTGGGGGTGTAGCACGATTTAACAAGATAAAGGTTCCAGAGCCCAAACCCTTATGTGGGGTTCGAGATGCCAAGGCTCTAGAGAACTTTACTTTGACCTTGAACAATACTTCCAAGCCACAAATACCGTGGTAGAAGAAGTGAAGGTAACATTGGCGACAATGCACCTAGCCGACGATGCAAAGTTATGGTAGAGGTCCAAGTACATGGACATTCAAGATGGTCGATGTACTGTGGACACTTGGGATAACTTGAAACAAGAACTCCGCTCTCAGTTTCTCCCAAGAAATGTCGAGATAATGGCTAGGAGAAAACTAAGAGAGCTGAGGCATACGGGTAGTATCCGAGACTATGTTAGACAGTTTTTTGGGCTTATGTTAGATATTCGTGATATGTCTGAGACAGACAAGATCTTCAATTTTATTAAGGGGCTGAAGCCATGGGTGAAAACCAAACTCTACGAACAAAGAGTTCAATCCCTATCCACAGCTATGCTGTTGCCGAACGATTGTTTGATCTTGATAGCGATGAAACCTCAGAGATGGAGCAGAATCGAGCATCCACAAGTGATGAAAATGAGAATTATCGACCAAACTCCCCTAAAGGTGGGGATAGTGATAGCTCCGAAGACGAGGAGGAGGAATATGAATCCTCCCAACAAAGAGGTAGGGCTCCTTGGCGGAGATCATATAAACAGATTAGTCAGAGTCAAAGTCATGACCCCCCTTCTTGCTTCATATGTAAGGGGGCTCACCAAGTATCTGAATGGCCACAGAAGGCAGCATTATGTGCCTTCCAAGCAAAACTTCGAGCTAATTCAAAAGCTGAGTACGAAACAATAAAAACAAAAACGTCATTAGATAGGACTGTTGGATATCCCCGTGTTGGGGTGCTAAGTATTTGTCCGCTCATCAGAAGAGAGTGGAAGAGATAGAAAAGCCAGTGGAATGTGGTCTCATGTATGTTGAGATTTGGGTAAATCATAAAGCAGCCAGAAACACTATCGTCGACTCTAAAGCCACCCACAACTTCATGACGGAGACCGAAGCAAAACGTTTGAATATCCTTTGGCATCGGGATGTAGGGAAGATGAAGGCCATCAATTCAGCAGCCTTACCCGTCTTAGGAGTTGCGAAGAGAACTCCCATCAAACTAGGGACTTGGACGGGACAAACCAACTTTGTGATAGTCAAGATGGATGACTTTGACATCGTGTTAGGGATGGACTTCTTACTAGAACACATAGTCATCCCCATGCGCCTAGCAAAAAAGTTTAGTAATAATAGGGTCAAACCCGACGATTATCCAGACAAACACCCACCAACCAGAAAGGGTGAAAAAGATGTCAGCACTACAGTTGAGACAAGATCTAAGCCGTGATGAACTTACACTTGCTACCATTACCGTATCAGAAGAGGAAAGCTCGAGTGAGCCAACCTCAATAAAAGTCTCGCAGTCAACTCAAAAACATCGTGACATGAGACAAGGAAGTCGAACAAAGAATTTATCTCCAGCTAGGAAGATAAATAGCAAGGTTGATGTCATACTAACAGTTGGGTCCATCAGGCCCTCACATACCACTGTTAGTGATCACCCAAGGGTTAGAGAGAGACACCAAGCCAACACTACCGCTGAGGGAGCGAGATAGAGACAAACCTCAAAAATAACACATGGTCACATAGAAGTACCATCAAGACAGAGAAAGAGAAGGGTCGGTCGAAAGCGTCGACCACGACAGTTTCAAGAAGGAGAGAGAGTTCTGATCAAGTTGAGGTCAGATCAACTCCGAGATCAAAACAACAAGTGTTGAAGACTGGTGAGAAAATACTATGGACCAGTCGAAGTTATTCACAAGATTGGAAAGGCGTCATATAGAATCCATTTGCTCCCATGGATGCGGACTAGCCCTGTTGTCCACGTCAGTAACATGAAACGCTACTCTTTCGAAGTAAAAGACGTCAAGCGCAGAGAGGTGACACGACCTCACACAAAGAAGAAGAATCCCAAAGCAAAAGATGTAGGAGAAACTTTGACAGAGGAGATGCCAAGAGCCAACGAACCAAGAAGTAGTTTTCAACAACTCCTTACCGAATTGATGAGACTTTGCAACACTGAAATCAACTGGAAACACTTTAAAGAGACCTAAAAGTCAACCTCAGCCTACACAGAGTTGTAACGAGTCGGTTGACACAATTGAGTGGAAGAGGACGTCATGATCATGCTTGTTCAAAACATGTTTCTTATGGCCACATGACAGATGCCCTAGTCTTGCTTGTTTGGATCAGTTGATAGGGACGTCAACCAATTGAGTGGAGGAGGATATCACGATCATACATGTCCAAGGCGTGTTGTCATGGCCGCATGACAGATATCCCGGTCTTGCTTGTCCAGGACGTGTTGTCCATGGTTGCATGCCCGTTCCAAACCCCTTTTACATGCTTTTATCCTAGATAGGTCTTTACCATTCCATATTGGGTCAGTATGAGGGTGTATGACCGTTCACCAAAAATCGCACCTACAAGGGCTAAAATGCCCCAAAATGTACTATAGGGGTATGACTAGTTGTTAGCTTCTTCCTACCCGATAGTTATATGCAGTAAGCCGTTGTTGTTTTTTTTTTTTACATTCCCATATAATACTATTTCCAATTTCTCAAATCTTACTTTCAAAACTCTCTTTCGAAATCTCTCTGCCCTCGTTTTCTAAAACTTTTTTCTTGAACCGGGGCCAGAGACTCGAGCATACGTCGTTTGGCCATAGGCGACGCAAGAACGAATAGGCTTAACTCACTTGTTACTGGAAAGTGAGTGTCGCACAATCGCATGTCCGCTGCCATCAAAGTGCGATTGTGACACTCAGCCTCTACTGTCAATCGTGCATAGGTGTCTTGCCTTTACCTAAAAAATTTAGGTAGCATGTGACTTAAGGAATTTATGAAATACTCAGTAAATCAGCCCACTGTTGGGGTTAGATATGCAAACACATGAAACATATGAGTGGGATCGATCTTTCATAAACTTTATATGGCCTTGGGTTCTTTTCTTTTCTGGGCAGGGTTGGAATGTGGGACTTCTCCACACACATGGTTCCACTAGGCGGCCTCGTATATGTACCCCTTGGGCCTGGCTTGGTCAGGCACGACGTATTACATGTTCACCGGACACTACAGAATAGAAAAAGCCTGCATGACATCATGACGAACATAAATATCAAATTCTTACTTTCCTAACATAAATGGGAAGTATCTCGATGCAAATGAGATACAAATATGCATGAGGTCCCATAACTTACATTACATGACATATTACGTAATACGAAATACATTCCATTTCATAACATAACTCAATTATGCTACGTATATGCATGACAACATTCATCACATTCATAACATGTAATACTAACATAACAACCATAGCATTTCATAACATCACCAGACAACATAATCGATGCATTACATAGTCATTTCACATAAAATATGGTGCATGCAAAAGCCACAGGGCACGCACCATCATACAACATATATTAGGCTAACTCCAACAGTAAAGTCCTTTATCTCGATGGCCTTGATCGAAGTTACTCATAGTAAGCTAACTCCAACAGCTAACTACTTCCTGTAAAAACCGCATAATATACTAGAAACTTTTCATAACTTAACCAAACTAAACCTCATATTAATTACCAAATTAAGCCCATGACGTAATCTGTTTTTAACAATTAAGAGTCACACTGACCTCATAAGTCAAAAACAAAACAAGGGCAGAAATGGCTTTAGATGGACTGAAAACCTAGAAATCGATATATTATAAGTATACTGAACTGACCAGCCGAGCCACAAGATTTGATGGAGCTAAGCTGATCGTTCGTACACGTGTGAGTCGAGCTGCATTCGTGCACGCGTGTGAAGTCAGAACAGGAGCTGCAGGCACATGGATCCTGTATTTGCTAAATCTTGGGCCGAAAGCAAACACACCCCGCGGTATTCGTTTGGAATGTGGGTTGGAACCAGAGGCCTTAACATGAGGGTTGTTGGATGTACGCGGGTAAACGAATGTCGAAGGAAGAACCCAACCCGATCCAAATACTCGTCTTCCTTACCTGAAAACTCAAAACCCTAACCACGATTCTCTACCTCCCTCACACTGATGAACGCACACTGATTCCAACGCCGACGCTCCTTACTTCCACTTAGTTCTTCCTCCAGAAACTTGTGAGACAACTCTACCCAACTAACGATCTGAAAACCACCCAATACCCATGTTGGTTCACTTATCTTCGCTAAACAACACACTCAATTTCCCTTTCGAAAAATCTCAGTTTTCTGCTCTCTCAAACATGCTCGGACGCAGGAGATAAGTTTGGAAGAAAATCATTTCAAGGGATGGTGAAAAGTTGTGCATAGAGAGATATAAAGGGCCTATGAATGTTTCTAAACATGACAATAATTGTCTCGCCGAAAATAACCCATTTTTCGGCAAGAATAAATGCTGCATTAATAAATATTATATCATTTTTGGAATTAAAAATCTGAATCGTTCCATTGTCGTGGAATTGAAAGTGAGTTTCGAATTGGTTTTGGTTTCCTTAGATCCGTGTGGTTTAGGTGTTTACCATCCATAATGCAACGTGGTGGGTGAAGAGGAAGGATATACGACGAAGAATCGAGAGAAAACGGTGAGAAATTGACGTCGGAGGCTTAAAATCACTCCCTTGGCTCAGTCGGCTTAAAAGGCTCGGCTCGGCTCCATGACTCAAAACTCACTCCTTAACCTCGATAAATAGAAAATTAGCCAATTCCCACTGTTTCGACCATTTCAAAGCTAATTTGACCTTGTTTAAGAAAAATAAGGTCCGTATAAGGGTAAAATTCTCAATTTAAATTTAATTGAGTTAAGAATTCTTAGATCACTAACGAAACAGGATGGATATTCTAATAGGAAACGACAACGGGCGGTAATTTAGAACAATTCAAGGAACAAGAGATAACGTAGTTGAATTAGGGAGAACGCTGGCTTCACATGTGTCATATGCCTGAATATCCAAATTGTTATGAAATGATATGTATATGTTCTAAGATGTGATTGTTATGTTGTAATTGATGAATTGATACGTTAGTGATATGATATATTAAAATATCATATATTGAAGACATGCTCGGGATATGTGATGTGACTCTTATGATATATGATATGTTATGTGCATGATGTGGATTGTTATGTCTAAAAGCATGAAAGCGTTATGATATAATATATGTGCGACATGAATGATATGATGTGATTGATTTGCAAAGCGATGAACTAGCATGAAATACAACCCCGAGATACGCATTAGAATTATTATAAATCATATGATAAATGTTATGAGAAATGATATGATATGAAGAAGACGCTAGGGGGTTTGTATTAAATGATAATGAAAATGAAAAAAAATTGGGACCTCATGCATTATTGTGTTCTCATGCATTGGGGGATACTCCTACTTCTTCATGACAGTACGAATGCGTACTCTACGAGGCAGGGGAATGATCATTAGGTTTACCATAATGTTGTCGCGACAGTCGCTATTCAATAGCTACCAGAGAATGCCGACCTTTTCCTTTTATGGTGTTCGACAAGAGTCTGTTAGTGAATGTTATCCCGATAAACCAGGCCTAAGGGGTGTGTGTGCTCACCTGGTGGACCCATGTTAGGATAGCTACATTTATGTCTATTTTGTAGCCCTTAAGTTAGATCTGAGCATTATTTTTCCTTTTTCTTTAGTTAAATCAGGTATTGTCTTATTCTTTAGTTAAATCACATTATTTATTTTCTATGGTTTATTTTAAGGATTTTATTTGACTTACCTATTTAGTGATTTCACATTATTTATTTTCTATGGTTTTTTTTAAGGATTTTATTTGACTTACCCATTTAGTGACTTTTGGCATAGGACATTCCAAAAATGGGGTACTATCGGATTTGGTGAATTCAATAATAGACGTCTGTTGGCATTCCAGCCTTCCTTCTCCTTTCAGGGCCTACCCGAAAGAAAATCCAATATTTCTTGGTCGTGAATATCTGATTAGGACGAACCGCCCCATGGTTTGCTTCGAAACAAAACAATTGGAATTAGGCTCGTTGAACTGGAATGAGGATTTTATTTCAAACATAAGTCCATGACATCATTTATAAACTATTTTAAATGAAGGTTTTTGCCATTTATAGTCATGTCGTGCATATAGTAGCGCAATTGAACAATCTTAGACTTGCTTGATCAACTACTATAGTAACCTTCTTTGATATTTCTCAATATGTAAAATTGTTCCAAAACACAAGATTAATAGTTGGACAAATTAATTAGGAAAGAAATAAAAATTGCTGATATATAAAGTATTTTTTATGGGTGAGTTTCCAAAACGAAAGCCATCACACAAAATGTGGAAAACAGACGCAGGCGTTGTCTTTTTTTTGCGATATAATCACTTGCCCAATTATTGTTAGGTTCATTGAATGTGTCAGATTCAATGAATCTGGTCTCCTTCCTTCTTTTAAGGTTGCATCAGTAAAAAAAAGTTAAATTTGAATGGTCATATATATCAATTAATAGCCTCCGTCAAATTATGTTTGAAAAATATTAGTTTACACATTTGCAATGTTAAATCTCATTTTGACGGGAGGAGAACGAAACATTGTTTATAAGGGTGTGGAAACATCTCCTTACAAGACACGTTTTAAAACCTTGAGGGGAAGCCTAAAAAGGAAAACTTAAAATGACCAATAATGCTAGAAGCCCGAAAAGGAAAGCTTAAAGAGACCAATAACTACTAGCGGTGGGCTTAGGCTGCTGCAAATGGTATTAGAGTAAGACATCAGGCGATATGCCAGTGAGGAAGCTAAGCCCTAAAGAGAGGTGGACACGAAACAGTGTGCCAACAAGGACACTAGACCCCAAAATAGGTGGATTGAAGGGTCCCACATTGATCGGAGAAGGGAATAAGTGCCGGGGACATTGGGCCTTAAAAGAAGGTGGATGGTAAGATCTCACATTGGTTGGGAAGGAGAAGGAAAACATTCTTTATAAGAATGTGAAAACCTCTCCCTCAAAATCGCGTTTTAAAAATTTATTCACTCACACTGTTTGCCATTCCAAATAAACTATTAACAACCCTTTGCAGGGATACATTGACGGCTACTATACCACCTCTCCATTTCTGAATGAAAATTGAACCCAACAGAACTCAGAATTCAGTATCTTGAAAAGGTATAAAAACTACACTGACACAGATCAGATAGTAAACTACATGCATGATCTATCTGCTTTGTTCTAATATGTATGAGTACATCATTGGCAACAACAAAGAATCCTTGAAACAGAGGTATACAATTTGAAGTTTGAAGGAATACACCTTGAAGTTTTGAAACATGGCTGAAGAACTAATATCAGACCTACCTTATTGAGCATCTTCCCGTGTCGAGTATGTACGAAATTGCCTTCGAGGAGATTTCCGTTCATTTGAGGATATTCAAAGCATGCTTTCTACCTTCGGCAAAGATTGATCAGACAGTCATTGAGCTAGTTCCCTGGTTGACATAGGACAAGCAAGTTATTGTGACAAATGCAAGTTATTGAGGTTTTGTACTGAATGTGAATACCAACAGACGGCAAATGCCATGGCTGAACAACCTCGTGAACTCTGTATTAAGGTTAATCCTCAATTTGTGAGAGGGTTGTCAAAAAGCAGCTTAATATCAATATCAAGCATGTCTACTCTATGAAGATCAATTCACAGATATCAGAAACCTAGGGCTTCCAACTCAAATGTGATCTACATATTAAGCTCCCCACTGTCCTTCCTACACTAAAATTGAATTGATTTGATTATGTTTTTCTTGGAGGCGTCATGATCTTGGCATACTCACGACCAGCTTTAAGGAGAACCCAATCTCCATATTCATTTTTTGTCTAGCTTTGTAGCTTTGTCGGACTATAGGCAGGATTTGTTTTCGCTAACCGAACATCACTTGTGTGGTATCCAAGCTTATTCGGCCATACATGTTGCTTGCACGTGCATGTTCAATCGTTTGCGACACAACCGACTTGCCTCTACACTAGGCAAAGTCATACAGCTTGACCTTACCTCTACTTGGGGCCAAGATCTCTCAATTCAACGTTGTATCTTATCATCTCATCTTGATTCCCAATTAACATGGCTCATATGTCTTAACATCATCCCAAGTCACGGAGTGTCGTCGGCCATCCATGTGTCGTTCATAATATCGGGACATCCCGAGAATCCCCCCATCCGGGTTAAATTGAGGTCTTGGCTCTCCCGTGTCCATGCCATATCATTATGAACTCCGTATTAGATAGCGGGTACATAATTCAGGCGCAATACCGGCACACTCATACCACCCGATACTGTCCTTGAAAACCCCATTTCAAAGGAAGTCTCTCGAGACACTCATCTCGCAACACTCGCTCACATTGTGACACATATGTTCCAGAACTCAAGGGTGGTGGATAGCTAACACCATGTCTCCGCCTAATGGACATTTTGAGACATTTCCAAATTAGCAGGTGTAGACATGGTTTTTTTGTAAACGGTCATACGGTGTTGTGGCGCGTCCGTTTGGTGTCTGAAATTTGGCAAGCTCTCATATTTCATATGGACGGACTTGACTCCAGAACCGAATGTCCAAATTCCCTTTAGAACCCCAACTTTCAAGGTTAAGACCCGAGGCCTTACCCAACCCTTCAACGAGCCTATATATGACACTCTTGTCTACTTGTTGCCCCCATCTTGATTATGCCTCGTTTCCTCTTCAGTGCACGCATTATATGTTATGTTGAATGATGCACCGTCTTCCTCGGTCGCATCATGGCATTCTTCTACATTGGTCCTCGTGTGGCTGGATGGGCACGCCTTTTGAGGGTCACCACTTTGCTAGTCTCGACGGGTCACAACCCACTCTCTTCATAGTATGATTGAGACATTCTCCCCCACTAAAATTAGTTATCGTCCGCGATGAATTCCTCGGGGCACAATTACATTGTGGATTGTGACATTCTCCCCCACTTAATCTCGATATTATCTCGATGACGATACAAACTTTGGACTGCTGCTAACTTGACCCGATGGAACTGATCATGCTTCAGACAAGTATAATTTCACTAAGCACCCAACTTCTCTTTTGTCATAATGCTTATCTTACAGACGCTTCTAGGTCAACTTGGGGACAAGTTTAAGTGGATGCTTCTGACTCTTCTTTGTCATTTGGCACCACTCTATAACTCTTTTCGGGTCAATTTTTGGGTGAACTTGCCCCACTTAACCTTGACACTTCTCTTGGCTAATCTGCATACTCTCTGAGTGGCACATAACGGTACACTCTGTAGGGTGTGGCGCACAAGCCAACCACGACATTCGTCTTCCTACACACTATCTATGGGTTATCACACTTCCGGACCTATTCTTCTGTTCACCCATCTAGGACTCGGCCACCGAGACTCGTGACGTAGACACGACAATTCAACATTGTCATAGCTGTGGGTGAGGCTGGTTCTCATGACACCTATCTCCGGCTTGGCCAGGAACTCACCAGACAACTACGACCTTTTAAGGAGGCACTTCGCCCCAATCATGGCCAACATGGTCTCAATCAGAATATTCTCCAAGTCGCACAAACTGGTGCGCTACTCGGGGTGGGGCTCGCAAGCCCAATCACTACATTTCCTCATCATGGCCAAATCCTCTATTGAAGCAAAGTCAACTTTTTCTGACACAATCTCTTCGGTTGTTGGCACTACACTTCAGCCAACTCTTTGTATTAGCCACCTTCATGTAGCAATCATTTCATCCTCAAGCTGATATTGGTCTTGATCCTATTGTGAAGTCATCCACTTAAGGCAAGAGGGGATGACTCAAGAAATTAACGTGTGCTCACTTCTTGGAGCACTCTCTCTGATTGAGCAACCCATTCTTGTGGGCACTCCCCCACTTAGCTCTCGCTGTCTCTCTAGCAACAATTTCGTTCCCCCAAAAGGATTTGCATTGGGCGCAATCTAACATTTGGTCGGTGCATGTCTCAACTGGCTCTAAGCTATCTTTGCTTGCAACCATTGTCATTATTCCTCTCATGCGAATAGCTCTTTAGAAGGCACCGACCTGGTGCACCTTTTGTTTCATTTGTTTGCCCATTTCGAAATCCCAAACCCTTGGTAAATGAGCTTGGTCTTACTTGGCAGGTAGATCTCCCCACACTGAGGTGTTGCACACGCACTAATGAACTTGGGAGAGTCTTGGCTTCAACCCACAACTGAATTATGGTTTTGACTCGCAACTATCTTGCCCATTTTGGCATTCTTGACACACTTGCAAGGTTTTCCATCAACTCTTGGGGTCTCTCTCTTGTGCGATTAGAAACACAAAGTATGACTCTGATACCAATTGTCATGGTCATACTTTTTCAACCGTGCGACATCGTGATCTTGACACGCTCACGACCAGCTTTAAGGAGAACCCAAGCCCCATATTTACTTTTCGTCAAGTTCTGTGGCTTCGCTGGACCTTAGGCGAGGTTGTCTTCACCAACTAAACATCACTTGTGTGGAATCCAAGCTTATTCGGCTACACACGCCGCCTATGCGTGCATGTTTAATCGTCTAGGACACAACCGACTTGTCTTACACTAGGCCAAGCGATTCGACTCAACCTTGTCTCTACTCGAGGCGAAGGTCTCTCAATGCAACGTCGCATCTCATCATCTCATCTTGGTTTTCAATTAAGATGACTCATATATCTTGACGTCATCCCAAGTCACGGGTGTCGTCGACCGTCGAAACTCACTTAGTCATGCCATCGAGAACGGGCCCACGTGTTGTTCATAACATCAAGATATCCCAAACATCCCCATCCAAGTTCAATCGAGGCATTGGTCCTCCTGTACCTATGTCATGTCATTTACGAACTCTGTACCGGATAGCGGTGCATAATCCAACCTCCAACACAAGGGTTGGAGTGCAATACCGACACACCCACACCGCCTGATACTGTCCCTGAAAAACCTATTTCTAAGGAAGTCTTCTGAGACACTCGTCTCACAACACTCCCCCTCATTGTGGCACACGTATGTACTACAAGGTAGCTCAAATAGATCATAAGGCCCAAGGGTGGTGGACAGATGACAACATGTGTCCCCCAAGTTACATTTTGAGGCATTTCCAAACTGGCATGTGCAGACATGGTTTTTGGTGAACGTTCATATAGTGTTGTGGAGCGTCTGTCTAGTGTCCAATTGACACCAAATTTGGTGAGCTATCATATTTCATATGGACGAACTTGACTCCAAAATTGCATGTCCAAATTCCCTTCAAAACCCCAACTTTCTAGGTTAAGGCCTGGAGTCCTACTAGACCCTTCAACAAGCCTATCTGTGACACTCTTTACTACTTGTTACCCCTATCTTGCTTATGTCTTGTTTCCTTTCAATGCAAACATTATATGGTGTTGGATGATGCACCATTCTCTTTAGTCGCATCATGGCATTCTTCTATATTGACTCTCGCATGACTGGATGGGTGCCTTTTGAGGGTCGCTGCTTTACTTGACTTGACATGAGGTTCACACATTACTCTCTTCATACTATGGTTGTGACAACACTCCGCTCACATAGCTCACATTTCCTCTCATGTGAGTCTCCTAACCCACCTACTATTCTACACTTCTCCGTGAAAGTTCCAAGTCCTCAGTCATGAAAGAAATTGGGAAAATACTCTTGTAAAATAAATGAACATCAGGTCTGACTACATACCAAAAAAGTATAAAATAAACATCAAATAGTTGAAAGTAAAAATTCTACCAAACAGTTCAGCAAAGCAGCTGAAATTATTTCACATAATTTTCTGTTCAACCAATGGTAGTATTTGCATTCATGCTCTAAAATAAGAAAAGAGAGGCCGTGGTTTCTCCCTCCTAAAGAGTTCATGTACAAATCAAGATGCACACGAACTATACAAAGAAAATGGAGAAAAAATCATCCCGAGACTTGTTGCAGATAAATTATAGGAGGTAAAAAAATTACAAATACAATATCCATGTACAGGTCAGCATTAAATCTTTAATCCTAGATCACCATATACAAAAGGACGACAGATCTTACTATTGTGGAATCAGCCTGTCTTGCAGCATTTGCCCAATTTTTGTGAAAAGAAGTTGTTGCTCGTCAAACGTAAGGTTCATTAGGATCTAAAATAAATGGATACCATCAGAAGTCAGCTCATATATCCACAGACAGAGATTCTTTTCCTATTAAGAATGGTGAATTAATGAGAAATTCATCTAACCTGATCAATAATTGATTCAACAGTGATGCCCTGAGACACAACAAACGATTGATGATAGATATATGAAAACACGGCCATCACCATCTGCGTTTGAAAAAAAAAACCCAATATTTTAACTGCGGGGAACACAGGGTAAGAGTAATTGACAATGCAAAATAACTATTAGGAATACAAATAAGTTGGTTTAGTGCCTAGCTGAATTGAACCAAAGCAGGGAATAGAACCAAAATAAATTGAACCAAAATGATAGGATAAAATATTCTTAAACATCCAATATAATTCAGTATACCTGGCAATCCATCCTATCTGTGATTCCACCATGTCCAGGAATGCTATCGCCAAAATCCTTCAAAGGGGTACAACAGTGTAAGATTTATTGAAGTTACAAAATCAGTAGGCTTGACATAAGAAAAATGAGGAACCTTGATTTTAAAAGCTCTTTTAAATCCACTAGCAAAGAAACCACCAAAAGGAGCTATTATTGATGCAAACAAACCAAGACATATAGCATGCCACTGAACTCGCAAAATGGTTACAGCTTTCCATGGGAACTGCAAAATAATTACCCAAGTTAGAAAGACTAGTGTAGATTGGCAAATAAGAGATAGCTGTAATTTTAAGAACTCCAGACAGTAAAACTCGCAGGTCATAGAATGCAGACTATTCAAAAAATGTCAAAAATAAAAATAAAAATAAATCCATCTGTTAGAGTTGGACCTTTCAGGCTTGCGACAAAGTTATGATTCCAAAACTGATCCAATCCAACAACGTCAAACTAAACAAGAACATGACCTAATGCATATACAAAATTTGTATACTATATGATCAAATCCCACCGAGGACGAGAAGCTAGGGAGACCGACAGAGATTATATATTAAAGCCGAATATGGTACAGAATAAAGTTAATACTTTCTTAGTCAATATAGCAGACTTGAATGTTAAAAAATATGCGTACTTAAGTAAGAACATATCTTTTCAAAAATAAAAAAGGAAAATAATCAACTCATATCCCTAAACTTTGGGGTTGGATCAATAAAAACCTAAACTAAGACTTGTATCAATTTAAACCTACACTTCCATGAGTGTATCAATTTACCTCTATTTGATTTCATATGGAAAAAGTTAGTTTACACGTGCACAAACTTGTAATTCTATCAATTAAACCCCTAAAATGTCATAAGTAAATCAAGTTAAGCCCTCAAATTGAAAATCATTTTCTATGAATAGAAATTTAAAAAGACAGATCGTAAAAATTAAATGACAAGACTGTTAAAATTTGGAAAAAAAATTGGTCTACCAAGGCTAGAATTTTGTGACGGAATTCGTAAATAAATAGAAATAGGTTGCATCATGATAACAAACTTGAGTAGGAGAATTTTTTTCCCAGATCAACATATGCGAGTATAGTAAGTTTAAAACTTCAAAAGCACACAGATCAATCAAATTGACAAGGTAGTACATGAATGACCTATACGATAAAAGAATGAGAATGTTAAAAAATAATTTGATTGAAGTAATACCACTATACTCACCCATGTAGGAATCCATCCAGGTAAAGCATAATATTCAGGTGTGAACAAGGGACCTGGATCACAGTGAAGCCACCCAGTTGATAGGTCCTGCATTTTGAATCCAGATAAGTAGACATGATTACCTTCAAAGCAAAATTAGAACGAGACACTAAGAGAGAATCACCTTTCTTGGACATGTGAGCCAACTGAACCGACCCATGATGTGCGCAAGCTGCATCAGCACCAGCAAGTTAATAGCATCACTATTATATTTACTACTTCATTGTTACCATCACGTTTCCTGGCACTTAAAACATATTCACAGACAAGATTGTAGAAAACTGCACAACCTCATTATGAAATGTTAAATATATATATATATAGATATATATAGGACTAGATTAGAAAAGTCAGCTATCAAGAAACATGTAAAAAAAACATAAACCAAAATAAACTTGCCCCAGTTAAACAAGTCCATAGTACAAAATCTGAAAGTCAAAAATCAGAGAAATAAAAGAGTAATATTCAAAAGATATCTAGAAACTGAAGGTAGATATGTAATAAATTATGTCAGATCGATTAAAGGCAGAAGCCATTTTATAAATAAAACTAATTTTATTCTAAAAGAAAACAGAGAGAGAGAGAGAGAGAGAGAGAGATGGAACTATTTTTTGCAACCCATATCTGAGAAAGTGAACCATCCATGAATAATTGCACAACTTTAACGAGAAACCTTATTGATGCTAAGTATTGAAAGAAAATGTTCCACCCACAAGGCAAATGAACAACAGACCAATCAAGTTAAAGACTGTTCTTACGGATAAATTGTAAGGAGTATTGTCCATTTCTCAGTTATTTTCCCACCTAAAAAGGGGACAAATCAAAGTTAAAATATATATTGTTGTAGTCTATTGCTGTTTCAAAATCTGCTGAAGAGTACCAAATAATCATTTAATGCCCACATAGTAATATCAATATAAAAATACACTGACTCGCCACTGTATTGAGGAAGCATCTGATGAGAATACCAATAGATCCCCTCCCCGCCCGCCCCCCCGCCCCAATATATATCTATACATCCTCACAATTGAATCAAATTCATACGCCAGAAACAAGTTTTTCTCCTAATAAAAAAATAGGCCATTCTGGAACTCGAGAGATTGCTAATGAAACCCCAAAAGATCTGGTCTAAAGGAATTTCCATGAAATTCGGGGACAAGTGCCGCCTTACTATTAACACGGTAGATGTAACATTAAAGAACAGAACTTCTTAGACAAGTCCCGGCTTACTATTGCCCTCCCTCTCTTAGAAACTCGTAACCAAAGACCATGTCTTCATTTAGTATGCCTTCACTCAAAGGTCATGGTGGTTATTGTCGGACATATTCAACAGCTCTTCGTTTGCCCCCCTCTCGGTAAATACAAAGTTGTAGTGTTGGGGATTTGAGTAGTTAAATGCCTCCTGCTCTGATGGGAAATAGGGAAAGAAAGAAATCAACGATTGCCATAATTATTCTAGTGACACAGATAATTGGGATATTATTCAGTACAGAGTCCTTTAGCACCATGCCCTCAAGGTGGCTCTTGCTATTAAAAGCTTTTCACAATTGACAATGGGAAGGAAGGAATTACTTGGTTAGACGAGCTAAGTTCATAATATTGTAGAGTTTTTGCAGAAATGTAGAGGATGATGAACTATTCAAATGGGCATCTCTGTTGGCCTCTCTTTTGCCTTATCAACCTATTGACATTGAAGAGTCGCAGGTTTGGATTCTAGACAAAGAAAGTTATCACACTGCCAAATATATGGTCATGAAACTCTACGTGGGAGCTATATCAAACTGTCCAGACAAAGTTATTTGGACGGATTCCTATCCAAAAGAGATAAAGTTTATCCTTCGGGAACTCAACCACATCCACCTAAACACACCAGACTAGTTAATAAAGAAGTCCCTGGTTGGCTCCATCTTCACAATGCCGCAGTTTGTGTAATAGTGAGTCCCAGATACATACCTTTATTGACTGGCGTTTTGCTTGCAAGATTTGGTCCCATTTTCTCAGTCTATGGCTGAACAATGAATGTCCCTCTTGAGGTGCTAATTCTAATTGATCATCCTTCCATGCTTGAGACGAAGACTATTTTGCTACATATGGGTTGTTTGGAATGAGAGAATTACAAAATTTTCTGCGACAAGGAGAGATCCATCAAAGTTATAGTTGGACACATCATTTTTTTGGCTTTATACTGGTGTAAACATGTTCCACCTTTAAACAACTACAGTTTAAACTATTTGGAAAGGTTTTTTTATAACTTCAATTGGATGAGATTTCGCCCCCGTGTAACATTTCATACCATCATTGTTTCCTACATAAAAAATAAAAAAGAAAAAAAAAAACCAGAAGAAATCCAATCAATGGCATCGTTCTCTAGCACAGACCATGTTTGATGGGCACAATACACTTCCAAGAATTTAAATTTCCATCTTTTATTTTTTAAAACAAGAAATGAAATTTTTATTGAATAAATGAAAAAAGACTAGTGCTATAAAAATACGAACTCCACAAGGGAGCGGAAAATGAACAAAATTGATAACGAAAAGAACGAAAGCACGCACTAGTATTGAGGCTCAAACCAAGCTTGAAACTCTAAACCCCACAAAAATGAGCGAGGATGCTGATGGCAAGAAAGAAAACACTTGGAAAGAAAGAAACCCCTAAAGCAAAACACGAAAAAGTGGCCTTTGAAATAACACAAAAAGGCCACCTTACAAGATAAAAATCCTGCAGAAACACAAGGGAAGCTCTGAAGACATAAAGATAAAAAATCAGGGACATCAACAACAAACCAAGCTGAAAAGAAACTTTAATCGAAGCTATAGCCACAAAGAAAGCAAACAAACCAAGGAAAAATCTTGCTAAGCAAGAACCTTAGAAGCCAAAGACAACAAAAAAAAAATATATGCCCTCTGAAAGCCGCACAAAAAGCTACCAACAAAACGCCTAAAAACCACAAAAAGTGACAAAGAACCCTGCTGAAAGTAAGCTTTAACAGAATGTTGAGCCATAAGTAGAAACCTCCAAAGACAAAACAGAGCTGACAACCAAGCTTACAACTTGCTAACAACCAAAAAAGGGAACCTCAAAAGAACGAGAAAAAAATAATAATAACTAACTGCAGGCTTTCAAAAAATTCTCGAAGAAGTGAGTGAACATCAACAAGAGACTAATTCACTTGAAATCCAAGAGAACTTCAAATAAGAGACTAGGAGGTAAATAAGATACAACTTAACAATACCCGAACACAGTTTCCACCTGAAATAATTGACTGTTGAAAATACTGGTGGTAGACTAGTAAGTAAGGTTGCTAATCTAGAAAACTAAAAAATTTTAACCACAATATGTACTAGTTGTTCAAATATAAACTAGAAACCTGCCAACAATATAAACTAGATTCGGTAGTGTAATTGTTTTTTTTTTTTTTTTTTTCTTATTCATCCTAAAAAAGACAATATAAACTAAAAAATTATCATAACTACTACCTTCCTTGAGCTTTTAGTACAGTAAGTTAGTGGAGAATTAGGTTAGATTTAAGTGTATTAAACTTACAATAGAGGCTGAGAGAAGAGTTAAACAATTTTTTACTTGAATAAGAACGTTTTAAATATACGACCATTTCAAGCACATTGCTAACCACTGAAGGTACAATATTTGCCCAAAGTTGGTCATATTGACAGGTTAACCAAGAAGAAACAGACATTTGACATACTCCAAAATCTACAAGATGCACGTAATTAGAAATAGACACGAATAAAGATAATAAGTTAGCATTATATTCATTCTTCAGTGGAATAATCACCATAAATGCCGAGATAATAGTTGTCACAGAGGCTCCAATGAATCCCTCCCAAGTTTTCTTTGGAGATATCTTGATCAACGGGGTTCTTCCAAAGAAAAATCCAAAAAAGTATGCAGCAATATCATTTATTACAATGAGTGTTGCTGGAAGAAGAAACCTGCGCATACATTTGGCAACCTTTCAAAACAAACATATCTAAAGACTTTCGTACCAACAGAACATAATTAAATAAATAGATATCCAAAGACTTTATAACCTGTATTCAAGTCAAAAACAATATTAACTATTAAGAGAAATGGATCTAGATGCCATAAAATCCTAGTCACAAATTCTTACAGTGTTTCACATGCTCATTGACTGGGCATTAGACGGTTGGAAGGGTAATTTTGTAAGCATTTCTAAGCGTGGGGTTCTCAGTATTGTGGACTTACCATTTTCCACATTGAAAAGAGAATTACAACATAAATAAAATACGGAGAGAACCCTTCAAGCCGACTATACAAGACATGAAAAATGAATGATAAGAAAATTTTAATTAGCCATTTCTTTAAAATATAAATAAATAAATAAACATGTCCACCCCAGTCTTGAGCCAAAGTGGTCAGGTAGAAGCCAAATCTAACCTTTGGTTTCAAACAAAAGCCTGTTTCCTCAAACATCTTACACCTAAATTCTAAGAGGCAATTAACACAAAATCCAACTCCTTGCATCATAGATTTTCATCAATCACAACAACCATCTTCCTTCTTTAAAGCATTTCTAAATTCAGATAAAAATACCAGCGCAAAAATAGAAAGGGATATTTCATCTCTAGTCTCAAAATTACTAATTAGAGAAAACCAACCAATATCAAGTTGAGAATTTACTCATTCTGGGCTTTCCTGTTAATTGATATAATATTTGAGGTTAATTACAATGTAATTTAATTAGTCGGATGCAGCTAAATGGCAGTCTTAGGAGTATTTGGCCTACAATTTCAAACTCACAAGCCCCAAACCGAGAATCTTCAACAATTAGTTGTATATGTTGTTGTATATGTTCGTTACAAATCAACAGGATTTCCTCCTATAATCTCCTGTGCGACATTAGTCTCTTGCAAGAATAAAGCTAAGAAAACTCTGTAGAAGAAAGTTAAGTAATAGATGCTACTGGCACATCCTATAATCTCCTGTGCGACATTAGTCTCTTGCAAGAATAAAGCTAAGAGAACTCTGTAGAAGAAAGTTAAGTAATAGATGCTACTGGCAGTTCGTTGGCTAGCAAGATTTCGTCTCGTGGATCCAATAAATGGATGACTATCTCTTGCACGAATTAGATCCATATAAATCAATGTAAAAGCATAACCGTATTGATTTCAATCTGCAGGCTCATACCTCACCTTACAAGAGTCAATAAATTAGCTGTTACCCATTTACATTCTTAGTTCATAGGAGAGATCTTGTATCTAACCACGATCCTACTCTTAAAGGAAAGCTGGAATCATGTGGACTGGTTCATTTGTTGCCATTTTGTGAGAGACTTGATCTAGCAAAGCTACTAAGAGTTTTGAGGAGTTAAAGAGGATAGAGGAGAGGTTATGGGTGGGTGCGTCAGTAATAAGATTTTGTTCACCATGACTAATAAGAGTTCATTTATATTTTCACATTACTGAAATTTTTGAAGATTTTGTTCCCCTTAAGTTAGGCTAGTGTCTTGCTTGTACCTTGCCTAGGCTAAGACTGTTGCATCCTGAAAAACTAAAATTACTTTGAGAAGATGCTTAAAATGAATAATGTGATATAATGACCTGACGATTCTAAACTTCTTTGGAATCAAGTAATTCAATGATAAAAACCAAAGTCAGTGAAACTAATGCTTGTCATAATTTCCATGCTAGGCATATGTTTTGCATACGCCATAGATGGATTAATTTTATTTAAATATTTTATAAACTCATACCCTAGTATCTCGAGATCTTTGCTATAAGAAACATATTAATACATAACAACCATAACATAGAGAAGATTACACAAATATAGTTGCGTAAGAAACCAAGTGAAAGATCCCTCATGCTACTCATACCCTGATGTTAACAACTGCGATGCTACCAAGCAACAATTAGCTAAGCATTCAATGATCGGAAAGCTATATTGATGTACTTTTTGGGTGGAGGATTCCTCTACCCCAGCCTTTATGCTGTTCTTTCTTTTTTTAACTACAAAATATATTTGAGGATTCTTATTTGAGGAAGGAAAAAAAAATCTATCACGCAACATTAGCTAAGCAAATGGTCCAAAAGTAACCAAAACAAGGACAATTTTATCGTAGGGAGAAATAGGAGAAGTGAATGAAATAGAACTATGGACACTCAAAGCAAAATGAATTACCAGAAGATTCCTTCGAAGATGTTAGCAACAGTGAAAGAAGACTGTGTAAACACAACTATCAAGATCATGTGTGTCCATGCATACTGGCCAAACTGATATTTGTACATCTTCTTTTTTAAAGTAAGAATGAACCACATAAAACCTGATCCAGGCAACAAAATGTGTTACTTCAACAGCCAAATTACCTTTTCAAAGGGGCAAAAAATACTGTAGAAAAACTACCCAGAATTCTAAATAACATGGATAGCGAGCATGCACTCATGAAAGAACAACTGAACCTTTATCATCAACAGTCAAAATAGAAGAATCTAGCAGACATAAAATGCCAATTGAAAATGATCCAGGTAATAACAAAGAGGGAGATGTCATTAATTCACATAGCTGAAGTCACTAGCATAATACTAGTACCTACCTGCAATATACAAGAAATAACAAATGGCCATTTGATACTTGACAAGGCTGCTAACAAGCAGATACAGAACTTTATCTGTTGTTACAGTATTGACAAGCCGTTGACTGAGAAGACGGCCATAAACAAAAAACATTGCCGTAAAGAAGAAGTACCTACATAGTTTGAGAATCATCGATTCATTAACAGAATGGAACTTGATGGAAGAATACTAGCTGTCATTAGTAGAATAAATCTTTCTTAATTTATAAAAAAAAAAAAAAAAAAAAAAAAAAAAAAAAATTAGATACATATAGTACCAGTTTAACGACCGGAATCCTGGGAGCTGCCTATCTTCATGGGTTCTCCTGAGTAGATTGAAGAGTTCTCGTGCCATAAAGATTTGGATTACAACCACCATAGCCATGATAAAGAGATGTCCAAGGTATATTGCTAATGCAAATCCTCCAATCATCCAGATAGATGAATAGGCACGAATCAACATCGACTTGTATTTATTTCTATCATTAACAAGTAAATGGCTTCCATTTGACTTCAAATCCTCCGGAATCCCCTGAAAATTGGGGAGAGAGAGCTCAAACACTCATTAATTTTACAGAACCATTACACAATCCAAGAACACTGAAAACATTTTTCCCCTGTAATCTCATTAAAAAAAGGAAAATGAACAAAAAAAAAAAGGAAACAGTATCACCTTTTTTTTTTTTTTTTTTTTTTTTTTTTTTTAACTGTAGATAAACGCTAATCGAATAGCACCAAATTACCCAAAAAAGGAAAAGAAAAGAAAAGAAAAATAGCATCATTAGTAACTTCATTAACGAGTTCATCCCTGAGGCAACACAAAAGTATATCGAAAAGAAAAGGGTGATAAACAAGAAAAAGGCAGATTAAGGAGGAGAAACCTCATTTGATCGCCTACGGTGTCGAAGCCGAGCACTAGGGCTGGACGGATAGTGGAAACTATTTTGTCTCTGCATGACTCTTCAAACCAGATCTCACATCAATGCGAGAATAGCTGGTAGAACAATCAGACAAAACACCTGCACATGCGTCATGCGATTAGGGGAGGCAAATGAATCAAGTCAACTAGGTTTCTGAAACCCAATGGCAACGAACGACATGAACAAAATTGAAGAACGAAAGAGCGAGTGAAACCTGGCGACGCAGAGGCAGAACGAAAAGCTGATCGCAACGTGTTGAGTAGGGAAGAGATTGCATAACATAAATCGGAGGAAGGAGAGAACGCGAACTCCAATGGAATATTTCAATACAATCCGTTTTCTTCTTGGAAGCGATTCACAACTGTCACTTCTTCTGTCTCACACGACATTTGATTATGATGCCCAAAATGATCTGTAAAACACTGTTCAAAGATTACAGGACCCTAAAACTCATCAATCAATCAACCCATGGATGAAAATTAAAAAATATATATATATATTTAAAAGATAATTTTTTAAAATATATATTTAAATTAAATGGCTAGTCTTAATTAAAAAAATAAAAATTTTAATATACTGTCTAGACAACCTGAATCCAACAAGTTTTGATTGGATTGGATTCATTATTGAACGAGAGTTGTTTTGATTAAAAGATATATAGCCCCAACCATTGATTTTGGTCTAAAAAAATATGTCAATCCAATCTAACCCATGAACATCATGACAAATACAATTATTAATTTATAAAAATGACATGTTTTTCGTTAAAAATAAAAAGATTTACAATAAATATCCTTATATACCATTAGATATTTACTATTTTTGTAGTTTAAATATTTGACTTTTGAAATGAATTTATAATATTTAAATATATTGAAATAGCTCGAGTGGCATGATAATTAATATAGTAGACTTGCACGTTTATTTTGTTTTCTAAATTTTATTTATACATTAATTTTAGTTATGAGATTCAATTAAAAATATTATTTAAAAATTACACATCAATTAATGAGTAATTTGAAGTGTGTAGCAATTTCAAAATTAATGAGTAATTTGAAGTGGGTAGTAATTTTTGGAACCATACGAGTCAATTTCGTGATGTAATCTAAATTATAACAGTCGTCAAATTTTTTAGGTCACGCCCCTAATTTTCTTGCTTAAATATATGAACATAAATATAAGAGTACGCGTTCGTACTAACATAACATAATGGGAAAGTATCCCAATGTACATGATATACATAAATGCATGAGGTTCCCATGAATTAAAGTCAAAGCATAAAATCAAAATCATTTTGTTCTTCCTTTCCTCCATGCCATAGCATACATGTGAGTCACGAATGCATAGTAATCATTATGACTTTCATATTGCATCATCTATAATCTATAACATGGCTTCACATGGCAAAGCATACTGACATACATAGTTTTTCATTTCATTCATTATCATGGCATAATAGAACATCACATACATAACATCATACGTTATCACATAGCTACATAAGCATAACATAACATTTTGACACATGCAGGGGTCACGGGGCATTCTTCATCATACATCTTATAATTCTTCCTACACTAACACTAAGTCACTTACATGCTTGGCCTAGGCCAGAGTCACTATTTATTGTTTGTACCAGCCTAAATCTACTTCTCATTGTCCAATTCAACCTCTGATCTATCATCTCGATAATATCAATTAAACTCCTTTTTGTTTTTGTTTGGCTACTAACCAAATTATGGCAAGTTATGATCAGTTTTCGACTCCTTTTGATGATAGATTCATTGTGTAATTTCCTAGAACATATAGATCATTTTGGTATTTCTTTTCTAGCACAATTCAAGAGATTTGTAATGAAATTAGTGTCATTTTGACGAAAAGTGAATTTAGAATTTCACTTGCTGAAATGGTTTCGAAACAATAACTTTACTTGCAATTCCTGGAGACTAACATTGTAATAGTTCAAGCCTACCGCTAGCAGATATTGTCCTCTTTGAGCTTTCCCTTCTGGGCTTCCTCTCAAGATTGTAAAACAGGTATGCTAGGGAGATGTTTCCACACCCTTATTGTTGGATCGATATGGCAACCCTAGAGGGGGGTGAATAGGGTTTCAACGATAAAGTGTTTAAACGTGATTAATATTTATAAGGATGAAACTTCTTACAGATGAGTAGAAGATGATAATTACTAGAAAAAAATAATTTAAGTCAAAACAATAATCAAGTAGAACATGCAAAAAAAAAAAAAAAAAAAAAAAAAAAATCACAATAATAATTTTGAAATTAAATAGGAAAGAGTTAGAAAAAATGACACCGTAGTTTTATAATGGTTCGGTCAAACTCGACCTACTCCACTCCCCAAGCGCCTCTTGGGAATTTGAATAAGGAACTTTCTCGACTCTTTCCACGGATTAGAGTCAAACCGCTACACTGCTCTTTTTACGAGTTCAAGAGCAAACTCAATCCTTTCCACAGCGCAGGATCAAATCGATACAAGTATTTGAATTTGATAGTAACACACCACAACTCTCTCAGAGAGTAGATTTACAATTTTGGAACACTCACAACTATTTCCTCACAATACAATAAACTTGTAAGCTTGGAGAGAACAACAAACCATGGAAACTTTGAATAAATGAGGATTGGAGAATTATGAAAGTTGTATATGAAAATGTGGGGAAGTTGATGAGTTTATATAGAGATGAAAAGTGACAAAAGGTAGGAATTAATATTGACCATTGGATTGGGTTAGGAACAATGGAAGGTGGAGATTAAAAGTACATAAATAAGAAAATTTTCTAAATTCATTTATTTAATTTTTTTAAAATATAATAATAATATAATATAATATAAAAATAATAAAAATGAGTAATGGTCTAACAAATTCAAAATTTATTATAAATATAATAATAATATAATAATAAAAACTATGTGAATAACTATCAAAATTTTAAAATATAATAATATAATAATATAATATAGTAGTAATAAAAATCGATGTGAGTAACGGTTAGATTCAAATTTATATTTTGTAAAAATAATTTTAATTAGAAATATAATAATAAGAAAAACTCCACTGTTTGTTATTCTTCCAAAATTATAAGTGTCATACTTTGATATATTTTGATTTGTCCATCATTTTGATTTTGCTGCCACATCATTACGTCGGGTATATTGTCTCGACTATAATTTTTTCATTTTAGCTCTGATTTGAGTAATTGAAAAGTAGTTGAAATCATTATTCCAGACATACTGTGCACCGTTCAAAATACTGAAAATAGTTAATAATTAAAAGTATGTTTGTTATCATCAAAACATCAATCAATTAATTGATTGAAATTAATTAAAATGAGATCAAGGGCCAAAAAGCCTACAGTTATAAAAAATGTTTCATTCCCCTCTACAACCGATATGGGATCTCACAATCCATCTGTCAACTACTAAATGATAATCAATGCATACTAATTTCCTATCTTAACTTCCATGGTCATTCCAGCACTCACAGTCATTGTCCTCGCTGACACATCGCCCGGTGTCTGACTCTAATACCAACTATAACACCCTTAATTTTGTTACCTTAATTAGAGACGTCATTACATGCATGCCGCAATTAACATATCCAGACATTGAAATAAAACATTTGCAAATAAAGCCATGAACTTGCACATTTAATTTAAAACAAGAAAATAAAAATAACATAGTTTTTAAATACGATAAAAGGTTCGCCTATTCCCCATAGGGTCGAGACTTTATCCAAAGTAACATGTGTAAGCTTGTCAATGCAACAACTCACCACTACTCGAATGACAGTGTGACCTTTTGTTATCTTACGTAAACCTAAAATGAATTTCATGACATAATCTCTCAAGCTGTTGAACCTTTTAGTACCCATCAGATTAATTAACCAATTGTTTGGACATATCCTTTAACAACTCTGCACCTGACCTACCACGTTGAAGAACTTAACCAACTTGAGATTTGTTGGGTTTTATGTCCTAAAACTCATAGTTTGTAAACAAAAAAAAAAACATATTCTATTTTCAATAAAGTTATTATTGATGTTTATTCAGTAAAGATTGTTATTGAATAAAGTGAACTTTACGATCATTAATCTAAATCCAATAAACTAAGAACACTTTGCTATAGTATAATTACTTGAACTATATGTAGAGACATAAGAGTGGATCAAGTTCAAGTATATAGTCAAAATGATCTATAATATAAGGATAAGGCTAAGTACCTTATTCTGGGGACACTATGGATGCGACCCACTTTTGTATATGATATAAACAATGTGATCACTAAATTGTACATATGGAGACATGTGAGTGGGGGCGTCCTATGCAATGAGTATTGCATAAGATCGGACCATGAAGAAAACCAGTCTCACTTTATAATGTCGTTTACTGTTGAGACTGATTTTCTTTTCATTTGATAACCTAGGTAACTCGGTTTTAATCCTGAGCTAACCATGAACTCCTGTTTATTTGAAATTATCCTTAGATTTGCACGGGTGAGAGTGGCTCTAGTTCGCCAACTCAATAAGTCTCCCATTTCAGGGGTAAGACTGGGTGAATGGCTGAGGACGTTGGGGTGCAAGACGGAATTCACTCCTACCCACTTTTAGAGATAGAAGAGAGGTAGTTCCCTTAAGCACTGACTCCAGGTCTTGAACAAGGGGCCCCACCCTCTCATTAGCCTAAGAGGGATTCGGTTTACTGGTTGGACCACAAACCAATTGTTCATTAGAGGATCAGTGAGACATAAGGAACAAGAAGTAACTTTAGGGGTAAAACGGTAAATTGACCCAGCTCTAGTTACGAACAACCTATGAAGGATCTACTTAGTAATCATAGTTATATCAAATGGACAGAAATATATCTATAGTGAGGGGAGTGCAACTACTAGGCTATAGTGGAGTGTCCTAGTAGTTAACGAATGTTGGTAAACAAGGTTAATGAGTTTAACCGGTTAATTTTGGATCATTGGAGCCCATGATCTATAGGTCCATTAGGTCCCTCTCCTAGCTCATATCGGACTAAACCATAGAACAGTGTGACGAGTGAGTTCGAAGTGTTCGAATTCAAATTAGGGAATATGCGCTACATATATACGATATATTTAACCGCATTTTTGTTTTATTTACGAATTAAACAAAAAAAAGAGAATCTGAGATATTTAAATAAGATTTAAATATCTTAATCAATTATTTGTCGGAATTGATTGGGATTGACATTTGAATTAATATTAAATATTAATTAAATAGTTTAATTAATCATTTAATGTTACTTTAAATTGAAATTCATTATTCAAATTAATTGTTGAACTAAAATGAAGAAAGTCAAAATGTTGACTTCATTTAATTGAAAAATACATGTTAGTGGAATTTTGAGGTGTCAAAATTTGGTTAACTCAAACATGCATGCTTGCCACATAATCCCAAACATTTGAGTGGAATTTTGACTGTCAAAATTTGGTGATCTCAAATTTGCATGAACATGCAAACATGACTCTTTAAATAGAGTGATCATGGTACATGGAAGGTCTTCTTCTTCTTGGTGAAAAACCTTGAGAAAAGCCTCTCACAAACACTCTCTTCACATATACAAAATCCCTCCCAAGTTTAGTCACTCACCGGATTCCACAATCTCGTTCTAAGGCTGGACGATAGTGGAGAAGACACTAGTGGTGGTTCGAAACCGGTTTGTGAGGAAAAAGGAGTTTGAACTACAAAAGGTTAGTATCTAAACTCATTGAGTTTTAATACTTATGAACATGCTAGTTATTTACTATAATTGATGTTCTAAAAGTGCCTAAGATCCAAATTGCTTCCGCATGTGTTATATTAACACCATCAATTGGTATCAGAGCAAGTTTTAGGCACTTTATTTACATTAATTTGATCCTGGTGGGTACCATTTCATGAATGAAATTTGTGGTTGCTAAAGTGGATGGTTTTGGTTTTGGCATTTTTTTTATGCTTCCATTTGATATAATTATTGTAATAAGCCTAATGTGTATGGGCTTTAATGAATGAAGAAAGGTCTATAATTTTTATGGAGTCATTAGAGTCCATTTTAGGTTGTAATTGATGGAAAATGGAAGAGATATCAAGCTGAACCGAAGAAGATGGAAGAGGCGGTTCGGGTGTTTTTTCTGCCAATGGGGTTCGATTCAACGTTTTTAAGGGTTGGTTCGCCCAGTTCGTGATCCTCGGGAGCGGCTCAAGTTATTTTTAATTATTAGTGTAATAATTTAGTTAATTGCTTGCTTTAAAATGCCAAAACCAATCCACTTTAGTGTGTTTAATTAATTATGCATTATGAATGTATGTTTTAATTAAATAGAAAATGTATATGCATAAAGTATGTCATATAGATTTAAAATCCCACCATAGGCTAAGCATGTTTCATGCATTTCAACTATGTTATAAGTGCTATAATGTATAGTATGCATGTTTAGGGTTCCATGAGTGATAGATATAAATTGTTATATTATTGCATGGAATCGATGATTATATAATTGTTATATAAAGCATGTTAGATGCATGTTATAGGTTATTTTCAACGTCATAAAACGAGATAGACATTAAAATCAATAATAAAGATAAGTGCATGCTCACTTAGGGTTAAGAACCGAGCACGATCAATTTTAATAGTTAAAATAGGTCGATGTCTTACAAAATTGCGGTTACGAGAAAGCTCACTTGGCACGATCTTGTCTAAGGCTGGAGGTACTTAAGTTGACGGTTTACGGAACACCTACTACCTGGAGATCGGACCAGTACTTGAGCTTAGTTAGCCCAGTTTTATGAGCATGCTTAAGTGATGTAAGATTTAGAAAAATCACCTAGAGTAATGAGTTAAGTAATGAGTATCACTTAAGTTATATTTAATTAGCCAGAATATACTTAAGTAATGAGTATACCCAACCATCTAAAATACTTAGTGGGAGGAAAAAAGTGTATAAGATACATCGTTTTCTTTTCACGCTCTCGATAAAATTCACACAGTGAGATTCATGCTCGGCCTCGTGTCGCCCTGGGAGCGTCTTCCATTCGGAAGGTATTTGCATGAGTCAATAACAAGGTGAATAGAGAAAGTATTTATAGTAAGTGGGAGAAGGAAGTATATCAAATATGTCCTATGATCTCCACCACTAGGTTGCACCGTGAGATTCCCATGTTCCACCTGCATGTTGCCCTAGAGCAACTACCCATTCGGAGGGTCGTAACATGGGAGTCGCAACAACGCAAACTCCAGAAACAGATAGGATTTCTTAGGTCCGTTCCCAACTTTAGCTTTTTCATTCGATAGCATTGTTGGGATCGATCTATGAGGTCTGAAAATGGCGGGTCACACTTACGAAGAAATACTAAGAGTTGGTATATTCTTGACCAAAACAGCGATAACTAAGAACACTATAGGAACAAGAGTTATTCTGGGATTAGTGTTTATGATAAGCGCCAACAATGCTGGAATTTGCAAAGCTAGAGGTCCTTCTAGAATCCTTGCAAAACGCTCACAGAGAAAGCTAACTTAACGGATTGATTCCAACCAAGAGCTGGTTAGAAGATGAATGACTCTTAGATCGAACTTGGAATCTATGATGGTCACTCTTAGATACCAAGACAATTCACTCCAGAATTAGCTTGATCAAAACTAATTCAATGAATCGGTTTAAACATAACACCAAAAGGGTATCAAGAAAACACAAAGGTTTTTTTCTGTATTCAACCAAAAATTCCTCAAACATGAGTATTACATGCCTTTAAATAGGTCCAAAAGATAACCCTAACAAAATAAAGTTCAGCCACCAACCACTAATAAATGCTATTAAATACAAATTGAAGAATATAAGGCAATTCATACAAACTTTTAATAAATGCTATTAAATATAAATTGAAGAATATAAGGAAATTCATAAATTGTCTTAATTGGTAGTTCAACTACCAAAGGAAAGTCTTCTAATCACTTTCCAATGTCAGCCACTCCATTATTTTCTTGATTTGATACTTGAATCTTCTTTGTATTGCTTCTTATAATTGCTCGTTTGGGTACATGCACGTGATCAGTTGTTGGATTCATATCAGTTTAAGTCAAGAATGTCTTGGTTTAGTGAATGAGTGATTGACTGCTCCTCGGTAGCAGTTGCTCTAACTCATTAAAGTATCGTTGCAAATTAATAATGATTTGGGTACATTATTACATTTGCTAAAACTGATTGGATTAAACAGGATTAAGTCAAATCACTAATAGAATTTTCTTTATATCACAGCATGACAAACTCAATAGTACAATTACTCGCTTCTGAGAAATTAAACGGCAACAACTACACAACTTGGAAATCAAACCTATACACAATACTGGTCATTGATGATTTAAAGTTTCTTTTAACTGAGGAGTGTCCTCCAAACCCCAACTCAAATGCAAACCGAATAGTTCGGGATGCATATGACAGATGGATAAAGGCAAATGATAAAGTCCGAGTGTACATTCTAGCCAACATATCTAATGTTTTGGCTAAGAAACACGATGTTATGGGTACTGCTAAAGAGATTATGGAATCTCTAAAAGGGATGTTTGGACAACCGTCCTTCTCCATTAGACATGAAGCCATAAAATACATTTACAACTGCCGTATGAAAGAAGGGACCTCAGTTAGAGAACATGTCCTGGACATGATGGTCCATTTCAATGTGGCAGAAGAAAATGAAGTTGTCATTGATGAGAAGAGTCAAGTCAGTTTTATCATGATGTCTCTTCCGAAGAGCTTCTTCCAGTTCCGCACCAATGTGGTAATGAACAAAATAGAATATAACTTGACTGCTCTTCTCAATGAGCTACAGACTTATCAGTCCCTCTTAACGAACAAGGGACAAACAGGAGAAGCAAATGTTGCTATCTCCAAGAAATTACTACGAGGATCGTCCTCCAAAAATAAGTCTGGACCTTCAACCTCTAAAAGTGTTTTGATGAAGAAGAAGGGTAAAGGGAAAAATAAGATTCCTACTAACCGCAAACACAAGGTTCAAAAAGAAGATAAAGGAAAATGTTTCCATTTAACGAAAATGGGCACTGGTAGAGAAACTGCCCAAAATACCTTGCAGAGAAGAAAGCCGAAAAGACACAACAAGGTAAATATGATTTACTCGTTGTAGAAATATGTTTAGTAGAGTATGACAACTCAACTTGGATACTAGATTCAGGGGCGACTAATCATATTTGTTCTTTTTACCAGGAAACTAGCTCCTGGAGAATGCTTGCGGACGGCGAGATAACACTCAGGGTTGGAACAGGAGAGGTTATCTCAGCAAGATCAGTAGGAAATTTAAAGTTGTTTTTTGGAGATAGATTCATTATATTAGATAATGTACTTTTTGTTCCTGAAATGAAAAGAAATCTAATATCTATCTCTTGTTTATTAGAACAATTGTATAAAGTATCTTTTGAAATCAATGAAGTGTTCATTTGCAAAAGAGGTATTCATATTTGTTCTGCAAAACTAGAAAACAACTTATATATGTTAAAACCGAGCGAAACAAAAGCTATTTTAAATACCGAGATGTTTAAAACAGCTGAAACTCAAAATAAACGACAAAAGATTTCTCCTAATACCTATCTTTGGCACTTAAGACTAGGCCACATTAATCTCAATAGGATTGAGAGATTGGTCAAAAGAGGATTTCTAAATGAGTTAGAAGACAACTCTTTACCTCCATGTGAGTCTTGTCTTGAGGGTAAAATGACTAAACGATCATTTTTCGAAAAAGGTTATAGAGCCAAAGAAACCTTAGAACTCATGCATACAGATCTCTGTGGTCCAATGAATGTCAAAGTACAAGGAGGGTATGAATATTTCATCAGTTTTATTGATGATTATTCAAGGTATGGCTATCTTTATCTAATGCATCCCAAGTTCGAAGCTCTTGAAAAATTCAGAGAGTATAAGACTGAGGTTGAAAATCTATTAGGTAAAACTATTAAAACACTTCGATCAGATCGAGAAGGAGAGTACATGGACTTTCGATTTCAGGACTATATGATAGAACATGGAATAAGGTCTCAACTCTTAGACCCTGGTATGCCTCAACAAAATGGTGTATCAGAAAGGAGAAATAGAACTCTATTAGACATGGTTCGGTCTATGATGAGTTTCGCTCAATTACCCGATCCGTTTTGGGGATATACAGTGGAGACTGCTACATACATTTTGAACATCGTTCCTACTAAGAGTGTTTCAGAAACACCTTATGAGTTATGGAAATGGCGTAAAGGTAGTTTACGTCACTTTAGAATTTAGGGATGTCCAGCACATGTGTTGTTGCAAAACTCCAAGAAATTAGAACGTCGTTCAAAATTATGTCTATTCGTAGGATACCCCAAAGAGATGAAAGGTGGTTTATTTTATGACCCTCAAGAAAATAGAGTGTTTGTATCAACAAACGCTACATTCTTAGAGGAAGACCACGTAAGAAATCATCAACCTCGTAGCAAACTAGTATTAAGTGAGATTTCTAAAGAAGCTACTGATAAAACAATAAGAGTTGTTGATCAAGCTGGTTCATATGAACCAAGAGACATCAATCATGCAATATGCTTCAATGAAGATGTGAAGAAAATGTTGTTGAAATTATCAAAAGATATTTCAATTCATGCCACATGGAAGAAGAATGAAGTTTCATGTTTTACATTTTGGGTGGATTACAATTTAGAGTAATTTAGAGTTATTGTATTTCATTAATGTAGTTTAAGACTTTTAATTTACTTTAGGTTACAATTACATAATGGTTAATTATGGCCATTAAGTATGAATATTACACCTCTTGGAATGCCTTTAATAGTTTCATTTTTGAGGCTATATAAAGTCATGTATGTTGTATTTGTAAGGTAGACTTGGAAAATATATTAAAAGAGCATTTGTGCTTTTCTTTAGCCAATGGCTAAGTTTCTTTGCAATTCTATGTAGTTTAGATTGTATGTAGAATCATTCAAGCTCGACATGATCAATCTTGCTTGTGGAGTGATTCGAATCTCAAACAAGTGTTTGAGATATTTGATCAACAAGAGTCATTCAAGCTAGACATGATCGATCTTGCTTGTGGAGTGATTCGAATCTCAATCAAGTGTTCTTGCCTTGAGATATTCGATCAACAAGGTAATCCGAATCTTATTCCCCTTGTATTGATTCCTTATCTTATCATTTGGTATCAGAGCTTCAGGCTCAAGATCGGATATATGTTTCCTTTGCATTTCTTCTCAATTTGATTTTTATTTATTTTTTATCTTTTTAGTTTTTAATCGACCCAGAGTTCAAAATTCAATCTTTGCTGTATTTAAAATTTTGAGAGGTGAGAATGAGAGCTTCATTTGTGTAAATGAGTGCAAACAGAGTGGCCTAAAAAAATCCTTGAGTGTATACACGTGAGAGATTGTTGTGAGGTCCTTTGTATTTCCATATCTTATTTTTTGCAGCAAAGTTTCACAAATAGATTCGAGGACGAATCATCTTGAAGAAGTGGAGAATGATATGAACCAAGAGACATCAATCATGCAATATGCTTCAATGAAGATGTGAAGAAAATGTTGTTGAAATTATCAAAAGATATTTCAATTCATGCCACATGGAAGAAGAATGAAGTTTCATGTTTTACATTTTGGGTGGATTACAATTTAGAGTAATTTAGAGTTATTGTATTTCATTAATGTAGTTTAAGACTTTTAATTTACTTTAGGTTACAATTACATAATGGTTAATTATGGCCATTAAGTATGAATGTTACACCTCTTGGAATGCCTTTAATAGTTTCATTTTTGAGGCTATATAAAGTCATGTATGTTGTATTTGTAAGGTAGACTTGAAAAATATATTAAAAGAAGCATTTGTGCTTTTCTTCAGCCAATGGCTAAGTTTCTTTGCAATTCTATGTAGTTTAGATTGCATGTAGAATCATTCAAGCTCGACATGATCAATCTTGCTTGTGGAGTGATTCGAATCTCAAACAAGTGTTTGAGATATTTGATCAACAAGAGTCATTCAAGCTAGACATGATCGATCTTGCTTGTGGAGTGATTCGAATCTCAATCAAGTGTTCTTGCCTTGAGATATTTGATCAACAAGATAATCCGAATCTTATTCCCCTTGTATTGATTCCTTATCTTATCACTGGTCCTTCAACCAGAGTTGTTGATGGGGCTGACACTTCTGGTCAATCACATCCTTCTCAAGAGTTGAGAATGCCTCAAAGTAGTGGGAGGGTTATAACTCAACCCGATCGTTACTTGGGTTTGGCAGAAACTCAAGTCATCATACCTGATGATGGCGTTGAGGATCCATTGACCTATAAACAGGCAATGAATGATGAAGATTGAGATCAGTGGATTAAAGCCTTGAATCTTGAAATGGAGTCAATGTACTTCAATTCAGTCTGGGAACTTGTAGATCAACCAGATAGGGTAAAACCTATTGGTTGCAAATGGATCTATAAGAGGAAACGAGACCAAACCGGTAAGGTACAGACCTTTAAAGCTCGACTAGTAGCAAAGGGTTATACCCAAAGAGAGGGGGTGGACTATGAAGAAACCTTCTCTCTTGTTGCTATGCTTAAATCGGTTAGAATACTCTTTTCTATTGCCACATTTTATGATTATGAAATTTGGCAAATGGATGTTAAGACAGCCTTTCTAAATGGCAATCTTGAAGAGAATATCTATATGGCTCAACTAGAGGGGTTCATTGAACAGGATCACGAGCAAAGGGTTTGCAAGCTTAAAAGATCCATTTATGGGTTGAAGCAAGCATCTCGATCCTGGAATATAAGGTTTGATACTGCGATCAAATCTTATATCTTTAAACAGAATGTTGACGAACCTTGTGTTTATAAAAGGATAGTCAACTCTACAGTAGCTTTCCTGGTGTTGTACGTTGACGATATCCTACTCATTGAAAATGATGTGGGATTTCTGACTGACATTAAGCATTGGCTAGCGACACAATTCCAAATGAAAGATTTGAGAGAGGCTCAGTTTGTTCTTGGAATCCAAATTGTTCGGAATCGCAAGAACAAAACACTAGCATTGTCTCAGGCATCGTACATCGATAAAATATTGATTCGATATAAGATGCAGGACTCCAAGAAAGGATTATTACCTTTCAGGCATGAAGTTCATTTGTCGAAGGAACAAAGTCCTAAGGCACCTCAAGAAGTTGAGGATATGAGACACATTCCCTATGCATCAGTGGTCGGTAGTCTGATGTATGCCATGCTATGTACCCGACCCAACATATGCTATGCTGTGGGAATTGTCAGCAGATATCAGTCCAATCCAGGACGTGCTCATTGGATTGCCGTTAAGAATATCCTCAAGTATCTTAGGAGAACGAGGGACTATATGCTAATGTACGGTGCTAAGGATCTGATCCTTACAAGGTACACTGACTCAGATTTTCAGACCGATGTAGATTCGAGGAAATCGACATCAGGATCTGTCTTCACTCTGAACGGAGGTGCAATAATATGGAGAAGCATAAAGCAAGGTTGCATTGCTGATTCCACCATGGAGGCTGAGTATGTTGCTGCTTGTGAAGCAGCGAAAGAATCTGTATGGCTTAGGAAGTTCTTAACTGATTTGGAAGTCGTTCCAAATATGCATCTTCCCGTCACTCTTTATTGTGATAACAGTGGAGCAGTTGCAAATTCAAAAGAACCAAGAAGCCATAAGCGAGGAAAACATATTGAGCGCAAATATCATCTCATAAGGGAGATTGTGCAACGAGGAGATGTGATCGTCACACAGATAGCTTCAGAGCATAACATTGTTGATCCATTTACAAAGCCCCTCACGGCTAAAGTGTTTGAAGGGCACTTAGTGAGTCTAGGACTACGAGTTATGTAATTTAGGGCAAGTGGGAGAAAAGGCATGAGTATGTGATGCCCTAGTTCATTGTATTTCTCTCTTGCTTTGTATTTATCAACTTTTCCTGAAATGGATTTATAAGACCAAGTTTCATGTTTGATTTTTTTTAATGGATTTGATTTCTTCATCCATAGCTAATTTCCATTTTGGGCTTTGGACAGCTTCCTCAAAATTCACAAGATTTGAAATCATCAACAATGACATATTTTCTTCATCCTCTTCAAACAAGCCTTCACTAGAATTATAATCTGCTAACCATACAAGTGGATGTTGATTTCTCCCCTCCCTTACTATCAAATGTGGTGCAATAGCCGCTGGAAAATTATTTTCAGCAACTGGTTCAATTGTTTCAACAACCGGTTCAGTCGTTTCTTCTGTGATTTCCCCTTCTTCATTTTTAGCAACTGATTCAATTGTCTCAGAAGCTAGTTCAGTCGTTTCCTCCGTGATTTCTCCTTCTTCGGCTGTGTTCTTATCAATTTCAATATTTTCCTCGTCCAATTTTGTTTCATCTTAAAAAAAATTTCAATCCCATTCACAACCTTCTTCGAAAGCTATATTACGACTTACTAGAATTTTATTTGTAGTTGGATCAATCATTCTATAGCCTTTGGATTCGCTGCTACCTCCAAATAAAACTTGTTACACTTTATTTTCAAGTTTGCTTCTCTTGGCATCTGGAATATGAACATGTCCATACATCCAAAAACTCTCAAATAATCTACTAATAGTTTCACTCCACTCCAAGCCTCTTCTGGTGTCATATCTTTTACTGCAAGAGTGGGTGATCGATTCAAAATGTAAATCGTCCACCTGACTTCTTCAGGCAAGAAATTTTAGAAACTTTCTTCTTTGTCAACATAGCTCTTACTAAGTTCATAACAATGCAATTTTTGCGTCCGACCATTCCATTTTGTTGTGGGGTGTAGGCTGTGGTCAATTATCTCTTCACTCCATGTTGTTTGCAAAAATCGTTGAATTCTGTAGAGTTGAATTCTCCTCCTCTATTTGTCTTTAAACATTTTATAGTCCTTCCCCTTTCTTTTTCCACCATTGTTTTGAAACATTTGAAATGATAAAATGTTTCTGAGTTTTCTACAAGAAAATAACTCCTTGCCTTCCTTGAAAAATCATCTATAAAGCACAACAAGTACTTTTTATGGTCACTTGAAGTTGGTGAAATTGGACCACATAAATCTGTATGAACAAGACCCAATTTTTCCATGGCTCTCCATTTACCCATTTTTAGAAATGGAGTCCAATGTTGCTTGCCTTTCATACATGTTTCACAGGTGGTGTTTGGAGCTACAATTTGCGGCAGGCCTTTCACCATGTTTTTGTGTTTCAAGGTGCACAAGCCTTTATAGCCGAGACAACCATAACGATGGTGCCAAAGTGTTGACTGATCCGTATTTGAAACTTGGAGGCATCTTCCTTCATTTGTTGTGGTAGATGGTTCAGTATGCAAAATAAACAACCGATTTGCGCTCATAATTGACTTTGCTATTTTTCCTTTTTGTGGATGAAAAATGCTACATACACCATCTTTGAACAACATTACTACTCCTTTTCATGTAGTTGTCCTATGCTCAAGAGATTATTTTTTAGTTCAGGTACCCAATACACATTACTAATAGTGTAACGAACCCCATGCAAAGTTAATTTTACCACACCCTTTCCTGTAACTTTCATACTTGTATTATTTCCAAGCTTGACAATTTGGGAAAATGTCTTGTCTAAGCTTGAAAACATACCTTCACTTGCACACATATGATGTAAGCAACTAGAATCTAAGAACCAAGCATCACTCCTTTTAGTTTCATGTCTTTCCATATGAGCCATGAACAACATTTCATCCTCTTCTTCTAGTTCTGCATAATTCAATTCCTTATCTTAGGATATTCATATTGAAAATGACCTAAGTCATGACACCTATAACATTCAACAGTTGCTTTGTTGAAAGTTGATCTTCCTCTTCCGCTTCCTCTGCCCCTATAAGTTCCTCTTCCCCTGTTACTTATTTTCGTTCGACCTTCGACTTTTAGAACTTGCTCCTCTCCATTAATGCTGGATCTTCATAAATTTTGTTCATGCACCACCAATGAACTTTTTAATTCATCAATGGACATGTTATCAGTATCTTTGGATTCCTCAATGATACTACAACATAAGTAAATTTTTCAGTCAGGGTATGCATAATTTTTTCTACAATTTTCTTGTCCGGCATATCTTCACCATTGCTTCTCATCTTGTTGGAGATTATCATCACAATTGCAAAATAATTTGTGATACTTTCATCCTTCTCATCTCTAAGATCTCAAATTCTCTCCTTAAGGCATTAGGAAGAAATTTCTTCACTTTTTGGTTTGCACCAATTTTTTTGTTCATTGAGTCCCAAACAATCTTGGCTGTGTGACGATCCAAGATTTGTTCAAAGACAGTAATGTTTTAATTGGTGATCTTTGAGTCTAGCATCATCAAGGTAGCCCTTTTGTGCCTCAGTCAGCATTGTTCCTTCCTCTAGTTCTGATAAATCAATCTTTACAACACTCCATAGGCCCTTTGCTCTGAGCAAATTTTCCATTAGCTCACTCCAATGATTATAGTGACGATCAAAGTGAGGGATCTTCGTTAAAGTTTTATCTTCACTCAAACTTTCTCTATTTGATCACTCAAAAATTGCTACTCTACAAAGCCTAGTGGCCGCTCTGATACCAATTGTTAGGTTTTGACAGAAACATCAATAATTGGAGTTTGAAGAGAAGATATTATTCAATATTGAACTTGGCTTTTATAGCTTTACAAATAACCAGAAATAGAAACTAACACAAATTTTGCAAAAAAGTTAAACTAAATATTGAAAAAATACTCTAACTATCCAAAAGAAACGAATCTTTATTTAACTATTTTTGACATAAACAAATTATTTTAATAGTGTTTTCATTTGCATGGCCCCTTCTAGTAGGTCACGAACAGAGAAGACCGTGACACGTGAATAAGGTAGACTCATATTTAAATTCCTAGTCTTAGGTTAAAATAGGTTTTTTTTTTTTTTTTTTTTGCATTTCATGGTTTTAAATTATTTTGTATTTGTTTTTATTTTTTCTAAATATAAGTATTTCGTATTTAAACACGTAAGACCATGACTGTATTTTCCAGAGAAGAGAACGTTTTAAATGTTTTCGAGATTTATATTATAGATGATGTTTTCTTTTAAGAGTTATAATTTAGGGTCATTACAATTGGTATCAGAGCTCTAGGTTTTAGATTTTGTAGACTACCTTACGATATATAGACTAGCCTACGATGTATAGAATAGCCTACGATGTAGGCTTGACACGTTCCATGGTCCCAACATCGATGTTTTGTCACCGTTAGGTATGCCTTGCATAAGATAAGAAAAGAGAAATGTTTTTTAAGGCACCCCTGTAAGGGGGACCGAAGCATTGCAACTCTGAGACCGTGGCACAAGCCTTATACTACTACATTTTTCATATAAAGGTTTCATATAAAGGCAGGACAGACGCATCACAACTTTGAGACCCGTTGCGCTACTACATTTTTCATATAAAGGTAGGACGGAGGCATCGCAACTCTGAAAACCTTTGTGCTACTACATTTTTCATATAAAGGCAGGACGGAGTTATCGCAACTTTGAGACTATGGCACAAGCCTTGTGCTACTACATTTTTCATATAAAGGCAGGGTGCCCCTATAAGTCTAACGGAGGCATCGCAACTTTAAGTTAAGTGAAAATTTAGTGTCGATTACAGAAGCTATCCCGATAATTTTTTACACATTATCCTTATTTTAATAGCATATTTAGTGGGTGTTCGAATAATTGATAGTTTTTTTGTGGAGAGACTATAAATACCTACAAATTATTGTATAAAAGGCAGATTTGATGAATAAAATTTAGCTCAAATTGAGACTTTCACCCTTTGAAATTTGAGCATCATTTTTGCCATCTGTAAGTTTTATGCAATTCTTGTGGTAGATTGCATCTGAACCATTTAATCAAGCATTGATCAAGTTCGATTGTTGAGTTCCTCAATTTAGAACAAGGTTCCAAATATCTTTGATCTTAAGAGGTAATATAATTCTAGCCATCCTCGATTGATCCGAATTTTGTATAAGAAGGTGTTAATTTCATTGATTAAAGGGTTCTTGCTTCAACAAAAGCTTGGATCGTTGGGTTGAGGATTAGGGTTGTCTTATCCTCTTTCTTGTATTTCTTCTAAATTCGAAAGCTATAGTCCACAATTTTTATTCAAACTTGTTTCTACACGTTCTAAATAAGATTACCAGCAAGTAAGGTAAAAAGATTGAGTACAAAAAATGCACCTAACCTATGTACCCAATTCAATTCGCCATTGAAAGCGCTCGAGGAAGCTTGAATTTATAATTCATGGCTACATGCAAATCGTCACTTCTCATCCATTCCATTGGATTTTTGAACCTCCAAGGAACATTTTCATTGAAGAGCTCAAAGACCAATATGTCTCAGAGAGTGCCCAATTTAAGAAATTCATTTTTGGGTAAGACAGGCGTAAGTTTCAATTTTCTTTCTATAATCCTTCTCATAAAAAATTCATGATTCTATAAACTTTAGGGGACTAAGATAGACAACGTTCATGAAGGAGTCATGGCCTAAGGATATAAGGATCTAGCTGCTCAAGAAATCTCATTCTCGCGTTATGGGTTGAGTTGCAGACCGAGGGAAGAAATCAAAAATTGAGTCCACACACATAGATTTGTCCCTCCAAAATGAATTTAAGCTTGAGGAAAAAAAAAATAATGGGTAGAGTAGTTTCTAGGAAAAAAAATAATTAAAGCAAGTGCCTTAAGGAAAAAAAGTCGTTGATGTTATTTTCAAGTTAGCATGTAGGTAATTGTAGCCGATACAATGTCTACAGAGCTTCAACTTCCCTTTCAACTCTAGTATGGAACCTTTGACTTAGGCATGAGGTTGGTTATGGATGTGTCACTTGATAGTTTATTTGATTGTCTTGCCCAATGGCTCTGTCCTATAGGAGGATGTTGATTATGCGGGTTGTCAGTGATTTCCAAGATAGCATGTAGGCTGATAGTAGACTCAATAAGTAGCCTACTTGTACGCTCTTAATCGTGTCCTTGGTATGCTAGGGTATAATAGTCTTTCTTTTCTTGTTTTGGTTCTTGTTGCAAGCACTTAGGCCCCTTTAGTTATGTTCCTGACTTGTGAATTCTTATCGTGATCTATCCTGAGGATCTTGGTCCTAGGATTCTGTGATTTCAATCTTGGTCTTGATCTAAGGGCCTTAGTACTATGGTTTTGGGTTCTTGTTTTCAAAATTTTGATCTTGATCCATGTTTTAGTCCTTGATCGTTGTCTCGTTCATGGTTACTTTTTAGGTTCTTGGTTCGTTCTCCAAGACACTCCCCATAGGATTTATGTTATCAGTCATGAACCTGACAACCTGTGTCTAAGGCTTCATACGTTTCAAGAAACATAGTCTGAACCTGCATCTAGGGCTTGCCATGTGATACGATCTGAAAACCTACATCCAAATCTTCTTACGTTCCAAGCGATGTAGTCTGATTCTGCATCCATGGCTTGCCTTGTGATACAACCTGAATACCTATGCCCAAGGCTTCCTGCGTTCCAAGCGGCATAGTCTGAATACCTACGCTCAAGGTTCAATACGTTCCAAGTAGCGTAGTCTAAAATCTTTCATCTAGTGTTTGCCATGTGATACAGCTTGAATATCTATGTCCAAGGCTTCATACATTCCAAGCGACGTAGTCTGAATACCTATGCTCAAGGCTTCATATGTTCTAAGCAGCGTAGTCTGAGTCATGAACATTCTATACGGTGGGAGGTCTTAGGAGTTTCTTGTGTTTCTGTGTCTGAAGACCTTGGTCCCTTACCCTTGAGTAGTACGTAGCATTCTTGTTACCTTGGTAGTTGTAGAGCTTATAAGTTTTTAAGTTTCTTTATTTCTTGAGGCATAAGTTGTAACATGTTCTTAAGCTTGTGAACAAAGCATAGTAACATGCATGAGTTATTCTAAACATTCATAGAGTCATAATACATTCTTTACAGAGTTCTAGAAGAATCTTGAATACTCGGTAAGAATTCCTTGAAGTACTTTCCTTGAAGTGTTTATAAGGCCCTAACTTGGTTTAGGTTCCAAACTTGCTCAAATCAACATGAAATCTTGAACGTACCTTCATGTCCTCAGGAATAGACCATATAAAAAGTAGTAGGTCATTTGGAGTATGTTTAGATCTTGATATCATAAAGAGTCCGAAGGGCATTTTGATCATTTTACCCCCTAATTCTTAGTTTCGCTACTTAACGTGTTCTAATGACTTTCAAACTTCACATCATTAAACATCATAAAATAAGATCTACTACAAAGTTACATAATATTTTGAGGTCATTTAGAGCATGAACAAAAGATAACTTACGTTAAGGGTATTATGGTAATTTTACACCATTTTTTGGTTTAGCTACTTAACCTTATCCAATTACGGTCAAATTTCATATATAATCTTAACATATCATAATATGCTCATAATTAAATTTTTATAGGCAACAAAGTTCATTTAGTGGGTTATTTTAACGTTACTTAAATCCCCAGCAACTTGATCGGTTCAGAGCCTTAACTCTCGGTTCTTGGTATTTTTCTTTCATAATCCTTTAAATCATACTTAGTTTAGGGTTCATATAAAGATTTAAGTAATTCCTACAAGTATTTTTTCAGAAAAGTCTATGATGGGTACTTACCTCGTCATCGATGTTAGGGACCTCCGTCGTCGTCGATGTTCTAGTTTTTGGAACCATAAAATATTTCATGAGAAATGGTCTGTAAGAGAGTTAAAATTGAGAAAAATCAATGGAGAGTCATTTTTTTTTATATGACATCGTCTAGATAGGAAGAAGACGCGTGCAATGCATAATGCCGCCACTTTAAAATTCTCCTCCACAACTCCAATCACGGGATTTCTCCCCTCGATTTCTTCATGAAACTTGAAGATGGTTTTACAAGGAAGGGCTTGAGATTGGTTTCATACCTTCTCGTGGATCGTAGCCTAAGTTATTAATCTCTAAAGTTCGTTGGAAATCTTTTTCCTCGCCGGAGCTCTACCAAAAAAAACTTATGAGGCAGCCGTTTCCAAAGGTTATTAGGACTCGATTTCTTCATGGAACCTCTTCCTTATTCTTCCCTCAAGCTAAAGAAATTGGTTTAGAGGAACTTCTTTCCGCGTGTGTAACACCCAAGGCCTCTAATAAGAGGTAATGTACAAGGTTATGAAGCAAATAACCACGAAAATTGGAGACAATTTTAGAACATGGAATTTTTCCTCTATTTTTTCCAATTTTTATCAAACTTCCAAAAAATTTAAATTCTTTATAGAGGAAGAATTTCAAGGTGCTCAGGATGGAAAAATGATCATTAAGATGTATAGAAGTTTTGGAAAAATTCTAGATTTTTTTTTTTTTTTTTTTTTTGAGAAAATAATATTAAAATAGTACAAATGGCCAAATTACCAAAATGCTCCTGAAAAATATGGATAATTATAAAAATACCCTTTTTGCTATTATCAAAACTTTGACAGCAACCCTCTGCCCAAAATCTATTTAATCTCAAAATCTAGTCCTTCGATCTCTTCCAAAATTGGACACAATCTAGAAAATTCATAGATCATCTCATTCAACAACTAGAATTCAACTAAGGTCGGAAAGGCTCTAATCGGAGTAGGTATTTTCGGTGGAAGATACAGAAAAATCAAGAATGGAACTAATGACAATTCTATTTCTTTTGAGGATCATCCATCTATAAATTATTAGGTAGGGACAACTAATAAGAGCAAGAAGTTAGCTTAATCGAGTCCTGAATCATGAGTTACGATTTGGGGGATCGTGTTCTTGGGTTTTCCTCGAATTTGGGAGCTACAGTTTATCATTCCTCCTCAAAATAGTTTCTTTACCACGTGACTTACGGTGAATGCTGGAACAACCATGGAAATCAGGATAGGGCAGTAGTATGCATTGATTTTCATTGAGTAGTTGATAGGAGGTTTATTTATTTATTTATTTTTTTTTTTTTTTTTTTTTGTGGGTGTGTTCAAAGACTATTGAAAATGTTTGCTAAAACCACCACACGTAAATGGTGGTGAAAGTTCTCAAGAATTGATATGAACCAAGAGACATCATTCATACAATATACTTCAATGAAGATGTGAAGAAAATGTTGTCAAAATTATCAAAAGAGGTTGCAATTCATGTCACATTGAAGAGGAATGAAGTTTGATGGTTATAAATTTTGGATGGTGAGATTGAGAGCTTCATTTGTGTAAATGAGTGCAAACAGAGTGGCCTAAAAAAAATCCTTGAGTGTATACACATGAGAGATTGTTGTGAGGGCCTTTGTATTTTCATATCTTATGTTTTGCAGCAAAGTTTCACAAATAGATTCGAGGACGAATCCTCTTGAAGAAGTGGAGAATGATATGAACCAAGAGACATCATTCATACAATATGCTTCAATGAACATATGAAGAAAATATTGTTGAAATTATCAAAAGATATTTCAATTCATGCCACATTGAAGAAGAATGAAGTTTCATGTTTTAAATTTTGGGTGGATTACCATTTAGAATAATTTAGAGTTATTGTATTTTAAGACTTTTTATTTACTTTAGGTTACATTTATATAATGGCTAATTATGGTCATTAAGTATGAATGTTACAACTCTTGGAATGCCTTTAATAGTTTCATTTTGAGGCTATATAAAGCCATGTATGTATTTGTAAGAAGACTTGGAAAATATAGTAAAGAAGCATTTGTGCTTTTCTTTAGCCGATGGCTAAGTTTCTTTGCAATTCTATATAGTTTAGTTTGCATGTAGAATCATTCAAGCTCGACATGATCAATCTTGCTTGTGGAGTAATTCGAATCTCAAGCAAGTGTTCTTGCCTTGAGATATTTGATCAACAAGAATCATTCAAGCTAGACATGATCGATCTTGCTTGTGGAGTGATTCGAATCTCAAACAATGTTCTTGTCTTGAGATATTCGATTAACAAGGTAATCCGAATCTTATTCCCCTCGTATTGATTCCTTATCTTATCATTTGGTATTAAAGCTTCAGGCTCAAGATCGGATATATGTTTCCTTTGCATTTTTTTTTTCAATTTGATTTTTATTTACTTTCATGTTTTTAGATTTTAATCGACCCAGAGTTCAAAATTCAATCTTTGCTCTATTCAAAATTTTGAGAGGTGAGATTGAGAGCTTCATTTGTGTAAATGAGTGCAAACAGGGTGGCCTAAAAAAAATCCTTGAGTGTATACACATGAGAGATTGTTGTGAGGGCCTTTGTATCTTCATATCTTATGTTTTGCAGCAAAGTTTCACAAATAGATTCGAGGACGAATCCTCTTGAAGAAGTGGAGAATGATATGAACCAAGAGACATCATTCATACAATATACTTCAATGAAGATGTGAAGAAAAGATTGTCAAAATTATCAAAAGAGGTTGCAATTCATGTCACATTGAAGAGGAATGAAGTTTGATGGTTATAAATTTGGGGTGGGTTACAATTTAGAGTAATTTAGAGTTATTGTATTTTAAGACATTCTATTTACTTTAAGTTACATTTACATAATGCCTATAAGGCCATTAAGTATGAATGTTACAACTTTTGGTATGTCTTTCATAGTTTCATTTTGAGGCTATATAAAGCCATGTATGTTGTATTTGTAAGGAAGACTTGGAAAATATAGTTAAAGAAGCATTTGTGCTTTTCTTTAGCCAATGGCTAAGTTTCTTTGCAATTCTATGTAATTTAGATTGCATGTAGAATCATTCAAGCTCGACATGATCAATCTTGCTTGTGGAGTGATTCGAATCTCAAACAAGTGTTTGAGATATTTGATCAACAAGAGTCATTCAAGCTAGACATGATCGATCTTGCTTGTGGAGTGATTCGAATCTCAATCAAGTGTTCTTGCCTTGAGATATTCGATCAACAAGGTAATCCGAATCTTATTCCCCTTGTAGTTGATTCTTTATCTTATCAAGAATAATAAATGAATACAATATATTTGGTTTTAATAAAACGGAAAATCACTACAACAAATACCATCTTTTATAGCTTTTTTGTATAGCATTTTCTAAAAGATGCTATAAATTATAAAGAAAATAAAGGTTTTTTATTTTTATTTTTATTTTTTTAATGTTATCCCTAAAAACCTAATCACGCATATAAAAGCCTTCCTTTCTTTTTCTCTCCTTTTCCCTTTAGACACCCATATTCTCTCAGACCCTAGGGCAAAACCAAATCTCGCCTTCTTTCTCTCGCGCAACAATCCATCCTTCTTTCTTTGGTGCTTCAAAATTTTTCCCTCAAGATCCATCCTTCTTTCTTTCGTGCTTCAAAATTTTTCTCTGATTTTCATCAGATCTCAAGATGGTGGCATTGAGAGGAGGCATACAGTTTATTGTTGATGCTTTGTCTATGACAAACCCTATTCTCCTACCTCACTGCAAATTGAACAATCCAAGATAGAGGTTAGTTTTTTTTTTTTTTTCCCTATTATCTTCTTTGTTGGCTCACTTTGTAAAGAATTTCATTGATGAATTATTCTAAGTGATTTGTCTCTGTATCTTCCTTTTTAATTTCTTTTTGAATGTAGTTCTGTGAGTTCTTGAAGGATCGAACTACTACTAAATAATGCAGTTTTTCATTTACATTTAGTACACACTAATAAACTTTTGTGAGTTCAGTCCTTTGGTCCTTCATTAAGTAATGTATTTTACTTTTAAGTGTGTATTTTCCTAGCTGTAGAATTTTTCTTTGAATGTAGATTGGTAAGTTCTGTGAGGTAGATGTAGTTGTTGTCTTGTGTTAAAAGGTTGAATGTAGTTTTGTGAGTTAGATCAACGGAATAAAAACATAATACAAGAAACTATCTTTATTTTTCATTGTGTTGGTTCAATCAATACATTCCCAAATTGAGGAACCACATGAAGATTACAAACAAAAAAATAAGCCTAAGAGTACAAAGTAATTAAGTTTAGAGGAATTTGTTAATTCATAGGTTATTTCAAGCACATTCTACCGGTAGGAATGATTTATGTTACCGGGTTACATATTCTGCAAGTATCAAGTAGTAGGAAGAAGTTTATATACGTATTGATGGACTGCATATAAATTCCTTGAGCAAAATACCTATTGTATTATGTATAACTAAATTTTTGTGGCCTTTTCTCCTTCCTTGATTTTTTTTTTCCTTTGATATATTAGGTCTCCTTTTCTCCTTCCTTGTGTATAACTTATTAAATACATGATCGGCAAGATCACTCACTTTCACACAACAACAACAAGAACTTGTGTGGCCCTGTTGTTACTGTTACTGTTATTTTGCATTTAGGGCTTCCAACAACACATTCTTCTTCTTATTTGATTTTGAGGATTTCTTCAACTGAGATCTTAGATAAATTAGAAGATCAGTTAGAAGAAGTTGTTCCTAATTAGAAGACCAGTTAGACTGATTTCGGTCTTTGACTTTTGTTTGCTAACTTGGAGTGACTAGGAGAAAGAATATTTGTAGACCCTTTAAAGACTACTTTTCTTTTTTCTCAAGAGAATTCATTAGTTTGTATGGTCATTTTCTTTGGTTAATAAGTTTTTTTTGGTTGGCCTTACTCGTCATGATATCATTTTTTTTTTTTTTTAATGGTTCTGTTTAGTTTATCATATGAGGACAACACTTCATCAAAAAGGGCTATTTGAAAGGATTGGGTTTTATTACAAAGTTATGGTTTTCATCCAAGGGAATCAAAAAGCGTAATGCTCTTTCTTTCCTCGTAAACTTTGAGTGGACAATGCCCTCCCCTTTCAATTCTAATTGGAAGCTGTAATGCAAGTATTTGAACTAATGTTTCTATGCTCTGTTTTTAAGAAATGAAACGTGCTTACATATATAAGATGAACAATAATGTTCTATTCTCTTTTTTACTTTTATATGATATTTAGATTTTGTTGCTATTTTGCACTTCTCTTCGAATCACCTTATGTCAAACCATTTGGTACTATTTTGCACTTCTCTTCGAATCACCTTATGTCAAACCTTTTGGTACTATTTTACACTTCTCTTCGAATCACTGATATATATGCTTTGATAATGTTGCAGGATTCCTTGAAAGCACTAATTGGCAAGAAACAACGACCAATTTATCAATTGACATTGCCTAGAGTCGGCCACAAAGATGCAACTTAGACTCTGATACCAAATTGATAAGGCAATCCTAATCCTCAACCCAACGATCAAGTTTTTGTTGGAGCAAGGAAGCACTAATTGGCAAGCAACAACGAACAATTATCAATTGACATTGCTAAAAGGGTGGAACATAGAAGACATTGATGTCGGTTCGAATACCTTTAGGATTGGTGTACTTGATTTGATCAAAATCAAAGATGTCACATATTGTGGATAGTGAATTTTTGTTCTATTTATTGTGTATTGGGTGGGGAAGAACTGATTTGAAAATTGTGCTAGTGTAACGAGTCTGATATTCTTATATAGATCGAATTGAATACTTTATTTTATAATGTGTTAGTAGATTATTAAATTTCAATTATATTTTTGTTATAGCATAAGATTAAAAATATAAATATAGCTTATTAAAAATGAATGATAGCACAAAATATAGTATAAATATAGCTTATTAAAAATCAATGATAGCATAATATTTTAGTTATGTTTACATATTTATAACTTTAACAAAAATGCTATAAAATATTTTCATAGCATTGCATATAAGCTATATTTAGGTACTATATTATAACATTTATTATAGCTATACAAAACCGCTATAAATAGTTCCAGACTTTTAATAACATGGGCTGTCACAACCTACGAAAAATGCTATAAAAGGTCTATGATAGCATTTTTCGGAAGCTATCTAATCCAATATTGTAGTGAATATGGTATGACAGGTTCATTGCCGGAGATCAAACCTAGGTCTCCCACGTGACAGGCAAGAATACTCACCACTATACTACAACGACTCATAAAAAATAAATTATTTGTTAATGCTCCAAATTTTACCAATCGTCTTTAGAAAAAGCGACCGATTATTAACGCTCTCGATTTTATCAATCGAAGATTCGGAACAAGTAATCAAATTTCAAATCCGGTGAAAATTGTCAAAAGAAAATTAAACTTATTATTGTCGGGGTTCAAACTCAGGTCTCTCGAGTGACATGCGGGAATACTCACTACTGGATTACATCGACCTTTGAAAAATATATTATTTGTTAACACACGAGAGAAAAAGGAATCCGATTCCGAATTTCGTTGTTGGGGAAAAACCCAAAGCATCAGGTTCACCACTACCGAATTTCGAATTCAATTAAAACTATCCAAAAGAAAATTAAAATCGTCGCTGCGGGGGATCAAACTCGCGGGAATACTCACCACTCTACAACGACGACTTTTGAAAAACATAATATTTGTTAACACACCAGATTTTATCAATCGCTGTTACAAAAAGTAATCCAATTTTGAATCCGATTAAAATTGTCAAAACAAGATTAAACTTGTTGTTGGGGATCAAACTCAGGTCACTCGAGTGACAAGCAGGAATGCTCACCCTTGTACTCCAACGACCTTCGGAACATAATAACTCGAGTGACAAGCGGAAATACTCACCACAGTACTACTACAATGAACTCTGGAAACATATTATTTGTTAACACACAAGATTTCATAAACAATTTTCTTGGAAAAGCAATCCAGTTTGGACTTTCATTAAACGACTGTTGTTGGGGATCGAACCCAAACTACCGGCATGACAAGTTCACCGCTGTCCAATTGCGAGTTCCGTTAAAACTACCAAAATAAAATTAAAATGTTGGCGGGGATTGAACTCGAGTCACTTGCATGACAGGCAGGAATACTCACCACTATATTACAACTCATAAAAATTAAATTATTCGTTAACGCTTCAGATTTTACCAATCGTCTTTAGAAAAAGTGACCGATTGTTATCGCTCTCGATTTTATCAATCCAAGATTCGGAACAAGTAATCCAATTTCTAATTCGGTGAAAATTGTCAAAAGAAAATTAAACTTATTATTGTCGGGGTTCAAACTCAGGTCTCTCGAGTGACAAGCGGGAATACTCACTACTGTATTACATCGACCTCTGAAAAATATATTATTTGTTAACACACGAGAGAAAAAAGAATCCAATTCCGAATTTCGTTGTTGGGGGAAAAACCCAAATCATTAGGTTCACCACTACCGAATTTCGAATTCAATTAAAACTATCCAAAAGAAAATTAAAATCGTCGCTGCGGGGGATCAAACTCGCGGGAATACTCACCACTCTACAACTACGACTTTCGAAAAATATAATATTTGTTAACACACCAGATTTTATCAATCGCGGTTACAAAAAGTAATCCAATTTTGAATCCGATTAAAATTGTCAAAACAAGATTAAACTTGTTGTTGGGGATTAAACTCAAGTCACTCGAGTGACAAGCAGGAATGCTCACCCTTGTACTACAACGACCTCTATTACATAATAACTCGAGTGACAAGCGGAAATACTCACCACTGTACCACTACAACGACCTCTGGAAACATATTATTTGTTAACACACAAGATTTCATAAACAATTTTCTTGGAAAAGAAATCCAGTTTGGACTTTCATCAAACTACTGTTGGTGGGGATCGAACCCAAACTACTGACATGACAAGTTCACCGTTGACCAATTGCGAGTTCCGTTAAAACTACCAAAATAAAATTAAAATCGCTGGAAATTGCACAATATATCTCGAGATTTTTAGTTAGGCTAGATTTGCGTCAGTAACCGACCCCACTTTCCCTTAAAACCTACATCTCATACCCCTCATTCACACAACTATTTTCACTCCCATGTTTGCGAGTAATACACACCACCGTGAGAGTAAGAGATAGATAGAGAAAAACAAAGAGAAGGAAAACTTACTCATCGCGGATCTCAACAGACGACTCCAACCTCTTCCTCTCCGAGTCAGCCTCAACGAAGAAGTAATTGTAATTGTTCACCGGAGGAATCTTCATCGTGTTAATTGTGGAACAGAAGGCAAGATACGTCACGGGAGATAAAGGGAATCCCAAAAGTCATGATGGGTATTGATAGGTGAGAAAGATAGATAGTTAAAGATATATGAGATATCTTATAACATTAAATATAATTTGAATAATATATCATATCCTAATATATTAGATATTCAAATATATTATTGGATGAAATTCATTTAATATATTTATAAATATAACTGTTAGACTAAGTTAAAATGTTTCCCACATTTTTTCTAATGTGAAATTCTCTCTGAAACTCTATTCGTCCAATCACTTGAGGGATTTTATTTCCTTGATTTTATATTCGAGTCTTAGCTAAGAAGATTTTACGGAGGAGATTAAATAATAGTAGTAACAAAAAAAAAAAAAAACAAAACAAAAGGAGGAAGTTGTCCCACATTGGGATAAATGTACATATAATATATATTTAGAGTATACAAAATAGAGTTTGAGTTTAAATACAAAAGAGGGAACGAAGCACCGAGGACAAGATCACGACAAAAGTGTTTGTACAAAATTTGAGGAGACTCTTGAACCTAAGTTTGTCTCTATTTCATCCCTCCACACCACTCTCATGGTTGATCACAGTCTCTCATGGTTGATCACAGTCTAAACAGTTGCCTAAAATTGGAATATGGATTGTATTATAAGGGTCTAAGTTTGGAGGCTTTAATTAGTCTATTGCCTAAGCCTTGACTTATGTACTTATGTGGTCTTTCATCCTTCTCAAGGCGGTTTTAAGGAGACTAGATCCTACGAGGCTGTCCACTCCCTTTTTCACACACAAGACGTAGTTCTAGCCTTAACTAGAAATCTCCCATCAATAGACTACTAGGTCATGTGGTGAATACTAACATCCTTAACCTAGTAAAACCTATGTCCATGATTGGGATTAGGCTTTGGAACCCATATTTAGTCCATAATTGCTTTGACATTCCCTTGCATCCCGTATGATATGGTCATAACGTCCAGGAAGGATGCAAATTAAATTTATCTATCAATCCCGATTTTCTTTTGAATTGAAGAGTATGTAGCAAATTCCACATTGTTGTGTAGTCTTCTTCTACTTTGCCCCACGTCTTATCCATCAAATAAATTTTTTTTTATTGTTATATGAAGGTTGGGTGAGATTTCTCAAATCTAAATTGTGACAACAACGATAGAAGTGATTTTACAAATTTATCCACTCAATGAAAATTTAATAATATGAAAAAGAGAATAAATAACAATCGGTATCAATTCCCTTTCATATTTCACAAAAGGAAAAAACAAAAAAATTTATCTGGGAAGTGAACTTCCATCTTCAATCTTTTGGTATTTTCTTTCTACTTTGTGGCACATAGATTTTCGAATAAGTGATCATATTCGAATGAATTTGAACAGAACTTGATGTCAAAGAGGACGATGAAATTGACGAGAAAGAATAACATCAACAACACTTTGACTTTCAATAGGAGATCTTCAAACAATGTCCAAAAATTAGCGATTCACAAGCATATCTATAGACAGCATTAAAAGGATTTCTTTAAACAATATGAATAGGATTTCTTTGGTTTCATATATGTGTTATTTTATTTTTTTGTGTAATATTTATGTTGAGATATATGTAATGGTGTAACAACGGTTGGTTGTGAAAAAAAAAAATCTCTTAGAAAACCATGAGATTTCCAGCGAGACAGTGGAGATCTTGCGATGGAAACTGCCCACGCTCCCTCCTCTTAAGCCCATTACCATTCACTACCTCAACCACCCAACTTACCCTCTATTCCCACCCTGCAACACATACACATGAGAAAGAAGGAACTCCAATAGATTTGTTTTGTTTTTCTTTCCTTTCCTTGCAACTTGTCAGCGTCATGGACGTTACTATCCGAGAGGGAAGTCACAGTGGTGGAGATGGTCGACAAAGACATGCAAACGATTGGTAAGAACTTGTTCTCCTAAGTTATCTGATTTCAATTTTAAGAGAAGAATTTTAGTTTCTTGTATTTTCTCAAAATTACCAATGTGTATAGGTTCCGTAAAGCACGACCACAAAAGAAAGATCAGTGGAGCAAGTAGTGAGTGAGGATGTGCACCTAGGCCATAGAAAAACACAAAAGGCATGGAGGAAGAGAGAGAGAGATCTAGGGAGGAAAACAAAACCCGCCAAAGTCAGGTTAAAGAGAAGGAATCTGCAGGTCAAATTTCGGGTTAGATCTAGACGCGGGTCGGGTGTTATCCAGTTCTTGTGTGGCCCAAGTCTAAAACATAGCCCATACATCCCCATTCCCCAAACGTAGTACACTAGTGTGGCATGACCCACCTTGCGATTATAGTAGGGCGACCCGAGACCCATGTGTTGACCCATTACCTGAATTGATTCAAGAATTTGACTGTCCCTTCTTGCCACGTGTAATGTGCATGACGAGTCATCTCTGGTACTTGGCCCACTGTGGCTCAACGACAAATGATCAGCTTCATCCAACTCGTGCCTTGGCTCGATCCTATGCTCGACTTGTGGTCGGTATGGCGTCTCTGACGGCTCCAAGTGATCAGCTCCGTCCATGTATGTTATGCTATGTATTTAAGATTTGACAGGAATTGTATATGCATCATTTAAAGATTAACTAGGCTATAGATAAATGGAGGTTTGATTTGCATCATAAGTTTATGCTATGATTTTAAGCTATGGGGACCTCATGCATTTTTGTAAGCCATATGCATTGGGATACTATCCTGTTATGATTATTACAAATGTGTACCTTACGACTTACGATATTTATGCTCTCCATGATGTTATGCAGACCCTTTCTCTCCGTTATTTCTGGCAGCCCGTTAACAAGTGCTAGCCCGACTAGCCTAGCCTAGGGGTATGCGAGTCTACCTGTAGGACAATGTTCGCGTGTGTGGGCCATGTGTAGAGAAGTACTACACATCAAACCTTGCCTCGACTAGAAAGCTGTCTAAGACCAGCCATGATATTTTTAAAATGATAGGTCTCACCATATTCCATGTGTTTCCATTCCCCGATACCAACACTATGGTCACTTACTGAGTATTTCTTAAAATAGTTAAAACACTTGCAACTCTTATTTGTCAGGTAAAGGTAAGACAGTCATATACAGATGATGGCATCACGATGAAAGGCATAGAAGCAGTGATAGTTGCATTTTGTGTATTTTGTAGCTCTTAGGATAGATCAGGGCATTGTTTTATTTTTCTTATTTGTTTCAAATGTCTTGTTATTTATTTTTTTCTTTATTGTTTTCTTGGTCATTTTAAAGATTTTACTACGAAGGTTTAAGTTCATGACATTATTCTTGAATTATTTTAAGTGAATGTTTTTGAATTTAATAATCATGTCATTTAGTAGCGACTTTATTGTAGTAGAAAAATAGAGTTATTACAGTTGGTATGAGAGCTCCAAGGCTATAGATTTTATAGACTAGCCTATGAGATAGGCTAAACATGTTCCATGACCTTACCACTTATGCTTTGTCGCCATCAGGTATGTCATACGAAAGATAATAAATGATTATGTCGAATGTTATTGATAATTGAGTTATATGTGTGATATAATGTTATGTATAGTATGTTCATGACAGTTATAGACTTGGAGTATTGTGTGTTTGTCCTAGATCATGTCACCTATAGGACGTACAAGAGGATGTAGAGGAGGACAACACCTTGCAAGAGGACGAGGCAGGTAGAAAAAGTCCAGCTCGCGAGGGATCTATGACTCAAATAGAAGCAGTAGTGGCACCTCCTATGGCGCCTATGAATGGAGTGGACCCCACAATAATTTTGATGTGAGAGTCATTCAAGTCATGATGCAAACAAGGGTGACCATTCAACAAGCCAACAATGCAATGTCAACAAGAGAGGCGAGGTACTTGCAGGATATCAGGAGGTACAACCCTCGTACTTTAAATTGGACCTCAGAGGATCCGATGGTGGCACAACTATGGTTGTCATTAATGGAGACAATATTTTGGTTAATGAACTACCCGAATGTCATGTGCATCATTTGTGCATCAGAACGATGTAGAGATATGGTGGGAGGACACTTGGGAGATCCTTATCCCTGACAAAGTTGTCATACCATAGACCCAATTCAAGGAGGCTTTTTGGGGGAATATTATTCGGATGTAGTCCAGCTTTGAATACAACAAGAAATCGCTTAGCTAACACAAAATAGACCTCTTTTGTTGGCTACCGGAGAGAGTTCATGAGATTGAAGTAGTTTGCCCTTGATTTGGTTGACATAGAGTTGAAGATGGCTTAGAGGTTTTTTCTAATCCTAGACATCATAGCTCCTACCACCTATGCTACTATCATGAGAGCAGTTAAGGCTATGGAGAGAGCAGTAAAAAAACACCAAGGGCCAACAACGCCGTCAATCACCATAGGACAAAAGTGAAGGTATAATCAGATAGAACTGAACCGTCAACCACTTCTGCACCAACTGCAAAAGGTAGACAGTAACCATAGGGACCTGGGGCACGATGAGCATTCGGGTCAATAGGGAGTCAGAGGAGATGAGAGACCTCGATCCAGCGAGTGTGGAAGGAAACATTGGAGATGGTGCCTAGTCCGGACTAAAGCATGCTTCAGGTATGGACAAGAGGGTCACATGGCCATGAACTGTCTAGAAAAGAACACTGAAAACTCGGTTAACCCGACATGAGGCCCAAGTAGTATAACAAGGCCCATACAGACCCGTTCCCAAGCAACACTTTCACCAATAGAGACGCTGGAAACTCTGACACAGTGGTGACAAGTACATTATTTGTCTTGGGGCATTTTATCCTAACTTTATTTGATTAAGGGTCTACGGATTCATTTATATCTATATTGTTTGTTAGTCAGGCAAGGTTTGAGTTAGAACTCTTATTGCATGTGTTATTTGTTAGTATCCAAGTAGGTATAGACTTAGTTGCTACGGATAGAGTAAAAGCTGGACAAGTAGTAATAACGGAATAGACCCTAGATGTAAACCTAATAGTTGTTAGTATGATGGATTTTGATGTTATTCTGGGAATGGATTGGTTGGCCGAGAACCATGCTAGCATTGGCTGTCATAAAAAGGAAGTAGTATTCTCGTCGCCATCAAGAACTAGTTTTTAGTTTAAGGGTACCTGCACTGTAGTTTTCCCTAAAATAGTTTGGATGATGAAAGCAAAGAGATTAATCTAGCAACGAGTCTAGGTAATATTGGTTTAGTACGTAGATACAAAAAAAGGAAGAGCAGTTCTTGTCTGCAGTACTAATGGTGAACAATTTTTCTGATGTTTTATCGAAGGATTTACTAGAAGCACCCCCTTCCCGAGTTGTAAATTTCTGCATAGAGTTCGAACTGGGTACCAAACCTGTTTTCAAAGCCCCGCTTGGTGTCATGGTTGTACTTTTTCAACCATGTGACGTTGTAATCTTGACACGCTCATGACTAGTTTTAAGAAACCTAAGCCCCATATTCGTTTTTCACCCATTTGTGGCTTCATTGGATCTTATGTGAAGTTTATCTTCGCTCACCGTTCATCACTTGTGCAGAATTTAAGTTTGTACGACCACACATGATGCATGCACGTGCATATTCAATAGTCTATGACATAACTACCTTATCTCTACACTAGGCCAAGTAATTTGGCACAATCTTGCCATCGGTTGAGGCCAGGGTCACAATGCAACGCCACATCCAACATCATCTTTGCAACAACCCAAGTCCACCGCTAGCTGATATTGTCCTTGTTTGACTTTCCCTTTCGGGATTCTTCTAAAGGTTTTTAAAACGCGTCTACTAGGGAGAAGTTTCCACACACTTATAAAGGGTGTTTTGTTCTCCTCCCCAACTGATGTGGGATCTGATAATATCTTGGTTCCTAATTAACATGGGCATTATTTCTTGACACCATCCAAAGTCACGGGGTGTCGTTGGCCATCACAGCTCGCTTGGTTATGCCATCAAGAACGAGCACACATGTTGTTTATAACATTTGAGACGTCTCCAACATCCATCCATTTGGGTTCTATAGAGGCATTGGCTCTCTCGTGCCTATGTCATATCATTATGACACATGCATGGTCGCCCTCATTATTACACACGCATGTGTCGCAGGGTAGCATACTTAGGCCACAGGGTCCAGTGGTGGTGGAGAGCCGACACCATGATTTTGATGATTTTTCATGTTTCATATGGACAAACTTGACACCAGAACCACATGTCCAAATTCCCTTCGGAACCTGACTTTTGAGGTTAAGGCTCGGTTCCTTACCCAACCCTTCAATAAGCCTATTTGTAACGCTCATATCTACTCATTGTTCGTATCTTACTTATGCCTCGTCTCCTCTTCAAGTCACACGTTATATGGTGTGTTGGATGATACACCATCCTCCTCGGTTGCATCATACAATTCGTCTGTATTTGGCCTCTTGTGGCAGATGGCGCCACTTGAGGGTCGTTGTTTTGCTTGTCTCGACGTGAGGGTCAAACCTACTCTCTTCATAGTAAGGTTTTGAAGGAGCAACTGCAATTCTTGTTGGACAAGGGTTTCATCTATCCTGAGGTATTCTCTTTGAGTGCTCCAGTGTTGTTTGTCAATGTGAGATCCCACAACAGTTGGAGAGAGGAACAAAGAATTCTTTATAAGGGTCTGGAAACGTTCCCCCTAACAGACATGGTTTAAAACCGTAAGATTGACGACGATACGTAACGGGTTAAAGTAGACAATATCTACTAGCGGTAGGTTTAGGATGTTATAGTCAAGAAGAACGATGGATCAATGTGTTTGTGCATCGATTTCAGGGGATTAAGCAAGAGATCGTTGAAGAATAAGTACCCTCTTCCCCGTATAGAAGATATGTTTGACCAACTCAAGGAGGTGACAATGTTTTCCAAAATAGATCTCTAATCAGACTACCACCAGATTAAGATAGAGAAGATGTGTCGAAGACAACATTTAGAATGAGCTACGACCACTATGAATTTTTGGTTATGTTGTTTGGACTCACCGAATACATGGAGTCAATGAATCTAATATTCAAGGAGTGATTCAACACATCTGTCATCGTGTTCGTAGACAACATCCTAGTGTATTTGAAAATGGATTAAGAACACAAGGTACATCTCTGGAAAGTCCTGGTGATCTTGTGGGAAAATAAGTTGTATACCAAGTTCTCCAAGTGAGAATTTTGACTATGGTAGACTCATTCTTAGGGCACATGGTGTCGAAGGATGGGGTTTTAATGGACCCAACAAAAGTGGAAGTTGTCACTAAGTGGGTTCGCCGGACTGCAATTACTAAGGTACACAATTTCTTGGGACTGGTAGGGTAATTAAGCGAATCGTACGAGATTTTTCCAAGATAGCCTCATCGCTCACGCACTTGACTAGGAAGGGTGTTTCGTTTATATGAAATGAAGCATGTAAGGCTAGCTCCTAAGATCTGAAATAGAGGTCAGTGTCGGCCCTAGTGCTCACAGTTCTAGAGAGCTTAGGAGGTTATGTGATTTATAGTGACACGACTAAGAAAGGACTAGGATGTGTAGTGATGCAAACAAGAAGGTGATCGCTTGTGCTTCCCTTCAGGTGAAGGCTACGAGCAGAACTACCCCTCCCATGACATGGAGTTAGCTATGGTAGTGCTTGTACTTAAAATCTGGTGGCTACTCGTATGGAGAGAATTACCATATCTACACTGACCATAAGAACCTGAGTGTGTTGAGACGAGGAAGGTGAACGGGAGTTGTCAGGACAAGAGATAGTTCAAGCTACCAATGAGGCCATGAAAAAGATTAGAACAATAATGTGCATGGCTCAGAATAGATAAAAGAGTAGCACTGACATGAGGCATATGAGTTCAGGGGACATGGTATTCTTGAAGGTGACTCTTGTGAAGGGCGTCCTAAGTTTTGGACGTAAAGGAAAGCTGAGCCCATGCTTTATCGAACCATTCAAAATCTTAGATCAAATCTGTCAGGACTCAATTTTCGAGGCTTCGAAAACTTGGACCGTGACCCAAAAGGTAAAAGCGAAAATAGAGAAAAATAAAATAAAAGAAAAGAAAAGTACAAGTTAATAATATTATTTAAATAAAACATAATAAAGAGAATTTTTTTTCAAAATATTACAAAGGGGATACAAATTAAACAAGGAAATACAAAAGACTCCAAAAAATATCCCCTCTGTGACCGCACAGCTCTCAAACGCTCCTCAACCTCGACCGGCAGCCTGCGAACACTTGAAAAAAATAGGAAAACTAGGATGAGTATCAAAATTATACTCAGTAAGCCACCTACTTGTAGGCTCTCATTGCATCCTAAGCTTAACAGATTCCCATGGACTTCTCTTTGGCTATAGAACGTCTGGGTCTGGTATTAGGCCCTTGGGTCTTCTTTGGTTCTCCATCCTTTCATTTAAACCTTAAAAGTTCCTTATGCCGAGCTTTAATGACCCGCGTCTTTCTATGAGGCGCTACATTTGCATGGCATTCTGAGACTATATGGTATCTTACCAGGGGGTATGATGAGTACCTCCTAGGCCAATGATAGACCACCTTATTGGGGGGTGATAAGCTGCAACAATGCTGGAATTTGCAAAGCTAGAGGTCCTTCTAGAATCCTTGCAAAACGTTCACAGAGAAAACTAACTTAACGGATTGATTCCAACCAAGAGCTGGTTAGAAGATGAATGACTCTTAGATCGAACTTGGAATCTATGATGGTCACTCTTAGATCCCAAGACAATTCACTCCAGAATTAGCTTGATCAAAACTAATTCAATGAATCGGTTTAAAAAAAACCTAAAGCAAGATTTGAAAAAGAATAACACCAAAAGGGTATCAAGAAAACACAAAGGTTTTTTCTGTATTCAACCAAAATCCCTCAAACATGAGTATTACATGCCTTTAAATAGGCCCAGAAGATAACTCTAACAAAATAAAGTTCAGCCACCAACCACTAATAAATGCTAATAAATGCTATTAAATACAAATTGAAGAATATAAGGCAATTCATACAAACTATTAATAAATGCTATTAAATATAAAATGAAGCAAATAAGGCATTCATAATTTCCTTAATTGGTAATTCAACTACCAAAGGAAGTCTTCTAATTACTTCCCAATATCAGCCACTCCATTATCTTCTTGATTTGATATGCTAATGCTATAAAGATTTTTTGGCTCAAAAGTCTTTGTTTCAACCGGTACACTAGCTAGCTTTTGAAGATGCAATGTATAGTCCTCTGGAATCTTCTTAATCTTGCTTCTTATAATCTATCATTTGGGTACATGCACGTGATCAGTTGTTGGATTCATATCATCCCCCCTTTCTTTAAAAGGATTTGTCCTCAAATCAAATTCTTCGTTCTTTCCGGACAAGAACTGAATATTGTTTTTTTTTTTCCTCACTTTTTTTTTTCTCACCTTTACCTTAGTTTCGTCTCTCCACGGTTGTTCTTCATATTCTTTTCTTTTCTTCTCCAATCTCAATTGGTCACAATGTACTTCATATGGAGACAATGGAAGTAAAGTAAATTTCTTCCCACACAAAGTAAAAGTATACTTGTTCATCAAACCATCAAATGTTACCTTTCTATCATATTGCCAAGGTCGGCCGAATAAGATGTCCCCCGCATGCATTGGTACGACATCACAAAGAACTTCATCTTTATATCTTCCAAGAGTAAAAGAAATAAGAGCTTGGGAATTCACCTTAATTTCTTCTTTGTTTGTTAACCAATGAAGTTTGTATGGTTTTGGATGGGGATGGACAGAAAGTTGAAGTCTTTTTACAAGGAAGCTGCTTACCACATTTGTGCAACTTCCACTATCATCAATCAGCAAGCTGCATGGGTTTGCTTTGACCAAACATCTTGTGTGGAACAAGTTTTCCCTTTGATCTTCAAATTTCTCTTCCTTGATTTGAACATTGAGTACCCTTCTTGTGATCAAAGATATGGAATTACCTTTTTCAACATACTCATCATCATATGCTGCGATTTCTTCCACAAGCTGTGAGTCATGATCCTCACATTCATCATCTGAATCAAGTATACCATTCCTTATCACCATAACTTTTTTATTAACACACTCTTTGCTCATGTGTCCAAACCCTTTGCACTTCCAACATTGAATAGAACTAGTCTTCTCCTTTACCGTCTTTGAAGCTTCATTCTTTTTACCAATGGAACTCTCAGCCTCCACTCTTTTAGCAGCCACAAACTTTTCTTTTGGTGACATTGATTCATTTCTATTCACAAAACTATCCTTGTTCCAAGTTTTAGAATTTGAAAAGGTGTTAGTTCGTGATGTGTACCTTTTTGAATGCTCTTTTTCTTCCTTCAACTGGTCTTCAATTTTGAGAGCATAATGATACATGTCTTCCAGATATGGTTGTGGATTTCTGTCAACAAGATGAGCAATTTCTCGATTCAAACCTCCAAGGAATCTAGACATGGTATCTTCTTCTTCTTCTCTAACATTTGCTCTTTCCATCATAGTTTCCATCTCTTGATAATATTCCGCCACACTTTTTGTTCCTTGCCTCAAACCTTGAAATTTAGTTTTCAAATTTCTTTCATAATGTTTTGGAACATACCTTTTTCTCATGGCTTCTTTAAGTTCTTCCCATGTCTCTATTGGATCCTCCTCTTTTCTTCTTCTCTCAGATTTGAGATGTTGGTACCAATCACCAGCATGATTGGTAAATTCGGCAATAGCAAGTCTCATCTTCTTATTTTCACTATAGGTGTTGCAATCAAACACATGCTCTATCTTTCTTTCCCACTGCAAGTATGCCTCAGAATCTGCCGTTCCACAAAATGGTGGGATTTTGAGTTTAACTCCTCCATCTCTATCTTCATGTACTCTTTCCATCCTTCTAGGTTGCATAATAGTTGCATGGTTATTTCTTCCTCTCCATCTACCATCAACTTGTCTTTCTTGTACTACTATACCTTCATCTTCTTGTAATGTTCGTTCTTGTCTTTGTTGTTGCGCTCTTCTTTCTTGTCTATCTTCCATCATCATTTCCATCATACCTTGAATTGCTTGAAGAATGGTTGTATTAAGATCTGGTACTGGTGGTACTGCTTCTCCATTATGTAACATTTTGTTATCAAGGGACCTCACCACACTTCTCACAAAAATTTCACTCAGGGACACTCGTGTTTAACACTCAAAGGTAGGCTTTTGGTACTAGGTCAAGAATGTAAAGGCTGGTTTTTTTTTTCTTTTTTTCGAGAATCTGAGAGAGAGAAAAAATTGATACAAAAAAAATAACAATAAAAATATTTCACCTCTAGAGCGGCCAAAGAACGTCGACCAAATGCTCTGATACCAAATGATAAGCTGCAACAATGCTGGAATTTGCAAAGCTAGAGGTCCTTCTAGAATCCTTGCAAAACGTTCACAGAGAAAACTAACTTAACGGATTGATTCCAACCAAGAGCTGGTTAGAAGATGAATGACTCTTAGATCGAACTTGGAATCTATGATGGTCACTCTTAGATCCCAAGACAATTCACTCCAGAATTAGCTTGATCAAAACTAATTCAATGAATCGGTTTAAACATCAAACCTAAAGCAAGATTTGAAAAAGAATAACACCAAAAGGGTATCAAGAAAACACAAAGGTTTTTTCTGTATTCAACCAAAATCCCTCAAACATGAGTATTACATGCCTTTAAATAGGCCCAGAAGATAACTCTAACAAAATAAAGTTCAGCCACCCACCACTAATAAATGCTAATAAATGCTATTAAATACAAATTGAAGAATATAAGGCAATTCATACAAACTATTAATAAATGCTATTAAATATAAAATGAAGCAAATAAGGCATTAATAATTTCCTTAATTGGTAATTCAACTACCAAAGGAAGTCTTCTAATTACTTTCCAATATCAGCCACTCCATTATCTTCTTGATTTGATATGCTAATGCTATAAAGATTTTTTGGCTCAAAAGTCTTTGTTTCAACCGGTACACTAGCTAGCTTTTGAAGATGCAATGTATAGTCCTCTGGAATCTTCTTAATCTTGCTTCTTGTAATCTATCATTCGGGTACATGCACGTGATCAGTTGTTGCATTCATATCAGGGGGCGTGACCCCTCCTTTCCCAGCTAGTGGTCTGTAAGACATGGGGACACATTTCCATGCGAAACGGCTAGGAACAGTGAGAACTGATCAAGAGCCCTTGGTCCTCCCACGAAGCTACAGATACCGTTCACACAAATTGTAGCCTAAGAACACTCCTAAGGTACTTTGTTTGCCGTGGTGATCTGATAGGCTCCTAGGGAAAGGTTAGGTTTAGACTCAGTGACTTGTCACTCCTAACCACAAATCCCTAGGCTTATCATATTATTGGGTCATGGAAAATAACTGAGTGTGCATACAATCGCCATCTAGCATTATCATACATAATTCATACAAAGTAAACATACATGCTCAAAGGGGCGATAACATCATAAAGCTCCTAGAGCGCAGAGCTCTCAAATTCTCATCCTCTTTTCACCATGAATTAAACATATACATAAATACCAGAGGCTTAAAGCATACTTGCAACACTTAGGTAACACTCATAATACTTCACATAGTATACCCATACTCATAACAATCAAATTAACTATATTCAATCATGGAAAGCTACCACCTAAGGTAAATGCATTAGCATGCATGCATTTCAAGCGATCCCTAAAAGTATTGTTTCCTAAATACCGTGTGGTGACTAACATGATTGATGTGCGACTTTTATTTAGTGTTTCTACACAAATAACATATCCAAAAATACTCATTTTGTCCAATTAGGTCCTAATTCACATAAAAATATGATTAGGATTAGAATTGGGATAAAAATAGAGCAAACAAAAGTTGAACAAGAAGGAAACTAACCTTCATGCATGCAACACACGCTTCCACTCACCGGAAAGACGCTCCATGCGCGATGCCACGCGCCCATATGGACGCGCTTGATGGAAGAGGACGCATGTCCTGGTGCTGCCACATGGAGTGCTCAAGTTGGTCAGCCGCTGATGAGTCATGAGTTCAAATTCGAAGGCGCACGCTGGGAAGTGAAATTCTTTATGTTGATGCGTGGCACCATGCATATCTGATCAAACATCCTTTGAGTCAAACTGGGTTAGATGTGGGTCGGAAGACCTGTAGTGTGTTACATATCGAGTGGAGTCGCATCGCTCCACAATGTGCCTGACGCGTTGTTCTACCCAATCGTTGACATGTGTCCCTCAGGCTGTCCAACGCAATTTCCCTCCCGCAGGTTGACACGTGGCTCGCTTCAACACAGAATCTGATTAACTTTTTCCTCTTTTCTCATTTTCATTCTTTTGATCTAGACTTCATATTGATTTGTTTTATTCGAAGAATTTTAGATTGTAATACAAACTTCATCCTAATATTTTTCTTGAATTTTCACATCATCACATACTAAGTTATGAGCGTTCAAAGTCGGTTCATTCACCTCCTTCTTGTTCTTGGAAGAACTCTTGAAAATTTGCCTTTAGACCAAAATTTCGGCTAGGATTCTTCATGAATACTGTAGGGAATCCTTCCTAGAAGAACATATCGAAATCTTAGACCTTAACTAGTAAGAAATGGCTCATATCAGAAGAAAAACGGTGAAAGGTTACCTCGCGGGTCTCCTCGATTCATGACAGAAAAATAGGACTCCGGCCACCCAAATCTTCTTCCTTCCAAGAAAGGCTCCTTGCATCATGGTCTTGACTGGAATGGGCTCCTACGGTAGTTTTCAGTGAGTCTTCCCGTTTTCTCTGTTGTAGGTATTTTTTCATGGCCTCTCATGAAACCGTAAAGTAACTTGAGGGCGACATGATCATCATACCCCTCAGTTGATTTTGACCAGTTACATAATAAAAACGTAAAACTAACTCTCAAATTAAGTAAATGTTTAAATTTCATAGTGTTATAGTATCATGAAAAGATATTATTAAAATGACGTCTTATGACATGTATAAGAATGGAGGATTATGGGACACAAAATAAATCCACTTGATTTAAGACTTGGTGTAATGGGGGATTATGGGACAAAAAATAAATCCACTGATTTAAGATTGGGTGTAACCCAAAAAAATTCCAAAATTTTGTAAAAAAAAAAAAAAAAAAAACATGACCCTCACATTCTTAACACGACATTCTAAGCAACTAAGCTAATAGGCCATAAGTTTTATGCAAATTACGGATCAGTAGCTCCTAATCCAGTCAATCGAGTTTAGGTTACATAATTTTATACATAATAAACTTAAAACTTGACACTCTAACCAACTAAGCTAATAGACCATAAGTCTTATGCACATTATGGATCAGTAGCTCCTAATCCAGTCAATCGAGTTTAGGTTACATAATAAACTTAAAAATTTAAGTCATTATCTTTTAAGGTTTGTAGTGCTTTAAGCCCGTAACATTAAAGATAACATTGAGAATTAATGAAATTGACCAAGCAAGTGTCAAACTTACGACCTTTGTTTTTTGTTAGGTGACGTTCTAACCAACTTAGCTAATAGGCCAAAGGTTTTAAGGTTTAATGCATAATAAAACTTAAAACTTTCAAATTTTAAGTCATTATCTTTAAAGTTTGTAGTGTTGTAACCTGGTATCATGAAAAGATATTATTAGGAATTAATGAAATTGGCCCATGCAGGTGTTAAACCTGTAATCTTCACGTTATTAGCACGATGCTCTAACCAACTGAGCTAATAGGCCATAAGTTTTATGCACATTGCAAATCGGTAGCTCCTAATCCAATCAATCGAATTTAGGTTACATAATTTTATGCCTAACAAACTTAAAACTTTAAGTCCTTATCTTTTAAAGTTTGCAGTGCTTTAACCCTGTGTCTTTAAAGATATCATTGAGAAATAATGAAATTGACCCATCCAAGTGTCAACAGTGTTAACACGACGTTCTAACAAACTTAGTAAGAATAAATTAAATAGACCAATGCAGGTGTCGAACCTTCGACCGTCACATTATTAGCACGACGCTCTAGCCTGAGAATATTTGCTAAAACCACCAAACATAAATGGTGGTGAATGTTCTCTATTTATAATGATTTAGAGAATAAAGAATTATGGTAAATTACAAATAATATGGAAATAACAATAAAAGAAAATAATAATAAATAAATAAATAAAATATATTTGCTTTCAATAAAAGGGCAAATATGGTAACCCGGTAGATATTTGCCTTTAATAAACGGTCAAATATCCTTAACACGGGGGGTGTTAAGGATATTTGACCGTTTATTAAAGGCAAATATCTACCGGGTTACCATATTTGCCCTTTTATTGAAAGCAAATATATTTTATTTATTTATTTATTATTATTTTCTTTTATTGTTATTTCCATATTATTTGTAATTTACCATAATTGAGTGTCGGATTTGAATGAACATGAAGCTTGGATCTGAAAAATTCAAAGAGAGGTCGAGAAACACTTTTTGTAAAGCTGTCAGCAACATGGAGGCAGAAGTTTTTGTGTGCGAAGTTTGCCAACAACAACAAAGATGGGAAGGTACATATTTTGTGCAAAGTTTGCCAGCGATAACAAGTTCTCGAAGGAAACGATAATCTAGTTTGTCCTGCTTGTGAGAACCAGGATTAGAGCTAAAAAAAAATAGCACTTTTGTTGTCACATAAGAGCAAGGGCTGCTGTGAAATAGGGACCTTGAGGTCATGCAAAAGATGTATAACCAAAAGATGTTCAGTCGCAATTGTGGCAAGAGCACAATACTCAGATTCACAGTTAGAGCATGAGACAGTAGGTTGCTTTTTGGCACTCTAAGAAACGAGATTGTTACCAAGATAATAGAATAGCCAGATGTAGAACGATCAGTATCAGGAAAACCAACCCAATCAGCATCCGAATAAGTCACTAGCGCACTAGGAACACTGGATGGACGAAAGGTAAGACCAAAGTGGAGTGTTTCTTTAACATAGCGAAAAACACCTTTGATAGCAAGAAAGTGATCTGCAGTAGAGGCATGCAAAAATTGACTGACAGAATTGACAGCATAGGTAATATCTGGACGTGTAATGGTCAAGTATTGAAGGGTGCCAACAAGAGATCTACAGAGAGTAGGATCAGAGAAAGGAGAACCATCAGCAGTCAGATGTTGAGAAACAACCATGGGAGTGTGGACTGGTTTGCTATCGAGCAACTGAGCACCAGTAAGAATATCTCGGACATATTTTAACTGACTAATAAAGAGACTATCAGGAGTGGGTGAAGCTTCAAGACCAAGAAAGTAACTAAGAGAACCCAAATCTTTGGTAGCAAACTCAGAATTAAGCTTGCGAGTAAAACTGTCAATAAGAGATGAATTGTTGCCGGTAACAATAATGTCATCAACATAAAGAAGCAAATAGATAAGGTTAGATTGCTGATGAAAGATAAAAGGGACGTGTCAACACGACTGTAAAAAAAACCAAGTGTGAGAAGAAATGAGCTAACGCTAAAACCAGGTGTGAGGAGCTTGCTTTAAGCCATAGAGGGCTTTCTTTAATAGCCAGACACGAGTGGGAAATGAAGGATCAATATACCTAGGAGGTTGTTCCATATGAACATGTGCAATAAGAGTGTCATTGAGAAAAACATTCTTGACATCAAGTTATCGAAGATGTCATTTATTTGTGACCACAATAGAAACCACAACACGGACAGTGGTAACTTTGACAATCGAACTGAAAGTGTCAGTGTAGTCAAGATTAGGAACCTAAGTATAACCTTTGGCAACAAGACGAGACTTGAAACGCTCGACCGATCCATTAGGCAAATATTTAATATAAAACACCCGTCGAGGATATTGATAAAGTGCACTGGTACCTTCATGGACTCGACACTCCGCACCAATTTTTTAGCTTTTTCTACTACGCTCTTCACCCCTCTCCCCTATTTTGCTATTGCGCTCTTACCCTTCTCCCCTATTTTGTAGTTGAGCTTTAGTTGTTCCAGTGCTCCCTTAATCTTCTAACTCCGCTCCTACAACGTTCGCAGCTCTTACCCTTCTCCCCTATTTTGTACTTGAGCTTTAGTTGTTCCAGTGCTCCCTTAATCTTCTAACTCCGCTCCTACGACATTCGCAGCCACTAATCGTTCTCATTCCCACAGAAACAACTCTTCCAACCAAGGACGAACTAAATATGCGGCCATTATGTTGACCACCGACCCATCTATTTTGGATCAGTCTAAAAATTACACGGGTAAGGATTCAAGGATAAACGGTGCATATTATTAAGAATTAATGAATTTGGCCCATGTAAGTTTCAAACCTGCGACCTTTGCATTATTAGCACGATGCTCTAACTAACTCAGCTAATAGGCCATAGGTTTTATGCACATTGTAGATTGGTAGATCCTAATCCAGACATTCGAGATTAGGTTACATAATTTTAGGTATAATAAACTTGATACTTTAAGTCATTATCTTTTAAAGTTTGTAGTGCTTTAACCACGTATCATGTGTCAAACCTATAACCTTTACATTTTCTTAGCAAGACATTCTAACAAACTTAGCTAATAGGCCAAGGGTTGCACATTGCAAATCGGTAGCTCCTAATGCCAATCAAGTTTAGTTACATATTTTCTGCATAATAAAATATAAAACTTTCAAATTTGAAGTCATTATCTTTAAAGCTCGTAGTGTTGTAACCTCGTATCATGAAAAGATATTAGCACGACGCTCTAACTAACTCAGCTAATAGGCCATAGGTTTTATGCACATTGTAGATCGGTAGATCCTAATCCAGTCATTCGAGATTAGGTTACATAATTTTAGGTATAATAAACTTAATACTTTAAGTCATTATCTTTTAAAGTTTGTAGCGCTTTAACCACGTATCATGAGTTAAACCTCTGCAACCTTCGCGTTTTGTTAGCAGGACATTCTAACAAACTTAGCTAATAGGCCAAGGGTTGCACATTGCAAATCGGTAGCTCCTAATGCCAATCGAGTTTAGTTACATATATTTTCTGCATAATAAAACATAAAACTTTCAAATTTTAAGTCATTATCTTTAAAGCTCGTAGTGTTGTAACCTCGTATCATGAAAAGATATTAGCACGACGCTCTAACTAACTCAGCTAATAGGGCATAGGTTTTATGCACATTGTAGATCGGTAGATCCTAATCCAGTCATTCGAGATTAGGTTACATAATTTTAGGTACAATAAACTTAATACTTTAAGTCATTATCTTTTAAAGTTTGTAGTGCTTTAACCACGTATCATGTGTCAAACCTGCAACCTTCGCATTTTGTTAGCAAGATATTCTAACCAACTTAGCTAATAGGCCAAGGGTTGCACATTGCAAATCGGTAGCTCTTAAAGCCAATCGACCTTCGCGTTTTGTTAGCAAGACATTCTAACCAACTTAGCTAATAGGCCAAGGGTTGCACATTGCAAATCGGTAGCTCCTAAAGCCAATCAAGTTTAGTTACATATTTTTCTACATAATAAAACATAAAACTTTCAAATTTTAAGTCATTATCTTTAAAGTTCGTTGTGTTGTAACCTCGTATCATGAAAAGATATTATTAAAAATTAATAAAATTGGCCCATGCTGGTGTCAAACTTACGATCTTTGCATTATTAGCACAATACTCTTACCAATTAAGTCAATAGGCCATAGGTTTTATGCACATTGCAGATCGGTAGCTCTTAATCCAGTCAATCAAGTTTAGGTTACATAATGTTATGCATAATAAACTTAAAACTTTAAGTCAATATCTTTTAATGCTTGTAGTGCTTTAACCGTGTATCATTAAAGATATCATTGAGAATTAATGAAATTGACTCATGCAAGTATCAAACCTGAGACATTCGTGTTTTGTTAGCATGATGTTCTAACCAACTTAGTTAATAAGCCAAAGTTTTTATGCACATTGCAGATCAGTAGCTCCTAATCTAATCAATCGAGTTTAGGTTGCATAATTTTATGCATAATAGAACTTAAAATTGTCTTATTAGCACAATGTTCTAACCAACTTAGCTAATAGGCCAAAGTTTTTATGCACATTGCAGATCGATAGCTCCTAATCTAATCAATCGAGTTTAGGTTACATAATTTTATGCATAATAGAACTTAAAACTTTCAAATTTTAAGTCATTATCTTTAAAGTTCTTAGTGTTGTAATCTCATACAAGTTGCGACCTTCGCGTTATTAGCGCAACGCTCTAACCAACTGAGCTAATAGGTCATATGTTTTATGCACATTGTATATCGGTAACTTCTAATCGATTTAATAGCCTTAAGTTTATATCTTTTAAAGTTTTTAGTGCTTTAACCACGTATCATTAAGTTTATAATTCTTTGTTTGTCATTCTTTAACCCCCATATCATTAAAGGTATCATTGAAAATTAATTAAATTGACCCATGCAAGTGTCAAACCTGCGCACTTCGCGTTCTAACCAACTTAGCTAATAGGTCAAAGTTTTTATGCACATTACAGATTGGTAGCTCATAATCTAACCAATCGAGTTCATAATAGCTCTAACCAAATAAGTCAATAGGCCATAAGATGGGTAGCTCCTAATCTAGTAGTTTAGGTTACATAATTTTATGTATACTAAACTCAAAACTTTACTTTTAAAGTTTGTAGTGCTCGCGTCGTTGAAAATGTGACTGCGACCTTAGATAATAGGCCAAAGGTTTTATGTAACCCCTTAATTAAGAGAATTAATGAAATTGGCCAATACAAGTGCCAAACTTACGACCTTTACGTTAATAGCACGATGCTCTAACCAACTGAGCAGTGTCAAACTTGCGACTTTTAGTTTAATAGCACGATGCTCTAACCAACTGAGCTGATAGGCAATAGGTGTAATAGCCAAAAAAAAATAATAATAATAATAAAAATAAATAAACAAATAAAAAAAATTATAAAAAAAATATATACATCAAAATAATAATAATAATTCATAAATAAATAACTAAGAAGGATTACTTAAAAATAAAAATAAAAATAAAATTTACCGACCTCTCTCCACTAACCTCTCATCCCAACAACATCCTCTTTCCTCAACCCCACAATATCATAGTTCGTCCAAAAATAAACAGAAAAGTGTAAGATTTGAGAAAAAGTAATAAGACATTTCAATAGATTTCCTATCTCAGATTTCCTTTTTCTTTTATACTTCTAAGAAATTAATTTTCCTTTTTCTTTGTAGTTATAAGAAATTAATTTATGATCAAATCTTCTTTCATATTTTACCAGATCCGATCCGGTAATAATAAGTTCCATATTCAATTAATTAGATTTTTTTTTGTTAGCATTTGAATTCAATTAATTAGATTTTTTTTTGTTAGTATTTGAAGTCATAGGAAATAAGGTTAGAATCAATAAAATTTTAGTTGACAGATTTATAAATCTATAAGATGGTAGCCAAACAATCTATTAAAATTGGCCAATAATATTTGTTTACCTCATGAAAATAAATATAGGGTTAGAGTAATATCTAAATATAGGATTAGAGTAATATCTTGTTTAAAGAATTGAAAATGTTTACAGAATTGAAAATCTATTTACAGACGGAAAATAATTAGAAGGAGAGAGGAGGGAAGATTAAGGAACTCCTTCAAATTGTGTGTAACAGTAAATATCGGAATTTTAGGATGGCCAAGGTAAATTAGGGAAATAATTTTATAGAGTTCAAACTTGAAACTGATCTCATGAGCTCACATAGGTTGACTTGGATTTCAAAGGACGGAATCGAACTTTCATTAAGAATATATTCGTGACAACGACTTAAGCTAGCCAGGTAAGTGGCCTTACTACGACATGGTTATATTGATGTTGACACATGCCTATGGTTCTTCACGTGTCATATATACTGATATGTGTGAATTATCTGTGAATCAGTATGCTTATTATGTTTATGTTATGTTATGTTATAATATGTGGATTGTATGATAATAATTATGGTACCATGTGTTCAAGGATATGTTTGAGATAGGATACGAGAAGGATGCACAAAACAAAATGTAACGATAGGAGTAAGATACATTCATGAAACGTTATGGTTAGGTTACATACTGGAGTGCTATGGACAGGAGAGATTGATGAAAGAATATTGTTAGGATATGGGTAGAAAGGGATAAGTTTGTGATAGATTGATAGAATGATAGCGTTAGGACACGTTCCTGTGATGATATGACTAAGGTACGTTGACATAATGATATGACTGTGATAGGTATAAGAACGTTAAGGCTATGATAAGTTAGGGAACGATATGACTACGAAGTGTTTACGATATGACATGTTATGATACGATATATTGTGATGTGATGTGTTATGTTCAGATTGTTTTTTGTAACCATTGAAGTAATTGTTGTATGAATTGCACGTTATGAAATGACATGTTAAAAGCATGAAGCATTATGTTATGTTTTTTAAATTGTATGTATACAGCATGTTATGAATGACATGATATCACGATAAATGAAATGAAATGTAACCCCGTTAGGATTATGTATGATACGTAGACTAAAAAATGAGAAACAATGTTAAGCATGAAAGATGATAGCGGGGTTATATTCATTAATAATAAAAGTAGAAATATTGGGGACCTCATGCATTATGTGTGCTCATGCATTTGGGGGGATACCCCTATTCCATCACGAGGGTACGGATGCGTACATCCAATGGCAGGACAACGATCGTTATATTTTGCATAGCGCTGCCGTGACGGTTACTAGTTCTAACGGATGTCTGGCCTAAGGAGCTCTCAGAGTATGCTCGCCCGACAAGGAATGTGGCCCAGCGGTGTGTGAACTGACTGGTGAGCCCATACTCGCATGTATGGGCTGTGTGTAGAGTGTATGGTACACGTCCAAATTTCCCGTTAGAACAGTACCGTAGGAACATAGACTGAAAGAATGGGTCCTGTCATTGCATTTGCACGTTCTTGCATTTAACCCCAATAGTGGGGTCACTTATTGTGTATTTCTTTAAATACTCAAGCCATGTGCTACTACATTTTTCAGGTTAAGGCAAGGCATTCTGTATAGCTGACGGCGGGATTGCAATTCGAGACCATGACACATGCATGGGATAGTGGTATTTATTTTCTTAGACTTAGGCTAGAATAGGATTTTTTTAACTTAAACTCTTATTTATTTTATTTAGTCTTTTGTTTTGTCGTTTTAAAGATGTTTTCGAAACACGTAAGTTCATGGCTGTGTTTTAAGATAAAGGTTATGTTTTATGAAATTTTAATGAAGTCTTCCGCATTCAATGTTTATGGTACGTATACAGTAGCGACCTTAAATTAAGTAGAAAATTTCGGGTCGTTACAATAGGTTTTATGCATATTGCAGACCGATATCTCCTAATATAAAAGGTACACATTCGTACTAACATAACATAACGGGAAAGTATCCTAATGTACATGACAAACATAAATGCATGAGGTTCCCATAGATTAAAGTCAAAGCATAAAATCATTTCACTCTTCCTTTCATCCATGTCATAGCACACATGTGAGTTACGAATGCATAGTAATCATCATGACTTTCATATTCTATCATCATATAATCTATAACATGACTTTACATGGCAAAGCATAACATGACATACATAGTTTTTTATTTCATTCATATTATGGCATAATAGAATATCACATACATAACATAACATCATACGCTATCACATAGCATACATAAGCATAACATAACATTATGACGCATGTAGGGGCTATGGGACATTCGTCATCATACATCTTATAATTCTTCCTACACCAACACTAAGTCACTTACCTGCTTGACCTAGGCCAGAGTCAATATTTATTCTTTGTACCAGCCTAAATCTGCTCCCCATTGTCCAATTCAACCTCTAATCTATCATCTCCATAAATATCAATTAAACACCTTTTTGTTTTTGTCTTGCTGACCAAATTATGGCAAGTTATGATCAGTTTTGGACTCTTATGATATAGATTCATTTTGCAATTTCCTAGAACATACACATCAGTTTGATATTTCTTTTCTAGCAAAATTAAGAGATTTGTAATGAAATTAGTGTCATTTTGACGAAAAGTGAATTTAGAATTTCACTTGCTGAAATGGTTTCGACCTCATTCCCTTCAAACACTCTTTCCAAGCAAGGTAAGGGGCTGGCTTCTCCCCTCTCCTCTTCTCGTGGCTTGGTTCTCTCTCCAAATGAAAACTTTACTTCTAGTGGGGTTGAATCTATGCAATATCGGGAGACTAACATTGTAATAGCTCAAGCTCATCGCCGGTAGATATTGTCCTCTTTGAGTTTTCCCTTCTGGGCTTCCTCTCAAGGTTTTAAAACGACTCTGCTAGGGAGATGTTTCCACACCCTTATAAAGAATGCTTCATTCCTCTCTCCAAACGATGTGGGATCTCACAATTCATCTGTCAACTACTAAGTGATAATCAATGCATACTAATTTCCTATCTTAACTTCCATGGTCATTCCAGCATTCACTATCATCTGTCCTCACTGGCTCACCACCTGGTGTCTGGCTCTAATATCAACTATAACACCCTTAATTTTGTTACCTTAATTAGAGACGTTATTACATGCATGCCGTAATTAACATATCCGGACAATGAAATAAAAAATTTGCAAATGAAGCCATGAACTTGCACATTTAATTGAAAACAAGAAAATAAAAATAACATAGTTTTTAAACACGATAAAAGTTTCGCCTATTCCCCACAGGGTCGAGACTTTATCGAAAGTAACATGTGTAAGCTTGTCAGTGCAACAACTCACCACTACTCGAATGACAGTGTGACCTTTTGTTATCTTACGTAAATCTAGAATGATTTTTATGACATAATCTCTCAAGTTGTTTGGACATATCCTTTAACAACTCTGCACGTGACCTACCACGTTGAAGAATTTAACCAACTTGAGATTCACTCACTATGCATCACTAATTTAGTGTGATATCCACGTGAAGGATAAGACAAATAATCTCATGTTCCTTTTGTAAATATGAGGTAGGATGCTTACTTTTTCAGTTGCCTTAGTACTCTAACTAGTTATCCCTTCATAAAATCATTAAACTTTACTAACCTTCATATATCAATATAGCACATCCTTGTACTGTGACTAAGGTTAGCAAATTCTTTAACTTTCCAAAGTTCTTCCGCTGACTCATTGTAAGTGTGAGTTGTGCTTGCATGTATTGAATGAGTCAAACTCAAAATTTTGAACAAACCTTCTAAATTGTCAAAGTGAGGGAACTTACAACTTTATATCTCCGAATAAGTCTAGACAAACTACGATTTGTTCCTTGTTTGAAATGGTTCACTAGACCACGTTCTATAATATTCAATGTCTAAAGAAAATATTTTTGTTCAACTTAAGACTCTTAACCGGAGAGTTTGGTATAACACTCACTATATAGAGGTATCAAGTTTGCTTAAGGGCACATCTTGTTATCCTTTTTGTCTCTGATTAGCCTCTGATTATCGATATGAATACTATTATAAAGCAGGTCTATAAAACCTCCTTGAATATCTTTTCACAAAAATTATTTAAGCGGTGAGAAATTAGTGAGCCCAACACCATCACTCTCACTCACACAACTATGTCGAACTCATAGAAAACCTTTTAACCTTGTCTTCTTGGTTTGTATACTTGAGGGAACCCTTGTTTCTACATGAATGAGTGTTTTTTTTTTCTTTTTAATCACTATTTGGATTAGCTCTTAATGTTCAATATATCGTCGTGTGGGCCAATTCTTTCCTCTTAATGATCAGTGCTATTGCACTCTCTCACACAAATGCTAAGGAGTGTGAAGTCCCGACTTAGTAACTCATGTCCCTATGGCTCGGTCTACCTCAACTCTACTAAATTGTCCTAGCCATAATCTTAAAAATTTCAAGTAGATTCAAAGCTCAGATCTCGTGTTGATATTAATGTTGGAATAACTTAGGTATAACATTCACTCTTAATTCAAATCTTCCTACTTTCTTCAAGGTGACTTGTTTTCTTCCTTTAACTAGATCATGACTTGATTAGTGTTTATGTGTTACTTTATCTTTTAAGTCACGGACTTCAAATCTTGCTGAAGTATCCAATCATTGACCACTTTGCTCGTACAATCTAAAAGCTTCCTTTGAATGTTTCCTCCTACAATCGTGGTGCATAAACATTCCCAACAAGAGTGTTATTTCCTCCAATTTCTTTGTAACACTAAAGAGTGACTTAACATAAATCTCTTGTGAGACTAATACTGCATAAGCATAAATAATTATTCTTATATGCCGTAAAAGTCAAGATACTTAAGAATTAGTTTTATATACACATCTTGTCACTTGGTATTCATAACAAACCTTTATTCCTCACTGAGATATAAAAGGTCTTTAGGGGTAGTTTCCTCATTTTTCATACCGTTCATACCTCAAACATGTTCTAATACCCTCCTGAGATCTTGCATACTTAACATTAAGATCATAAATGAGTCTCATAAAAAATTTCTTTAACATTTGGGATCCTTTAGAATCATTAAAACATTTTAGAATTCTTACGTAACCCGATTCCACCCTTTACAGATGCCTTATGTTGAATGCGCCTAAAGGCCCCAGCGGGGGTGTAAGACCAATCAATCATCCTTATCCTATAGTTCTAACATCAACGCTAGAAGCATGCTTTCTCTTTCTTCTGATATTGACGTGACTGCTTACAAAGACTGGGAAAGGACTCGTGGGAATAGACCCATTTATTAGGGCTTTCCTTTTTCTATGAAACCATAGCTCCACTCCAAGTGAGCTTTAAAAGCTGACCTAACCTTACCGGTAAAGGAGAGTCAAGGGCAGGTGAGATGGACCGAAAGAAAAGCGTTTTAGATAAGTTTACAGGGAGGGATAGATAAGGGGACCAAGGAAGAGACAATTCCATACTTTATACTGATCTTTATCTTTATCAAGTATACAACGAACGTAGGAGTTAAGTAAGAGCTGGAGTTAGAGTTAGTCAAAGGATTAGCATACTCTCGAACAATGGTAGAACGATAGCTAGTTTAATAAGATAGAGGTGGGAAAGCCTACGGTACTGTAAGGAGGATGGATGAATCACTTCGGGCTAAATCGAAGACTTAGAACGAATCGACCACGTCACGTTATGCTTACGTAACTCTTTTGTTTGCAGATGTAGGACTGGCTTGACAGACTAAGGGAAATGGCCACTGCTACGACTTCCCCCACTACCACTAACTGATAGACCGACTAGCCGGAAAGAATTGAAAGCTTCCAAGGCGAGTAGGTCGGCTAAACAAAAAGAAAAGGGCCCCATTTTCCTCGGAGGAATAGGGTTAGAAACCTGTTGACACAATCAAATTTGTCCTATCAATTCACTTCCAATTGTATCTTTGATATATTTGATCATACTAGAATATATAAATAGTCGAAGCTTCCGTAGAGAAACCGCAGGTTCTGCTGGGGTAGCTGTTCCTCGGTATTGGTAATCAGTCTCGCTATTGACGTTCGAGCTCGCTGAGGAGTGCCTTGTAGGGAAAAAGAGGTTATCTAGGCAGATAGAGAAGAAAGAATGTTAAATGAGAGTTGCGCGACGACGCCTCATCCAAATGAGACTTTGAAAGCGAAAGCGAGATAGGTCCTTAACTGGGAGGTAGGAAGAAGACTACACGAGTGGTTCAGGAAGGCAGATTTTTCACTTTTTGGTGCCATAGCTTCGACTCAACCCCACTAATAGTAGTGAGCCGTACCGACTAGCTCCTAGCAAGTGATTCAAGATCACAGTAATGCCTGCCAACTTCGTTGCCTTGGGTACGAATGTGATAGCTTTCTCTAGACACCATGGAAAAGATCACTGACGAGCTCAATCTCTAAGTGTGAAATTGTCAGTTTCCTCCTCTTTTTGAAGCTGAGAGATCGGTCAACAATTCTCATTTCTTAGTTACAATAAAGAATACCTTCTCAAGGAAGTGATCCTTGAGCCACTCATCTTAGCCAGCGGATTCCTATTCTGCTGTGCCGGTGCGCAAAGCAAGCATGCTTAGACTGCAATGTCTAATCTTTGGTCTACCTATGCTAGATAGTATGACCTATTGTATTATTGTATTGGTATGGGTATGGCTGAAGAAGGATCCATTCTTAGTATTAGTAGTAGACCCAACGGTAACTATTCTCAATTCTCTATAAATCTCTTAGGAATGCTTCTCCTTCCCATAGTCACTGAAAGACAGTTTCTTAATTCTTAATTAAGGTAGCTTATCAGAGTTAGCTCTTGAGCGGCCTCTGCCGGGCCGGGGCCTAAGCAACCTCTATTCTGGTCTGCATTTCGTTATATTCCTTATCTTCAGCCGCTTCGCCCCTTTCATACTATTAAGAATTCCCGGTCGGGTTCTTGAACTCTGATTATTCGGGAGGTTGCAATTCCTCTTTCAATTTAAGGAAGGGAGTGAATGTAGTAAATGCATAATCTACAGTGGATATGGTTTCAATATTCAAACAAGGACGTCTTAGTTAGGAATCGACGTTTTTCTATCTAAGCATTGTGGCCATCACAGTTCAAGCTACGTATGGCTGGCGTACAACCTAAAGGCTTCTTATCTTAGCCGGAAAAGAAAGTTAGGTTCTTTTCTTTAGGCCAATCTTAGAAAAAGAACAAGGAGGATATGTAGCACTGCTGGATAGATCATGGCTCCAACCGAGGTGGTTCATGACTGGCTAAAAAGAAAGTCTCAAGCGGGGAACGGCGGGATAATGGAAGGCGGATAAAAAACTGGATTCCGCTGTGGGTGGCAGAGTAACAAGATGTGTGGGGGGCATTTTCCTGGGATTAGCCAGATAAGAAGTCGACTCATTGCATTATCGTCGGCCGCTGGAAAGAAAGACCGAGGGAGGCTGTGGACGGCAACAGGCGAGGTGGTTCTCGAGAGCGCAGTCGCTCGCGCATGGATGATAACGTGGTTGTTCTCGTGATAAGCCGTGAAAAGGAGACTTCCAAAGGCAAAGTTCAGGTGGCTGATTTTAGATAAAACCTGAGTTTTTCAGTTTTTCCTTATTTAGATTCACACGATTTCAGAATACCTCCGTTTGACCATTTGACAAACACGTGGAATGGACCACCAAAGTTTTAGACCGCAATTTTGCACGGAGTGGCACAGATTTAGTTGGCCACTCTCCAGCCATTTTTACGATAATTTATATTTAAATAGAAAATCTGTTTAGAATATCAAACAACCTGATTTTAAGCGCAGTCAAAATTTCATCCTTTCTCTCTTTCTTATTTTTATGCATTTTATTTTTCTTCCAACAACCTCTTGTCAAAGATTTCCTCTCACCGAGAAGAAGGGATTTCCCGGGCTGATTATCGAAATTCAACAAGTGGTATCAGAGCCAGGTTGAAGCCATCGGTGTATATCATTGCGGAGTAGCCAACCTATCAACAATCAAATTGAATAGCTCAAGTGGTTAGAGTGTCGACCTAACAACACACAGGTCTCAGGTTCGAGTAGAAGAAAATGCAAAGTGCGAAAATAAGCACATCGTGGTGGGGTCCATCCCAAGCAGGCTCGCTCACTCCTCCACATCGTCGCCAAGTGTCAGCATCTCCATCACCACCATGAAGAGGCCGACGCCCTGATGACGGGCGTCGAGGTGTCGTTGAGCGAGTGATCAGGGAGACAACGATCGCCGTTAACCTACAGGTGCAAGATATTGGCATGCTGTCGAGCCAGAGATTGAGTATCGGGAGGATGGCTGGCGTTCGCCTCCATATTTATGATCTGTGCCCCTAGAGATGGAATTAAATCCTGTCGGGTTGGCGGTGTAACAGCGAGTGCGTGAATATGGCGTTCGCCTCCATATTTACGATCTGTGCCCCTAGAGATGGAATTAAATCCTATCGGGTTGGCGGTGTACAGCGAGTGCGGGAATAATCCAACATCGAGCAGCTGCGGAAGGAGCTCTCGGAGATCCGCTTTAAGGACGGTGGCGAAGCGAAATTCCTTGTCGGGTAAGTTCCGACCCGCACGAAAGGCAAAAGTACTCCACAATAAATGTGCCCCTTTTAGGGTATAGAAGCACTTACTACTCCACGACCGGCGAAAACACTCAAAGTTGCCCCTCCTCGGCCGGTTTTCCTTAATATCATTGGCCTCTCCGAAAGGAAACGTTTTACGTTTCGACCAGTCATAAGCTACCAACCAATGTTGACCAACTCCTTAACCATGTCCATGCACTATACATGGACAACCCCCTTTCCGGTTAGGCACCCTCCACTGTGCGCACAAGCCGAAGGCGTAGTGGCAATTCCTTCGGCTACTGTTGAGATAAGGCAACAGAGCGGCGTTGAGATACTTTTGGTTGGACGTTTGGACCAGTCATAAGGGGAGGCCTTCTTACCTTCTCAAACACTAGATAGCGACCAGCAGGAGCTTCGTATAATCGGGATATCACAACCTCTGTCCCGGTAATCCGAGTTCCTCGATTGCTATAAAGTGTTTTCTTTTAGTGTTTTTTCAAAAAGGAATTTTGGCAAAGGGGGTTTTGCTGTGTAATTAGCATTGCATATTACCCCTAAAACATCCTCCTTAGCTCTATCAAGTTTTTGCCCAGAAAGACCATTACACACAAAACATCTTACCCTTAATCTGAGAAAAGAAAGAGGCTTTCCGCATATTACAGCGAGTGCGGGAATAATCCAACATCGAGCAGCTGCGGAAGGAGCTCTCGGAGATCCGCTTTAAGGACGGTGGCGAAGCGAAATTCCTTGTCGGGTAAGTTCCGACCCGCACGAAAGGCGTAACGATCTGGGCACTGTCTCGGAGAGAGGCTCGGTGAAATAGACATGTCTGTGAAGATGCGGACTACCTGCACCTGGACAGAAAGACCCTATGAAGCTTCACTGTTCCCTAGGATTGGCTTTTTTGGGCCTTTCCTGCGCAGCTTAGGTGGAGGGCGAAGAAGGCCCCCTTCCGGGGGGGCCCGAGCCATCAGTGAGATACCACTCTGGAAGAGCTAGAATTCTAACCTTGTGTCAGGACCGGGTTGGCGGTGTACAGCGAGTGCGGGAATCCAACATCGAGCAGCTGCGGAAGGAGCTCTCGGAGATCCGCTTTAAGGACGGCGGCGAATTCGTCGATGATTTTTCAATGCGGATCATGGGGCTCGCCAACAGCATCACCACACTCGATGGAAATCGAAAAGGCCCATGTGGCTCAATCCGAGGAGGATGAGCCGGCCCTTTTCATGGTGACTGCATCAGTCCTACCTGACGTCGAACCCGAGGAAGAGCTCCCAAAATCCACAGAGGTCATCGACGACGGCATAACTGCTTCGGTGAGCGTCGAACCCGAGGAAGAGTTCCAATTGTGCATAACAAAGGGGCATCGGCCGGCTGGGGAGCCAATTCAACTGAAGGAGGAGCGATGTTGGCTCAAATCAGTGAAAGAGGTGAGTAGCAAGAGCACCGACGATGGGTCCTCGACACGGGGGCAACAAACCATATGACCGGGGCCAAGTCTGCGTTCTCTAAGCTTGACTCAGGGATTTGCGGGACGGTGAAATTCGGCGACGGCTCCGTCGTCGAGATCAAAGGGCACGGCACCATCCTGTTCGTCGGCAAGGGAGGCAATCATCACAAGCTGACCGGCGTCTACTTCATCCCGAGACTCAAGGCTAATATTGTGAGCCTAGGTCAACTGGATAAGGCCGGCTGCCACATTTCCATCAAGCGTGGGCTACTTAGGATCCGCGATGATCGACGACGGTTGCTCACGCAAGTTTGGTGCACGACAAACCGCCTTTACATCCTAAAGTTGGAGATAGAGCAACCAGTCAACCTCTTGGCCAGGTACTGGAAGATGGAAGACCTATTAGGAAGAGGTGAACCATCTGGACTGGCGGCGCGCCAACTCGAAGAAGAGGCGGCCGAACAAGACGTGGAGTCTAGAGGACATGCCGCCAGGGACACCGAGCCGACACCGAGCCATAGGGCTCAAATCGGAGTTCAAACAAAATAAGGTAGATATACCACAGGTTTTAGGAGGAGATTGGTTAGATAAAACCTGAGTTTTTTAGTTTTTCCTTATTTAGATTCACACGATTTCAGAATACCTCCGTTTGACCATTTGACAAACACGTGGAATGGACCACCAAAGTTTTAGACCGCAATTTTGCACGGAGTGGCATAGATTTAGTTGGCCACTCTCCAGCCATTTTTACGATAATTTATATTTAAATAGAAAATCTGTTTAGAATATCAAACAACCTGATTTTAAGCGCAGTCAAAATTTCAGCCTTTCTCTCTTTGTTATTTTTACGCATTTTATTTTTCTTCCAACAACCTCTTGTCGAAGATTTCCTCTCACCGAGAAGAAGGAATTTCCCTGGCTGATTATCGAAATCCAACAGCTGATTCATCACCTGTCTATACATCCAATTCCTTTTCCGCTTTGGAGATGGATTCAAGTCAGTGGTCGATCGACTTTGATTCTTCTGCTCCTTCCCTTCCCGACGGTAAGCTAGTTTCTTGCCATCCCATCCGAAAACACCTCCTTCTCCCACAAGAGTGCCAGCCCTCCTGACTTAGCCCTAACTTCCCCCGCAATGCAATTAAAAACAACCTGAGTGATTCTTTTCACTTTTAGATATTCCCAGTTTTGACATTGAGTTTCACTAGGGAGGGATGGATCTTCTTTATGAATGAGCTCATGGAGAGCTCGAACTTTGGTTCCCAAGCCCTCGACAGTTCCAAACGAGGCAAGGAGACCTAGGGACTGGCCGGACCCAATCTTCGCCGATAAGGAAGGTCTGGTAACACGTTTATTGGAATCCCTGAATGAAAGTTAGGCAGACCATCATCGTCATCTGATTTTCTTTCTGGCCTGTTTGGACCTCCGTGACAAAGAACAATGGAATCAATGGTAAGAGTCTTCCTTTCCTCTCGTACCTCTACTCTCTTCCAATGACTTGTCTTCCTCTTTTTCACACCGTGATCCTTGGCTTTTGAAATAAGAGGTCGGATCGATCGGGGTCATGCGTTTTGGATACAGAAATAGGGCTTATTAGTCAAGTTGCTCAAGGCCAGAAAATTGGAATACAATCTAGAGGATCTGGTAGAAGAATCTATGGGTTCGTTAGGAATAGATAGTTGTTGTCTGGACATACGAGTCACAGCCGGTCGGGAATCGGGAAGAGGAGAGACCAACGACGAAGCTACTAGCTACTAGAAAGAAAAGGACAAGAAAAAGAAAGACCACCTTTCGTACATTTCTACTGGTCCAGAATTCGAATAGCGAACGAAAGACCAGGCAATCTCTGAGGCACTTCCAACAGGCAGGGTTGACGTAAAAAAGCCTCATTCAGCTAGAAGTAGGAAATCAATCCCGGCACGACCGATGACTTAGTCTCCTTCTACGCTTCGACTCAACCACCTACCTAACTTAACTTATTAGAAAAGATACGATAGATAGCAGCTACCTAAGGCGCTTAGGCCCCCTTCACCAATCATGTTCATCTAGTAAGCCCTAGTACTATGTTTGTTCTCCAAGCTTGACTATAATAGAAATAGAATAGGCAGGCCTGTTAGAGAACAGTAGTTGGGTTAGCTCTGCCTTGTTGTGATAGGGGGCTGAGGGGTGAAAGAGCGAGACCGAGTGAAAGAGTGAAAGAAGGAATCTTGAGGATTTACTGACAGTGAACTCTCATTTCTTCTTCGATAGTCTTGACTTATTAATTACCTTGACTCTCTTTTATCCCCAAAAATACGGGGGAGGATAGAAAAAATCAGAAATGGTCTTTACAGGATCCGGAGAATGAATCTTGTCTTGTTGTCTTGCTCTCGTCTCCCTTCTTTCTTTGATTTACTCTCTCTCCTGTAAAGGAATAGAATATCTGATTCTTCTTCTTTGACAATTACCTAACTAACCGGATTGAACTGTAAAGGGGCGAAGCCGTGAGACCGAGAGGGAGAGGGGCGAAGCCCTGAGACCCGTAGGGCGAAGAGGTGACCGATCTGGTCAAAATAGGTTAACAAAAAAAGGTGTGTCCGGTCTAGTGTAGCTAATGTGACTTTCTCGATCTATAGTTCCTCTTTCTTCTCCTATTGAGTATGGTTCTATTGAGCGTGATACCCGCCCTCTACAAATAGAAAGTAGTTTTTGAAAAGGTCTTTAAACAACTCTTCGTTAGGCTCTACCGACGCACAAGCGCTAAGCGATAATAAGACCTTACTAGGGTAAAAAGGATAGCAAAAGGCAGATTTGTTTAGTTTTTTGACTAAGACTTAGCCGGGATGTCCCGTTGGTTAGTATTAGTAGTATTTTGATTCGTCAGACTTGTGTGTCTAGGTCGGGCGTGACCCCTTTCTCAGAGGTTGCAATAGATAGCTTTTGTGGCACCCTTTCGCGCTCTCGCGTGGTAGACTCAATAGTAGGATAGCTTTGGGATGGATGGCTTTAGTTCTTTTGTCAACTACTCACTAGGATTGAGGATCAATTCTTTAATAAAACAGGTTGATCTGTTCCCTCTCCCTATGGAACAATACTGGACAGAGGATCTCCCGAAACAAGAAGTAAGACAGGACTTTATCGAATTCACTTCTGGAAAGAATGTACATGACTGGACTGCCCCAAAAGGGGGGTCATAGGCTGCTCCGGGCTCCCCCCCTCTCTCTTCATCCGACTCAAGCGTAATCCAAAAGCGTAAGTCGTCTTCGTCTAAGGCATTCTACTTTGTAGGAGCTTCCCTACTTCCTAGGGTTGGAGATGTAATCCATTCCGCTACCTGTATCGCATCACTTCTTTTGTAAAGCCCCCCTTCCTTGGGCTAGTTATACCCAACACCTCTGCTTGCCAACTACCTCCGCTTTATGTATGACCGGGGCACCCACCTATGGTATGGAAAAAAGTATCCTATGTATGTGTCAAACTATTCTAGTCAAGCCTAGCTAGTCTCTTCTCTCTCCCTAGTGACGATCTGGTTCTGCATCTTTTGTTTACACCTTTCCCAGCGAACCAGTGAATATCCGCCCGTTGGTGGAGCACATGCCGGCATACGCGCTATCCATTATAGAGCCCCTACGCACGCTATCGCTGAAAGCATTGGGTTCGGTATCTCAAGTCATTCCCGGTTCAATCCCTATTCCTCTTTCTCTAGCAATTCCCGTTCGGTATCTTTGTATGTATCAATGGGTTCATCAGCACATCTACGATCTGCATCCCTCTTTCCATCTCCAAGAGCAGAAAGAGCCTTTCCCTCCAACGAAAGAAAACCAAGATCTCCTTGTTCCCCTGGACACCCCCTTCCCCCCAAATCTGCCTGACTTTAGTTTGTGTGCCCGAGATAAAGAGAAAGAGCATAGAGAATCAGACCTACCTTTTGCCAGTGTTCGAACATGAAGCGTTGCACTCCTCACATGTACACCTAAGGAGCCCATTAGAAAGATTATCAGCAAAAGAGTTAGCCTTTAAGTGGTTGTTAGTCGGTCCATATAAATAGACATTATCTAGTCCATAGAAGGGGATATCGTAGCCTTTCTTTTTTCCATTGCTTATACCAAGGTTCGATCCAACGAAATAGCTCGATCTTGCCCGCTTCCGGACCTTTTGAACCATTGCTTCCAAACACCATCTTCCAAACCCCCGTTTACCCCTGCAAAAGCTTAGGGCCTTGGGTCGTGCTGGTGCTGGTCTTTCTTTCATAAGAGGGCATTCTTTGTTCGGGCTTTAGTCATTCCCGAAGATCCCAGGTATCAAGCATAATATAGCATTACCTACTTTTCTCGAGCCTGATACCCCCATTGAGTCAAGTATTGGGCCAATGATATGAATCCAACAACTGATCACGTGCATGTACCCGAAGAACCGATTATAAGAAGCAAGGTTAAGAAGATTCAAGAGACCTATACATTGCATCTTCAAAAGCTAGCTAGTGTATTGGTTGAAACAAAGACTTTTGAGCCCAAAAATCTTTATAGCATTAGCATATCAAATCAAGAAGATAATGGAGTGGCTAATATTAGAAAGTAATTAGAAGACTTGCCTTTGGTGGTTGAATTACCAATTAAGGAAATTTATGGAAAGTAATTAGAAGACTTCCCTTTGGTAGTTGAATTACCAATTAAGGAAATTTATATATGCCTTATTTGCTTCAATTTGTATTTAATAGCATTTATTATCATTTATTAGTGGTTGGTGGCAGAACTTTATTTTGTTAGGGTTATCTTTTGGGCCTATTTAAAGGCATGTAATATTCATGTTTGGGAATTTTGTTGAATACAGAAAAAACCTTTGTGTTTTCTTGATAACCTTTTGGTGTTATTCTTTTTCAAACCTTGCTTTAGGTTTGATGATTAAACCGATTCATTGAATTAGTTTTGATCAAGCTAATTCTGGAGTGAATTGTCTTGGTATCTAAGAGTGACCATCATAGATTCCAAGTTCGATCTAAGAGTCATTCATCTTCTAACCAGCTCTTGGTTGGAATCAATCCGTTAAGTTAGCTTTCACTGTGAACGTTTTGCAAGGATTCTAGAAGGACCTATAGCTTTGCATATTCCAGCAGTGTAGGCGCTTATCATTTGGTCGACGTTCTTTGTCCGCTCTAGAGGTGAAATATTTTTATTGTTATTTTTTTTTTTATCAATTTTTTTTTTCTCTCTCAAATTATCGAAAAAAAAAAAAGAAAAAAAAATCAGTAGAAAAAAAAAACAGTTCTGAGAGAAAAAAATATATATATTCAGTTCTTATCATTTATTTTCAAGCTCTTGATCCTTGAGATACTAGTCTTAGCTTGTTAGAATTGATCGTTGAATTGGTTATAATCAAGCTTAAAGCAAGATTGCACAAAAAAAAAAAAAAAAAAAAAAAAAAAAAAAAAAAACCAGCCTTTACATTCTTGACCTAGTACCAAAAGCCTACCTTTGAGTGTTAAACACGAGTGTCCCTGAGTGAAATTTTTGTGAGAAGTGTGGAGAGGTCCCTTGATAACAAAATGTCACATAATGGAGAAGCAGTACCACCAGTACCAGATCTTAATACAACCATTCTTCAAGCAATTCAAGGTATGATGGAAATGATGATGGAAGATAGACAAGAAAGAAGGGCGCAACAACAAAGACAAGAACGAACATTACAAGAAGATGAAGGTATAGTAGTACAAGAAAGACAAGTTGATGGTAGATGGAGAGGAAGAAATAACCATGCAACTATTATGCAACCTAGAAGGATGGAAAGAGTACATGAAGATAGAGATGGGGGAGTTCAACTCAAAATCCCGCCCTTTTGTGGAACGGCAGATTCTGAGGCATACTTGCAGTGGGAAAGAAAGATAGAGCATGTGTTTGATTGCAACACCTATAGTGAAAATAAGAAGATGAGACTTGCTATTGCCGAATTTACCAATCATGCTGGTGATTGGTACCAACATCTCAAATCTGAGAGAAGAAGAAAAGAGGAGGATCCAATAGAGACATGGGAAGAACTTAAAGAAGCCATGAGAAAAAGGTATGTTCCAAAACATTATGAAAGAAATTTGAAAACTAAATTGCAAGGTTTGAGGCAAGGAACAAAAAGTGTGGCGGAATATTATCAAGAGATGGAAACTATGATGGAAAGAGCAAATGTTAGAGGAGAAGAAGAAGATACCATGTCTAGATTCCTTGGAGGTTTGAATCGAGAAATATCTCATCTTGTTGACAGTGTAGGCGCTTATCAGCCAAGCTGCCATACTCCACTTTCAACCCGCCTAATACTCCAGTGGTGCTAGTCACAAAGCCTATCAAGATCAAGAGCATTCATCTCAGGACAAGATCATTATATATCACACTTCTTGATTCGTACACAAACAAACCCAATGTATCGCACCCGCCGGCCGTACTACCCTTAACCTTTCCAGGTCGCTTCCTACCCTTGTCAAGAGCATTTCCAAGTCTTATTCTATCTCTCTATTGATTGGTTAAACCTCAGAATACCTTGAACTCAGAAACCTACTCCCCTTTTGCCTGCTCATCCACTGGTATTAGTCAGTAGACTTATAGCCTGAAATTAAGTAGAGGAGAGAGTCTTCGATAGCTCTTTTGCACCATTCGTTGGTCCTTCAGAACCAAAGGAAGCTTTTGGCATTAGGCTGGACGGCGCTGTAATAGGAACGGCCTTCCACTATGTTTGCGGAAACCAGTCCGGCTCTCCTGCGCAATTCTCTATTTCTGTGGGAAAAAAGGCTTTATTCCGTCTTCGAGTTCGGCATAGCGGTTAGGCTTTTGGCCATGAGTCTGCAACTACGATCTAGGAAAGTTTCTTCCCCCGGCGCGCATATGCATGATAAGTCAAGCTCTGGTTCTTGCATTCCCGTGGAGAACAGGAAAGCGTGTGAAGTAGGCGTCTCGTCCAAATCAAAATAGTCGTAGCCAGATGAGGTTGTTTTTTCACTTCCTTGATCTCTGTCCAGCCATTCACTCATTCCTCCCGAGGGGGAAAATCATCAAGCAGTAAGTAAACGCGTATGGTTCAAGACCACTCCTTCCTTCCTCTCCCGCATGTCCTGCTTTGATCGCTATTCTTCTTCTATATAAAACAGGGTCGTCTGTCAGAAGTTTTGTAGTTGATGTGAACCCTTCTCTAAATCATGGGCTAGGATCTCCTTATTCTAGGGTAGGCTGCCCAACCATATGCTTATAAAGTACGAACTCAACTTGGCGGATCTCTTTGAGCAGTAGCATTTCTGGTATTTCGTTGATTATCCAACTCTTTCCGCTCTTTGAGGAAGTATCTCTGCAGAATCTGCTTTAATGCCTTTAAACTAGACTTCGTCACTTTTGGGTCTATGACGGGACAATGCCTCGCGCTTGCTTTGATCGCAATTCTTTTATATCAAACCGGTCAATGTAGAGAAGGACATCCTCGAATGGGTTCACCAGGATCACTGGCAGTTCACCTGCCCCGCTTGCACCCGTTCTTTTTCTTTTTTCAATCTACCACCGAGCACCTCTTTTTCACTACCGTTGGTGGTTAAGGCTCTCGTCTCTTCTATTTCTATTATTTCTATATAGTAACGGATTTCTCTGGGCAATCTTCTATGTCTTTGACAAAAACAAAACATGTATATCCAGTCGACCCTCTTTTGATAAGGGAGAAAGATCATGGGCGAGCGTGGAAAAAAAAGCCTTGTTCTTCTAGTGCTTCCAGCTCAATCAGCCATATACGCGTGCGTTCATTCTTAAACTGAACTTAAAGGACGGCCTCGTCGCACTCTTACCAGTAGCAGAGGTCCCTCGGTCAATAACACGCTGGTCAGGAAGTCCCCTGAAGAAGCCTTTATTTGTTGTTTGCTAGGGGACGAGAAGTGGAATACGTGATCTTTCTTATTCTTGGGGATAAGGGTTGGACCCGGTAAGACTTTCTTGCCCGAAAGCGAGAACCCATCCCGGTAAGGTTAATAGTTTGATTCCTTACGATATGAATGATCTTGTTCCCTATATTAAATAGACCAATATCGCCTGCATGTCACCCAAGGCCTAGTGAAGGTGGTTTGAGCTCATTTTGTCTATCTTCCTAATTTTCCGGAGAAGTAATAAATAGAGTGAAATAGTGAAGAGTTGCTCTGTAGCTCTTGCTTGGATAGAGACGAGGATGTGGGTGAAGTGAGCCGAAGAGAGGAAGAAGAGAGAGCGAAGACTTGCTCTTGCTATTGCAAGTTTTTGTTTAGCAGCTAGCCTGCGGGTTAGGAGTGCAACGTTAAGAGCGCAGCGAATTTGCTAGTCTAGACCTCTATGCCTCATTACTAGTGTATTGGTGCTTATGAGGGCTTGTGGCTGTGGTAATTCCTATTTCGTTTGCTAAGCGATAGCCCACCCACCTACAAGTAGGTGAAATAAGGAAGAAATTTGAATCACTATCTCAGAGAAAGAAAGAAGATTGACTGGCCTGGTGTCAGGTAAGGAAGAACGCCGCTACGGCATTGGAAGGTAGTGCCTCTTCTATTGACTATAGAGTAGCAGAGCTTTAAAGCAGCGTAAACGACCATGGAAATATGGATTTCTGATGCTAACTCCCCTTTCTTTAAATAGTTAGATCGGACCTGGTGAACTACCATTGATGGATTGAGGCTGGCATACGGTCGGTACCATTTAACGATCGATTTCATCCGGATAGAAAAGAAAAAAGAAGTAAACAAAAACCTTTCCAGGTCCTGTAATGGTTTCGCTTTTGTTCGCTTACCCATGCTTTTCTCGTGCACGCCCGTAACATGAACATGAATTACCCATGCAATTCTACAGTCCGACTTTCTTCTTCCTACGGGAATTAGATAACTGCTTGCCAAGGGGCATTCAATCGCTACTTCCTCACTTGATTTCCTTTGTATCTTCTGTTGTATGGGGATAAAGGCTATTAGGATAGATTCCCCGGATCTTTCTAAGGATCTTCTAAAGACGATAGACTGGTTTCCAGAGCTAACTAAACTCGACTATAAAGATTTTAGCATCAATAGCTTGAAACTAAGCATTCTTACCTGAAAAATTCTTGTCTATCTTCCCTGTCTTGAAACTGACAGGCCTGGAAGAGAAGAATTAGGGGTTTTTCTAACTATCTAATTACCCGGGAACCTCAACTTAGCCGACTAGAGCTTAAACCGCTTCGAGTTAATCTTTAATAGTTGCATTAAATCCCAGGGAAAAAGCCGAGGCTAAACTCTTTTCTCTTTAAGGAGTTACGTGAAAGAAAAGGGAAAAGGTCCTTGTCCCCCAGTTTCTTAGTTCTTTCCTTAATCTCCCCTTGTGAAAGGGGAAGGAACTGATAGGGCTAAGGGATTGACGCACATTTTTTATTGCTTTTATGAGTTTAGCTTGTACGAAAGAAAGAGAAATTGACTGCCTAGGTTTATTCAGAGAGTTAATTAATGGGTTTCTTTGATTCCAGATCTGTGTGAGATCTTCTTTCCCGGGAGGAAAAAACTCTTTGAATAAGTTTGACTTATTCTTGGTTTAAGGCAGTTAATTCTTTCTTTGACCATACATCTGGAAAGAGAGTATTTAGATAATAAGGTCTTAAACAATTTGTCCTTGTATTTTCTTTATTAGATTACGGGACTAGGCAAATCTGCCCAGGAAGCAACCGATGACGAAATCCAATAGTTCCGTCAAAAGCATCGGAAAGAAGTATTACATCCAATACCAGTGAAATATGCTTCTTCTAATATCTGCCTTCAAACCAGCTATTGAAAGATAGCTTGTGACTCATATGATATAAGAATGGGAAAGGTGCAAAAAAAGGCATTCTAAGGGGAGAGACAATGTACCACTTTTTCAACCTATAATCAACGCCTATTTTTCAGTCTTTTCAATCCCGGAATGAAATCCTTTCTAAGTAGGCTTAGATCTTAGATTTAGTTAGCAGGCGATCTCCTAATGATTCTGACTGAGATTGAAGATCCATAATGATATGGAAATCAACCCAAGGGAAAGTATGGAACGGATTACCTTGATGATCAAGATCAAGAGTAAAGAAAACTCGTTTCTAAACTCGTGATTCGAATCACTCCACAAGAGGTGTGATCAATACCACTTGAATGACTCTACATGCAAGTTCTAAACACAAGAATTTGCAAAGAAAGTTTATCTCAACAAAGCTAAAATAGAAATTCTATTCTTAATTCCAAAATCTGATGTCTAATCAAAGAAAAGAAGGCTTTATATAGCCTTTACAAACCTTAACCTATGTGATACATAACTCCAAAATTAAATGGGCTAGTTAATGGTGGAATATAGTAACCTATGTGGGTTACAATATAACCTTAACTCCTATATTTAAAACTAGCTTAAATATGACAACAAATAATTAAATTATAATTAAATAATGCAAATAATAAAATGTGCTTATTAGTCATCCTTGGACTATTTGATAAATTCAGCGGAGTTCATTAAATGCAACTTAAAGTGCATTTAATTCATCTCTGTCTTGAATCTCAACTTTGCATAACATATAAGGGAGGTCTCCAACGTCTTCTAGAATTTTCTTTGATGAGCTCATCATAGCTTGAATATAACTGTATAAGGTTTGTTGTAGCTTCTTGGCTCTCGTCCTTGTAATTGGACCTTGAGGTATGGAAATTTCTTGGTCGTGGTTCATATCACATAAGATAGAGCCGGATGAGCTCATTACTATATATCCTGACTATTTCATCCCGTGAAAGAAGATCAGGCGGAGGTTACGAGAGAAAGCATCTAATTAGACTGCAACTGATGACGAAAGAGAAATAGTCAGTTCCCAAATCTGGGCTTAGGCAGAGAAGGCGAGAAGTATAGAGTCTAGATATTGAATTAGGATAGCACGATCTGAGATAGAGTTGATAGAGTTGAAAGCACGAACTCGTGACGCATTAGTGACTAATACCGGTTACTCCTCATTATAGTCATTATAGGAATAGGAGTCAAGTCTCGGGAGGTCATTCATGTATTTCTTGAAAGCACTGGATCAGTTCATTCTCTCTTGGACGAACTTTCTGTTTTGACTTCGTCATTTCCCAGTTCTCGCTTACCACTTATTATCTGAAGATGAAAATCGTAGAGGTGATTCCACTTTACCTGGGGCATAGTCTCTTTCCTAGTCCAGATTTTGAGAGGAGCGAACGGCCATGAATAAAGTGGAAAAGTGGCTGACGTTAGTCTACGGTCAGATGAATGAACGGCCGGGAGCTCGCTCGTATGAGAGTTGGTTTCACTGCTGCCCTAACTTGGGGGCTCCCGCGTAAGTCAGCTGGCTACTAGGCAACTACTGATATGAACCAAGAGACACCAATCATACAATATGCTTCAATGAAGATGTGAAGAAAATATTGTTGAAATCATCAAAAGTATTTCATTCATGCCACATTGAAGAAGAATGAAGTTTCATGTTATAAATTTTGGGTAGATTACAATTTAGAGTTATTGTATTTTATTAATGTATTTTAAGACTATTTATTTACTTTAGGTTACATTTACATAATGACTAATTATGGTCATTAAGTATGAATGTTACAACTTTTGGTATGCCTTTAATAGTTTCATTTTGAGGCTATATAAAGCCATGTATGTTGTATTTGTAAGGTAGACTTGGAAAATAGAGTAAAAGAAGCATTTGTGCTTTTATTTAGCCAATGGCTAAGTTTCTTTGCAATTCTATGTAGTTTAGATTGCATGTAGAATCATTCAAGCTCGACATGATCAATCTTGCTTGTGGAGTGATTCGAATCTCAAGCAAGTGTTCTTGTGTTGAGATATTTGATCAACAAGAATCATTCAAGCTAGACATGATCGATCTTGCTTGTGGAGTGATTTGAATCTCAAACAATCTTCTTGCCTTGAGATATTCGATCAACAAGGTAATCTGAATCTTATTCCCCTTGTATTGATTCCTTATCTTATCAACTACCCCTTCGGTTACCCTCGCCCTATGGTTACCCATTACTGCTCCTTCGGAGCCTCCCTCTACTAGTGGTTAGGAAGATGAAACGAAGGCACGGAGACTACTCCATTAATCAAAAATCAATGAATAGGCATCGCAGGCTTTAGATCGTCTCACTTGGAGGATTTGAAAGACTTACCCCTGGTTACCTTTGAGTATGCCTGAGATTCAGACCATAATACCCTTTCCTATTCTCGTTGACTCGGAAGCTGACTGTGAAGCGGACTTAGAGGCTAAGAACAGACTTGCTTCCTTTACTAAGAAGAAGGAGGGGATCTTTTAGCTGGACATCATCTCATCTAGTGGTGGAGCGAGGGGAGCTTTCAAAATAGCCATTGTTTAAGGGGGTAGGAGAGCGTAGAAAACGTCCTAAAAGCAGAGGGAAAGGAGAGCAGACAAGGCCTTTTTATGATGAAGGCGGGTCTTTGTCTTTCGATTAGCGTTGAGGTTAGGCCCCTAGCTTCAAAAGTGGGAGTTAAGCACTTGGCTAAATCATCATCTCCTTTCGCTGGTATGATTCCGTCTAAAGGAAAGGTTTTTCTACAAAACCAAGAAGGAAAGCATTTCATTCGGTTAGATCACCAGGGAAGGATCAATTCATTCATATCAGCTAATCCCAGCAGGGTCAGAAAACGCTTTTACTCGTTAAGCTAACTTTTCGTTACGCGGGGAGAGGTTTTCTTCTTGAATAGAGCCTCAATCTTGTTTATTCTTCTCGTATGTTATGTTGAGAAAACACCTGTCTTTGTTCCAGTCCAAGGGAAGCCTCCGGGAAAAGGGTGAATGAGATCTTCTATTTCTCCCCGATTTGTTCAAAGAAAAGGAATGAGAATGGGAGCTGAGAAAGAAGGGAAAAAAGAGAGGGTCCGAAGGAGGTGCTCCTAGAGCTAGTCGATTCTGAAGTTTATCCTATTGTTTTTGGGAATCCCAACGGGTCGCAGAGGCAAAAAAGAGTGCCTTCTAAAAACAGTAGAGAAAGCTTTTACCTTATACAGAATGCGATGCCATAAGGCAAGAAAGTTGCAAGGAGGCTTTGCTTTTAATCCGACTCGAATAGCATTGCTTCCCTCATTCACATCTTTCATCTAGAAGGGTAACTAGCGCCTACTTCTTATCCGGATTTGGTTGGTTGGTGTTCATGCCCCACTAGGTTGGTCCCTCTTTCTATGTTCTAATTGAAAGTACAGCCTCTCACATATAACCGTCTAAAAGGCGAGGTAATTTATTATTAAAATGGAATGAATCAGAAAATCCACTGCATGAGAATTCTAAAAGGTTAAGTAAGGAGTGGCATCTGACCACAACATGCCGCGAAGGGGGAGCAGTAAATCAAAAGGAGTTCCATCTGACCGCCTGCCTTGTCTCTCCAAATACCAAGATCTGCCTGCCGTCAAACTCCTAGTGATAGGCCAGTGGACTCAAGTCATTTGTAGTCCTGGAAGATGAAGGCCCCTATTGATAAGATAAGGAATCAACTACAAGGGGAATAAGATTCGGATTACCTTGTTGATCGAATATCTCAAGACAAGAACACCTGATTGAGATTCGAATCACTCCACAAGCGAGATCGATCATGTCTAGCTTGAATGATTCTTGTTGATCAAATATCTCAAACACTTGATTGAGATTCGAATCACTCCACAAGCAAGATTGATCATGTCTAGCTTGAATGATTCTACATGCAATCTAAACTACATAGAATTGCAAAGAAACTTAGCCATTGGCTAAAGAAAAGCACAAATGCTTCTTTCTATATTTTCCAAGTCTACCTACAAATACAACATACATGGCTTTATATAGCCTCAAAATGAAACTACTAAAGGCATTCTAAGAATTGTAACATTCATACTTAATGGCCATAATTAACCATTATGTAATTGTAACCTAAAGTAAATTAAAAGTCTTAAACTACATTAATGAAATACAATAACTCTAAATTGTAATCCCCCCAAAATTTAAAACATGAAACTTCATTCTTCTTCCATGTGGCATGAATTGAAATATCTTTAGATAATTTCAACAACATTTTTTTCACATCTTCATTGAAGCATATTGTATGATTGATGTCTCTTGGTTCATATCATTCTCCACTTCTTCAAGAGGATTCGTCCTCGAATCTATTTGTGAAACTTTGCTGCAAAAAATAAGTTATGGAAATACGAAGGACCTCACAACACTCTCTCATGAGTATACACTCAAGGAATTTTAGGTCACTCTTTTTACACTCGTTTACACAATTGAAACTCTCATTCTCACCTCTCAAAATTTTTAATAGAGCAAAGATTGAATTTTGAACTCTGGGTCGATTAAAAATTAAAAAGATAAAAAAATAAATAAAAATCAAATTGAGAAGAAACGCAAAGGAAACATATATCCGATCTTGAGCCTGAAGCTCTGATACCAAATGATAAGATAAGGAATCAACTACAAGGGGAATAAGATTCGGATTACCTTGTTGATCGAATATCTCAAGACAAGAACACTTGATTGAGATTCGAATCACTCCACAAGCAAGATCGATCATGTCTAGCTTGAATGACTCTTGTTGATCAAATATCTCAAACACTTGTTTGAGATTCGAATCACTCCACAAGCAAGATTGATCATGTCGAGCTTGAATGATTCTACATGCAATCTAAACTACATAGAATTGCAAAGAAACTTAGCCATTGGCTAAAGGAAAGCACAAATGCTTCTTTAATAATATTTTCCAAGTCTACCTTACAAATACAACATACATGGCTTTATATAGCCTCAAAAATGAAACTACTAAAGGTATTCCAAGAGTTGTAACATTCCTACTTTATGGCCATAATTAGCCATTATGTAAATGTAACCGAAATTAAATAACAAGTCTTAAAATACAATAACTCTAAATTACTCTAAATTGTAACCCACCCAAAATTTACAACAATCAAACTTCATTTCTTCAATGTAGCATGAATTGAAACATCTTTTTGATAATTTTGACAACCTTTTCTTCACATCTTCATTGAAGTATATTGTATGATTGATGTCTCTTGGTTCATATCATTCTCCACTTCTTCAAGAGGATTCGTCCTCGAATCTATTTGTGTAACTTTGCTGCAAAAAATAAGTTATGGAAATACGACGGACCTCACAACACTCTTTTACACAAATGAAGCTTTCATTCTTACCTCTCAAATTTTTTAGTAGAGTCCAGATTGGATTTTTTTTATTTTGGATCGATTAAAAACTAAAAAGATAAAAAACAAACGCAAAAGAAACATATATCCGATCTTGAGCCTGAAGCTCTGATACCAAATGATAAGATAAGGAATCAACTACAAGGGGGTAAGATTCGAATTACCTTGTTGATCGAATATCTCAAGGCAAGAACACTTGATTGAGATTCGAATCACTCCACAAGCAAGATCGATCATGTCTAGCTTGAATGACTCTTGTTGATCAAATATCTCAAACACTTGTTTGAGATTCGAATCACTCCACAAGCAAGATTGATCATGTCTAGCTTGAATGATTCTACATGCAATCTAAACTACATAGAATTGCAAAGAAACTTAGCCATTGGCTAAAGAAAAGCACAAATGCTTCTTTCTATATTTTCCAAGTCTACCTACAAATACAACATACATGGCTTTATATAGCCTCAAAATGAAACTACTAAAGGCATTCTAAGAATTGTAACATTCATACTTAATGGCCATAATTAACCATTATGTAATTGTAACCTAAAGTAAATTAAAAGTCTTAAACTACATTAATGAAATACAATAACTCTAAATTGTAATCCCCCCAAAATTTAAAACATGAAACTTCATTCTTCTTCCATGTGGCATGAATTGAAATATCTTTAGATAATTTCAACAACATTTTTTTCACATCTTCATTGAAGCATATTGTATGATTGATGTCTCTTGGTTCATATCACCTATCGTCATGATCAAAGAAGTTTCTATACACGTTAATCTCCCGGAGTAGCATATCACCCCTTGTTAGCATTCCATTCCCTGCCTTGACTTGACATCGAGATATCCGCTACACCCAACAAGGAAATCAAACCTCACTGGCGTAGGCGATCATCACATTGAGTTCAATCTGGTTCCTTGTATGGATTTCATATGTTCTTCTTCCTCTTTCTAGTATGATAGTAGCATCCAAGCAAACAAATGTGTGTGGTGGCAGGAGCTGGATTGCTTAAATCGTCCGCGGGTACATAAACTGCTTGAATAGAAGTTACGGACCCTTCCTTGGTAGAAGAGAAGTCATTCTTTCTTGTAAGGAACCCCTTTCCCTACTAAGAGTCGGGCGATAACCCACAGCCGAGGGCATTCCACCCAGTAACCCAGATACTTCGGATCCTGCTTCAACGAAAGAAAGAGAAGATATTGTCGAGAAATAGAAGCACGTCTTGTTAATTAACATCTCGGAAAATAGTCCCACACCCCATAGTTAGGGCAGCAGTGAAACCAACTCTCATACGAGCGAGCTCCCGGCCATTCATTCATCTGACCGTAGACTAACGTCAGCCACTTTTCCCCAATTCCTCATTAATTACTTACTTACTCCGGATTCTTTCATTTCCATGTAAAGTCAAAATCCTTTCCGTCACGAGTACATTCACCTACTCCTCCAAATACAGATACACCTACTACTCCCTCCATGAGCTTTGGAAATGTTGTTGATCCATTCCATAATGAGTACTGTACACACTCCAGCCCAGCCCCTCGCAATAGTCCCATTTTTCCTACACGCTGATAAGGGGCTAAAAGATCTACTACTTTCATTCCTCTTTCCAAAATAGATAGATCATTTTGTATCTAACTGGATAAAAGCAGGCAGGGGCAGATCCATGAATAGGAGATGTTGTGCGAGTATCTACAGGACCCAAATTCTCAACAGGCTCTCTCCAAGCACCTTGAAAATTAGGCCCAGAGAAGCAGTGAGCCCAATAGAATAGGTGAATGAGTGAAAGTGACAACCACTGACCTTTTCTTCATAGGGTGTAGAGAAGAGGGAGTAAGTTAAGTAGCGAGAAGAGGAGTGAAAGAGGAGTGAAAGAAGGTTAATCAGTCATAGTCCTGCACAGTAAACGAGAATGAAAAAGGAGTAGTTCTCTTTTACAGTGATAGAAAGAGTAAATGAATTAGCTAACCTATTTACCGAGTCAAAGAAAAGAGCTACTGAATGAATCTTGAGTCCGTCTTTCCAGGAGAGTCCATTTATTAATTAGCTGCTTGACCTACGAGTAAGTGACAGAAAGGAGAAGATCAAGAAGTCGGGGTTCAGTAGTTCTGTCTCATTCTTCTTTCGTCTTTGTTTACAGTTCAAGAAGGAATAGGAGAATGAAGGAGAAAGAATATGCTTGACCTTGTTTACTGTGAAAGAAGGGAAGGGAAGTAGTGATTTCGTTTACCCAGTGAAAGAGTCTTTGAATAAAGAAAGAGGAGCGCAGCAACGAGACCGGCCGGAAACATAGTTCAAGAATAAAGGGGTTCAGGTTCAGTCTCTGATCTTTCTCTTTTCTTACAGCAGCTCCATCTGGGACAGGAGTTTCCCTTGTTTACTGTTCAAGAATCCATAGGAATAGGAAAAGGAAGAAGACAACGAGAATAGGTTCACGAGTTCACTCTCCTTCATTCATCTTTAGTATTTCTCTTTGTTTACAGTTCAGGGACAGGGAATAGCGGTTCAGGTGACGGAGCGAACGAAGCAAGCCACTTTACAGTTAAAGAATAACTAGGATCATGAGCTGGTCTTTCTTTCAATTCTTGCCTTTCTCTTTTTCTGATGATTTAGAATAGAATTGTAAAGTAGTTAGTTCAGTCTCATAGCTTTACCGAGTGAGTGAAAGAAGGCAGGCTGGCTCGTTCAATAGTTCTGTCTCATTCATCTCTCTTGCTTCAGTCTTTCCTTAATGAATAAGGGAGAGTCCATTCATTACTGCTTTACCGAGTTAAAGAATATCAAATAGGTAAAGAAAAGAAGACGAGTTGAAGAGGTTCAGTAGTTCATTCATTTACTCGACTGTAAAGCTCAGGGAATAGCGGTTGAGGTTCAGCTCGTAAACTCTCATCTTGAGTTCAGTCTTGAGTTGAGTCTTTCCTTACTTAATGAAAGAGTGAAAGAAGGGACAGGTTGAGTAAGTAGTGAGAGGAGAAAGATCAGTGTTTGAATAAATAGGGTAGGGACAACAAGTGATTGGGTTTACCCAGTTTCATCAGTCAAAGGTGAAGGATCATTCTTTCCTCTTTCGGGGGAGTAAAAGAGTGAAAGAAGGAAAAGGATGTCGAGTCCCATTCTTCCTTCTTACAGGCAGGAGAGGAAAAGAATGAAATCTGTCGAATGAATCTTGCTTGAGTTGAGTGTTTACAGTGAATGAATAAATAGGGACAATCAGGGAGAATTCATCTTGCTTGAGTCTGACAGTGAACGAGAATGAGTGTTCCATTTCATTCACCCATTATATTGGTTGAACAATTCCATTTACTGATTGTTTCGGCTTTACCTTGGTTACAGTTCTTCAAGTGATTGAGGACAGAGAGAGTTTACAGTCTTTGACTAAATAGGGACAAGAAAGGAGAAAGAGCAGTTCAAGAGTCAAATCAGTAGGAGAAGTAGGAGAAGGAGTTCCAGGTCAGGCAATGGAATAGCTTTACCGAGTTCAATAATCATCCTTCAGTTTACCTTGTTTACTGTTCAAGCGTTCAAGAAAGTTCATGAGGTTACAGTTCCATCAGTAATAGGGACAATCAGGCTCGGTCAGTAGTTCAGTCTCGTTTCTTTCATGTCTTTACTTACTCTCATGTTTTTGTTACAGTCATAGAGGTTCGGGTTCAATAGCTAATTAATGAATTTACTCACTCTCCTGTAAACGAGAATGAATAAGGAGTCTCCACTCTTGTTTGTAACGAAACCGATAGGAAGAGGAAATGCAATTGTGAGACGAGAAGAGGCGCGAAGCTTAGAGACTGTAAAGGAGAGAGAGGATCGGAGTTCACTCTTTCATTCTCTGATTCTTCTTTCATTTTCTTCTTCTTCTTTTCTTACAGTTCAAGAAGGTGAAAGTTAATAAATCAGGTAAATAGGTAGTCAAGCTGCTAATGAATGGATTCCCCTTTACTGTGTTTGAAGGGAAAGGAAATCCTTGATTCTCGACCTACCTTGTTTACTGTGAAAGAAGGGAAAGAACAGATGAGAGACCGAGTTCAAGTTCTATTCTATTTACCGAGTGAAATAATAACAAACAATAACGGAACAAGACAAGGAGTTAAGTCGAATGAATCTTTCTTATCTTACTGTCGAGTAAAAGAGTGAAAGAATCATCCTCCAGCCGCTTTACCGAGTGAAAGAGCTACTGAACCTATTTACCGAGTGTTTGAAGGAAAAGGTGTAGGAGTGAAATTAGGGAATAAAACAAAGCTGGAAAGAAAGGATCAGATCAATCAGCCGAGGAAAAGGATGACGAATCGGAGAGGGGCGAAGCAAGGAGCTCTCCTCGAATAGGCGAGGGGAGAAGAAGCTCGATGAGAAGAGGAGAGGGGAGAAGAAGCTCGACGAGAAGAGGAGAGGAGTTCAATCACTCTCATTAAGCTTTCTTTCCTCTTTACTCTCCGGTTCAGGAGAATGCAAATAGCTTTACCTCCTCAGGGCATATCGGGTCAGGTTCAGTCGCTTGACCTTCTGATCCTCCTGTTTACCTCCTTCCTTCAATAACAGATGGGAATTAGATAGAGTATAAGTAGAGAAGCTGATAGTTTACGAGTTGAAGAAGAACCAAAGCTAAGGTGTGAAGCGAACATCCTTTCATTTTCTTCGTTTACTTACAATAGGGAGAGAGAGGGAATAAAATCTTTGGGTAAAGGAGAAGGAGTTAAAGAAGTAGGATCAGGAGGAGAAGAAGTAGTTTCTTTCTTTCGTCTTCTCTTACAGTTAGTGAATAAATAGGAAAAGAAGCGAAAGCTGTGAGACCGAGTTTACGAGGCGAACGAGCTTCGGCTGTGAGACTGACAGGCGAAGGAGTAAACTCTCATTCATCTTTAGTGTTTACAGTTACAAATAGTGATATGAATAACGTTACCAAGGAATTTCCATACCTCAAGGTCCAATTACAAGGACGAGAGCCAAGAAGCTACAACAAACCTTATACAGTTATATTCAAGCTATGGTGAGCTCATCAAAGGAAATTCTAGAAGACGTTGGTGACCTCCCTTATATGTTATGCAAAGTTGAGCTTCAAGACAGAGATGAATTAAATGCACTTTAAGTTGCATTTAATGAACTCCGCTGAATTTATCAAATAGTCCAAGGATGACTAATAAGCACATTTTATTATTTGCATTATTTAATTATAGTTTAAATATTCTTAATTAAAATTTTGATTTTTATTTAAGTTTAGCTCTCAACAAAGCTAAAATAGAAATTCTATTCTTAATTCCAAAATCTAATGTCTAATCAAAGAAAAGAAGGCTTTATATAGCCTTTACAAACCTTAATCTATGTGATACATAACTCCAAAATTAAATGGGCTAGTAAATGAGAAATACCCATAACCGCCATATTAAAATGGCTAGTTAATGGTGGAATATAGTAACCTATGTGGGTTACAATATAACCTTAACTCCTATATTTAAAACTAGCTTAAATATGAAAACAAATAGTTAAACTATAATTAAATAATGAAAATAATAAAATGTGCTTATTAGTCATCCTTGGACTATTTGATAAATTCAGCGGAGTTCATTAAATGCAACTTAAAGTGCATTTAATTCATCTCTGTCTTGAAGCTCAACTTTGCATAACATATAAGGGAGGTCACCAACGTCTTCTAGAATTTCCTTTGATGAGCTCACCATAGCTTGAATATAATTGTATAAGGTTTGTTGTAGCTTCTTGGCTCCCGTCCTTGTAATTGGACCTTGAGGTATGGAAATTCCTCAAGGAATCACTAATGAAGCACAAATGAAGCTCTCATTGTCACCTCTCAAAATTTTAAATAGAACAAAAATTGAATTTTGAACTCTAGGTCAATTCAAAACTAAAAAGATAAAAATAAATAAAAATCAAGTTGAGAAGAAATGCAAAGAAAACATATATCCGATCTTGAGCCTGAAGCTCTGATACCAAATGATAAGATAAGGAATCAACTACAAGGGGAATAAGATTCGGATTACCTTGTTGATCGAATATCTCAAGGCAAGAACACTTGATTGAGATTCGAATCACTCCACAAGCAAGATCGATCATGTCTAGCTTGAATGACTCTTGTTGATCAAATATCTCAAACACTTATTTGAGATTCAAATCACTCCACAAGCAAGATTGATCATGTCTAGCTTGAATGATTCTACATGCAATCTAAACTACATAGAATTTGCAAAGAAACTTAGCCATTGACTAAAGAAAAGCACAAATGCTTCTTTTACTATATTTTCCAAGTCTCCTTACAAATACAACATACAAGGCTTTATATAGCCTAAAAAATGAAACTATTAAAAGCATTCCAAGAGTTGTAACATTCATACTTAATGGTCATAACTAGCCATTATGCAATTGTAACCTAAAGTAAATAAAAACTCTTAAACTACATTAATGAAATACAATAACTCTAAATTGTAATCTACCCAAAATTTATCACATGAAACTTCATTCTTCTTAATGTGGCATGAATTGAAATATCTTTTGATAATTTCAACAATATTTTCTTGACATCTTAATTGAAGCATATTGTATGATCGATGTCTCTTGGTTCATATCATTCTCCACTTCTTCAAGAGGATTCGTCCTCGAACCTATTTGTGAAACTTTGCTGCAAAAAAATAAGTTATGGAAATACAAAGGGCCTCACAACACTCTCTGATATGAACCAAGAGACATCAATCATACGATATACTTCAATGAAGATGTGAAGAAAAGGTTGTATAAATTATCAAAAGATGTTTCAATTCATGCTACATTGAAGAAGAATGAAGTTTGATTGTTGTAAATTTTGGGTGGGTTACAATTTAGAGTTATTGTATTTTAAGACTTTTTATTTAATTTCGGTTACATTTACATCATGGCTAATTATGGTCATTAAGTATGAATGTTACAACTCTTGGAATGCCTTTAGTAGTTTCATTTTGAGGCTATATAAAGTCATGTATGTTGTATTTGTAAGAAGACTTGAAAAATATTATTAAAGAAGCATTTGTGCTCTTTTTTAGCCAATGGCTAAGTTTCTTTGCAATTCTATGTAGTTTAGATTGCATGTAGAATCATTCAAGCTCGACATGATCAATCTTGCTTGTAGAGTGATTCGAATCTCAAACAAGTGTTTGAGATATTTGATCAACAAGAGTCATTCAAGCTAGACATGATCGATCTTGCTTGTGGAGTGATTCGAATCTCAATCAAGTGTTCTTGCCTTGAGATATTCGATCAACAAGGTAATCCGAATCTTATTCCCCTTGTATTGATTCCTTATCTTATCATTTGGTATCAGAGCTTCAGGCTCAAGATCGGATATATGTTTCCTTTGCGTTTGTTTTTTATCTTTTTAGTTTTTAATCGATCCAGAATAAAAAAAAAAAATCCAATCTGGACTCTACTAAAAAATTTGAGAGGTGAGAATGAGAGCTTCATTTGTGTAAATGAGTGCAAACAGAGTGGCCTAAAATTCCTTGAGCATATACTCTTGAGAGAGTGTTGTGAGGTCCGTCGTATTTCCATAACTTATTTTTTGCAGCAAAGTTACACAAATAGATTCGAGGACGAATCCTCTTGAAGAAGTGGAGAATGATATGAACCAAGAGACATCAATCATACAATATACTTCAATGAAGATGTGAAGAAAAGGTTGTCAAAATTATCAAAAGATGTTTCAATTCATGCTACATTGAAGAAGAATGAAGTTTGATTGTTGTAAATTTTGGGTGGGTTACAATTTAGAGTTATTGTATTTTAAGACTTTTTATTTAATTTCGGTTACATTTACATCATGGCTAATTATGGTCATTAAGTATGAATGTTACAACTCTTGGAATGCCTTTAGTAGTTTCATTTTGAGGCTATATAAAGTCATGTATGTTGTATTTGTAAGAAGACTTGGAAAATATTATTAAAGAAGCATTTGTGCTCTTTTTTAGCCAATGGCTAAGTTTCTTTGCAATTCTATGTAGTTTAGATTGCATGTAGAATCATTCAAGCTCGACATGATCAATCTTGCTTGTGGAGTGATTCGAATCTCAAACAAGTGTTTGAGATATTTGATCAACAAGAGTCATTCAAGCTAGACATGATCGATCTTGCTTGTGGAGTGATTCGAATCTCAATCAAGTGTTCTTGCCTTGAGATATTCGATCAACAAGGTAATCCGAATCTTATTCCCCTTGTATTGATTCTTTATCTTATCACTCTCTCACGAGTATATTCTCAAGGAATTTTTAGGCCACTCTTTTTACACTCGTTTACACAAATGAAGCTCTCATTGTCACCTCTCAAAATTTTAAATAGAACAAAGATTGAATTTTGAACTCTAGGTAAATTAAAAACTAAAAAGATAAAAATAAATAAAAATCAAGTTGAGAAGAAACGCAAAGGAAACATATATCCGATCTTGAGCCTGAAGCTCTGATACCAAATGATAAGTTATGGAAATCAACTACAAGGAGAGTAAGATTCGGATTACCTTGTTGATCGAATATCTCAAGGCAAGAAAATTGTTTGAGATTCGAATCACTCCACAAGCAAGATCGATCATGTCTAGCTTGAATGATTCTTGTTGATCAAATATCTCAAGACAAGAACACTTGATTGAGATTCGAATCACTCCACAAGCAAGATTGATCATGTCGAGCTTGAATGATTCTACGTGCAACCTAAACTACATAGAATTGCAAAGAAACTTAGCCATCGGCTAAAGAAAAGCACAAATGCTTCTTTCTATATTTTCCAAGTCTGCTCACAAATACAACATACATGGCTTTATATAGCCTCTACAAACCTTAACCTATGTGATACATAACTCCAAAATTAAATGGGCTAGTAAATGAGAAAGACCCATAACCTCCATATTAAAATGGCTAGTTAATGGTGGAATATAGTAATCTATGTGGGTTACAATATAACCTTAACTCCTATATTTAAACTAGCTTAAATATGAAAACAAATAGTTAAACTATAATTAAATAATGCAAATATAAAATGTGCTTATTAGTCATCCTTGGACTATTTGATAAATTCAGCGGAGTTCATTAAATGCAACTTAAAGTGCATTTAATTCATCTCTGTCTTGAAGCTCAACTTTGCATAACATATAAGGGAGGTCACCAACGTCTTCTAGAATTTCCTTTGATGAGCTCACCATAGCTTGAATATAACTGTATAAGGTTTGTTGTAGCTTCTTGGCTCTCGTCCTTGTAATTGGACCTTGAGGTATGGAAATTCCTTGGTCGTTGTTCATATCAAATAGGGTCAGGTTCAGTCGCTGATCATCCCGCCCATTTATCGAGTGTTTGAAGGTCAGATAATAGAGAGAGGTTCCGGATTCAATGAATTGAAAGAACAGGGAGAGGTTCAGCCCCTTTACCTTCCAGCCTATGTGATAAGATAAGGAATCAATACAAGGGGAATAAGATTCCGATTACCTTGTTGATCGAATATCTCAAGGCAAGAACACTTGATTGAGCTTCGAATCACTCCACAAGCAAGATCGATCATGTCTAGCTTGAATGATTCTTGTTGATCAAATATCTCAACGCAAGAACACTTGATTGAGATTCGAATCACTCCACAAGCAAGATTGATCATGTCGAGCTTGAATGATTCTACATGCAATCTAAACTACATAGAATTGCAAAGAAACTTAGCCATTGGCTAAAGAAGAGCACAAATGCTATATTTTCCAAGTCTCTTACAAATACAACATACATGGTTTTATATAGCCTCAAAATGAAACTACTAAAGGCATTCCAAGAGTTGTAACATTCATACTTAATGGCCATAATGAGCCATTATGTAAATGTAACCTAAAAAATCTTAAAATACAATAACTCTAAATTACTCTAAATTGTAACCCACCCAAAATTTACAACAATCAAACTTCATTCTTCTTCAATGTAGCATGAGTTGAAACATCTTTTGATAATTTTGACAACCTTTCCTTCACATCTTCAATGAAGTATATTGTATGATTGATGTCTCTTGGTTCATATCATTCTCCACTTCTTCAAGAGGATTCGTCCTCGAATCTATTTGTGTAACTTTGCTGCAAAAAATAAGTTATGGAAATACGAAGGACCTCACAACACTCTCTCACGAGTATACGCTCAAGGAATTTTATACCACTCTTTTTACACTGGTTTACACAAATGAAGCTCTCATTCTCACCTCTCAAAATTTTAAATAGAGCAAAGATTGAATTTTGAACTTTGGGTCGATTAAAAATTAAAAAGATAAAAATAAATAATAAAAATCAAATTGAGAAGAAATACAAAGGAAACATATATCCGATCTTGAGCCTGAAGCTCTGATACCAAATGATAAGATAAGGAAATCAACTACAAGGGGGGTAAGATTCAGATTACCTTGTTGATCGAATATCTCAAGGCAAGAACATTGTTTGAGATTCGAATCACTCCACAAGCAAGATCGATCATGTCTAGCTTGAATGACTCTTGTTGATCAAATATTTCAAACACTTGTTTGAGATTCGAATCACTCCACAAGCAAGATTGATCATGTCGAGCTTGAATGATTCTACATGCAATCTAAACTACATAGAATTGCAAAGAAACTTAGCCATTGGCTAAAGAAGAGCACAAATGCTATATTTTCCAAGTCTCTTACAAATACAACATACATGGCTTTATATAGCCTCAAAATGAAACTACTAAAGGCATTTCAAGAGTTGTAACATTCATACTTAATGGCCATAATGAGCCATTATGTAAATGTAACCTAAAAAATCTTAAAATACAATAACTCTAAATTACTGTAAATTGTAACCCACCCAAAATTTACAACAATCAAACTTCATTCTTCTTCAATGTAGCATGAGTTGAAACATCTTTTGATAATTTTGACAATCTTTTCTTCACATCTTCATTGAAGTATATTGTATGATTGATGTCTCTTGGTTCATATCACTATGTGAAAGCAAGAAAGGAGAAAAGTCAAAGAATCAATCAATAGGGTCCAGAGCTTGACCTTATTCTCATACAGCCTATTTCCCTTGTGAAAGAGTTCCTCTCATTAATCTTGCTTGATTGAGTCCACCTTCAAACAAAGACAGTAAACTCAGATAGTCTCGGATAGTCAAAGAAAGGAGAACGCATCTTGTTGAGCTGATCCCCAAGTTTCCCTTGTTTACTGAAGAGTCAATGAACAAGAACTGAAGTTCAAGTCATAGAGGTTACGGTGCAGGTTCTTCTTCTTCAAATAGTAGCGTAGCGCTTTACCTAGTTCCATCAGTCAAAGGAGAATGGGAATCTTTCGTATTGATCTTTTACTGCTCCTCTAGGGAGTAAGTAAATGAATTAATTAGCAGCTTTACCTCCAGACTCTAGAAATAGGAAGTAGCGAGACGAGACTGTAAAGGTTCAGTGATTGAGCGAAGCTGCGAGACTCTAACTAAAAAGGAGAAAGGAGTTAAATCAGTCAAAGGTTACGGAATTCGTAAACAAGAATAAATCGTTCAATCAGAGACAGGATAGATAATTCAATTAATAAAGAGTACTAAGTATAAGTACTAGTACTAGTAGTCTTGTCTTGCTTTCAGGTTCAGGGAATGTAATAGTAAGCCAAAGGTGTGTTACGAGGGGAATAAGCTCAGCTACTCCATCATAAAGAATAATAGATAGGGATAGGGACAGACAAGAGTGAATTCAATCAGGTGTTACGGCTTTGTTCTTGGAGAAGGAGAAGTTAAGGAGGCAAGCAGCAAGACTCTATCTAACTAACTCATTAACTAAAGGAGAGGCTATGGCATCTTGAGACTATAGAATATGATATGAACCAAGAGACATCAATCATACAATATGCTTCAATGAAGATGTGAAGAAAATGTTGTTGAAATTATCTAAAGATATTTCAATTCATGCCACATGGAACAAGAATGAAGTTTCATGTTTTAAATTTTGGGGGGATTACAATTTAGAGTTATTGTATTTCATTAATGTAGTTTAAGAATTTTAATTTACTTTAGGTTACAATTACATAATGGTTAATTATGGCCATTAAGTATGAAGGTTACAATTCTTGGAATGTCTTTAGTAGTTTCATTTTGAGGCTATATAAAACCATATATGTTGTATTTGTAAGGTAGACTTGGAAAATATAGAAAGAAGCATTTGTGCTTTTCTTTAGCCAATGGCTAAGTTTCTTTGCAATTCTATGTAGTTTAGATTGCATGTAGAATCATTCAAGCTAGACATGATCAATCTTGCTTGTGGAGTGATTCGAATCTCAATCAAGTGTTTGAGATATTTGATCAACAAGAATCATTCAAGCTAGACATGATCGATCTCGCTTGTGGAGTGATTCGAATCTCAATCAAGTGTTCTTGTCTTGAGATATTCGATCAACAAGGTAATCCGAATCTTATTCCCCTTGTAGTTGATTCCTTATCTTATCAGAATAGAAGGAGTTAAAGAAGGAAAAGCTTACAGAGTTCCCCGCCCGTTCGTAAACAAGAATAAATCATTCAATCAGGGACAGAAGTTCAAGATTCTTCAGCGTGCGTGAGAGATAAAGAGGTTAAGGAGCGATGCTGCTTTACCGACAGGGGAGGGGAAGGAGTTCAGTCAATTCACAAGGAGGTTACTACAGTCTTGTTTGTTGTTGGAGAGATAAAGAGGTTAAGGAGTTCAACAGCTCGACCAAGAGGGAGAGGAGCGATGCTGCTTTACCGACAGGGGAGGGGAAGGAGCGAAAGCTGCTCGACCAAGAAATAGGTTACGGAGTGAAAGAAGGTTCAGCATCATTCTTGCTTGTTTCTTACAGGAGAGGAAAAGAGGAAATGAATAGGAAAAGGTTCAGGGGAAGGATCAGATCAAGAATGTTTCGGATTGACTGACAGTGAACGATCATTAATCTTGAGGATTGACTTACAGTGAACGAGAATGAATCTTGAGTCTTTCGTCTTTCCTGACAGTGAACTCTCATTGATTCTTCGATAGGTTGACTTCTACTTATTAATTACCTCGGCCCTAAAGACCTCGATTTGATCCCTAAAAATAAGGGAGAGATACAGTTTGATCCCCAAAAATACGGGGGAAGATGGGAGAATTCAAGTTTTTTGAGTGTTTACAGTCGAGTTCCCGAGGGAAAGAAGGGTAAAGATAGACTTTTATCCCCAAAAATACGGGGGAGGATAGAATTTCTTTTCTTGAAGCTGCTTTCCTTAGGGAAAAAGGTCTTACGAACTTTGACAGTTATATGGGGATAGAATAAATTAGCTTGAAGCAGCTTTCCTTGGGGAAAAACCTCTGACGAACTTTTATAGTCATCTAGGATAGAATTTCTTTTCTTTCAGCTCCAGCTATTAGTTCAAAAGCGATTACGAAACTTGACAGTCATAAAGCATCAACTCTAGAATAAAAGGTCCTTACACGAAAAAGAGTGAAATCAGTCTCATTCATCTCTTTTACCGACTGTAAAGGTTCAGTCTCTCTCTTTCCTTTCTTTCTTGCTTGCTTGAACTGCTTGCTTGCTTTCACTCCTTCCCCTCGGAAGGCTTCTTTCTTTCTTGCTTTCGTCTTTCTCTTTTTCTTTTACCAACTGTAATGTATAAGGTTCAGTAGCCCAGAGAATATCGATTCAGGTTCCGGATTGAATTCATTGACTTGAAAAGAAAGGTTAGCTTTACCTCCATCAATAAGGCAAGGAAATATCGTCTTTGGTTCCGGATTGAATGAATAGCTTTACCTCCTTCAAGGAATATCGTCTTTGGTTCCGGTCAGGTAATAAAGTCAAAGGTGTAAGAAATAGGAATTCTCAGTTCTACCTTGTGCGAAACAAAACGGATTTCCTTTGTGTAATTCATTCTTTTTCTTTCTTCAAGGAAATTATGTTACTACAATAAGCTAATATTTCATGCATGGTGAAAGGAAGGAGTCTATCCATCGCATATAGGCTTTAAGGACATGGTGTCATAACCGTCGACGAGGTTCAGTAGGGCCAGCCAGGCCAGATCGAATGGAACGATACCAAGTCAATCCCTTATTCCAAGGTACTCTTTATTCATTTGAATTAAGGGGATTCGTCATTCCCAGGGAAATAGACTACTCACAAATTGCACATTTCCTTTTTTTCCGGTGTAATGGATATATTGAATAAAGAACTCATCACATTTCCTTTGCCCGTTTTTTCCCACTCATTGAGTCAAAGAGTAAACCCCTAGCTCTTGTTCTTTTACTAATACTAAAAAGGGAGGCAGTTGAAGTAAGGAAGTTCAAGTTAGCAGCTCAATCGGATCCTATATTCATATTCTCCACTCCTTGGGAAGTTAGGGATTCCATTTCTTTCACAAGGATAGCTTCAAGTTAGGTCAGTTGTCAGTTTCTGCCCTTGATTTCTTAGTTGTTAAAGAAAGAGCATTTGATAGATCAGTTAGAGAATGCCTCTTGACCAAAAGGTCTGGTACTTAGAGTTAGGAAAGCTAGGTTTCAAGGAAAGAGCCTTCGTGACCCATTTTTCTGTCATCATATGGAAGATTGACCTTATCAGGGATTAATTATCGATTTGAAGTATGTCACACTTCCCGTCCTAATTCAGCTAAGGTAGTCAAGTATGAAAGTAGAAAGCTAGTAAAGTCTTTCAAACAAATGTAATTGACTTTCCTCAAATTCAGACTGAGATTGAGTCCAGCTCTCTTCCCTGGTAAGATACTCTTTGATCTTATCCATTTTTAGCAGCTAAGTGATCCGTAGGCTCTGCCCGGTAGCTTAGTGAGGTAGCAGCTGTTGATGACTAAGTAACCATTGAATTACCATTGGCCTAAAGCGTGGAAGGGAGAAAAGCCTAAGTCCCAACATAAAAGAACCTTGGGTCACTAAAGACCTTTCACTAATTCCTTTCAAAAAGCCCTGACTTACTCTATTCTGGTAGGGCCTGGGATGATGAAAGATAGGAAAGTAGCCTGCTTCAAATCAAATTGTTGAGAGGCGGCGTGAGAGCAAGAAATCGGTTAAGCAAGTAGCAAGTCATCTTTCTCTTTTGGTTGCAAGTCATATAGTCTTCGTAAAAGACCTTTCTGTGAGATAGCAAGTAAGGACTGACATATGACATATGAAGATTGAGTGGTACTCAAGATGTCAAGTAAGTCTCTACTTTAGCCTACTTCTACAGATCCTGTAGAGGCAAGAAGTCAGTCATAAGATAAGTAGGAGCTTCGAGATAGACTTAGACGTTAGTCCTGCGATTTAGAAAGTAGTCTTGATTCCCCGTGCTCAGTGCATTTGCTATTTCAAGGTCCCCGGCTCTTTGATTGAGAGGGACGTAAGGAAGAAGAAAAAAAATGAGTTGAGGTTTCCATTTAATGAAGTTCAGGGGAGAGTGAAGACTGAGTAGGAAAGCACTACGAAGTCCATAAGGCAAGTCTAATTATAATTCATTGCAAGCCCTTAATGCATCTAAAGTCGTAAATTCAGCCAAAACCCTTTGATTCGATTCCTCTTAGGCTAACTCAGTCTAAAGTGATATATATATTCTTTTCTTTGTTTTGATTCCTCAGCGGAAAGATCATATTATCAGAGTAGGCCACTAACAGATAAATAGGCTTTTCAAGCAGTAGAATAGAATTGGATCCATTCTGCCCTTCTTGATAAGATAAGGAATCAACTACAAGGGGAATAAGATTCGAATTACCTTGTTGATCGAATATCTCAAGGCAAGAACACTTGATTGAGATTCGAATCACTCCACAAGCAAGATCGATCATGTCTAGCTTGAATGACTCTTGTTGATCAAATATCTCAAACACTTGTTTGAGATTCGAATCACTCCACAAGCAAGATTGATCATGTCGAGCTTGAATGATTCTACATGCAATCTAAATTACATAGAATTGCAAAGAAACTTAGTCATTGGCTAAAGAAAAGCACAAATGCTTCTTTCTATATTTTCCAAGTCTGCTTACAAATCCAACATACATGGCTTTATATAGCCTAAAAAATGAAACTATTGAAGGCATTCCAAGAGTTGTAACATTCATACTTAATGACCATAATTAGCCATTAGGTAATTGTAACCTAACTGAAATAAAAAGTCTTAAAATACAATAAATTGTAATCCACCCAAAATTAATAACAATCAAACTTCATTCTTCTTCAATGTGGCATGAATTGAAACATCTTTTGATAATTTTGACAACCTTTTCTTCACATCTTCATTGAAGTATATTGTATGATTGATGTCTCTTGGTTCATATCACTTCTCTTCTAGTTTCAGTCTTTTATCATATCCTGCAGAAGTAGCCCTCAAAGACGAAGTAGCAGTGGAATTACCATAAGTTTGATCCTGAGATAAGTAAAGAAGTGAGAAATCCAGGACTTGGGGCCTTTTGGCCTTCATTTCCGGGTGACTAAAGAAGATTGAACCTAATCAATCTGTCTAGTAGGAAGTTACAGGCTATTTCCTCCTATTCGATTCCTAGTCCCTCCAGAATCAATTATCTAGTCAAGGTAGTTGAAAGCAAGAGATGGAAAAGTCTACTCATCAGTTGCGGGGGAGCTAGTTGAATCAAACTCTCTTTCTCATTACCTCTGAACCGGAAGACTGAGCAAAAGAAGTGAGAAGAATGAAAGGTAGATTATGAGGAAGTTAGTCTGTTTATTTAGGCTGGATAAAGATAATTGCTTGCTTGAGGCTGGATAAAGATAATTGCTTGCGACTGCCATTACGACTTTCTACAGCAGTCTAATTGTCACTATTGCTCTTTCGAGTCTGCGTTAGTCCTGTTAATCGTAACGGGACATTGGAAGTAGTCTTTTTAGTTATTTTTGAGTAGGCCATGTCTGTCAGTCAATACGACTTGCTTTAAGGCCTTTACCTGCTTTTGAAGTAGGCGGCTAAGTAATGTTTTCCAGTATCAAAGCTGGCCACATGACAAGGATCGGGGCTTGTAACAAGAGAATCCCTTCCGGAATATAAATCAGGCTGTAGGCTCTACTCAATCATCATATCAAGACTGACTTCCTGCTTCAGACTTAGAGTTTCATCCGGCTGCTCTTTGGCTTTTCTGGGCTATTCACTATCAGCAAAGAGAGTCCGCCCAGCTAAACAAATTCGATTATCAGGCATTCAGTCATTAGTAGCTTCTTCGATGAAAAGCCATCCTAATTCTGGTGAAAAGAGGTTCCTGGCCTTTGAATGTGAAGCGATTAACAGGCTTTTTGAGGTTATTCATTCCCCGGGGTATTTGAATGGATTAAGATAAGAGGGCATAGGAGATCGATCCTTGTCCGAGGGGCCTTTTCTTGTCTTGTTTTTCCTTACGTTTTTTCAGTAACCTTTGAGGAATAGTCAGATCATAGGCTGGATAAGAATCCATGACTTTAGTTTAGACTAAGAGTTAGGCTGAAATTGCTTCTTACGTATTGGGACAGGAAAGGAGGCAGAAATAGCGAGATTGATTGATCTTGGGCAGGCCAAGGCTTTTCCTTTTATCACTGAATATGGAAAGGGAGAAGATCCGTAAGATCAGTTCGCTGCTAAAGGAACGGACTAAGAAAGCACTTCTAGCTCTTCATTCTATTTCTTTACGGACGGGGAAGATCAGCCTGAGGTAATTTCCCTTAGTAGCTGAATTTCCTTATAACTTAGCTCTAACTTCAACTTCAGCCTAGACGAAACGAAGGAACTCAAGGACTGAACCATTGATTGAAATAAAGAAAAGAGTATCTGGGACGAGTTCAATCAATACTGACTAGTATGAATTCCGGGAAGAGACTGAGGTTGCCTGATCTTTCTTTTCTTCTGACTCCTTAACAACAAACAAATGTATTACGGAGAAAGAAATTGGATACTTGCGGGCAACCTCTTTTGTATTCATAGTGAGAATCCTTATAAAGAAATAATGAGAAAGAAATAGTCAAGTACAGCCTACACACTAAATCTGAATCTAATGACTGATTTACTAGAACTATGAAATCTGACTAACCGCCTTTTAGGCCTTATCAGAAGCAGCAGGGGAAAGACGAGACTGAACATCAGCAACTAGAGAGTTCCTTTACTAGGAAAGACAAAAGTCTGCCTTCTATGCTCTAGCTTTATTAAGACATGTGAATGACTGAATCTTCTGTCTCAGGACTAGCTTTTGCTCTAACCTCTAACATAGAACTTGCAAGCATCCTCCAAAACGGAAACTTCCCTATTCCGTTCAGAGAGAAAGGTTCAGATTCAATGGGTAGTTCCCAGGGATTAGAATAGATTGACTTGTTGCCAGATCTGTTCTCGTTCCCAGGGCTTAGCCTTAGTAGTTGCTTGATTCCTGAGTTACTGATATGAATCCAACAACTGATCACGTGCATGTTCCCGAAGGACCGATTACAAGAAGCAAGTTAAGAAGATTCAAGAGGCCTATACATTGCATCTTCAAAAGCTAGCTAGTGTACCGGTTGAAACAAAGACTTTTGAGCCCAAAAATCTTTATAGCATTAGCATATCAAATCAAGAAAATAATAGAGTGGCTGATATTGAAAAGTAATTAGAAGACTTGCCTTTGGTAGTTGAATTACCAATTAAGGAAATTTATTAATGCCTTATTTGCTTCAATTTGTATTTAACAGCATTTATTAGCATTTATTAGTGGTTGGTGGCTGAACTTTATTTTGTTAGGGTTATCTTTTGGGCCTATTTAAAGGCATGTAATATTCATGTTTGAGGGATTTTTGGTTGAATACAGAAAAAAACCTTTGTGTTTTCTTGATACCCTTTTGGTGTTATTCTTTTTCAAACCTTGCTTTAGGTTTGATGTTTAAACCGATTCATTGAATTAGTTTTGATCAAGCTAATTCTGGAGAGAATTGTTGATATGAACTGAGAGACATCAATCATACAATATACTTCAATGAAGATGTGAAGAAAAGGTTGTCAAAATTATCAAAATATGTTTCAATTCATGCTACATTGAAGAAGAATAAAGTTTGATTGTTGTAAATTTTGGGTGGGTTATAATTTAGAGTAATTTAGAGTTATTGTATTTTAAGACTTTTTATTTCATTTCGGTTACATTTACATAATGGCTAATTATGGCCATAAAGTGTGAATGTTACAACTTTTGTAATGTCTTTAATAGTTTCATTTTGAGGCTATATAAAGCCATGTATGTTGTATTTGTAAGGAAGACTTGGGAAATATAGAAAGAAGCATTTGTGCTTTCTTTAGCCAATGGCTAAGTTTCTTTGCAATTCTATGTAGTTTAGATTGCATACAAGGTAATCCGAATCTTATTCCCCTTGTATTGATTCCTTATCTTATCATTTGGTATCAGAGCTTCAGGCTCAAGATCGGATATATGTTTCCTTTGCGTTTGTTCTCAATTTGATTTTTATTTATTTTCATCTTTTTAGTTTTTAATCGACCTAGAGTTCAAAATTCAATCTTTGCTCTATTTAAAATTTTGAGAGGTGAGAATGAGAGCTTCATTTGTGTAACTGAGTGTAAAAGGAGTGTCCTAAAATTTCCTTGAGTGTATACTCGTGAGGAGAGTGTTGTGAGGTCCTTCGTATTTCCATAACTTATTTTTTGCAGCAAAGTTTCACAAATAGATTCGAGGACGAATCCTCTTGAAGAAGTGGAGAATGATATGAACTGAGAGACATCAATCATACAATATACTTCAATGAAGATGTGAAGAAAAGGTTGTCAAAATTATCAAAATATGTTTCAATTCATGCTACATTGAAGAAGAATAAAGTTTGATTGTTGTAAATTTTGGGTGGGTTATAATTTAGAGTAATTTAGAGTTATTGTATTTTAAGACTTTTTATTTCATTTCGGTTACATTTACATAATGGCTAATTATGGCCATAAAGTGTGAATGTTACAACTTTTGTAATGTCTTTAATAGTTTCATTTTGAGGCTATATAAAGCCATGTATGTTGTATTTGTAAGGTAGACTTGGAAAATAGAGTAAAAGAAGCATTTGTGCTTTTCTTTAGCCAATGGCTAAGTTTCTTTGCAATTCTATGTAGTTTAGATTGCATGTAGAATCATTCAAGCTCGACATGATCAATCTTGCTTGTGGAGTGATTCGAATCTCAAACAAGTGTTTGAGATATTTGATCAACAAGAGTCATTCAAGCTAGACATGATCGATCTTGCTTGTGGAGTGATTCGAATCTCAATCAAGTGTTCTTGCCTTGAGATATTCGATCAACAAGGTAATCCGAATCTTATTCCCCTTGTATTGATTCCTTATCTTATCAATTGTCTTGGTATCTAAGAGTGACCATCATAGATTCCAAGTTCGATCTAAAAGTCATTCATCTTCTAACCAGCTCTTGGTTGGAATCAATCCGTTAAGTTAGCTTTCTCTGTGAGCGTTTTGCAAGGATTCTAGAAGGACCTCTAGCTTTGCAAATTCCAGCATTGTTGGCGCTTATCATTTGGTATCAGAGCATTTGGTCGACGTTCTTTGGCCGCTCTAGAGGTGAAATATTTTTATTGTTATTTTTTTTGTATCAATTTTTTTCTCTCAGATTATCGAAAAAAAAAAAGAAAAAAAAAATCAGTAGAAAAAAAAATCAGTTCTGAGAGAAAAAAATATATATATTCAGTTCTTATCATTTATTTTCAAGCTCTTGATCCTTGAGATACTAGTCTTAGCTTGTTAGAATTGATCGTTGAATTGGTTATAATCAAGCTTAAAGCAAGATTGCACAAAAAAAAAAAAAAAAAAAAAAAAAAAGCCAGCCTTTACATTCTTGACCTAGTACCAAAAGCCTACCTTTGAGTGTTAAACACGAGTGTCCCTGAGTGAAATTTTTGTGAGAAGTGTGGTGAGGTCCCTTGATAACAAAATGTCACATAATGGAGAAGCAGTACCACCAGTACCAGATCTTAATACAACCATTCTTCAAGCAATTCAAGGTATGATGGAAATGATGATGGAAGATAGACAAGAAAGAAGGGCGCAACAACAAAGACAAGAACGAACATTATAAGAAGATGAAGGTATAGTAGTACAAGAAAGACAAGTTGATGGTAGATGGAGAGGAAGAAATAACCATACAACCATTATGCAACCTAGAAGGATGGAAAGAGTACATGAAGATAGAGATGGGGAAGTTAAACTCAAAATCCCGCCCTTTTGTGGAACGACAGATTTTGAGGCATACTTGCAGTGGGAAAGAAAGATAGAGCATGTGTTTGATTGCAACACCTATAGTAAATAAGAAGATGAGACTTGCTATTGCCAAATTTACCAATCATGCTGGTGATTGGTACCAACATCTCAAATCTAAGAGAAGAAGAAAAGAGGAGGATCCAATAGAGACATGGGAAGAACTTAAAGAAGCCATGAGAAAAAGGTATGTTCCAAAACATTATGAAAGAAATTTGAAAACTAAATTGCAAGGTTTGAAGCAAGGAACAAAAAGTGTGGCGGAATATTATCAAGAGATGGAAACTATGATGGAAAGAGCAAATGTTAGAGAAGAAGAAGAAGATACCATGTCTAGATTCCTTGGAGGTTTGAATCGAGAAATTGCTCATCTTGTTGACAGAAATCCACCACCATATCTGGAAGACATGTATCATTATGCTCTCAAAATTGAAGACCAATTGAAGGAAGAAAAAGAGCATTAAAAAAGAATGAATGGAGCTTCAAAGACGGTAAAGGAGAAGTCTAGTTCTATTCAATGTTGGAAGTGCAAAGGGTTTGGACACATGAGCAAAGAGTGTGTTAATAAAAAAGTTATGGTGATAAGGAATGGTATACTTGATTCAGATGATGAATGTGAGGATCATGACTCACAGCTTGTGGAAGAAATCGCAGCAGAAGTTGATGAGTATGTTGAAGAAGGTAATTCCATATCTTTGATCACAAGAAGGGTACTCAATGTTCAAATCAAGGAAGAGAAATTTGAATATCAAAGGGAAAACTTGTTCCACACAAGATGTTTGATCAAAGAAAACCCATGCAGCTTGCTGATTGATGATAGTGGAAGTTGCACAAATGTGGTAAGCAGCTTCCTTGTAAAAAGACTACAACTTTCTGTCTATCCACATTCAAAACCATACAAACTTCATTGGTTAACAAACAAAGAAGAAATTAAGGTGAACTCCTAAGCTCTTATTTATTTTACTCTTGGAAGATATAAAGATGAAGTTCTTTGTGATGTCGTACCAATGCATGCGGGGGACATCTTATTCGGCCAACCTTGGCAATATGATAGAAAGAAGAAAAGAAAAGAATATGAAGAACAAAAGTGGAGAGAAGAAACTAAGGTAAAGGTGAGAAAAAAAAAGTGAGAAAAAAAAATATATTCAGTTCTTGTCCGGAAAGAACGATGAATTTGATTTGAGGACATCTTTTAAAGAAAGGGGGGATGATATGAATCCAACAACTGATCACGTGCATGTTCCCGAAGGACCGATTACAAGAAGCAAGTTAAGAAGATTCAAGAGGCCTATACATTGCATCTTCAAAAGCTAGCTAGTGTATCGGTTGAAACAAAGACTTTTGAACCCAAAAATCTTTATAGCATTAGCATATCAAATCAAGAAAATAATAGAGTGGCTGATATTGGAAAGTAATTAGAAGACTTGCCTTTGGTGGTTGAATTACCAATTAAGGAAATTTATTAATGCCTTATTTGCTTCAATTTGTATTTAATAGCATTTATTAGCATTTATTAGCAAATTTATTAGTGTTGGTGGCTGAACTTTATTTTGTTAGGGTTATCTTTTGGGCCTATTTAAAGGCATGTAATATTCATGTTTGAGGGATTTTTGGTTGAATACAGAAAAAAAACCTTTGTGTTTTCTTGATACCCTTTTGGTGTTATTCTTTTTCAAACCTTGCTTTAGGTTTGATGTTTAAACCGATTCATTGAATTAGTTTTGATCAAGCTAATTCTGGAGTGAATTATCTTGGTATCTAAGAGTGACCATCATAGATTCCAAGTTCGATCTAAGAGTCATTCATCTTCTAACCAGCTTTTGGTTGAAATCAATCCGTTAAGTTAGCTTTCTCTGTGAGCATTTTGCAAGGATTCTAGAAGGACCTCTAGCTTTGCAAATTCCAGCATTGTTGGCGCTTATCAGTTACCTTCTAGGTAATATTCCAGGCCTACAAGATCAGATTCAGCAGGTTTAGTAATTTCATCCCCTGGTTTGGGAATGTAGGATCTTCTACACTTCAATGAATGTCAGCTTTTCTGTATCCTGCACGGGGCCTGTATTCAACCAAGCTTTTCTTTCAAACTACTACACTAACTTCTCAAGCTACTTAGTTTGAATCTCATCTTACTACTATAAGACTTCCTGGGAAAGAGATGAAAAGGTATAATAGGAAGTAATTAATTAATTACCAGAGTTTAGTAATTCAATCAATCTCTGGGCTGATCTTCCTACTTATTTTTAGGAAAGTACGGTAAATTGGTTTAGTCTTTAAGACTTCCTAACCATTCCTCTGACTTTCCAAGAAGGAAAGACAGGACTGAATATACTTCCCAAGGCTATCAATGAAGACATTCATTATCTCTGGGTAAAGCCTGCACTCACAACTTTTGAGGAAGGAGGGGAAAGATGAATTGAAGACATTCCAACTTCCTTAGTTACCTTGCCATTCTGCCAATGCTTTCTACTACAAGGTAATTGGAAGAAAAGAATTGCCAACTATAGAGTCCTATAGGCCTTTCTCAGTCTTTTACGTGTCGATTGAAAGATAGACTACTTTCTAAATCGCTGGTTGGCTTTATTTACCAAGGATGAAAGACCAATCAAAGAAAATGAGATTGACGCTGAGGTTTTGACTATACTTGAATCTCACCATCGGGGATTAAGATCAATAGTCATTCTTTCTCACTCAGTACTTCATACTTCATCTTAGGCAGCGGCTTTGGTAATTACTATATCGAATGAGTTCTCTGCTGCTTCTGACTTCGTAGTGCTTAATGCTCAGCCAAATAAAACGAAAACGAACAAGGAAGCTCCTTATTCTCAAGTACTGGCATGTAACAAAAGATCAGTCAGATTACTACCTTCCAGGCCTACTTTCTTCCAATGCATTCGTATTCCCGTAAGGAAGTGCTTTCTTTCTGACTTTCAGACTTCCTATCTCTGGTCTTTCTGTAACTGATAAAGAAATTAGTTTGGATCTTAGCGCTAACTCCTACTAGCTTGATTCTCAATTTCCTCGAGCACAACAAGATAAATAGGAATCGAAGCCTGATCTAATGACTCCGGTTAAAAGTTCGGTCCCAAACTCTTTTTTTGAGTTACGGCTCAGAATATCCATAGGACGGAAGTCTGTACTTTTCGTACACAAAGGAAAGGTCGGTGGAAAAAGCTGACTAAGTCCTCAAGTAGTAAACTCCTCGGAGCAGATGCGTCCAAGACTGCTACTTCTGACTCGCCTATGACGGATTTCCTGCTTCGCTTTGGAGTTACACTTGGATCCTGTAGTAAGATAATAGAATAGAATAGAATAGAATAGAAGGAAAAGGAATACGAATTCAATCCCTTCATCTCCAGCTTATGGAGTAAAATAGAGGAGTAAGTGAGAACAGCAACTTCCGAAGTCAGGCTTTAGGCTTCTTAGGTCGAATAAGGAGAGGTACAACTTCTCTTGATCTTAGCTTGCAGGTCTTCCCCCCTTCCTAGTTCAGGGAATTTGCCTGATCTTTGCTTTCAACGCAATTTCCCCTGTAAGTCAATAAATAGAAAGACTTGTTATCAAAGGTTCTTTTCTGTCTACAGTCAGATAGATCTGATTTGCTGTCCGGCGAGTTAAAGACTGAAATTCATTAGCTCTTAGAACACTCATCCAAACTGAATGAGAAATAGTTAAGGCATTTCGTCAGTCAGACTGACGTTTTCTCTTTCTCCGGGAAAGTAACTAAAAGTACTGAAATAGAAAGATAATGACTGATTTGATCCTGCTTCTATGTCTCCAGCAGGGATTGCAAATAGGTAGTCCCATACTTCATTCTATATATATCTTACGGGCGGGATTCTATAGCTTTAGGAAGTCCATAAAGACTAAAGGTCTATGGGACCCACTAAAAGAATCTCTCGATATCAATTATAGACCAACGGACGTGAACAGAGAGAGGGTGCTTGAAAGAAAGCTTGATCCTACAGCTTATACAGCTTGAATGACTCATTCCATGAGTTGTTTTTCTCTGCCTTCGTAAGTCAATCAAACTAGGTTGCTTGCTTTTTTACTGGCTTTAAAGCCTATAAATCTCAATAGTAGGATGCTCAGGCTAGCTCTTTCGAGTTCGTGATGGATGCTCTTTGATATGATAAGGAATCAACTACAAGGGGGGTAAGATTCGGATTACCTTGTTGATCGAATATCTCAAGGCAAGAACATTGTTTGAGATTCGAATCACTCCACAAGCAAGATCGATCATGTCTAGCTTGAATGATTCTTGTTGATCAAATATCTCAACGCAAGAACACTTGATTGAGATTCGAATCACTCCACAAGCAAGATTGATCATGTCGAGCTTGAATGATTCTACATGCAACCTAAACTACATAGAATTGCAAACAAACTTAGCCATTGGCTAAAGAAAAGCACAAATGCTTCTTTTACTATATTTTCCAAGTCTCCTTACAAATACAACATACAATGCTTTATATAGCCTAAAAAATGAAACTATTAAAGACATTCCAAGAGTGGTAACATTCATACTTAATGCCATAATTAACCATTATGTAATTGTAACCTAAAGTAAATTAAAAGTCTTAAACTACATTAATGAAATACAGTAACTCTAAATTACTCTAAATTGTAATCCACCCAAAATTTAAAACATGAAACTTCATTCTTCTTCCATGTGGCATGAATTGAAATATCTTTTGATAATTTCAACAACATTTTCTTCACATCTTCATTGAAGCATATTGTATGATTGATGTCTCTTGGTTCATATCACTCTTTCTTGTCTATAGTTCGAGGACTAGTTCTCTGGGGAATAAAGGAAGGCACTCAGACTAATTTCCTTGCTTCGGGGATTGCTACAATCATGCTAGCTTTTTCCCGAACTTTAGGCCAAGGGTTCTTTTCTTCTTTCTTACGCTTGCTTTCCTCAGTTAAGGGTTCATCGGAGGTTTGAGCTCAATAGAGAGACTGGATTTCCGTTGTGCTTTTAGGCAATTTGCATTCCTCTTTAGGCTTTACGTAAGAATGTGTAATTTCCCCCATTAACTTCGAAAACAGGGTTTTCCATTGAGTCATAGTCAGTGAAGGCAAAGTGAATCTCCGAAAACCATAAGGATTCTATTTCCTCTATAGACGAGTGCAGTGAAGAATCGTAAAGATTCGATGCTACTCCTCCTATAACTGCTACAGGATCGGATTATCCTTTCAAATCAAAGAGCAAGCCCATTTACCTGCCTGACTTGTAACTACTTATTACTATGAGGCAAACTTCTCAAGCTAAGTACTGGATGGAGTATCACTGATAATAGATAATGGAAGAACTTGCTCCGGCTTCAGAGTTCTCAATGCTCCAGCTTCCATAACTAAAGAGACTGACTTCTCCTCGGCTTTCTATGTCTCAGGTACGGCGTGTCAAATCATAATCTAAATACATATTTCGAGCTTCTTCAGTCAGGTCGGCATTTGCCTTGTCCACCTCACTTGAAGTAAACTCTAGATTTCGCTTTGCTTCAGCTAGATGGGATTTCACGAAGACTTTGACTGACTATTAGACTGCAACTTAGTCAGAGGTAGAAGATGACTTGCTTCTCCTGCTTTCAACTTCAAGAATGGACTGAAGAGCTGCGGTCTTTAGTCTTAGGATGTTTTTAGGCTCTGCCCCCCTTCCCGGGAAAGCCAACTAAATTAGGAATTTCATCACTGGGGAAGAAGGTTGAAGAACCATAATCCTTTAGACTTGATTCCTGAGTGACTCTTGTTTTGATCCTGCTTCTCTTTATAAGGTTATAAGGCCTCAAGCTACCTTGAGGAGATTGAGAATAAATCCATACGTTTTGAATGAACTCGGGGAAGTGGCGGGAATTGAATATCAGGCTTTCGAAACCGCTTATTAGGACTGATGACTTAGGCTAGTTATTTCTACCTTTCCAGGCTGACGGATCCTAACTTGACTTCTGGTTCATAGGAAAAAAGTCAGATCTGGCTTAGCCTCAGAAGTGGAGGATTCAATAGGAACATGAATTAGAGATTGAACTGATCCGATCAGACTCCGTTATAGCCTACCTATTTCATTTTCATTTCCTCAACAGAAAGTAGTGAGAAGAATCTCTTAGTTGCTACTTTTTCAGTCAAACTGACCACAGAACCTGAGAGAGGACTAGTCAAATCGGAGAAAAGGCGTCAAGATAGGGTTTTCCCTTCTTCTTTGTGCTATAGTTTGGTAATTCAATAGAAGTACGATTGCTTTCAATGGCATTTATCCTGGGATTGCTACTTCATTAGGCTTCAGGCCTTTAGCATGTTGAGTCAGAGAATCAATCATTTTGACTTTGACTTTTGGGAATGTCCCGGCCAGAAAGGAAAGGAAGAAAAGGATCATCAAAGGGCTTGAGACTGCCTTACTTGACTTGCTTTCAACTGCCTCTTACTCACTCCGTCACCTATTGATGGATGGATTCTTCATCTTCTTCTTCTTTCACTCTTTATACTCGGTAAGATAATCGCTTGGAATTCCAAGTTGAGACAGACACTATGTTTAACCCGCCCTCCTTCCTTTTCTCCACTTCCCTTCTTTCTCGCGCCATTAGCCCTCGCCCTTCCGTTCGATCGACTTCGTACCTTGCCCACAGTAGTTTTTCCCAACTTAACCAACGCTATCCTTATGGTTACTCCTTTTGGTATGGATATCGGTGGTATTGGTTTAGCTGTCGTAATGCACTAACTCTATATATCTATTCGAGATGTCACAATCCATCTGCACAAGACATTCGAGAGCTTTGAGTCAAGTCCCTTTTCAGTTTCTTTATTGGGTGGGCGATTCAAGCTTTCAAAGATGGAAGACAGGCAAGGCTGATTATTAATTTCTTAATGACCTGACAAAATTCCAACTGTTTTCATTCCCGTTCTTAATCAGGGTGATATGAACCAAGAGACATCAATCATACAATATACTTCAATGAAGATGTGAAGAAAAGGTTGTCAAAATTATCAAAAGATGTTTCAATTCTGCTACATTGAAGAAGAATAAAGTTTGATTGTTGTAAATTCTGGGTGGGTTACCATTTAGAGTAATTTAGAGTTATTGTATTTTAAGACTTTTTATTTACTTTAGGTTACAATTACATATTTAGGTTACAATTACATAATGGCTAATTATGGCCATTAAGTATGAATGTTACAACTCTTGGAATGCCTTTAATAGTTTCATTTTTGAGGCTATATAAAGCCATGTATGTTGTATTTGTAAGCAGACTTGGAAAATATATTAAAAGAAGCATTTGTGCTTTTCTTTAGCCAATGGCTAAGTTTCTTTGCAATTCTATGTAGTTTAGATTGCATGTAGAATCATTCAAGCTCGACATGATCAATCTTGCTTGTGGAGTGATTCGAATCTCAAACAAGTGTTTGAGATATTTGATCAACAAGAGTCATTCAAGCTAGACATGATCGATCTTGCTTGTGGAGTGATTCGAATCTCAATCAAGTGTTCTTGCCTTGAGATATTCGATCAACAAGGTAATCCGAATCTTATTCCCCTTGTAGTTGATTCCTTATCTTATCACAGGGGGTTAGTCTGGGTCTAAAGAGTCAGATGTTGCCAAGTCTCCCTTTAGCCTTCGGGCATCAATGTCCCCAGTATAGATGTCAAAGCTATACACTTCTTTTATTTGAGAGTCAATCAATTCCTTATACTATAGTATTGCCAAAGGAAGGTAGTATGACTCTTCACTTAAAGGAGAACGCCACTTTGAAGGTCGGTTTTTTAAGCCTCGGGCGGAATCACCCCGTCTCTTTTAAATCAGCTTGCTCTAATCAAAAAGGAATTCTTCCAACTATATGCTATTCCCAAAAATCAGAGCTGGTCGGATGTATTTGTGGCCCTATTATCCCGATTTAAGGTATAAGGGAGCCTCGAGACTCTTTCAATGAAGTTTATTCTCCCATCTATCTCGGTGGATGAAGAAGGCTGAGAGTGTGTAGCGAAGGATATTGGGATAGGTCAAGTTCCAGTGGGGATCGGATCCTTGTATCCTGCTAGCGAGTCCTTCCACCTGAGAATCAAATAAAGTCTTTTCTGTTAAAGCTCAGTAAACCTTTGTACGATATATCTTGCTCTTGTTTTGTTCGATCAAATCAAACCTGCTACCAAAAGAACTTACCCTTTAGTAATGAGGGTATACCTTTCGTCATCTTTTTTGCGCCAGGAGTGCCCCACAGTGAGTGGTCGAGAGCCCAGATGTACAATAGAAATGGTTGTCCTTTGAAAAGACTATGTTGGCGGCCGGGAACTCTCTGGTTGCCATACATTCCTCATTAACTTGACTCTTTTTCCCTTTAGCTTCAACCCGATTTCATTTAAGTGACTGTCTTCTAGACTTCGAGAGAGCTTTGACTACTGCCTTTTGGTTGAAGGAGGGAGAAAGACGTAGCAGGTCGTACATCGAAATTCTGGCAAGAATAGTGGCCAATTGAATCACCAGGTCACAGTTGACTAGACACAGAACGTGCGATTTGGCTCAAGGAGGGTGGTGATCCTCACTCTTCATGCTGTGAACCATTTCTAGTACTTGCTTGGCTCAGCTAACCTGGTTACTACTTCATCTCCTATTCGAGTTTGCAATCGGCTCAACAGATCTCATTGAATTCGAATATCACTGCAGAGGTAGCTGGGAAGAGTGATGGTACTTTTTTCAGGCACATTTTTTGGAGCAGATGTTACCCAAGCATGCCTTATTAAGTTATTCAGGAGTAAGAAGATGTTTCACTCAACTTTCTTATGCCTTATTCCCGGAATTGAGAATTAGAGGCTTATATAATTCTATAAGATTTGTGAATAAATCCCTGCTAACTGACTGAGAGCTGAGACGGATCTTTGACTCTCTTGTTGGAACCTCATCAGATAGCATTTGTTAAGGGCAGAAGCGTCGATTGAGAATGTTATTTTGTGCATTTATTTGCGCATTCACTGGTTCTTTATTTCCATAGAGATAGAAAGAAAGAAAGCCTATGACTCACTGTCTTGGGATATGGTGATGTGGGTTTTGAGAGATGAATTTTCATGAGAGATGGTTGGCTGCTTGCATCTTCTTTGAGATCTTGATTAATTACCTTAGATTTGTCAAAGTCTGAGGAAGTGATATGAACCAAGAGACATGATTCATACAATATACTTCAATGAAGATGTGAAGAAAATGTTGTCAAAATTATCAAAAGAGGTTGCAATTCATGTCACATTGAAGAGGAATGAAGTTTGATGGTTATAAATTTTGGGTGGGTTACAATTTAGAGTAATTTAGAGTTATTGTATTTTAAGACATTTTATTTACTTTAGGTTACATTTACATAATGGCTAATTATGGCCATTAAGTACGAATGTTACAATTTTTGGAATGCCTTTAATAGTTTCATTTTGAGGCTATATAAAGCCATGTATGTTGTATTTGTAAGGTAGACTTGGAAAATATGGTAAAAGAAGCATTTGTGCTCTTCTTTAGCCAATGTCTAACTTTCTTTACAATTCTATGTAGTTTAGGTTGTATGTAGAATCATTCAAGCTCGACATGATCAATCTTGCTTGTGGAGTGATTCGAATCTCAATCAAGTGTTCTTGCGTTGAGATATTTGATCAACAACAATCATTCAAGCTAGACATGATCGATCTTGCTTGTGGAGTGATTCGAATCTCAGACAATGCTCTTGCCTTGAGATATTCGATCAACAAGGTAATCCGAATCTTACTCTCCTTGTAGTTGATTTCCTTATCTTATCAGGAAGGGTCCCATATCTTTTGACTTGAGGCCCAGAGCTACAACCTTGGGTGTGCTGGCAGCATTGAAAAACCAGATAAGCATCCTCCTCCGATATCTTTCAAACTTTTGTTAGACTGATGTCTTGTTATTTGCGAGAAGCAGCTAGTGCACTAAAAAAAAGTAATAGGGAAGGGAGCAGCTTTAGCTGGTAAAAAGTGGTTAGCCCCAGTAGTAAGGGGAATTAGGTCCCGTTGTGACAATGACCTTTAATCCTATGTTGAGCTATTCTAGTCTATGAATCCTAACTCCCAAAAAATCCAATAAGCCTAGCCTGCTAAGTTCCTAATACCATTGATTCTCTGCCCTCTCACCATGGTAACTGACTATTGAATCTTATACACTAGAGTTAGTTGCAGTGGAATTACCATTGGAAGTCTTTTACGGGAGGTAGTTGGAAGAAATGCCACTAACAAGGCAGCTGACGCAAATTACTCTAAGTCACTCTTTGCACGACGGTAAGAAAGACTATAAATTACAAAGAAAGCCGCCTAAACAAGGAAGGTTGTGAAGCATTGGAAAAACCTTACGCCTAACAGCAAGAAGTCAAGCAAGAGCAATGACTGGAGATTCTCCTACTTCGACAACTAGGAATAGGAAGAGGAAGGAGCCCACATAGATCTCATTATGGGAAAGTCACGTCAAATGGAGAAAGAATCACCCGCAGGCAGGACCAGAAAGGGCAATAGAATGGCCCGCTCAATCAAGAATGATCACTAAGATGGCTATTTCACTTTTCCAGCCTGACGCGCTCCTGGTTCAGATACGGAGGAAAGCTAAGCCATATCCCCCAGGGAATCCCTTCCTTTACCCAAACAAAAAGCAAGTACTGGATAAGCAAGCTGATATGAATCCAACAACTGATCACGTGCATGTACCCGAAGGACCGATTACAAGAAGCAAGGTTAAGAAGATTCAAGAGGCCTATACATTGCATCTTCAAAAGCTAGCTAGTGTACCGGTTGAAACAAAGACTTTTGAGCCCAAAAATCTTTATAGCATTAGCATATCAAATCAAGAAGATAATGGAGTAGCTGATATTGGAAAGTAATTAGAAGACTTGCCTCTGGTAGTTGAATTACCAATTAAGGAAATTATTAATGCCTTATTTGCTTCATTTTATATTTAATAGCATTTATTAATAGTTGGTATGAGTTGCCTTATATTCTTCCATTTGTATTTAATAGTATTTATTAGCATTTATTAGTGGTTGGTGGCTGAACTTTATTTTGTTAGGGTTATCTTCTGGGCCTATTTAAAGGCATGTAATATTCATGTTTGGGGGATTTTGTTGAATATAGAAAAAAACCTTTGTGTTTTGATAAGATAAGGAATCAATACAAGGGGAATAAGATTCGGATTACCTTGTTGATCGAATATCTCAACGCAAGAACATTGTTTGAGATTCGAATCACTCCACAAGTAAGATCGATCATGTCTAGCTTGAATGATTCTTGTTGATCAAATATCTCAAGGCAAGAACACTTGCTTGAGATTCGAATCACTCCACAAGCAAGATTGATCATGTCGAGCTTGAATGATTCTACATACAACCTAAACTACATAGAATTGCAAAGAAACTTAGCTATTGGCTAAAGAAAAGCACAAATGCTTCTTTCTATATTTTCCAAGTCTTCTTACAAATACAACATACGTGGCTTTATATAGCCTCAAAATGAAACTACTAAAGGCATTCATAAGAGTTGTAACATTCATACTTAATGGCCATAATGAGTCATTATGTAAATGTAACCTAAAAAATCTTAAAATACAATAACTTTAAATTACTCTAAATTGTAACCCACCCAAAATTTACAACAATCAAATTTCATTCTTCTTCAATGTAGCATGAGTTGAAACATCTTTTTGATAATTTTGACAACCTTTTCTTCACATCTTCATTGAAGTATATTGTATGATTGATGTCTCTTGGTTCATATCATTCTCCACTTCTTCAAGAGGATTCGTCCTCGAATCTATTTGTGTAACTTTGCTGCAAAAAATAAGTTATGGAAATACGAAGGACCTCACAACACTCTCTCACGAGTATACGCTCAAGGAATTTTAGGCCACTCTTTTTACACTCGTTTACACAAATGAAGCTCTCATTCTCACCTATCAAAATTTTAAATAGAGCAAAGATTGAATTTTGAACTTTGGGTTGATTAAAAATTAAAAGGATAAAAATAAATAAAAATCAAATTGAGAAGAAATGCAAAGGAAACATATATCCGATCTTGAGCCTGAAGCTCTGATACCAAATGATAAGATAAGGAAATCAACTACAAGGAGAGTAAGAATGAAGTTTGAGTTGAAACATCTTTTTTATAATTTTGACAACCTTTTCTTCACATCTTCATTGAAGTATATTGTATGATTGATGTCTCTTGGTTCATATCATGTTTTCTTGATACCCTTTTGGTGTTATTCTTTTTCAAACCTTGCTTTAGGTTTGATGTTTAAACCGATTCATTGAATTAGTTTTGATCAAGCTAATTCTGGAGTGAACTGTCTTGGTATCTAAGAGTGACCATCATAGATTCCAAGTTCGATCTAAGAGTCATTCATCTTCTAACCAGCTCTTGGTTGGAATCAATCCGTTAAGTTAGCTTTCTCTGTGAACGTTTTGCAAGGTTTCTAGAAGGACCTCTAGCTTTGCAAATTCCAGCATTGTTGGCGCTTATCACAAGCAACTAGTAGGCTTAGTTGAATAAAAGCCCTATTAGCTACAGCAGGACAGTAACGTAAGTTAGAATCTGTCTATTGTTGTACACGACCGACTAAGATAACTGAAAGTAGAGTATAAAGCATTGGCATAAAGTCAGGATAGTTTCAAGTCAACGGAAAGATCAATCCTGTACCTGGGTGCTAGAGTCGAAGCCATATATCCATATATTCAGTATGGGATAGACTTCGTCTCTTTATTGACTTCTAAATGTCCTCTTTATCTTCCCACTTCCTATAACTTATAACTAGTGCAAGCCCTGAGGCTAGGAAGTAGAAGCAGTAGTCTGTCTTACTACACCGCCCGAGTTTTAAGCATCAACTCTTAACTGATCACGTGGGAACACAGGAAGGAAAGAAAAGTTTAGAAAGCCAAATCACTTCCTGATAAGATAAGGAATCAACTACAAGGGGGGTAAGATTCAGATTACCTTGTTGATCAAATATCTCAAGGCAAGAACACTTGATTGAGATTCGAATCACTCCACAAGCAAGATCGATCATGTCTAGCTTGAATGACTCTTGTTGATCAAATATCTCAAATACTTGTTTGAGATTCGAATCATTCCACAAGCAAGATTGATCATGTCGAGCTTGAATGATTCTACATGCAATCTAAACTACATAGAATTGCAAAGAAACTTAGCCATTGGCTAAAGAAAGCACAAATGCTTCTTTTAATATATTTTCCAAGTCTACCTTACAAATACAACATACATGGCTTTATATAGCCTCAAAATGAAACTACTAAAGGCATTCCAAAAGTTGTAACATTCACACTTTATGGCCATAATTAGCCATTATGTAAATGTAACCGAAATGAAATAAAAAGTCTTAAAATACAATAACTCTAAATTACTCTAAATTATAACCCACCCAAAATTTACAACAATCAAACTTTATTCTTCTTCAATGTAGCATGAATTGAAACATATTTTGATAATTTTGACAACCTTTTCTTCACATCTTCATTGACGTATATTGTATGATTGATGTCTCTCAGTTCATATCATTCTCCACTTCTTCAAGAGGATTCGTCCTCGAATCTATTTGTGAAACTTTGCTGCAAAAAATAAGTTATGGAAATACGAAGGACCTCACAACACTCTCCTCACGAGTATACACTAAAGGAAATTTTAGGACACTCCTTTTACACTCAGTTACACAAATGAAGCTCTCATTCTCACCTCTCAAAATTTTAAATAGAGCAAAGATTGAATTTTGAACTCTGGGTCGATTAAAAACTAAAAAGATGAAAATAAATAAAAATCAAATTGAGAAGAAACGCAAAGGAAACATATATCCGATCTTGAGCCTGAAGCTCTGATACCAAATGATAAGATAAGGAATCAATACAAGGGGAATAAGATTCGGATTACCTTGTTGATCGAATATCTCAAGGCAAGAACACTTGATTGAGATTCGAATCACTCCACAAGCAAGATCGATCATGTCTACCTTAAATGACTCTTGTTGATCAAATATCTCAAACACTTGTTTGAGATTCGAATCATTCCACAAGCAAGATTGATCATGTCGAGCTTGAATGATTCTACATGCAATCTAAACTACATAGAATTGCAAAGAAACTTAGCCATTGGCTAAAGAAAGCACAAATGCTTCTTTTAATATATTTTCCAAGTCTACCTTACAAATACAACATACATGGCTTTATATAGCCTCAAAATGAAACTATTAAAGGCATTCCAAAAGTTGTAACATTCACACTTTATGGCCATAATTAGCCATTATGTAAATGTAACCGAAATGAAATAAAAAGTCTTAAAATACAATAACTCTAAATTACTCTAAATTATAACCCACCCAAAATTTACAACAATCAAACTTTATTCTTCTTCAATGTAGCATGAATTGAAACATATTTTGATAATTTTGACAACCTTTTCTTCACATCTTCATTGAAGTATATTGTATGATTGATGTCTCTCAGTTCATATCACTTCCCCATTTGATTCAATGCCAAATCCTTACCCGGTCTTTACCTCTGGTAAATCTATTCCAAAACCGGGGATTCCATATCTCTGACTTCCATAGGCTGAATTTCCTACACCGAAATGGGAGACAAAGAGTTCCCCATCTCTCCAGCATCATCTAAAGCAGGCCTGGAAGCAGCTGTTGAATTAACTGAAGTGGGATCCGGTCTGTAAGGAAGTTAGTTAGTCTAATTGACACAAGCCTATTTTGAGTCTTCGTGACCGGCTTCAGTCCTCTATCAGACAGTTAAGAGGCAATGGTTGAGGTGACTGTTCTATTGTATGATTTAGATTTATGGCTTTGACTTTGAATGAGAAGGGAGGAATGAATCTCTTTCAAATAGCAGGCCTACTGGATTCGTCTTGTTTTCTATTCTCCCGTCCTTTCTTTCCCCCTGGCTATCTCCTGAGGTAAGTAAGGACTATAGTCAGAGTCAGGGGCGTACCAATGAGTTAATTGATGAGCTAAGGCTGCTTAGACTTTTAGAGTTTCTCACTGACTAAGATATTGATGTTGCTGATTTCATCCCGAGTTGAAGAGTGAAGTAGCCACGGTGATAAGATAAGAAATCAACTACAAGGGAAATAAGATTCGGATTACCTTGTTGATCGAATATCTCAAGACAAGAACACTTGATTGAGATTCGAATCACTCCACAAGCGAGATCGATCATGTCTAGCTTGAATGATTCTTGTTGATCAAATATCTCAAACACTTGATTGAGATTCGAATCACTCCACAAGCAAGATTGATCATGTCTAGCTTGAATGATTCTACATGCAATCTAAACTACATAGAATTGCAAAGAAACTTAGCCATTGGCTAAAGAAAAGCACAAATGCTTCTTTCTATATTTTCCAAGTCTTCTTACAAATACAACATACATGGCTTTATATAGCCTCAAAATGAAACTATTAAAGGCATTCCAAGAGTTGTAACATTCATACTTAATGGCCATAATTAGCCATTATGTAAATGTAACCTAAAGTAAATAAAATGTCTTAAAATACAATAACTCTAAATTACTCTAAATTGTAACCCACCCAAAATTTATAACCATCAAACTTCATTCCTCTTCAATGTGACATGAATTGCAACCTCTTTTGATAATTTTGACAACATTTTCTTCACATATTCATTGAAGTATATTGTATGAATGATGTCTCTTGGTTCATATCACACGGGCTAATTAAAATTTCATATTTCAGGCTGTTCACAACTGAGCTAACGCCCAACATCCCTAGTAAGAAAGATTGAATCATGGTATAGGCTGCTTGAGAAGAGGCTCCATATCTATATCATTCTAAGTATATGAAGATGAAGTAAAGGTAGTCGATCACCAACCCAACTCTTCGCCCCCAACTGGGCATGGCAAAAAGCTCTCTTAACTAAATGAAAGTGCCAGCAAATTACTTATATTATATTTCTAGAAGACGTTGGTGACCTCCCTTATTTGTTATGCAAAGTTGAGCTTCAAGACAGAGATGAATTAAATGCACTTTAAGTTGCATTTAATGAACTCCGCTGAATATCAAATAGTCCAAGGATGACTAATAAGCACATTTTATTATTTGCATTATTTAATTATAGTTTAACTATTTGTTTTCATATTTAAGCTAGTTTTAAATATAGGAGTTAAGGTTATATTGTAACCCACATAGATTGCTATATTCCACCATTAACTAGGGTATTTCTCATTTACTAGCCCATTTAATTTTGGAGTTATGTATCACATAGGTTAAGGTTTGTAAAGGCTATATAAAGCCTTCTTTTCTTTGATTAGAGATCAGATTTTGGAATTGAGAATAGAATTTCTATTTTAGCTTTGTTGAGAGCTAAACTTTCTTTGCAAATTCTTGTGTTTAGAACTTGCATGTAGAGTCATTCAAGTGGTATTGATCAAACCTCTTGTAGAGTGATTCGAATCACGAGTTTAGAAACGAGTTTTCTTTACTCTTGATCTTGATCATCAAGGTAATCCGTTCCATACTTTCCCTTGGGTTGATTTCCATATCATTTTGGTATCAGAGCTTTAGGCTCAAGATCGGATATATGTTTCATTGCGCTTATCTCTTTTAATTCTCTTATTATTTTTTTTTTCTCAGTTTGTGTAGAATGTTCATATTCTATCACAAAAATATATATAAAAAAAAAATATATATTTTTTTTCTGTTCTTTAAAGTGTTAGATCTGGATCTTATCAACACTTTATTCTTCTTTAAGATCTTCTAAATCAATTTTCTTGTTGGTAAATTGATTAGATTTTGCCAATAAGAAGAAAAAAAAAAAAAAAAAAAACCATTGAAAGAAAGAAAGCATATTGATGTTAAATGTCTTTCTTTTTTCCTCTTGATTATTATATGTAACTCTCATATGTTCCTACGTCTCAATTAGTCCTTAAACATTTTCTTTCTTTAATTCGTTTCTTTGTCGTTATTTGGATTGCTCCTTCAATACCCTTGTTTATGTATTGAGTGTGCTGCCTATTCACATTGAATTGCACTTAGCTCTATAACATAGCTTGTCTCACATCCCAATTTATTTTTTGGAGTGTGATTTGTGTGTGATCAATTGTGAGGGTGAGTTTGTAAGGGAGTGACACATTGATTAGAGTGTTGAGTGTTAAACACGAGTGAACTACATTTACGAGTGAATACACGTGAGGGAGCGCTTGTGAGGTCCTTTTTTTTCTTTTACCTTTCTTTTGTAGCATGGAAAATCCAGACGACAATACTAACATTACTGATGCACGATTGAGAGAACCACAACAACGAACCATGGAAAGACTAATTCGAGGAATAGAAGAGTTGACTGATCGAATAGGAAGATTGGAGATTCAAAATCAAGCACGACAGAGGATTCCACAACCTACGCCCTCAACCGATACATATGAGGGCGACAATTCTGATCACCACGAGGATAATCCACATGCGGTTGGTCATGGCTTGATGCGAGGGCGAGACCATGGAAGAAGGTATCATAATTTACAACAACGAGTTCCTTATGATGATAGAATTGATCGTAACGTGGGGAGCATCAAATTAAAACTTCCCAAGTTTTATGGCAAAACCGATCCAGAGGAGTACCTTCAATGGGAGAAAACGGTGGAGTCGGTGTTCAACTGTCATAATTTTAGTGATAAAAAGAAGGTACTGTTATGCATTGCTCAATTCAAACAATATGCTCAAATTTGGTGGGATAAATTGATGTCAAGTAGGAGAAGAAACCTTGAAGCACCAATTGATTCATGGTACGAGTTCAAAGAGTCCTTGAGGAAGCGTTTTGTTCCACAATATTTTCAACGGGACATGGCGCAAAAGCTTCAAGCATTGAAACAAGGACGCAAGTCTGTGGAAGATTATTACAAGGAGATGGATACATTGATGGATCGACTTGATCTCGATGAGGACATGGAGGCTCTCATGGCGCGGTTTCTTAATGGGTTAAACACAGAGATTGCAGACAAGACTGATTTACAGCCTTATTCTAATATTGAGGAGTTGTTGCACATTGCAATTAAGATCGAGAGGCAAATCCAAAGAAGATCTCAACGGTATTCTTCTAAAACTTTTCCCAATTCTACTTCTACATGGAAAAAGGATAGTAAGAACATTGATTATAAGCATAGAAATCCAGAGATTAATGAGAAGCCTCAAGCTAAATTTGAGAAAGGGGAGAGTTCTAGAGCAGGGAAAGAAAAAGTAGAAAAGTCTAATGTTTGAAATAGGGATTTAAAGTGTTGGAGATGTCAAGGGGTAGGACACTATAGTAGAGATTGCCCAAATGCAAGAATTATGACCATCAAGGAGGGAGAAATTGTTACGGATGACGAGGCACATGACGACATAAATGAGGAAACTGATGAGAGTGAGGAGTTTAGCGAAGAGGACCCTACACATATATCTTTGGTTACTCGACGAGCTCTAAACACCCACATTAAGGAGGACGGCCTAGACCAAAGAGAGAACTTGTTTCAAACTCGTTGTCTTGTTCAATCTGTACCTTGTAGTGTTGTCATTGATAGCGGTAGTTGCACCAATGTTGTGAGTTCCATTCTGGTCAAAAGACTTAATTTAAAGACACAACCACATCCAAGACCCTACAAGCTTCAATGGTTGAATGATTGTGGGGAAGTACGGGTAACTCAACAAACTCTTGTTTCATTTACTATTGGAAAATATGTTGATGATGTTTTATGTGATGTTGTATCCATGCATGTTGGAGATTTACTACTGGGGAGGCCATGGCAATTTGATCGTCGGGTAATGTATGATGGGTATGCAAATCGATACTCTTTTACTCACAATGGTAGAAAAACTACTCTTGTTCCATTGTCTCCAAAAGATGTATTTATTGATCATTGCAAACTTGAAAAGAAAAGGCAAGAGGCTGATGCAAAAGCAGAGATTGAAAAAGAATCAAGTGAAAAAATGAGCTTGAGTGAAAAGCAAGCAAGAGAGTAACACTCAGTCTAGAGAAAAAAAAGAGAGAAAAGCCAAATCAGTAAGCTTGTATGTTAGATCAAGTGAGGCTAGGAATGTTTTGCTCTCTAACCAGACTATTCTTGTACTTATGTGCAAGGGGTCTTGTTACTTTACTAACATGCTTAACCCTTCTTTGCCTAGTGATTTTGTTGTGCTTTTGCAAGAGTTTGAAGATTTATTTTCTGAGGAGATGCCTAGTAGTTTGCCACCACTTAGAGGGATTGAACACAAGATTGACTTCATTCCTGGCGCGCCCATTCCAAACCGACCAGCATATAGGACTAATCCAAAGGAGGCTGAAATGATACAAAGGCAAGTAAGTGAACTCCTTGCTAAAGGGTATGTACGTGAAAGTTTGAGTCCTTGTTCTGTTCCAGTTATTCTTGTACCTAAGAAAGATGGTTCTTGGCGTATGTGTGTTGATTGTAGGGCTATAAACAAGATAACTATAAAGTATAGGCATCCAATTCCTAGATTAGATGATATGCTTGATGAATTGCATGGATGTAGTCTTTTTACTAAGATTGATTTAAAATCGGGTTATCATCAAATTCGCATGCATATTGGGGATGAGTGGAAAACAGCTTTTAAAACCAAGTATGGTCTTTATGAATGGTTGGTTATGCCTTTTGGATTAACTAATGCACCTAGTACATTCATGAGACTAATGAACCATGTCTTACGAGAATACTTAGGTAAGTTTGTGGTTGTTTATTTTGATGACATTCTTGTTTACTCTAAATCTTTAGATGATCATATTACCCATGTACGCAATGTTTTGACTACTTTAAGAAATGAATGTTTGTATGTAAATTTAAAGAAATGTAGCTTTTGCATGGAAAAAGTTAACTTTCTTGGGTTTGTAGTTTCATCTAATGGTGTTGAGGTTGATGAGGAGAAAGTGAAGGCTATAAAAGAGTGGCCTACACCTAAAAATGTAAGTGAGGTAAGAAGTTTTCATGGTCTTGCAAGTTTCTACCGTAGGTTCATTAAGAATTTTAGTACAATTGCTTCACCCTTGAATGAACTTGTTAAGAAAAATGTATCCTTTATATGGGAAAAAGATCAAGAACTTGCTTTTAATACTTTGAAAGAAAAATTGAGTTCTGCTCCTTTGCTTGCATTACCTAATTTTGAGTCTACTTTTGAAATTGAATGTGATGCTAGTGGAGTAGGGATAGGTGCTGTATTAATGCAAAATCAAAGACCTTTAATGTTCTTTAGTGAGAAGTTGACTGGTGCATCTTTGAGGTATCCAACTTATGACAAAGAGCTTTATGCTTTGGTTCGTGCATTGCAAACCTGGCAACATTATCTTTGGCCTAAGGAGTTCATTATTCATACGGATCATGAAAGTTTAAAGCATTTGAGAGTACAAAATAAACTCAACAGACGACATGCAAAGTGGTTAGAATTTATTGAAACATTCCCTTATGTCATAAGATATAAACAAGGTAAGGAGAACATTGTTGCCGATGCTTTATCACGAAGGTATGTCCTCCTCAATACTTTGAATGCTAGGTTGTTGGGTTTTGAACACATAAAGGATTTGTATCAACATGACATGTTCTTTGCTCCTTTTGTTGAATCTTGTGAAAAAGGACTCATTGTGGATAATTACTTGTTGTTAGATGGATTTTTGTTCCGAAAAGGCAAACTTTGCATACCATCTTGTTCCATACGTGAGCTACTTGTGAGGGAAGCTCATGGAGGTGGTTTAATGGCACACCATGGAGTTTCTAAAACTTATGATATGCTGTCTGAACATTTTTTTTGGCCTAAAATGAGACATGATGTTCATAAAGTTTGTGCTCGTTGCATAGCATGTAAACAAGCTAAGTCTAGGCTTCAACCACATGGTTTATACTCCCCATTACCAGTTCCTAATGGTCCTTGGATTGATATATCAATGGATTTTGTTTTAGGTTTACCTAGGACTAGGAAAGGTTATGATAGCATCTTTGTTGTGGTTGATCGATTTAGTAAAATGGCTCATTTTATTCCTTGTCACAAAACTGATGATGCAAAACATATTGCAGACCTGTTCTTTAGGGAAGTTGTACGATTGCATGGCATTCCTAAAAGCATCGTTAGTGATCGTGATGTCAAATTTTTAAGCCACTTTTGGCGTGTTTTATGGGGTAAGTTAGGAACTAAGCTCGTATATTCAACTACTTGTCATCCTCAAACGGATGGACAAACTGAAGTTGTTAACCGAACCATGACTACTATGCTTAGGGCTATTATTGATAAGAATCTTAAGACTTGGGAGGATTGTTTGCCATTTATAGAATTTGCATATAATAGGGTTGTTCATAGCACTACTAAATGCACACCTTTTGAAATTGTTTATGGCTTTAACCCTTTAACCCCCATTGACTTGTTACCTATACCGTCAAAAGAATTTGTGAATTTTGATGCAAATGCCAAGGTTGAGTTTGTTCATAAATTGCACAAGCAAGTAAAAGAACAAATTGAGAAACAAAATTCCAAGGTTGCCACCCGAATTAATAAAGGACGTAAGATTGTCATCTTCAAGCCAGGAGATTGGGTTTGGGTGCATTTTCGAAAAGAAAGATTTCCTACTCAAAGAAAATCTAAGCTTTTACCACGAGGAGATGGACCTTTTCAAGTTCTTGAGCGCATCAATGACAATGCTTATAAAATTGATTTACCAGGTAAGTACGGTGTTAGTGCAACTTTTAATGTTGCTGATTTGAGTCCTTTTGATATAGGTGATGGCTTGGATTCGAGGACGAATCCTTCTCAAGAGGGGGAGAATGATATGAACAACGACCAAGGAATTTCCATACCTCAAGGTCCAATTACAAGGACGAGAGCCAAGAAGCTACAACAAACCTTATACAGTTATATTCAAGCTATGGTGAGCTCATCAAAGGAAATTCTAGAAGACGTTGGTGACCTCCCTTATTTGTTATGCAAAGTTGAGCTTCAAGACAGAGATGAATTAAATGCACTTTAAGTTGCATTTAATGAACTCCGCTGAATATCAAATAGTCCAAGGATGACTAATAAGCACATTTTATTATTTGCATTATTTAATTATAGTTTAACTATTTGTTGTCATATTTAAGCTAGTTTTAAATATAGGAGTTTAGGTTATATTGTAACCCACATAGGTTACTATATTCCACCATTAACTAGCCATTTTAATATGGAGGTTATGGGTATTTCTCATTTACTAGCCCATTTAATTTTGGAGTTATGTATCACATAGGTTAAGGTTTGTAAAGGCTATATAAAGCCTTCTTTTCTTTGATTAGAGACCAGATTTTGGAATTAAGCATAGAATTTCTATTTTAGCTTTGTTGAGAGCTAAACTTTCTTTGTAAATTCTTGTGTTTAGAACTTGCATGTAGAGTCATTCAAGTGGTATTGATCAAACCTCTTGTGGAGTGATTCGAATCACGAGTTTAGAAACGAGTTTTCTTTACTCTTGATCGTTCCATACTTTCCCTTGGGTTGATTTCCATATCATTTTTGTATCAGAGCTTTAGGCTCAAGATCGGATATATGTTTCATTGCGCTTATCTCTTTTAATTCTCTTATTATTATTTTTTTTTTCAGTTTGTGTAGAATGTTCATATTCTATCACAAAAATATATAACAAAAAAAAAAAAATACATTTTTTTTATGTTCTTTAAAGTGTTAGATCTGGATCTTATCAACACTTTATTCTTCTTTAAGATCTTCTAAATCAATTTTCTTGTTGGTAAATTGATTAGATTTTGCCAATTAAAAAAACAAAAAAAAAAAACATTGAAAGAAAGCAAGCATATTGATGTTAAATGTCTTTCTTTTTTCCTCTTGATTATTATATGTAACTCTCATATGTTACTACGTCTAAATTAGTCCTTAATCATTTTCTTTCTTTAATTCGTTTCTTTGTCGTTATTCGGATTGCTCCTTCAATACCCTTGTTTATGTGTTGAGTGTGCTGTCTATTCACTTTGAATTGCACTTAGCTCTATAACATAGCTTGTCTCACATGCCAATTTGTTGTTTTTGGAGTGTGATTTGTGTGTGCTCAATTGTGAGGGTGAGTTTGTAAGGGAGTGACACATTGATTCGAGTGTTGAGTGCTAAACACGAGTGAACTACATTTACGAGTGAATACACGTGAGGGAGCGCTTGTGAGGTCCTTTTTTTTTCTTTTACCTTTCTTTTGTAGCATGGAAAATCCAGACGACAATACTAACATTATTGATGCACGATTGAGAGAAGCACAACAACGAACCATGGAAAGACTAATTCGAGGAATAGAAGAGTTGACTGATCGAATAGGAAGATTGCAGATTCAAAATCAAGCACGACAGAGGATTCCACAACCTACGCCCTCAACCGATACATATGAGGGCGACAATTCTGATCACCACGAGGATAATCCACATGCGATTGGTCATGGCTTGATGCGAGGGAGAGACCATGGAAGAAGGTATCATAATTTATAACAACGAGTTCCTTATGATGATAGAATTTATCGTAACGTGGGGAGCATCAAATTAAAACTTCCCAGGTTTTATGGCAAAACCGATCCAGAGGAGTACCTTCAATGGGAGAAAACGGTGGAGTCGGTGTTCAACTGTCATAATTTTAGTGATAAAAAGAAGGTACTGTTATGCATTGCTCAATTCAAACAATATGCTCAAATTTGGTGGGATAAATTGATGTCAAGTAGGAGAAGAAACCTTGAAGCACCAATTGATTCATGGTACGAGTTCAAAGAGTCCATGAGGAAGCGTTTTGTTCCACAATATTTTCAACGGGACATGGCGCAAAAGCTTCAAGCATTGAAACAAGGACGCAAGTCTGTGGAAGATTATTACAAGGAGATGGATACATTGATGGATCGACTTGATCTCGATGAGGACATGGAGGCTCTCATGTCGCGGTTTCTTAATGGGTTAAACACAGAGATTGCAGACAAGACTGATTTACAGCCTTATTCTAATATTGAGGAGTTGTTGCACATTGCAATTAAGATCGAGAGGCAAATCCAAAGAAGATCTCAACGGTATTCTTCTAAAACTTTTCCCAATTCTACTTCTACATGGAAAAAGGATAGTAAGAACATTGATTATAAGCATAGAAATCCAGAGATTAATGAGAAGCCTCAAGCTAAATTTGAGAAAGGGGAGAGTGATAAGATAAGGAATCAACTACAAGGGGAATAAGATTCGGATTACCTTGTTGATCGAATATCTCAAGGCAAGAACATTGTTTGAGATTCGAATCACTCCACAAGCAAGATCGATCATGTCAAGCTTGAATGACTCTTGTTGATCAAATATCTCAACGCAAGAACACTTGCTTGAGATTCGAATCACTCCACAAGCAAGATTGATCATGTCGAGCTTGAATGATTCGACATGCAACCTAAACTACATAGAATTGCAAAGAAACTTAGTCATTGGCTAAAGAAAAGCACAAATGCTTCTTTTACTATATTTTCATGTCTTCTTACAAATACAACATACATGGCTTTATATAGCCTCAAAATGAAACTACTAAAGGCATTCCAAGAGTTGTAACATTTATACTTAATGGCCATAATGAGCCATTATGTAAATGTAACCTAAAAATACAAACACTCTAAATTACTCTAAATTGTAACCCACCCAAAATTTACAACAATCAAACTTCATTCTTCTTCAATGTAGCATGAGTTGAAACATCTTTTGATAATTTTGACAACTTTTTCTTCACATCTTCATTGAAGTATATTGTATGATTGATGTCTCTTGGTTCATATCATTCTTCACTTCTTCAAGAGGATTCGTCCTCGAATCTATTTGTGTAACTTTGCTGCAAAAAATAAGTTATGAAAATACGAAGGACCTCACAACACTCTCTCACGAGTATACACTCAAGGAATTTTAGGCCACTCTTTTTACACTCGTTTACACAACTGAAGCTCTCATTCTCACCTATCAAAATTTTAAATAGAGCAAAGATTGAATTTTGAACTTTGGGTCGATTAAAAATTAAAAAGATAAAAATAAATAAAAATCAAATTAAGAAGAAATGCAAAGGAAACATATATCCGATCTTGAGCCTGAAGAATACCAAATGATAAGATAAGGAAATCAACTACAAGGAGAGTAAGATTCGGATTACCTTGTTGATAGAATATCTCAAGGCAAGAACACTTGATTGAGATTCGAATCACTCCACAAGCAAGATCGATCATGTCTAGCTTGAATGACTCTTGATCAAATATCTCAAACACTTGTTTGAGATTCGAATCACTCCACAAGCAAGATTGATCATGTCGAGCTTGAATGATTCTACATGCAATCTAAACTACATAGAATTGCAAAAAAACTTAGCCATTGGCTAAAGAAAAGCACAAATGCTTCTTTTACTATATTTTCATGTCTTCTTACAAATACAACATACACGGCTTTATATAGCCTCAAAATGAAACTACTAAATGCATTCCAAGAGTTGTAACATTTATACTTAATGGCCATAATGAGCCATTATGTAAATGTAACCTAAAAATACAATAACTCTAAATTACTCTAAACTGTAACCACCCAAAAGTTACAACAATCAAACTTCATTCTTCTTCAATGTAGCATGAGTTGAAACATCTTTTGATAATTTTGACAACTTTTTCTTCACATCTTCATTGAAGTATATTGTATGATTGATGTCTCTTGGTTCATATCAGAGAGTTCTAGAATAGGGAAAGAAAAAGTAGAAAAGTCTAATGTTTGAAATAGGGATTTAAAGTGTTGGAGAAGTCAAGGGGTAGGACACTATAGTAGAGATTGCCCAAATGCAAGAATTATGACCATCAAGGAGGGAGAAATTGTTACAGATGACGAGGCACATGACGACATAAATGAGGAAACTGATGAGAGTGAGGAGTTTAGCGAAGAGGACCCTACACATATATCTTTGGTTACTCGACGAGCTCTAAACACCCACATTAAGGAGGACGGCCTAGACCAAAGAGAGAACTTGTTTCAAACAAGTTGTCTTGTTCAATCTGTACCTTGTAGTGTTGTCATTGATAGCGGTAGTTGCACCAATTTTGTGAGTTCCATTCTGGTCAAAAGACTTAATTTAAAGACACAACCACATCCAAGACCCTACAAGCTTCAATGGTTGAATGATTGTGGGGAAGTACGGGTAACTCAACAAACTCTCGTTTCATTTACTATTGGAAAATATGTTGATGATGTTTTATGTGATGTTGTATCCATGCATGTTGGAGATTTACTATTGGGGAGGCCATGGCAATTTGATCGTCGGGTAATGTTGATGGGTATGCAAATCGATACTCTTTTACTCACAATGGTAGAAAAACTACTCTTGTTCCATTGTCTCCAAAAGATGTATTTATTTGATTATTGCAAACTTGAAAAGAAAAGGCAAGAGGCTGATGCAAAAGCAGAGATTGAAAAAGAATCAAGTGAAAAAATGAGCTTGAGTGAAAAGCAAGAGAGTAACACTCAGCCTAGAGAAAAAAAAGAGAGAAAAGCCAAATCAGTAAGCTTGTATGTTAGATCAAGTGAGGCTAGGAATGTTTTGCTCTCTAACCAGACTATTCTTGTACTTATGTGCAAGGGGTCTTGTTACTTACTAACATGCACCCTTCTTTGCCTAGTGATTTTGTTGTGCTTTTGCAAGAGTTTGAAGATTAATTTTCTGAGGAGATGCCTAGTAGTTTGCCACCACTTAGAGGGATTGAACACAAGATTGACTTCATTCCTGGCGCGCCCATTCCAAACCGACCAGCATATAGGACTAATCCAAAGGAGGCTGAAGAGATACAAAGGCAAGTAAGTGAACTCCTTGCTAAACGGTATGTACGTGAAAGTTTGAGTCCTTGTTCTGTTCCAGTTAATCTTGTACCTAAGAAAGATGGTTCTTGGCGTATGTGTGTTGATTGTATGACTATAAACAAGATAACTATAAAGTATAGGCATCCAATTCCTAGATTAGATGATATGCTTGATGAATTGCATGGATGTAGTCTTTTTACTAAGATTGATTTAAAATCGGGATATCATCAAATTCGCATGCATATTGGGGATGAGTGGAAAACAGCTTTTAAAACCAAGTATGGTCTTTATGAATGGTTGGTTATGCCTTTTGGATTAACTAATGCACCTAGTACATTCATGAGACGAATGAACCATGTCTTACGAGAATACTTAGGTAAGTTTGTGGTTGTTTATTTTGATGACATCCTTGTTTACTCTAAATCTTTAGATGATCATATTACCCATGTACGCAATGTTTTGACTACTTCAAGAAATGAATGTTTGTATGTAAATTTAAAGAAATGTAGCTTTTGCATGGAAAAAGTTAACTTTCTTGGGTTTGTAGTTTCATCTAATGGTGTTGAGGTTGATGAGGAGAAAGTGAAGGCTATAAAAGAGTGGCCTACACCTAAAAATGTAAGTGAGGTAAGAAGTTTTCATGGTCTTGCAAGTTTCTACCGTAGGTTCATTACAATTTGATATGAACTGAGAGACATCAATCATACAATATACTTCAATGAAGATGTGAAGAAAAGGTTGTCAAAATTATCAAAATATGTTTCAATTCATGCTACATTGAAGAAGAATAAAGTTTGATTGTTGTAAATTTTGGGTGGGTTATAATTTGGAGTAATTTAGAGTTATTGTATTTTAAGACTTTTTATTTCATTTCGGTTACATTTACATAATGGCTAATTATGGCCATAAAGTGTGAATGTTACAACTTTTGGAATGCCTTTAATAGTTTCATTTTGAGGCTATATAAAGCCATGTATGTTGTATTTGTAAGGTAGACTTGGAAAATATATTAAAAGAAGCATTTGTGCTTTCTTTAGCCAATGGCTAAGTTTCTTTGCAATTCTATGTAGTTTAGATTGCATGTAGAATCATTCAAGCTCGACATGATCAATCTTGCTTGTGGAATGATTCGAATCTCAAACAAGTGTTTGAGATATTTGATCAACAAGAGTCATTCAAGCTAGACATGATCGATCTTGCTTGTGGAGTGATTCGAATCTCAATCAAGTGTTCTTGCCTTGAGATATTCGATCAACAAGGTAATCCGAATCTTACCCCCCTTGTAGTTGATTCCTTATCTTATCACAATTGCTTCACCCTTGAATGAACTTGTTAAGAAAAATGTATCCTTTATATGGGAAAAAGATCAAGAACTTGCTTTTAATACTTTGAAAGAAAAATTGAGTTCTGCTCCTTTGCTTGCATCACCTAATTTTGAGTCTACTTTTGAAATTGAATGTGATGGTAGTGGAGTAGGGATAGGTGCTGTATTAATGCAAAATCAAAGACCTTTAATGTTCTTTAGTGAGAAGCTGACTGGTGCATCTTTGAGGTATCCAACTTATGACAAAGAGCTTTATGCTTTGGTTCGTGCATTGCAAACCTGGCAACATTATCTTTGGCCTAAGGAGTTCATTATTCATACGGATCATGAAAGTTTAAAGCATTTGAGAGTACAAAATAAACTCAACAGACGACATGCTAAGTGGTTAGAATTTATTGAAACATTCCCTTATGTCATAAGATATAAACAAGGTAAGGAGAACATTGTTGCAGATGCTTTATCACGAAGGTATGTCCTCCTCAATACTTTGAATGCTTGGTTGTTGGGTTTTGAACACAAAGGATTTGTATCAACACAACATGTTCTTTGCTCCTTTTGTTGAATCTTGTGAAAAAGGACTCATTGTGGATAATTACTTGTTGTTAGATGGATTTTTGTTCCGAAAAGATATGCTCTCTGAACATTTTTTTGGCCTAAAATGAGACATGATGTTCATAAAGTTTGTGCTCGTTGCATAGCATGTAAACAAGCTAAGTCTAGGCTTCAACCACATGGTTTATACTCCCCATTACCAGTTCCTAATGGTCCTTGGATTGATATATCAATGGATTTTGTTTTAGGTTTACCTAGGACTAGGAAAGATTATGATAGCATCTTTGTTGTGGTTGATCGATTTAGTAAAATGACTCATTTTATTCCTTGTCACAAAACTGATGATGCAAAACATATTGTAGACCTGTTCTTTTGGAAGTTGTACGATTGCATGGCATTCCTAAAAGCATCGTTAGTGATTGTGATGTCAAATTTTTAAGCCACTTTTGGCGTGTTTTATGGGGTAAGTTAGGAACTAAGCTCGTATATTCAACTACTTGTCATCCTCAAACGGATGGACGAACTGAAGTTGTTAACAGAACCATGACTACTATGCTTAGGGCTATTATTGATAAGAATCTTAAGACTTGGGAGGATTGTTTGCCATTTATAGAATTTGCATATAATAGGGTTGTTCATAACACTACTAAATGCACACCTTTTGAAATTATTTATGGCTTTGATCCTTTAACCCCCATTGACTTGTTACCTATACCGTCAAAAGGTAATCCGTTCCATACTTTCCCTTGGGTTGATTTCCATATCACAATAGAAGATTCCATTTTATAACCCTATTAAATCAAGCCCTCACTTGTGTGACGGAATGTAGTAATTCGCCACAAAAGTCTTGATATATATAGCTAATCTAAGTGGATGACTTTCAGGTTGTTCTTCGGCATGGAGAGAACGAATTCTTTGTTTGAAGCATGTGACCTTTGGGTGACTTGTATCAGAAGACGAGTTAGCCTTCCTTCAGATAAAGATATTAGGCAGGATGAAATTCCCCTTACCATGTCTTCCTCAGAAGAACTCTGAATTTAGATATTACTAGTGTATAGCATTAGCATTCATTAAGCTATATATGTTTTGAAAAGCCAGCGCCAGTTGATTAAAGTCAATGTTTGGCTAAGATCGTTTCTGAAAGTTCAAGAGTACACTAAGGGAGATTTCCTTAGAACTTAGAAGCAGTGATATGAATCCAACAACTGATCACGTGCATGTACCTGAACAAGCAATTATAAGAAGCAATATAAAGAAGATTCAAGTATCAAATCAAGAAAATAATAGAGTGGCTGACATTGGAAAGTGATTAGAAGACTTTCTTTTGGTAGTTGAACTACCAATTAAGACAATTTATGAATTTCCTTATATTCTTTAATTTATATTTAATAGCATTTATTAAAAGTTTGTATGAATTGCCTTATATTCTTCAATTTGTATTTAATAGCATTTATTAGCATTTATTAGTGGTTGGTGGCTGAACTTTATTTTGTTAGGGTTATCTTTTGGACCTATTTAAAGGCATGTAATACTCATGTTTGAGAAATTTTTGGTTGAATACATAAAAAAAAACCTTTGTGTTTTCTTGATAACCTTTTGGTGTTATTCTTTTTCAAACCTTGCTTTAGGTTTGATGTTTAAACTGATTCATTGAATTAGTTTTGATCAAGCTAATTCTGGAGTGAATTGTCTTGGTATCTAAGAGTGATCATCATAGATTCCAAGTTCGATCTAAGAGTCATTCATCTTCTAACCAGCTCTTGGTTGAAATCAATCCGTTAAGTTAGCTTTCTCTGTGAGCGTTTTGCAAGGATTCTAGAAGGACCTCTAGCTTTGCAAATTCCAACAATGTAGGCGCTTATCAGAAAATGTTGTCAAAATTATCAAAAGAGGTTGCAATTCATGTCACATTGAAGAGGAATGAAGTTTGATGGTTATAAATTTTGGGTGGGTTACAATTTAGAGTAATTTAGAGTTATTGTATTTTAAGACATTTTATTTACTTTAGGTTACATTTACATAATGGCTAATTATGGCCATTAAGTATGAATGTTACAACTTTTGGAATGCCTTTAATAGTTTCATTTTGAGGCTATATAAAGCCATGTATGTTGTATTTGTAAGGTAGACTTGGAAAATATATTAAAAGAAGCATTTGTGCTTTCTTTAGCCAATGGCTAAGTTTCTTTGCAATTCTATGTAGTTTAGGTTGCATGTAGAATCATTCAAGCTCGACATGATCAATCTTGCTTGTGGAGTGATTCGAATCTCAAACAAGTGTTTGAGATATTTGATCAACAAGAATCATTCAAGCTAGACATGATCGATCTTGCTTGTGGAGTGATTCGAATCTCAAACAATGTTCTTGCCTTGAGATATTCGATCAACAAGGTAATCCGAATCTTACCCCCCTTGTAGTTGATTCCTTATCTTATCATTAAGGGAAGGGAATACAGGGGAAGTCGCTCACTTCACACCAACCCAATCTCTACAGGTGAAAAAAAGGTATTGAAGATGGAAGTTTAATCAGTCAGAGAAGAAAATGAAAGCAAAAGAGGAAGGTAATACTGTCAAAGGTCAAGGAAAGAAAAACTCACACTAGAAAATCAAGAGAAAGAAAAGAGATTCGAGACGACCTACCTATAGCGAGAGGAAAGAAAAGAGACCGTGTAAAGGTTGTTCAGGTTCCGGCATATAGTAGAATTGCTTTACCGACAGGGGCAGTAAATGTAATTGTGAAACCGAGTTGGAGAGAGGCAGGGTCAGGAGTTTCCATTTACGCTTGGTGAGGTGAGTCTATTTGTTTTTCGCTGCTTTACCTCGTTCAATCAGTCTCATTTATGTAATGTTTCGTCTTTCTCTTTTTCTTTTACCTTGTGAAATCAGGGACAGGCAATGGAATAGCTTTACCGATAGGTGAATGAGCGAGAACTTCGAGGACTTCAATGTTTGGAGTAGATCTTTCCGCTTTCATAAAGCAATACTAAACAAAAGATCCGTTGAGCGCCGAAAGGCTTTCAAACAAACTAAGCGTCTGAATCGACTGGCGAAAGAAATTGACTGATTTGACCCTTGAATGAAGAAGAAAATAAAAGATGAATGAGACTGTAAACACTCCTTATGAAGACGACTGATTTCACTCTTTTACTCTCCTGTAAGAAAGGAAAGACTAACGATTCATTCTCCTTCAAATGTTTCAAGGAAAGACGAAACGAAAGAAGAATTGAAGACGACTTTACAGTTCAAGAAATCAGGGAGACTCCTTATTCGTCATCGTTCACTACTGAACCTGAAAGTTGATATGAATCTAACAACTGATCACGTGCATGTACCCGAAGGACCGATTACAAGAAGCAAGGTTAAGAAGATTCAAGAGGCCTATACATTGCATCTTCAAAAGCTAGCTAGTGTACCGGTTGAAACAAAGACTTTTGAGCCCAAAAATCTTTATAGCATTAACATATCAAATCAAGAAGATAATGGAGTGGCTGATATTGGAAAGTAATTAGAAGACTTGCCTTTGGTAGTTGAATTACCAATTAAGGAAATTATTAATGCCTTATTTGCTTCATTTTATATTTAATAGCATTTATTAATAGTTTGTATGAATTGCCTTATATTCTTCAATTTGTATTAGCATTTATTTGCATTTATTAGTGGTTGGTGGCTCAACTTTATTTTGTTAGGGTTATCTTCTAGGCCTATTTAAAGGCATGTAATATTCATGTTTGGGGGATTTTGTTGAATACAGAAAAAAAACCTTTGTGTTTTCTTGATACCCTTTTGGTGTTATTCTTTTTCAAACCTTGCTTTAGGTTTGCTATTTAAATCGATTCATTGAATTAGTTTTGATCAAGCTAATTCTGGAGTGAATTGTCTTGGTATCTAAGAGTGACCATCATAGATTCCAATTTCGATCTAAGAGTCATTCATCTTCTAACCAGCTCTTGGTTGGAATCAATCCGTTAAGTTAGCTTTCTCTGTGAGCGTTTTGCAAGGATTCTAGAAGGACCTCTAGCTTTGCAAATTCCAGCATTGTAGGTGCTTATCAAAAGTGTTGAAATGAAAGCCGAAACTCCTACTTCTGGAACTCTTAAGGACCAAGAATTCTCAAATTCTATCCCCATATAACTGTAAAACCTTAAAAAAGCTTTTTCCCTAACAGCTGAAGCTTCAATCAAATAAATTCTATCCAATATAACTGTAAAAGTTCGTCAGAGGTTTTTCCTTCGGTAAAGCTTTTGAAAGCTAATAAATTCTATCCCCATATAACTGTAAAAGTTCGTCAGAGGTTTTTCCCTCGGTAAAGCTTTTGAAAGAAAAGAAATTCTATCCCCATATAACTGTAAAAGATCATTTTTAGGTAATTCAGAAGGAAAGAGACCTCAAACCTGAACCTCGGCCGGCTTCTTTCTTCTACTTTCAAGACTCAAGAGTTGTAGAACTGAACGAACCTTCACTCACTGTAAAGACTGAACGAAAGATGAATGAGAGTTCACTCCTGAACCTGTCGGTTTCACAACCTTCACTCCTCTCCCTATCGGTCGAGCTGCCGAAGCTCGTTCGCCTCGTAAACTCGGTCTCACAATTCCATTGCCTTCGCTTTATTTTGTCTCACAGCTTTCGCTCCTCTCCTTTACAGTCTCACAGCTTTCGCTTGTTCGCCTCGTAAACTCGGTCTCACAATTCCGTCACCTCTCCCTCTTGGTCTCACTGCCTTCGCTCCTCTCCCTATCGGTCGAGCTGCCGAAGCTCCTTCCCTTCCCCTGCCCCCTCACCTCTAACTACTGAACCTGATGTCATTCTCCTTTTCCTATTTCTTCTATCACTGTAAAAGATCAATACTCTTCATTCTGGCATATTCAATGAATTTACTCGCCCTTGAGGAACTAGGTGAGAAGTACCTACTCATAGATTGGGTTGCCTGCCAACTTAGTTAGGCCCATCAAGACAAAGAGAGCTCTTATTCCTTTCTGGAGAACAAAGCATGGAGAAGACACTCGTTTTTCACTTCCTATCAAAAGTACTCAAAATGGAGCGAGTGAAAGAAGAAAGAATTTAGCGGGGGCCCACAACCACTACGATATTGGGCTCTTCGATGAGTTCCACGAACCAGACCCACAAAGCAGCATCATAGGTGCAACGCAGGAGGGAACTTCCTTTGCAAATACCATTTGAAAAAGTACTAGATATATATATTTAGACAAAAATGTAAACTAGCAAGTCTTCCAGGGTTTGAAAGAAGAAAAAGAACGTACCCAACGTTATGATTACGAACTGCCCCATTCGGCAGAGAATCAATCACGGGCCTTTCAGAGCAAGGTTCCTTAGACTATTGTTCTCATCAAATATACCGAACTTCAGTGAAGCAAGGATTGTGGCCACTCACTGGCTGGGGATGCATGATGAAGAGAATCCGCTAAAGTCCTTATGCTAGGATGGAGCCCAAGATGGGTAAACCTTGACTATAATCAGATAGTTGGGTTAATAAGAAGAAATAAATCCCAAAGGAAATTGATAAGATAAGGAATCAATACAAGGGGAGTAAGATTCGGATTACTTTGTTGATCGAATATCTCAAGACAAGAACATTGTTTGAGATTCGAATCACTCCACAAGCAAGATCGATCATGTCTAGCTTGAATGATTGAAATAAATCCCAAAGGAAATTGATAAGATAAGGAATCAATACAAGGGGAGTAAGATTCGGATTACCTTGTTGATCGAATATCTCAAGACAAGAACATTGTTTGAGATTCGAATCACTCCACAAGCAAGATCGATCATGTCTAGCTTGAATGATTCTTGTTGATCAAATATCTGAAGGCAAGAACACTTGACTGAGATTCGAATCTGATATGAACCAAGAGACATCGATCATACAATATACTTCAATGAAGATGTGAAGAAAAGGTTGTCAAAATTATCAAAAGATGTTTCAATTCATGCTAGATTGAAGAAGAAATGAAGTTTGATTGTTGCAAATTTTGGGTGGGTTACAATTTAGAATAATTTAGAGTTATTGTATTTTAAGACTTTTTATTTAATTTAGGTTAAAATTAGGTTACATTTACATAATGGCTAATTATGGTCATTAAGTATGAATGTTACAACTCTTGGAATGTCTTTAATAGTTTCATTTTGAGGCTATATATAAAGCCATTTATGTTGTATTTGTAAGGTAGACTTGGAAAATATAGAAAGAAGCATTTGTGCTCTTCTTTAGCCAATGGCTAAGTTTCTTTGCAATTCTATGTAATTTAGGTTGCATGTAGAATCATTCAAGCTCGACATGATCAATCTTGCTTGTGGAGTGATTCGAATCTCAAACAAGTGTTTGGGATATTTGATCAACAAGAATCATTCAAGCTAGACATGATCGATCTTGCTTGTGGAGTGATTCGAATCTCAATCAAGTGTTCTTCTTGCCTTGAGATATTCGATCAACAAGGTAATCCGAATCTTACTCCCCTTATAGTGATTCCTTATCTTATCATTTGGTATCAGAGCTTCAGGCTCAAGATCGGATATATGTTTCCTTTGCATTTCTTCTCAATTTGATTTTTATTTATTTTCATCTTTTTAGTTTTTAATCGACCTAGAGTTCAAAATTCAATCTTTGCTCTATTTAAAATTTTGAGAGGTGAGAATGAGAGCTTCATTTGTGTAACTAAGTGTAAAAAGAGTGTAAAATGAGTGTCCTAAAATTTCCTTGAGTGTATACTCGTGAGGAGAGTGTTGTGAGTTCCTTCGTATTTCCATAACTTATTTTTTGCAGCAAAGTTTCACAAATAGATTCGAGGACGAATCCTCTTGAAGAAGTGGAGAATGATATGAACCAAGAGACATCGATCATACAATATACTTCAATGAAGATGTGAAGAAAAGGTTGTCAAAATTATCAAAAGATGTTTCAATTCATGCTAGATTGAAGAAGAAATGAAGTTTGATTGTTGCAAATTTTGGGTGGGTTACAATTTAGAATAATTTAGAGTTATTGTATTTTAAGACTTTTTATTTAATTTAGGTTAAAATTAGGTTACATTTACATAATGGCTAATTATGGTCATTAAGTATGAATGTTACAACTCTTGGAATGTCTTTAATAGTTTCATTTTGAGGCTATATATAAAGCCATTTATGTTGTATTTGTAAGGTAGACTTGGAAAATATAGAAAGAAGCATTTGTGCTCTTCTTTAGCCAATGGCTAAGTTTCTTTGCAATTCTATGTAATTTAGGTTGCATGTAGAATCATTCAAGCTCGACATGATCAATCTTGCTTGTGGAGTGATTCGAATCTCAAACAAGTGTTTGGGATATTTGATCAACAAGAATCATTCAAGCTAGACATGATCGATCTTGCTTGTGGAGTGATTCGAATCTCAATCAAGTGTTCTTCTTGCCTTGAGATATTCGATCAACAAGGTAATCCGAATCTTACTCCCCTTATAGTGATTCCTTATCTTATCAGAATCACTCCACAAGCAAGATTGATCATGTCGAGCTTGAATGATTCTACATGCTTTGTTTTGTTTTGTCTTCTCTCTCCTTCTCCTGTAAACAAATGCTAAAGATAAGGTTATATCAGCAAAATAGCGGAAAGTCTTTCCATTCTTTTGTTTGTTGATGAGGTGACACCCGAATTTGAACTGGGGAAAAGGGGATTTGCAGTCCCCTGCCTTACCGCTCGGCCATGCCGCCAAAAGACTACTAAATCTTGGATTGGCCCTATCTCTTCGATTGATAGTATCTTCCACAATATTGAAACCTAAAAATGGAACTTGACTTTTTCTATTGCGAAAAGGATTTTCAGTCACAAAAGCTAAAATGAAGGAGACAGACAAATGGGAACCGTTCACTTTCACTATTGACTGTGCTGTTCATTCCTAAATGATTCTTGGATTCAAAGGGAAGGAAAATTAGGTAGGGTTCCCTAATGATATCAGAAAACAATCCCCGATACATAACTAATCATTACTAATCCATCCGTATTGATTCGTTTCCATAACCATAAAAGAGAATCTTTCTTAATGAAAATGAGAATAGCGATTATTAGTGTAACCCCCAGAGCATAAATTCTGATTATTACAATTAGCTAAATCGGGTATCTTAATAAGATGCTTATAGGAAATGTTCAGAATGCCATTTTGAGAATCCTTTTTCTATTATAAATGGGAAATCAACAAAATCCTTGGTTGGGGGTGGAAATGAGAGAATGTCGACAATGCCTGGCTGGGTTTAATCAGATAGATACAATTTGAAGTTCAGTTGTAGGTTCATTGATCATGGCTTAACGTGATATGAACCAAGAGACATCAATCATACAATATGCTTCAATGAAGATGTGAAGAAAATATTGTTGAAATCATCAAAAGTATTTCAATTCATGTCACAATGAAGAAGAATGAATTTGATTGTTATTAATTTTGGGTGGATTACAATTTTTGTATTTTAAGACTTTTTATTTCAGTTAGGTTACAATTACCTAATGGCTAATTATGGTCATTAAGTATGAATGTTACAACTTTTGGATTGCCTTTAATAGTTTCATTTTGAGGCTATATAAAGCCATGTATGTTGTATTTGTAAGGAAGACTTGAAAAATATAGAAAGAAGCATTTGTGCTTTTCTTTAGCCAATGGCTAAGTTTCTTTGCAATTCTATGTAGTTTAGATTGCATGTAGAATCATTCAAGCTCGACATGATCAATCTTGCTTGTGGAGTGATTCGAATCTCAATCAAGTGTTCTTGCGTTGAGATATTTGATCAACAAGAATCATTCAAGCTAGACATGATCGATCTTGCTTCTGGAGTGATTCGAATCTCAAACAATGTTCTTGCCTTGAGATAACCCGAATCTTATTGCCCTTGTATTGATTTCTTATCTTATCATAACGGAAGAACTTTCTAAGTTGCCCAAAATGGAATTTCCATTATTTGCAGAAACATAGAAATTGTTAGAACCATTGATAAAAGAAAGAGATGCTGGCTACTCATCCATCACTCACATATTCCTCTGAATTATACGTATCCACAGGATGGAAAACCCGGAGGGATAGACAAGAACAAACCATTTTTGATAAGCGCCTACAATGCTGGAATTTGCAAAGCTAGAGGTCCTTCTAGAATCCTTGCAAAACGTTCACAGAGAAAGCTAAATTAACGGATTGATTCCAACCAAGAGCTGGTTAGAAGATGAATGACTCTTAGATCGAACTTGGAATCTATGATGGTCACTCTTAGATACCAAGACAATTCACTCCAGAATTAGCTTGATCAAAACTAATTCAATGAATCGGTTTAAACATTAAACCTAAAGTAAGGTTTGAAAAAGAATAACACCAAAAGGGTATCAAGAAAACACAAAGGTTTTTTTTCTGTATTCAACAAAATCCCCCAAACATGAATATTACATGCCTTTAAATAGGCATAGAAGATAACCCTAACAAAATAAAGTTCAGCCACCAACCACTAATAAATGCTAATAAATGCTATTAAATACAAACTGAAGAATATAATGCAATTCATACCAACTATTAATAAATACTATTAAATATAAAATGAAGCAAATAAGACATTAATAATTTCCTTAATTGGTAATTCAACTACCAGAGGCAAGTCTTCTAATTACTTTAGAATATCAGCCACTCCATTATCTTCTTGATTTGATATGCTAATGCTATAAAGATTTTTGGGCTCAAAAGTCTTTGTTTCAACAGCTAGCTTTTGAAGATGCAATGTATAGGCCTCTTGAATCTTCTTAAACCTTGCTTCTTGTAATCGGTCCTTCGGGTACATGCACGTGATCAGTTGTTGGATTCATATCATCCCCCCTTTCTTTAAAAGGATTTGTCCTCAAATCAAATTCTTCGTTCTTTCTGGACAAGAAATGAATATTGTTTTTTTTCCCACTTTTTTTTTTTCTCACCTTTACCTTAGTTTCTTCTCTCCACTGTTGTTCTTCCGATTCTTTTCTTTTCTTCCCTACTTTCAATTGGTCACAATGTACTTCATATGGAGACAATGGAAGTAAAGTAAATTTCTTTCCACACAAAGTAAAAGTATACTTGTTCATCAAACCATCAAATGTTACCTTTCTATCATATTGCCAAGGTCGGCCGAATAAGATGTCCCCCGCATGCATTGGTACGACATCACAAAGAACTTCATCTTTATATCTTCCAGGAGTAAAAGAAATAAGAGCTTGGGAGTTCACCTTAATTTCTTCTTTGTTTGTTAACCAATGAAGTTTGTATGGTTTTGGATGGGGATGGACAGAAAGTTGAAGTCTTTTTACAAGGAAGCTGCTTACCACATTTGTGCAACTTCCACTATCAATCACCAAGCTGCATGGGTTTTCTTTGACCAAACATCTTGGGTGGAACAAGTTTTCCCTTTGATCTTCAAATTTATCTTCCTTGATTTGAACATTGAGTACCCTTCTTGTGATCAAAGATATGGAATTACCTTCTTCAACATACTCATCATCATATGCTGCGATTTCTTCCACAAGCTGTGAATCATGATCCTCACATTCATCATCTGAATCAAGTATACCATTCCTTATCACCATAACTTTTTTATTAACACACTCTTTGCTCATGTATCCAAACCCTTTGCACTTCCAACATTGAATAGTAATAGACTTCTCCTTTACCGTCTTTGAAGCTTCATTCTTTTTACCAATGGAACTCTCAGCCTCCACTCTTTTAGCAGCCACAAACTTTTCTGATAACCGCCTACAATGCTGGAATTTGCAAAGCTAGAGGTCCTTCTAGAATCCTTGCAAAACGCTCACAGAGAAAGCTAACTTAACGGATTGATTCCAACCAAGAGCTGGTTAGAAGATGAATGACTCTTAGATCGAACTTGGAATCTATGATGGTCACTCTTAGATACCAAGACAATTCACTCCAGAATTAGCTTGATCAAAACTAATTCAATGAATCGGTTTAAACATCAAACCTAAAGCAAGGTTTGAAAAAGAATAACACCAAAAGGGTATCAAGAAAACACAAAGGTTTTTTCTGTATTCAACAAAATCCCCCAAACATGAGTATTACATGTCTTTAAATAGGTCTAAAAGGTAACCCTAACATAATAAAGTTCAGCCACCAACTACAAATGCTATTAAATAAAAATTGAAGCAAATAAGGCATTAATAAATTTCCTTAATTGGTAATTCAACTACCAAAGGCAAGTCTTCTAATTACTTTCCATCCTTAATTGGTAATTCAACTACCAAAGGCAAGTCTTCTAATTACTTTCCATCCTTAATTGGTAATTCAACTACCAAAGGCAAGTCTTCTAATTACTTTCCAATATCAGCCACTCCATTATCTTCTTGATTTGATATGCTAATGCTATAAAGATTTTTGGGCTCAAAAGACTTTGTTTCAACCTGTACACTAGCTAGCTTTTGAAGATGCAATGTATAGGCCTCTTGAATCTTCTTAACCTTGCTTCTTGTAATCGGTCCTTCGGGTACATTCAAAGGGTCAGCAGTTGAATTCATATCATCCTCCCTTTCTTTAAAAGGATTTGTCCTCAAATCAAGGTCTTCATTCCCTACATCAAATGGAGTCAAATCAGCCACATTAAAAGTTGAACTTACATTGTACTCACCTCTGAGATCTAGCTTGTATGCATTGTCATTGATCCGCTCTAGTACTTGAAAAGGACCATCTCCTCTTGGTTGAAGTTTTGACTTTCTCTGACTTGGAAACCTTTCCTTTCGTAGATGGACCAAACCCAGTCACCTTGTTTAAAAATCAATTTCTTTCTTCCTTGGTTCTTGCGCGTGACTAGTTTTTTATTTTTGTTTTCAATTCTTTCTTTTATGTCTTTGTGAATTTTTTTTATGTATTCGGCTCTTGAAGAAGCTGCATCATTAGCAAACATATTAGGTGGCAAAGGCGATAAATCTAGAGGAGTTAAAGGATTAAATCCATACACAACCTCAAACGGTGAACACTGAGTGGTACTATGTAATGCTCTATTGTATGCAAATTCCACAAAAGGTAGAGTCTCTTCCCAAGACTTAAGATTTTTAGAAATTAGTGACCTAAGTAAGACTCCTAATGTTCTATTAACGACCTCAATTTGTCCATCGGTTTGGGGGTGACATGTTGTAGACAATAGAAGCTTAGTTCCCAACTTTCCCCACAAAACCTTCCAAAAATGGCTTAAAAATTTTACATCCCTGTCACTAACAATCGTTTTGGGAATACCATGCAATCTAACCACTTCCTTAAAGAATAGATTAGCTATATTGGTAGCATCATCTGTTTTGTTACATGGAATGAAATGTGCGATCTTACTAAACCTATCAACCACCACAAAAATGCTATCATGGTGTCTTCTAGTCTTTGGTAATCCTAGAACAAAATCCATGCTAATGTCAACCCATGGTTCACTAGGAACATCTAAAGGTGTGTAAAGACCATGTGGTTGTGTCTTAGACTTAGCCTCCTTACATTTAAAACATTGCTTGCATACTTTGTTCACATCTTTCCTCATTTTCAACCAATAAAAATGTTCACACAACATGCTATATGTTTTAAATTCTCCAAAATGTCCCATAAGTCCTCCCCCATGAGCCTCCTTCACAAGTAACTCTCGAATAGAACATCTAGGGATACAAAGTTTACCCTTCCTGTTATGGAAATCAACCCAAGGGAAAGTATGGAACGGATTACCTTGATGATCAAGATCAAGAGTAAAGAAAACTCGTTTCTAAACTCGTGATTCGACTCACTCCACAAGAGGTTTGATCAATACCACTTGAATGACTCTACATGCAAGTTCTAAACACAAGAATTTACAAAGAAAGTTTAGCTCTCAACAAAGCTAAAATAGAAATCCTATGCTTAATTCCAAAATCTGGTCTCTAATCAAAGAAAAGAAGGCTTTATATAGCCTTTACAAACCTTCACCTATGTGATACATAACTCCAAAATTAAATGGGCTAGTAAATGAGAAATACCCATAACCTCCATATTAAAATGGCTAGTTAATGGTGAAATATAGTAACCTATGTGGGTTACAATATAACCTAAACTCCTATATTTAAAACTAGCTTAAATATGACAACAAATAGTTAAACTATAATTAAATAATGCAAATAATAAAATGTGCTTATTAGTCATCCTTGGACTATTTGATATTCAGCGGAGTTCATTAAATGCAACTTAAAGTGCATTTAATTCATCTCTGTCTTGAAGCTCAACTTTGCATAACAAATAAGGGAGGTCACCAACGTCTTCTAGAATTTCCTTTGATGAGCTCACCATAGCTTGAATATAACTGTATAAGGTTTGTTGTAGCTTCTTGGCTCTCGTCCTTGTAATTGGACCTTGAGGTATGGAAATTCCTTGGTCGTTGTTCATATCATTCTCCCCCTCTTGAGAAGGATTCGTCCTCGAATCCAAGCCATCACCTATATCAAAAGGACTCAAATCAGCAACATTAAAAGTTGCACTAACACCGTACTTACCTGGTAAATCAATTTTATAAGCATTGTCATTGATGCGCTCAAGAACTTGAAAAGGTCCATCTCCTCGTGGTAAAAGCTTAGATTTTCTTTGAGTAGGAAATCTTTCTTTTCGAAAATGCACCCAAACCCAATCTCCTGGCTTGAAGATGACAATCTTACGTCCTTTATTAATTCGGGTGGCAACCTTGGAATTTTGTTTCTCAATTTGTTCTTTTACTTGCTTGTGCAATTTATGAACAAACTCAACCTTGGCATTTGCATCAAAATTCACAAATTCTTTTGACGGTATAGGTAACAAGTCAATGGGGGTTAAAGGGTTAAAGCCATAAACAATTTCAAAAGGTGTGCATTTAGTAGTGCTATGAACAACCCTATTATATGCAAATTCTATAAATGGCAAACAATCCTCCCAAGTCTTAAGATTCTTATCAATAATAGCCCTAAGCATAGTAGTCATGGTTCTGTTAACAACTTCAGTTTGTCCATCCGTTTGAGGATGACAAGTAGTTGAATATACGAGCTTAGTTCCTAACTTACCCCATAAAACACGCCAAAAGTGGCTTAAAAATTTGACATCACGATCACTAACGATGCTTTTAGGAATGCCATGCAATCGTACAACTTCCCTAAAGAACAGGTCTGCAATATGTTTTGCATCATCAGTTTTGTGACAAGGAATAAAATGAGCCATTTTACTAAATCGATCAACCACAACAAAGATGCTATCATAACCTTTCCTAGTCCTAGGTAAACCTAAAACAAAATCCATTGATATATCAATCCAAGGTGATATGGAAATCAACCCAAGGGAAAGTATGGAACGGATTACCTTGATGATCAAGATCAAGAGTAAAGAAAACTCGTTTCTGAACTCGTGATTCGAATCACTCCACAAGAGGTTTGATCATTACCACTTGAATGACTCTACATGCAAGTTCTAAACACAAGAATTTGCAAAGAAAGTTTAGCTCTCAACAAAGCTAAAATAGAAATTCTATTCTCAATTCCAAAATCTGATGTCTAATCAAAGAAAAGAAGGCTTTATATAGCCTTTACAAACCTTAACCTATGTGATACATAACTCCAAAATTAAATGGGCTAGTAAATGAGAAATACCCTAGTTAATGGTGGAATATAGTAACCTATGTGGGTTACAATATAACCTTAACTCCTATATTTAAAACTAGCTTAAATATGAAAACAAATAGTTAAACTATAATTAAATAATGCAAATAATAAAATGTGCTTATTAGTCATCCTTGGACTATTTGATATTCAGCGGAGTTCATTAAATGCAACTTAAAGTGCATTTAATTCATCTCTGTCTTGAAGCTCAACTTTGTATAACATATAAGGGAGGTCACCAACGTCTTCTAGAATTTCCTTTGATGAGCTCACCATAGCTTGAATATAACTGTATAAGGTTTGTTGTAGCTTCTTGGCTCTCGTTCTTGTAATTGGACCTTGAGGTATGGAAATTCCTTGGTCGTTGTTCATATCATTCTCCCCCTCTTGAGAAGGATTCGTCCTCGAATCCAAGCCATCACCTATATCAAAAGGACTCAAATCAGCAACATTAAAAGTTGCACTAACACCGTACTTACCTGGTAAATCAATTTTATAAGCATTGTCATTGATGCGCTCAAGAACTTGAAAAGGTCCATCTCCTCGTGGTAAAAGCTTAGATTTTCTTTGAGTAGGAAATCTTTCTTTTCGAAAATGCACCCAAACCCAATCTCCTGGCTTGAAGATGACAATCTTACGTCCTTTATTAATTCGGGTGGCAACCTTGGAATTTTGTTTCTCAATTTGTTCTTTTACTTGCTTGTGCAATTTATGAACAAACTCAACCTTGGCATTTGCATCAAAATTCACAAATTCTTTTGACGGTATAGGTAACAAGTCAATGGGGGTTAAAGGGTTAAAGCCATAAACAATTTCAAAAGGTGTGCATTTAGTAGTGCTATGAACAACCCTATTATATGCAAATTCTATAAATGGCAAACAATCCTCCCAAGTCTTAAGATTCTTATCAATAATAGCCCTAAGCATAGTAGTCATGGTTCTGTTAACAACTTCAGTTTGTCCATCCGTTTGAGGATGACAAGTAGTTGAATATACGAGCTTAGTTCCTAACTTACCCCATAAAACATGCCAAAAGTGGCTTAAAAATTTGACATCACGATCACTAACGATGCTTTTAGGAATGCCATGCAATCGTACAACTTCCCTAAAGAACAGGTCTGCAATATGTTTTGCATCATCAGTTTTGTGACAAGGAATAAAATGAGCCATTTTACTAAATCGATCAACCACAACAAAGATGCTATCATAACCTTTCCTAGTCCTAGGTAAACCTAAAACAAAATCCATTGATATATCAATCCAAGGACCATTAGGAACTGGTAATGGGGAGTATAAACCATGTGGTTGAAGCCTAGACTTAGCTTGTTTACATGCTATGCAACGAGCACAAACTTTATGAACATCATGTCTCATTTTAGGCCAAAAAAAATGTTCAGACAGCATATCATAAGTTTTAGAAACTCCATGGTGTGCCATTAAACCACCTCCATGAGCTTCCCTCACAAGTAGCTCACGTATGGAACAAGATGGTATGCAAAGTTTGCCTTTTCGGAACAAAAATCCATCTAACAACAAGTAATTATCCACAATGAGTCCTTTTTCACAAGATTCAACAAAAGGAGCAAAGAACATGTCATGTTGATACAAATCCTTTATGTGTTCAAAACCCAACAACCTAGCATTCAAAGTATTGAGGAGGACATACCTTCGTGATAAAGCATCGGCAACAATGTTCTCCTTACCTTGTTTATATCTTATGACATAAGGGAATGTTTCAATAAATTCTAACCACTTAGCATGTCGTCTGTTGAGTTTATTTTGTACTCTCAAATGCTTTAAACTTTCATGATCCGTATGAATAATGAACTCCTTAGGCCAAAGATAATGTTGCCAGGTTTGCAATGCACGAACCAAAGCATAAAGCTCTTTGTCATAAGTTGGATACCTCAAAGATGCACCAGTCAACTTCTCACTAAAGAACATTAAAGGTCTTTGATTTTGCATTAATACAGCACCTATCCCTACTCCACTAGCATCACATTCAATTTCAAAAGTAGACTCAAAATTAGGTAATGCAAGCAAAGGAGCAGAACTCAATTTTTCTTTCAAAGTATTAAAAGCAAGTTCTTGATCTTTTTCCCATATAAAGGATACATTTTTCTTAACAAGTTCATTCAAGGGTGAAGCAATTGTACTAAAATTCTTAATGAACCTACGGTAGAAACTTGCAAGACCATGAAAACTTCTTACCTCACTTACATTTTTAGGTGTAGGCCACTCTTTTATAGCCTTCACTTTCTCCTCATCAACCTCAACACCATTAGATGAAACTACAAACCCAAGAAAGTTAACTTTTTCCATGCAAAAGCTACATTTCTTTAAATTTACATACAAACATTCATTTCTTAAAGTAGTCAAAACATTGCGTACATGGGTAATATGATCATCTAAAGATTTAGAGTAAACAAGGATGTCATCAAAATAAACAACCACAAACTTACCTAAGTATTCTCGTAAGACATGGTTCATTAGTCTCATGAATGTACTAGGTGCATTAGTTAATCCAAAAGGCATAACCAACCATTCATAAAGACCATACTTGGTTTTAAAAGCTGTTTTCCACTCATCCCCAATATGCATGCGAATTTGATGATAACCCGATTTTAAATCAATCTTAGTAAAAAGACTACATCCATGCAATTCATCAAGCATATCATCTAATCTAGGAATTGGATGCCTATACTTTATAGTTATCTTGTTTATAGCCCTACAATCAACACACATACGCCAAGAACCATCTTTCTTAGGTACAAGAATAACTGGAACAGAACAAGGACTCAAACTTTCACGTACATACCCTTTAGCAAGGAGTTCACTTACTTGCCTTTGTATCTCTTCAGCCTCCTTTGGATTAGTCCTATATGCTGGTCGGTTTGGAATGGGCGCGCCAGGAATGAAGTCAATCTTGTGTTCAATCCCTCTAAGTGGTGGCAAACTACTAGGCATCTCCTCAGAAAATAAATCTTCAAACTCTTGCAAAAGCACAACAAAATCACTAGGCAAAGAAGGGTTAAGCATGTTAGTAAAGTAACAAGACCCCTTGCACATAAGTACAAGAATAGTCTGGTTAGAGAGCAAAACATTCCTAGCCTCACTTGATCTAACATACAAGCTTACTGATTTGGCTTTTCTCTCTTTTTTTTCTCTAGGCTGAGTGTTACTCTCTTGCTTTTCACTCAAGCTCATTTTTTCACCTGATTCTTTTTCAATCTCTGCTTTTGCATCAGCCTCTTGCCTTTTCTTTTCAAGTTTACAATGATCAATAAATACATCTTTTGGAGACAATGGAACAAGAGTAGTTTTTCTACCATTGTGAGTAAAAGAGTATCGATTTGCATACCCATCATACATTACCCGACGATCAAATTGCCATGGCCTCCCCAGTAGTAAATCTCCAACATGCATGGATACAACATCACATAAAACATCATCAACATATTTTCCAATAGTAAATGAAACAAGAGTTTGTTGAGTTACCCGTACTTCCCCACAATCATTCAACCATTGAAGCTTGTAGGGTCTTGGATGTGGTTGTGTCTTTAAATTAAGTCTTTTGACCAGAATGGAACTCACAACATTGGTGCAACTACCGCTATCAATGACAACACTACAAGGTACAGATTGAACAAGACAACGAGTTTGAAACAAGTTCTCTCTTTGGTCTAGGCCGTCCTCCTTAATGTGGGTGTTTAGAGCTCGTCGAGTAACCAAAGATATATGTGTAGGGTCCTCTTCGCTAAACTCCTCACTCTCATCAGTTTCCTCATTTATGTCGTCATGTGCCTCGTCATCCGTAACAATTTCTCCCTCCTTGATGGTCATAATTCTTGCATTTGGGCAATCTCTACTATAGTGTCCTACCCCTTGACATCTCCAACACTTTAAATCCCTATTTCGAACATTAGACTTTTCTACTTTTTCTTTCCCTGTTCTAGAACTCTCCCCTTTCTCAAATTTAGCTTGAGGCTTCTCATTAATCTCTTGATTTCTATGCTTATAATCAATGTTCTTACTATCCTTTTTCCATGTAGAAGTAGAATTGGGAAAAGTTTTAGAAGAATACCGTTGAGATCTTCTTTGGATTTGCCTCTCGATCTTAATTGCAATGTGCAACAACTCCTCAATATTAGAATAAGGCTGTAAATCAGTCTTGTCTGCAATCTCTGTGTTTAACCCATTAAGAAACCGCGCCATGAGAGCCTCCATGTCCTCATCGAGATCAAGTCGATCCATCAATGTATCCATCTCCTTGTAGTAATCTTCCACAGACTTGCGTCCTTGTTTCAATGCTTGAAGCTTTTGCGCCATGTCCCGTTGAAAATATTGTGGAACAAAACGCTTCCTCATGGACTCTTTGAACTCGTACCATGAATCAATTGGTGCTTCAAGGTTTCTTCTCCTACTTGACATCAATTTATCCCACCAAATTTGAGCATATTGTTTGAATTGAGCAATGCATAACAGTACCTTCTTTTTATCACTAAAATTATGACAGTTGAACACCGACTCCACCGTTTTCTCCCATTGAAGGTACTCCTCTGGATCGGTTTTGCCATAAAACTTGGGAAGTTTTAATTTGATGCTCCCCACGTTACGATCAATTCTATCATCATAAGGAACTCGTTGTTGTAAATTATGATACCTTCTTCCATGGTCTCGCCCTCGCATCAAGCCATGACCAACCGCATGTGGATTATCCTCGTGGTGATCAGAATTGTCGCCCTCATATGTATCGGTTGAGGGCGTAGGTTGTGGAATCCTCTGTCGTGCTTGATTTTGAATCTCCAATCTTCCTATTCGATCAGTCAACTCTTCTATTCCTCGAATTAGTCTTTCCATGGTTCGTTGTTGTGCTTCTCTCAATCGTGCATCAGTAATGTTAGTATTGTCGTCTGGATTTTCCATGCTACAAAAGAAAGGTAAAAGAAAAAAAAGGACCTCACAAGCGCTCCCTCACGTGTATTCACTCGTAAATGTAGTTCACTCGTGTTTAGCACTCAACACTCGAATTAATGTGTCACTCCCTTACAAACTCACCCTCACAATTGAGCACACACAAATCACACTCCAAAAAACAAATTGGGATGTGAGACAAGCTATGTTATAGAGCTAAGTGCAATTCAATGTGAATAGACAGCACACTCAATACATAAACAAGGGTATTGAAGGAGCAATCCGAATAACGACAAAGAAACGAATTAAAGAAAGAAAATGATTAAGGACTAATTGAGACGTAGGAACATATGAGAGTTACATATAATAATCAAGAGGAAAAAAGAAAGACATTTAACATCAATATGCTTTCTTTCTTTCAATGGTTTTTTTTTTTTTTTTTTTTTTTCCTTATTGGCAAAATCTAATCAATTTACCAACCAGAAAATTGATTTAGAAGATCTTAAAGAAGAATAAAGTGTTGATAAGATCCAGATCTAACACTTTAAAGAACAGAAAAAAAAAATGTATATTTTTTTTTTTATATATTTTTGTGATAGAATATGAACATTCTACACAAACTAAGAAAAAAAAAATAATCAGAGAATTAAAAGAGATAAGCGCAATGAAACATATATCCGATCTTGAGCCTAAAGCTCTGATACCAAAATGATATGGAAATCAACCCAAGGGAAAGTATGGAACGGATTACCTTGATGATCAAGATCAAGAGTAAAGAAAACTCGTTTCTGAACTCGTGATTCGAATCACTCCACAAGAGGTTTGATCATTACCACTTGAATGACTCTACATGCAAGTTCTAAACACAAGAATTTGCAAAGAAAGTTTAGCTCTCAACAAAGCTAAAATAGAAATTCTATTCTCAATTCCAAAATCTGATGTCTAATCAAAGAAAAGAAGGCTTTATATAGCCTTTACAAACCTTAACCTATGTGATACATAACTCCAAAATTAAATGGGCTAGTAAATGAGAAATACCCTAGTTAATGGTGGAATATAGTAACCTATGTGGGTTACAATATAACCTTAACTCCTATATTTAAAACTAGCTTAAATATGAAAACAAATAGTTAAACTATAATTAAATAATGCAAATAATAAAATGTGCTTATTAGTCATCCTTGGACTATTTGATATTCAGCGGAGTTCATTAAATGCAACTTAAAGTGCATTTAATTCATCTCTGTCTTGAAGCTCAACTTTGTATAACATATAAGGGAGGTCACCAACGTCTTCTAGAATTTCCTTTGATGAGCTCACCATAGCTTGAATATAACTGTATAAGGTTTGTTGTAGCTTCTTGGCTCTCGTTCTTGTAATTGGACCTTGAGGTATGGAAATTCCTTGGTCGTTGTTCATATCACAAGGACCATTAGGAACTGGTAATGGGGAGTATAAACCATGTGGTTGAAGCCTAGACTTAGCTTGTTTACATGCTATGCAACGAGCACAAACTTTATGAACATCATGTCTCATTTTAGGCCAAAAAAAATGTTCAGACAGCATATTATAAGTTTTAGAAACTCCATGGTGTGCCATTAAACCACCTCCATGAGCTTCCCTCACAAGTAGCTCACGTATGGAACAAGATGGTATGCAAAGTTTGCCTTTTCGGAACAAAAATCCATCTAACAACAAGTAATTATCCACAATGAGTCCTTTTTCACAAGATTCAACAAAAGGAGCAAAGAACATGTCATGTTGATACAAATCCTTTATGTGTTCAAAACCCAACAACCTAGCATTCAAAGTATTGAGGAGGACATACCTTCGTGATAAAGCATCGGCAACAATGTTCTCCTTACCTTGTTTATATCTTATGACATAAGGGAATGTTTCAATAAATTCTAACCACTTTGCATGTCGTCTGTTGAGTTTATTTTGTACTCTCAAATGCTTTAAACTTTCATGATCCGTATGAATAATGAACTCCTTAGGCCAAAGATAATGTTGCCAGGTTTGCAATGCACGAACCAAAGCATAAAGCTCTTTGTCATAAGTTGGATACCTCAAAGATGCACCAGTCAACTTCTCACTAAAGAACATTAAAGGTCTTTGATTTTGCATTAATACAGCACCTATCCCTACTCCACTAGCATCACATTCAATTTCAAAAGTAGACTCAAAATTAGGTAATGCAAGCAAAGGAGCAGAACTCAATTTTTCTTTCAAAGTATTAAAAGCAAGTTCTTGATCTTTTTCCCATATAAAAGATACATTTTTCTTAACAAGTTCATTCAAGGGTGAAGCAATTGTACTAAAATTCTTAATGAACCTACGGTAAAAACTTGCAAGACCATGAAAACTTCTAACCTCACTTACATTTTTAGGTGTAGGCCACTCTTTTATAGCCTTCACTTTCTCGTCATCAACCTCAACACCATTAGATGAAACTACAAACCCAAGAAAGTTAACTTTTTCCATGCAAAAGCTACATTTCTTTAAATTTACATACAAACATTCATTTCTTAAAGTAGTCAAAACATTGCGTACATGGGTAATATGATCATCTAAAGATTTAGAGTAAACAAGGATGTCATCAAAATAAACAACCACAAACTTACCTAAGTATTCTCGTAAGACATGGTTCATTAGTCTCATGAATGTACTAGGTGCATTAGTTAATCCAAAAGGCATAACCAACCATTCATAAAGACCATACTTGGTTTTAAAAGCTGTTTTCCACTCATCCCCAATATGCATGCGAATTTGATGATAACCCGATTTTAAATCAATCTTAGTAAAAAGACTACATCCATGCAATTCATCAAGCATATCATCTAATCTAGGAATTGGATGCCTATACTTTATAGTTATCTTGTTTATAGCCCTACAATCAACACACATACGCCAAGAACCATCTTTCTTAGGTACAAGAATAACTGGAACAGAACAAGGACTCAAACTTTCACGTACATACCCTTTAGCAAGGAGTTCACTTACTTGCCTTTGTATCTCTTCAGCCTCCTTTGGATTAGTCCTATATGCTGGTCGGTTTGGAATGGGCGCGCCAGGAATGAAGTCAATCTTGTGTTCAATCCCTCTAAGTGGTGGCAAACTACTAGGCATCTCCTCAGAAAATAAATCTTCAAACTCTTGCAAAAGCACAACAAAATCACTAGGCAAAGAAGGGTTAAGCATGTTAGTAAAGTAACAAGACCCCTTGCACATAAGTACAAGAATAGTCTGGTTAGAGAGCAAAACATTCCTAGCCTCACTTGATCTAACATACAAGCTTACTGATTTGGCTTTTCTCTCTTTTTTTCTCTAGACTGAGTGTTACTCTCTTGCTTTTCACTCAAGTTCATTTTTTCACTTGATTCTTTTTTAATCTCTGCTTTTGCATCAGCCTCTTGCCTTTTCTTTTCAAGTTTGCAATGATCAATAAATACATCTTTTGGAGACAATGGAACAAGAGTAGTTTTTCTACCATTGTGAGTAAAAGAGTATCGATTTGCATACCCATCATACATTACCCGACGATCAAATTGCCATGGCCTCCCCAGTAGTAAATCTCCAACATGCATGGATACAACATCACATAAAACATCATCAACATATTTTCCAATAGTAAATGAAACAAGAGTTTGTTGAGTTACCCGTACTTCCCCACAATCATTCAACCATTGAAGCTTGTAGGGTCTTGGATGTGGTTGTGTCTTTAAATTAAGTCTTTTGACCAGAATGGAACTCACAACATTGGTGCAACTACCGCTATCAATGACAACACTACAAGGTACAGATTGAACAAGACAACGAGTTTGAAACAAGTTCTCTCTTTGGTCTAGGCCGTCCTCCTTAATGTGGGTGTTTAGAGCTCGTCGAGTAACCAAAGATATATGTGTAGGGTCCTCTTCGCTAAACTCCTCACTCTCATCAGTTTCCTCATTTATGTCGTCATGTGCCTCGTCATCCGTAACAATTTCTCCCTCCTTGATGGTCATAATTCTTGCATTTGGGCAATCTCTACTATAGTGTCCTACCCCTTGACATCTCCAACACTTTAAATCCCTATTTCAAACATTAGACTTTTCTACTTTTTCTTTCCCGGCTCTAGAACTCTCCCCTTTCTCAAATTTAGCTTGAGGCTTCTCATTAATCTCTGGATTTCTATGCTTATAATCAATGTTCTTACTATCCTTTTTCCATGTAGAAGTAGAATTGGGAAAAGTTTTAGAAGAATACCGTTGAGATCTTCTTTGGATTTGCCTCTCGATCTTAATTGCAATGTGCAACAACTCCTCAATATTAGAATAAGGCTGTAAATCAGTCTTGTCTGCAATCTCTGTGTTTAACCCATTAAGAAACCGCGCCATGAGAGCCTCCATGTCCTCATCGAGATCAAGTCGATCCATCAATGTATCCATCTCCTTGTAATAATCTTCCACAGACTTGCGTCCTTGTTTCAATGCTTGAAGCTTTTGCGCCATGTCCCGTTGAAAATATTGTGGAACAAAACGCTTCCTCATGGACTCTTTGAACTCGTACCATGAATCAATTGGTGCTTCAAGGTTTCTTCTCCTACTTGACATCAATTTATCCCACCAAATTTGAGCATATTGTTTGAATTGAGCAATGCATAACAGTACCTTCTTTTTATCACTAAAATTATGACAGTTGAACACCGACTCCACCGTTTTCTCCCATTGAAGGTACTCCTCTGGATCGGTTTTGCCATAAAACTTGGGAAGTTTTAATTTGATGCTCCCCACGTTACGATCAATTCTATCATCATAAGGAATTCGTTGTTGTAAATTATGATACCTTCTTCCATGGTCTCGCCCTCGCATCAAGCCATGACCAACCGCATGTGAATTATCCTCGTGGTGATCAGAATTGTCGCCCTCATATGTATCGGTTGAGGGCGTAGGTTGTGGAATCCTCTGTCGTGCTTGATTTTGAATCTCCAATCTTCCTATTCGATCAGTCAACTCTTCTATTCCTCGAATTAGTCTTTCCATGGTTCGTTGTTGTGCTTCTCTCAATCGTGCATCAGTAATGTTAGTATTGTCGTCTGAATTTTCCATGCTACAAAAGAAAGGTAAAAGAAAAAAAAGGACCTCACAAGTGCTCCCTCACGTGTATTCACTCGTAAATGTAGTTCACTCGTGTTTAGCACTCAACACTCGAATCAATGTGTCACTCCCTTACAAACTCACCCTCACAATTGAGCACACACAAATCACACTCCAAAAAACAAATTGGGATGTGAGACAAGCTATGTTATAGAGCTAAGTGCAATTCAATGTGAATAGACTGCACACTCAATACATAAACAAGGGTATTGAAGGAGCAATCCGAATAACGACAAAGAAACGAATTAAAGAAAGAAAATGATTAAGGACTAATTGAGACGTAGGAACATATGAGAGTTACATATAATAATCAAGAGGAAAAAAGAAAGACATTTAACTTCAATATGCTTTCTTTCTTTCAATGGTTTTTTTTTTTTTTTTTTTTTTTTTTTTTTGCTATATATTTTTGTGATAGAATATGAACATTCTACACAAACTGAGGAAAAAAAAAAAAAAAAAGAGAATTAAAAGAGATAAGCGCAATGAAACATATATCCGATCTTGAGCCTAAAGCTCTGATACCAAAATGTTATGGAAATCAACCCAAGGGAAAGTATGGAACGGATTACCTTGATGATCAAGATCAAGAGTAAAGAAAACTCGTTTCTAAACTCGTGATTCGAATCACTCCACAAGAGGTTTGATCAATACCACTTGAATGACTCTACATGCAAGTTCTAAACACAAGAATTTGCAAAGAAAGTTTAGCTCTCAACAAAGCTAAAATAGAAATTCTATTCTCAATTCAATCTGATGTCTAATCAAAGAAAAGAAGGCTTTATATAGCCTTTACAAACCTTAACCTATGTGATACATAACTCCAAAATTAAATGGGCTAGTAAATGAGAAATACCCTAGTTAATGGTGGAATATACTATGTGGGTTACAATATAACCTTAACTCCTATATTTAAAACTAGCTTAAATATGAAAACAAATAGTTAAACTATAATTAAATAATGCAAATAATAAAATGTGCTTATTAGTCATCCTTGGACTATTTGATATTCAACGGAGTTCATGAAATGCAACTTAAAGTGCATTTAATTCATCTCTGTCTTGAAGCTCAACTTTGCATAACATATAAGGGAGGTCACCAACGTCTTCTAGAATTTCCTTTGATGAGCTCACCATAGCTTGAATATAACTGTATAAGGTTTGTTGTAGCTTCTTGGCTCTCGTCCTTGTAATTGGACCTTGAGGTATGGAAATTCCTTGGTCGTTGTTCATATCACTTCCTAAAAAGCATATCATCGAACACCATATGATCTTGCACATGTTTCCCTTCTAAACATTGCATATACACATCATAAAATTCAGATTTTTCAACTTTGTACAATTCAATCATGTGTTTAAAACCAAGAATTTTTGCAGTAAGGGAAGAAAATAAAGCATACCTTCTTGATAATGCATCTGCGACCACATTATCCTTCCCCTTTTTGTAATGGATTACATAAGGAAACGTCTCAATGAATTCCACCCATTTAGCATGTCTCCTATTTAGCTTTGTTTGGCTTTTGAGGTGCTTCAAACTTTCATGGTCCGTATGAATAACAAACTCTTTTGGCCACAAATAATGTTGCCAAACTTGCAAAGCCCTCACAAGTGCATATAACTCTTTGTCATAAGTCGGATAGTTGAGTTGTGCTCCATTAAGCTTTTCACTAAAGAACATGATTGGCCTTTTTTCCTGCATTAAAACAGCCCCTATGCCTATCCCACTTGCATCACATTCAATTTCAAAAGATTTATCAAAGTTAGGTAAAGCAAGACAAGGTGCATTGGTTAATTTATCTTTCAGTTCATTGAATGCATTCTCTTGTTTTTCCTTCCATTCAAATTTCACATGCTTTTTAACAAGTTCATTCAATGGTGATGCTATACTACTGAAATCCTTAATGAATCTCCTATAGAAACTAGCCAAACCATGAAAAGATCTTACCTCGGTTGCATTTGTGGGTGTTGGCCATTCTCTAATAGCTTTTACCTTTTCTTCATCAACTTGTACTCCCTTCTTTCCAACTAAGAACCCTAGGAAGTTGACTTGGTCTAGACAAAAACTGCACTTTTTGAAGTTGGCATAAAGCTTCTCTTCTCTAAGTATAAACAAAATTTTCTTAACGTGCAAAATATGATCATTCAAGCTTTTTGAGTAAACAAGGATATCTCATCAAAGTATACAACAACAAATTTTCCAATATAGTCTCTCAAAACATGATTCATTAGCCTCATAAAAGTACTTGGTGCATTTGTAAGGCCAAATGGCATAACGAGCCACTCATAAAGCCCAAACTTTGTTTTGAAAGCCGTTTTCCACTCATCTCCCACATTCATTCGAATTTGATGATAACCACTTTTAAGATCTATTTTTGAAAACAGATTAGCACCATATAATTCATCCAACATGTCATCCAATCTAGGAATAGGGTGTCGATACTTTACCGTGATCTTGTTGATGGCTCGACAATCAACACACATCCTCCACGTGCCATCTTTCTTGGGTACCAAAATCACAGGAACTGAACAAGGACTCATGCTTTCTCTAACATATCCTTTATCCATGAGTTCTTCCACTTGTCTCTGAATCTCCTTAGTCTCGGTGGGATTGGTCCTATAGGCAGCCATATTTGGAAGAGTTGCCCCAGGTACGAAGTCAATTTGGTGTTCAATCCCTCTTAGAGGGGGTAACCCCGTACATGCATCTTCATGTGGAAATATGTCATTGAATTCCTGCAAAAGAGACTTAAAAGCACTTGGCAAAGCATCATCAGTTTTTGGTTCCATTGCTAAACACATTCCTTTGCACATAAGTACAAATTTTGGTTCTTGGGCTAACATATTCCTCATTTTTCCCATTCTTATAACCAAACTCACATTTTCTCTCTTTTCTTCAAAATCATTTTTTTTTCTCTCTTGGTTTTCACTCATCCTTTGCCCCTCACTTTTCTCTCTTTTTTTTCACTCTTATCTCTCTCTTTTACCTTAGTTTCTTCTCTCCACTGTTGTTCTTCATATTCTTTTCTTTTCTTCTCTAATTTCAATTGGTCACAATGTACTTCATATGGAGACAATGGAAGTAAAGTAAATTTCTTCCCACACAAAGTAAAAGTATACTTGTTCATCAAACCATCAAATGTTACCTTTCTATCATATTGCCAAGGTCAGCCGAATAAGATGTCCCCCGCATGCATTGGTACGACATCACAAAGAACTTCATCTTTATATCTTCCAAGAGTAAAAGAAATAAGAGCTTGGGAATTCACCTTAATTTCTTCTTTGTTTGTTAACCAATGAAGTTTGTATGGTTTTGGATGGGGATGGACAGAAAGTTGAAGTCTTTTTACAAGGAAGCTGTTTACCACATTTGTGCAACTTCCACTATCAATCACCAAGCTGCATGGGTTTCCTTTGACCAAACATCTTGGGTGGAACAAGTTTTCCCTTTGATCTTCAAATTTCTCTTCCTTGATTTGAACATTGAGTACCCTTCTTGTGATCAAAGATATGGAATTACCTTCTTCAACATACTCATCATCATATGCTGCGATTTCTTCCACAAGCTGTGAATCATGATCCTCACATTCATCATCTGAATCAAGTATACCATTCCTTATCACCATAACTTTTTTATTAACACACTCTTTGCTCATGTGTCCAAACCCTTTGCACTTCCAACATTGAATAGAACTAGACTTCTCCTTTACCGTCTTTGAAGCTTCATTCTTTTTACCAATGAAACTCTCAGCCTCCACTCTTTTAGCAGCCACAAACTTTTCTTTTGGTGACATTGATTCATTTCTATTCACAAAACTATCCTTGTTCCAAGTTTTAGAATTTGAAAAGGTGTTAGTTCGTGATGTGTACCTTTTTTAATGCTCTTTTTCTTCCTTCATTTGGTCTTCAATTTTGAGAGCATAATGATACATGTCTTCCAGATATGGTGGTGGATTTCTGTCAACAAGATGAGCAATTTCTCGATTCAAACCTCCAAGGAATCTAGACATGGTATCTTCTTCTTCTTCTCTAACATTTGCTCTTTCCATCATAGTTTCCATCTCTTGATAATATTCCGCCACACTTTTTGTTCCTTGCCTCAAACCTTGCAATTTAGTTTTCAAATTTCTTTCATAATGTTTTGGAACATACCTTTTTCTCATGGCTTCTTTAAGTTCTTCCCATGTCTCTATTGGATCCTCCTCTTTTCTTCTTCTCTCAGATTTGAGATGTTGGTACCAATCACCAGCATGATTGGTAAATTCGGCAATAGCAAGTCTCATCTTCTTATTTTCACTATAGGTGTTGCAATCAAACACATGCTCTATCTTTCTTTCCCACTGCAAGTATGCCTCAGAATCTGCCGTTCCACAAAAGGGTGGGATTTTGAGTTGAACTCCCCCATCTCTATCTTCATGTACTCTTTCCATCCTTCTAGGTTGCATAATAGTTGCATGGTTATTTCTTCCTCTCCATCTACCATCAACTTGTCTTTCTTGTACTACTATATCTTCATCTTCACGTAATGTTCGTTCTTGTCTTTGTTGTTGCGCCCTTCTTTCTTGCTATCTTCCATCATCATTTCCATCATACCTTGAATTGCTTGAAGAATGATTGTATTAAGATCTGGTACTGGTGGTACTGCTTCTCCATTATGTGACATTTTGTTATCAAGGGAACTCTCCACACTTCTCACAAAATTTCACTTAGGGACACTCGTGTTTAACACTCAAAGGTAGGCTTTTGGTACTAGGTCAAGAATTAAAGGCTGACTTTTTTTTTTTTTTTTCTTTTTGGTGCAATCTTGCTTTAAGCTTGATTATAACCAATTCAACAATCAATTCTAACAAGCTAAGACTAGTATCTCAAGGATCAAGAGCTTGAAAATAAATGATAAGAACTTAATATATATATTTTTTTCAGAACTGATTTTTTTTTTCGAGAATCTGAGAGAGAGAAAAAACATGATAGAAAAAAAAAATAACAATAAAGATATTTCACCTCTAGAGCGGCCAAAGAACGTCGACCAAATGCTCTGATACCAAATGATAAGCGCCAACAATGCTGGAACTTGCAAAGCTAGAGGTCCTTCTAGAATCCTTGCAAAACGTTCACAGAAAAAGCTAACTTAACGAATTGATTCCAACCAAGAGCTGGTTAGAAGATGAATGACTCTTAGATCGAACTTGGAATCTATGATGGTCACTCTTAGATACCAAGACAATTCACTCCAGAATTTGCTTGATCAAAACTAATTCAATGAATCGGTTTAAACATCAAACCTAAAGCAAGGTTTGAAAAAGAATAACACCAAAAGGGTATCAAGAAAACATAAAAGTTTTTTTCTGTATTCAACAAAATCCCCCAAACATGAATATTACATGCCTTTAAATAGGCCCAGAAGATAACCCTAACAAAATAAAGTTCAGCCACCAACCACTAATAAATGCTATTAAATACAAATTGAAGAATATAAGGCAATTCATACAAACTATTAATAAATGCTATTAAATATAAAATGAAGCAAATAAGGCATTAATAATTTCCTTAATTGGTAATTCAACTACCAGAGGCAAGTCTTCTAATTACTTTCCAATATCAGCCACTTCATTATCTTCTTGATTTGATATGCTAATGCTATAAAGATTTTTGGGCTCAAAAGTCTTTGTTTCAACCGGTACACTAGCTAGCTTTTGAAGATGCAATGTATAGGTCTCTTGAATCTTCTTAACCTTGCTTCTTGTAATCGGTTCTTCGGGTACATGCACGTGATTAGTTGTTGGATTCATATCAATTTTGATTGGAAACATTCCTCTAATTCATTCATTCCCTGGGAACTTCTATAGTCAGACTATACAGAATCGGGATCAGACACATATTGCAAAGCCACGCCGGTATCTATTGCCGGGCAGAATTGGACCATAACGGAATTTCAGTCTATACCCACCACACCATAATATCTGATTGGGGAGGATAGAATGAGAGAGTGATCAAAAGCAAGGATATGGGCACGGCTCGAGGGAGTAGGAAACAGAAAATATCTATTCTAGTTCTATCATCAGCTATGGGTTCGAATCTAAGAGAAATTCTCGAGAATGTTTGCTACCCGGAAATTGTTTGGTCTTTCCTGACTCACTCGAATAAGGAGAACAAACAAATGGAATGGGATCAGCGGAGATCCGGTATTTTCTTCATTCTTAAGTAAGGAATTACAAAAGAAATTCTTTCAACAAGGATTGGTCGATGAAATCAGAACCAGAGACTGAATCTTGATATACCTTATAAAACAATACATTTTTCTTACCGCCGGATATATTGTATTGGCAGCTGCAGATCATTTGATTGGACTGAAATTGGGAATGGGTACACTTGCCGGTATGGTATGAATCATTTGAAAAAGAAAGGGATTCGCTCTGTCGCCGGTCTCTTACAAGATCAATTCGGATTGGCTGACGTTCGTTTAGAAAATATGGATGGTTAGAGGAACTATATGTGGATTAGATATAAATTGATACCGACTCTTCCCTCAGAATTTGGTAACTTCCACTCCATTAACAACCACGCCACAGTTGAATCTGTTTTCGGATTACACCACAGGTATCTCAAGTTTGAGATCGAACTCATCCATTGACACAACTAGTTCATGGGAGAAAATTGAGTGATTTGGGGCCAGGAGGATTGACAGGGCGAACAACTAGTTTGACGAGATAGCCAGCCATCCTAGTCATTGTGGACCCATTTGCTCAATTGACACGTCTGAAGGAAAAGGAATGAATGTTGGACTTATTGGATCATTAGCAATTCATGCAAGGATTAGTCATTGGGGATCTATCTCGATAAACTCCATTTGATGAACTGAGAGAGGGAGAGAGAGATCAAAGTGCGGATGCTTTATTTATCACCAAGTATAGATAGATTCATACTATATGGTAGCGACAGACAGGAAATTCTTTGGCACTGAATCCAGGTAAGGTATTCCGGAAGAACAGATTGTTCCAGCAAGATACCCAGCCAGGCATTCTTGACTATTGAATGGGAACAAGTTCATCTTCGAAGGCTTTTTCCCTGACATTTTCTATTGGAGCTTCCTTATTGAACATCATGATGCGAATCGTGCTTGAATGAGTAGTTTGAATATGCAACGGCAAGCAGTCCCGCTTTCTCCGGCAAGGGCATTCTTGGAATAGAACTCGGTTGGAATGGAACGCCCCGCGTGATACGATGAGGAATCAACTACAAGGGGAATAAGATTCGGATTACCTTGTTGATCGAATATCTCAAGGCAAGAACACTTGATTGAGATTCGAATCACTCCACAAGCAAGATCGATCATGTCTAGCTTGAATGACTCTTGTTGATCAAATATCTCAAACACTTGTTTGAGATTCGAATCACTCCACAAGCAAGATTGATCATGTCGAGCTTGAATGATTCTACATGCAATCTAAACTACATAGAATTGCAAAGAAACTTAGCCATTGGCTAAAGAAAAGCACAAATGCTTCTTTTACTATATTTTCCAAGTCTTCTTACAAATACAACATACATGGCTTTATATAGCCTCAAAAATGAAACTACTAAAGGTATTCCAAGAGTTGTAACATTCCTACTTTATGGCCATAATTAGCCATTATGTAAATGTAACCGAAATTAAATAAAAAGTCTTAAAATACAATAACTCTAAATTACTCTAAATTGTAACCCACCCAAAATTTACAACAATCAAACTTCATTCTTCTTCAATGTAGCATGAATTGAAACATCTTTTTGATAATTTTGACAACCTTTTCTTCACATCTTCATTGAAGTATATTGTATGATTGATGTCTCTTGGTTCATATCATTCTCCACTTCTTCAAGAGGATTCGTCCTCGAATCTATTTGTGTAACTTTGCTGCAAAAAATAAGTTATGGAAATACGACGGACCTCACAACACTCTCTCAAGAGTATATGCTCAAGGAATTTTAGGCCACTCTATTTGCACTCATTTATACAAATGAAGCTCTCATTCTCACCTCTCAAATTTTTTTTGTAGAGCCCAGATTGGATTTTTTTTTTTTTTTTTTATTTTGGATCGATTAAAAACTAAAAAGATAAAAAACAAATTGAAAAGAAACGCAAAGGAAACATATATCCGATCTTGAGCCTGAAGCTCTGATACCAAATAATACGATGAGGAATCAACTACAAGGGGAATAAGATTCGGATTACCTTGTTGATCGAATATCTCAAGGCAAGAACACTTGATTGAGATTCGAATCACTCCACAAGCAAGATCGATCATGTCTAGCTTGAATGACTCTTGTTGATCAAATATCTCAAACACTTGTTTGAGATTCGAATCACTCCACAAGCAAGATTGATCATGTCGAGCTTGAATGATTCTACATGCAATCTAAACTACATAGAATTGCAAAGAAACTTAGCCATTGGCTAAAGAAAAGCACAAATGCTTCTTTTACTATATTTTCCAAGTCTTCTTACAAATACAACATACATGGCTTTATATAGCCTCAAAAATGAAACTACTAAAGGTATTCCAAGAGTTGTAACATTCCTACTTTATGGCCATAATTAGCCATTATGTAAATGTCCATTATGTAAATGTAACCGAAATGAAATAAAAAGTCTTAAAATACAATAACTCTAAATTACTCTAAATTATAACCCACCCAAAATTTACAACAATCAAACTTTATTCTTCTTCAATGTAGCATGAATTGAAACATATTTTGATAATTTTGACAACCTTTTCTTCACATCTTCATTGAAGTATATTGTATGATTGATGTCTCTCAGTTCATATCATTCTCCACTTCTTCAAGAGGATTCGTCCTCGAATCTATTTGTGAAACTTTGCTGCAAAAAATAAGTTATGGAAATACGAAGGACCTCACAACACTCTCCTCACGAGTATACACTCAAGAAAATTTTAGGACACTCCTTTTACACTCAGTTACACAAATGAAGCTCTCATTCTCACCTCTCAAAATTTTAAATAGAGCAAAGATTGAATTTTGAACTCTGGGTCGATTAAAAACTAAAAAGATGAAAATAAATAAAAATCAAATTGAGAAGAAACGCAAAGGAAACATATATCCGATCTTGAGCCTGAAGCTCTGATACCAAATGATAAGATAAGGAATCAACTACAAGGGGAATAAGATTCGGATTACCTTGTTGATCGAATATCTCAAGGCAAGAACATTGTTTGAGATTCGAATCACTCCACAAGCAAGATCGATCATGTCTAGCTTGAATGATTCTTGTTGATCAAATATCTCAACGCAAGAACACTTGTTTGAGATTCGAATCACTCCACAAGCAAGATTGATCATGTCGAGCTTGAATGATTCTACATGCAACCTAAACTACATAGAATTGCAAAGAAACTTAGCCATTGGCTAAAGAAAAGCACAAATGCTTCTTTCTATATTTCCCAAGTCTTCTTACAAATACAACATACATGGCTTTATATAGCCTCAAAAATGAAACTACTAAAGGTATTCCAAGAGTTGTAACATTCCTACTTTATGGCCATAATTAGCCATTATGTAAATGTAACCGAAATTAAATAAAAAGTCTTAAAATACAATAACTCTAAATTACTCTAAATTGTAACCCACCCAAAATTTACAACAATCAAACTTCATTCTTCTTCAATGTAGCATGAATTGAAACATCTTTTTGATAATTTTGACAACCTTTTCTTCACATCTTCATTGAAGTATATTGTATGATTGATGTCTCTTGGTTCATATCACCGCGGCTCGAGATTCAGGGGTTGCCGCTAAAGCCAAAACAATACAAAATATAGGCACTGCCGTCAACAAACAAAGGAAAGACTCCCTCCATCCATCCAGCAAGATTCATTCAAGAAAAAGAGAAAGGAAAGAAAGAGAAGCGACTAAACCTCTTCTCGTCTCACAATTCCATTGCCTGAACCGGAGCACCAATATGACCGTACGCCCTGATTGAACATTAATGAGAGTTGTAAGTCTTTGTTTGAATAAATGAAGAAGTTAGCATTCAGGAGAGGAACGAAGTGGAAGTGCGAGACCTTACGGGAGAGGAAAGAAGAAAGATGAAACCGAAGAAAACCTGAACCTATTTATTCAAACACTGATCAAGATCCTTTCTTTCACTCTTGAACAAGGGAAAAGACAAAGAGAAAGCCGAAACTCAAGACTCAACGAAAGAAGAATTGAAGACGACTTGACAGTGAAAGAAAGAAGGGAAAGAGAAGGGAGACTCCTTATGAATGAGAGTGAACTACTGAACCTTCAAGTATTTCAAGGAAAGACGAAAGAAAGATGAATGAGAGTTTACGAACTTCACTCAATAACTTGTCCCTGATTTCACTCAAGACTCGGTAAAGCATATTCTCTGATTCCCTCTTCTTTCCAGTCGAGCATATGAAATCCTGAACCTTTTCTTTGACGATATTCCCTATTTATTCCTCGGTCAAGCTATTTGTTGAAGAACCTTTCTTTACAGTCGAGCTGCTGAATAGCATAGTGTTTAGAAGAAAACTGAACTGCTTCTCTCCTATTTATTCTTTATAGAGGTAAATGGGTTCATTCAGTAGCTAATTCATGGACTCTCTCTGATTTCACTGTCAAAGAGGAAGAAAGATGAATTAGACTTAACTCCTTTTCCTATTTATTCACTGGAAACAAGGGAAAGCCGAAACTCAAGATTAACGATCCGGAACTCCCTTTCCTCTCCCTTTCACGAACAGTAAAGACGAAAGATTCATTCTCTCTCCTTTACAGTTCAAGAATAAATGAATGAGCTGCTTTGAAAGACTCAACCTCAACCCTGACCCGATATGACCTGAACAGTAAGGAAGTGGTAGTAGCATCAAGTGTAAGCCTTACAACGATGCAAATCCATACAAGGAATGGCTTCTCACTTTCTATTCATGAACTCTGACTAGTTCACATTTATTCATGCTCAGATTATACCTCATGCTGGGCCTTTTAGAAGGTTTTGCCTTATTTAGGCACATCCAACCAATCAATCCCCCTTCCCAAGAGCTAAGGTAAGGTAGCTGGAAAGGAAGTAGGCAAGGATCATTCGTTAGAATGAGCTTGAATAGGGCTTCTTACCGCCCTCCCTTCACTATCAATCAGCGTCAGATAGATATGACGAGGCATTAGGGGAGTTGACTTTGGTCATTCGAAGGGGGATGAAGGTCGCAAGGTGGGATTGACCAACAGGATAGATTGTATGGGCTATTTGCCTTAACAACTGAATCAGTAGTATCAGCTACTCAATGAGAGGATACATTCGGGCGTTCTAACTCCCGTTCTAACGCTTAATCCGTTACAGCAACTGAAAAGAAAGATAGAAGAATGAAATGCGCAGACAAGCTCGCTTTAGGTGGGAACTCAAGCCATTCTACTTCGGGACAATGGGAAACTAGTCTCATGGCTGCATGCTCTTCTTCCCGATCCCGATTTCCGAGTTATATAGCCTGGATGGGAGCTTTCAAATACCTCTCTTATACAGCTCCTTGTTCTATTTGAGTAGCTTGGTTTGGTTAGCAGCTTGGCATGAGTAGCTTGGAGTTTAGTAATTGCTTGGGACTTGCCTGTAGTAAAGCCTGCAGTTATAAGGCTTTGGGGGAAGCACGCAAGCAGCATTTGATGTGGGAGTCAAGGTGATATGAACTGAGAGACATCAATCATACAATATACTTCAATGAAGATGTGAAGAAAAGGTTGTCAAAATTATCAAAATATGTTTCAATTCATGCTACATTGAAGAAGAATAAAGTTTGATTGTTGTAAATTTTGGGTGGGTTATAATTTAGAGTAATTTAGAGTTATTGTATTTTAAGACTTTTTATTTCATTTCGGTTACATTTACATAATGGCTAATTATGGCCATAAAGTGTGAATGTTACAACTTTTGGAATGCCTTTAATAGTTTCATTTTGAGGCTATATAAAGCCATGTATGTTGTATTTGTAAGGTAGACTTGGAAAATATAGAAAGAAGCATTTGTGCTTTTCTTTAGCCAATGGCTAAGTTTCTTTGCAATTCTATGTAGTTTAGATTGCATGTAGAATCATTCAAGCTCGACATGATCAATCTTGCTTGTGGAGTGATTCGAATCTCAATCAAGTGTTCTTGCGTTGAGATATTTGATCAACAAGAATCATTCAAGTTAGACATGATCGATCTTGCTTGTGGAGTGATTCGAATCTCAAACAATGTTCTTGCCTTGAGATATTCGATCAACAAGGTAATCCGAATCTTACTCTCCTTGTAGTTGATTTCCTTATCTTATCACAAGGCAAAGAAAGAAAGGGTGGGTTTTGAAAGAATAAATGAATAAGGGTCAGATTGAAAGCTCACAAGAAGCGTCTTCTGCGTGCTAGGCCTACCATACAGGAAAAGCTGTCTTTGATTGGCCGTTGAAAACAGAGGGCGATCAAGTACAAAACATAGTTATGCCTTGAGCTCCTCAAGAGTGTACTCCGCGGTCTAATTATGCTTACTGAGATAGTCTATCAACTTGGCTTAAGAACCTTCAGATCTTCAAAGGAACTTCTCAAGGTACCGTTACCGTAAAAAAAGCCTATTAACGAGGACCACATTAGAGTCTATATCAAACCAGTCTTCACACTTGGATAGGTTGTCTAAGACCACTTGATTGGGGACAGACAGTAGTATCCTATCTTGTGATGCCTAGAGGACAAGAGCTCGTTCATAAACTCATTCATCGCCGAAGAAGCAAAAGAGAAAGGGGAGTGGAATGAATCTGAGAAAAGGAACGAATCCGAGTTCAAAGATGCGACTAGGAACTCAAAGTCGAGGTTCGAAGAAGATGCTCACAGGATTGGCAATGAAGCTCAGTCTGAGTCTGATTCTTCTGAGTGAAGAACTCCCATAGTGATTTTCTTAACTACTGAAATCGCGTGAAGGAAGAGAAGCTAAGGCGAGGGGAGGGGCATAAAGTAGTAGCTAGAGTAGGAGCAAAAGCTGTAAGACCGAGTTTACGAGGCGAACGAGCGAAAGCGGCTCGAACCATAGCGAGAGGAGTGAGGTCTTGTCATAGTTTGAGATGAAAGTTTTTGTAAGATGTCTCAGTGGATTCAGTTGCAAGGGAATCTTCTTCAAGCGGAGGTGCTGAGATACTCAACTAAGCAGTCCTTTCCCTCGACGGAAACCTCTTTCATCACAGTCTTGTAGGAGAACTCGCCCAAAGGTTCATTCCTTCCCTACCCTATTGGATAGGTGTGTTGACAAAGGAAGTAAAACAAGAAGGGGCACATTGCTAGAAGGACAAATTCCCACTCTTAGCATTACTGAATGCAAGGTTAGCGTCCTACCTTCTTCTTGATTTTCCCCCTACCTAAGCTAAGTGGAAAAGAGAAGAGAGACCAGATACCAGAGAATCAACCAAAACTGGGACATCACCAGAAGAAGCAGAAGTCAAGAAGCTAGGGGTTTCAAACGAAACTGATGGACAACCAAGAGATGATTTTCCTCAACAGGAAGAGAATGAGGTAGCTCAGCATCTAGCTCAGTAGCAGCGAGAGAGGAGTCTACTAAGGAGTGAAGCTCAGTCATATACCCTAATAGTTCGTATCTACTCTTCGATCTATCTTCCGGTTAAGATAAGGAAATCGGGGAATCTACTAAACGAATAAGTGTGCAGTATTTCATGATTCTCTGAACTTCTTCATCAAGTAAGTTGATATGTACCAAGAGACATCAATCATACAATATACTTCAATGAAGATGTGAAGAAAAGGTTGTCAAAATTATCAAAAGATGTTTCAATCATTCTACATTGAAGTATATTGTATGATTGATGTCTCTTGGTACATATCATTCTCCACTTCTTCAAGAGGATTCGTCCTCGAATCTATTTGTGTAACTTTGCTGCCAAAAATAAGTTATGGAAATACGACGGACGTCACAACACTCTCTCAAGAGTATATGCTCAATGATATGTACCAAGAGACATCAATCATACAATATACTTCAATGAAGATGTGAAGAAAAGGTTGTCAAAATTATCAAAAGATGTTTCAATTCATTCTACAATGAAGAAGAATGAAGTTTGATTGTTGTAAATTTTGGGTGGGTTATGATTTAGAGTAATTTAGAGTTATTGTATTTTAAGACTTTTTATTTAATTTCGGTTACATCTACATAATGGCTAATTATGGCCATAAAGTATGAATGTTACAACTCTTGGAATACCGTTAGTAGTTTCATTTTTGAGGTTATATAAAGCCTTATATGTTGTATTTGTAAGCAGACTTGGAAAATATATAGAAAGAAGCATTTGTGCTTTTCTTTAGCCAATGACTAAGTTTCTTTGCAATTCTATGTAGTTTAGATTGCATGTAGAATCATTCAAGCTCGACATGATCAATCTTGCTTGTGGAGTGATTCGAATCTCAATCAAGTGTTCTTGCGTTGAGATATTTGATCAACAAGAATCATTCAAGCTAGACATGATCGATCTTGCTTGTGGAGTGATTCGAATCTCAAACAATGTTCTTTCCTTGAGATATTCGATCAACAAGGTAATCCGAATCTTATTCCCCTTGTAGTTGATTTCTTTATCATATCATAAGTCAACTTTGATCTTCTTCCTAGCAGCTAACATCTCTGGGCTACCGATCCATCAGTAAACGAGAGGTCGAAAGTTGCGACCATTGAGATCTTACTTTGATTTTGATACGGAAAATCTCTAACCATAGAAATAAGAAAGACGACTTGATGCCCCGAGTCAAAAACTAATTGATTTCGTAGTTGAAACCATGTCAGTATAGCCTGCTTCAGTTGCTTTTGCTTTGTGCTCTTCTCTTCTTCCTGACCCTGAAATGCGGGAAGGTAGTCTATGTTAACCTGGAAACTCTGCCTCTGTGAGCCTTTTTTCTTTCCTTCTGGTCTAGTGGCATAAAGGCTGCTATGCCTTCTCATATATCAATCCAATGTTAGACCTCATCTCATCAAGAAATAGCGTCTCGTATATAGACTCACCCTTCAGACTATCAGTTCCTTGCTTTCCCCTGTCCTGGGTGGGGCTTTGTTTGACTGACTTGCTTTCGTGCTTGATGGTAGGTGTCATTCTCATAAGGTTTATCCTATAATTCTAATAAGGTGAAAACTCATCATCAAGGCGGTTTTCTTTCTAGTTCTACTGTCGAAGAACTCACTTGGGGACGGACAACCTACCTAATTAAGAAAGTTGACTTCCTCCAAACAGCATGCATCTCAGATAAGGAAGAGCAAACTACAGCGACTGACAGGTGAACTCAAGATCTCTATTTTACTCCTGAGGAGGAGTGAAGTGATTAGAAAGACCTAACCTTTGACTAAACATCGACATCGAGTCAATTACACATAGCAAGCATATAAGGCAACTTCAAAAGAAGCTTACTTAATAAAGAAAAATAGATCATTGGATAAATCAGTCAAAAGCCGCCTCTACAGCCTTTCCTTCTCCATCCACCTTGGGAGTCAAACCACCTTGTTTGGGCTGGGAGTCAAAACGGATCTAAAGACCTTGGTAAATGCACCGATTGTTCCGACCTTCCTTACATGTCCTTTCAGGGTGACCAGCCCGCCTCCTTCTTCGGCCTTCTTCTCGCCTTGCGGTGAGCACCAGCACCACATGCTGACTGTGAGACTGCCTTAGTGCAAGAAATACCTGAAATGGGTGCACGAACTACCAGAAATGGACCTTCAATAGAGCGAGCTTTTCCTGGCCTTTTCTCGGGATCGATCTTTCATGATCGGAAACATTGAGATGCCAAAAAAGTCCCATGCCTTTCCAGACCAACCAACCCGGCCCTCGAAAGTCTCTATGCATTTTGGGAGCTGGAGCAGTCAAAGAATAAAAAAGAATAAGATGTCAGTATTGAATAGTCTAATTGATTGAAGAAGAAAATGAACGATCAATTATAATAGTTTACATGAAGGAAAGAAGAAACAGAAAGATTAATGATCCTTTTTTACAGTTCAAGAATAAAGAGAGTGAACTCCGGAACCTGAACCTGACCCTTTAGTAAATGAATGAAGAACCTTTACTGTGTTTGATTGAAGAAGAAAATGAAAGATGAAGGAAAGACAAAACGAAAGAAGAATTAGACAGAACAGAACAGGACTATTACTGATGAACCAGATTGAACTCTTTTTCCAGTAAAGACCATTAATTAATTAATTCTATCCTATATGACTGTAAAACCTCGTAATAGGTTTTTCCCTAACAGCTGAAGCTTCAAGCTAATAAATTCTATCCCCATATAACTGTCAAAGTTCGTAAGACCTTTTTCCCTAAGGAAAGCAGCTTCAAGAAAAGATTTTGTATCCAGCATAGGGGTAAAACATTAAAAGAGCTTTTTCCCTAATAGCGGGAGCTGAAATCAAATCTTTTTTATCCAGCATAGGGGTAAAACATCAAAATCCCAGTCAAATGGGCCGAGGTAATGAATAAGTCAATCCTCAACTCAACAAGAATTCTCGTTCACTGTCAGACTGATTAGACTGATCCTACTGATTGAACTCTAGAGACTTCCTGATAAGATAAGGAATCAACTACAAGGGGAATAAGATTCGGATTACCTTGTTGATCGAATATCTCAAGGCAAGAACACTTGATTGAGATTCGAATCACTCCACAAGCAAGATCGATCATGTCTAGCTTGAATGACTCTTGTTGATCAAATATCTCAAACACTTGTTTGAGATTCGAATCACTCCACAAGCAAGATTGATCATGTCGAGCTGGAATGATTCTATATGCAATCTAAACTACATAGAATTGCAAAGAAACTTAGCCATCGGCTAAAGAAGAGCACAAATGCTTCTTTACTATATTTTCCAAGTCTACTTACAAATACAACATACATGGCTTTATATAGCCTCAAAATGAAACTACTAAAGACATTCCAAGAGTTGTAACATTCATACTTAATGGCCATAATTAACCATTATGTAATTGTAACCTAAAGTAAATTAAAAGTCTTAAAATACAATAATGAAATACAATAACTCTAAATTGTAACCCACCCAAAATTTATCACATGAAACTTCATTCTTCTTCAATGTGGCATGAATTGAAATATCTTTTGATAATTTCAACAATATTTTTTTCACATCTTCATTGAAGCATATCAAGAGACATCAATCATGCAATATGCTTCAATGAAGATGTGAAAAAAATATTGTTGAAATTATTAAAAGATAATTTCAATTCATGCCACATTGAAGAAGAATGAAGTTTCATGTGATAAATTTTGGGTGGATTACAATTTAGAGTTATTGTATTTCATTAATGTAGTTTAAGAGTTTTTATACTTTAGGTTACAATTACATAATGGTTAATTATGGCCATTAAGTATGAATGTTACAACTCTTGGAATGCCTTTAATAGTTTTATTTTGAGGTTATATAAAGCCATGTATGTTGTATTGGTAAGTAGACTTGGAAAATATAGAAAGAAGCATTTGTGCTTTTCTTTAGCCAATGGCTAAGTTTCTTTGCAATTTCTATGTAGTTTAGATTGCATGTAGAATCATTCAAGCTCGACATGATCAATCTTGCTTGTGGAGTGATTCGAATCTCAAACAAATGTTTGAGATATTTGATCAACAAGAGTCATTCAAGCTAGACATGATCGATCTTGCTTGTGGAGTGATTCGAATCTCAATCAAGTGTTCTTGCCTTGAGATATTCGATCAACAAGGTAATCCGAATCTTACCCCCCTTGTAGTTGATTTCCTTATCTTATCACTTCCCTTCGCTATTGAACCTGCCTTCCCTTTCACTGATATTCCCTTCCCTTATTGATGGAGGTAAAGCATATTCTTTCAATTCATTCAATCCTGAACCGTAACAAAAACAGGAGAGGATAGTCAAAAAGGGGTAAAGCTCCTTCCTCTTATACAGTATTACCTGACCTATACTAGACCTATTTCCTATTTCTTCTTTCACTGTAACCGAAGAAAATGAAGAAAGATCAGCTCATTCACCTCATCCTTATTCCTTCTCCTTCACTTGCTATCGGTCTGGTCTCATGGCTTCGCTCCTTCACCTGGGTAAAGCTGCTTCGCTCCCTTCTTTCATTCAGTAGCTCTTTTCTTTCCTTTCCCTATCAGTCGAAATGTGGAGATACCTTTACCGGCACCTGTTAGCTCTGTCTGGCATGGGTTAGCGACATAAAGTGCGACTCAAAGTTCATCGGGCCATTCCTTTTCTTCGACAACTGAACTATCATCACCGTTCTTAAGCCTAGTGTGGTCATATGCAAAATCTTGCTAAGCTTCATTCTACAAGCATTCCTCTATTTGAATGCATTTTGAAGGTATATGGATTCCAGATCATAAGGTAATTTCTTCTGCGACCGATGTGACCGAAGATTGAATACCAACCAACGAACCAGGAACTGATGGAATTGATGATTTGAACAGGGTGCGGAAGAAGAAAGAAAAAGGTATAGAGGCTTTAGATAAAGATAAAGGCTGGAAAGAGAAAGGTAGAAATCGAGTTCCAAAAGGAATGGACTCCTCAGAGGGGGTAGGAGAACTCAGCTAAGTCAGAAAGTCTTTCTAGCGAGGGGAGCGCAGAGTTAGTTATAGCAATTTCACTCTTTTCCTAAGTCAGGGGTATTCCTCAGATTTTGAATAGCCAAGGTCTTTTGGTCTAGGGCAATAAAGAGTTCCGATTGGTAATAGATAGGAGGGTTAGGTTTTTCTTGCTCAATCGGGAATCTTGCCTGACCCCGAACAAGGGCCTAATTCACGTACGTACGTAAAGGGAAGGGTGGGGTAGGTCTTTCACTCTTGTTGTTACCTCAATAGATGAGTGAAGCGAAGGGACGAGACACCGATAGGCACGAGAGGAGTTCCTTCCAGGAGGGAGAGCATGTAATTGAATGAAGAAAATTAAAACTACACCAAGCTATGGGTGCAATCAGTACATATGACTTGGCTATCGGCCTGTCCTTTTTCGCAAAGCTTGGCTAAAACTTATTTGCCTAAATATTGGCTAGCTCAGAGAAAGATTCCAGCTAGTCAAAGAAGGCGGTCCTGAGCAGATGATCTTCGGATTCCATAACAGCACGTCCGGCGGCTATTCAAATGGATCCTGTTCCTACCCGCCCGCAACCCTGATTCGGAATGGAATCCTATCGACTGACTACTTTTAGACCAAAAGGATTTGAGCCACTTTCACTATGCGAGGGCTTTGGTCTGCTTCCTTCTTTTCTTTTCAATCACAGGAAATGAATGATTCAATCTCGAACTGGGCCTGACTATTCAGTTGAAGTGAGAGTCAACTATCGAGGGTAGACATTTTGAGGCACTTTTTCAAGACTACCGTCTTTGCTAGTTAGTAAGTGCATCGGAACGCTAACGGCGAGGTGCCAACTAACCTTTGTCCCTGGCCCTCAATCAATCAATGGGGCAAGGAGAGGGGAGAAGCTGACAGACCGAGGGGAAGGAGAAAGAAACAAACCAAACAAATACCTACTTATTTACCGAGAAAAAGAAAAGAGAGAGATAGTCAAACCAGAACCGATATTACCTGATGTGATTGTGAGTTAGTCTTTCACAGTAAACAAAGACGAAAGGAAAGAAAGAAACAAGAATGAGACAGAGTTTACAGTCTTTGAGGGAAGAGGAAATGAATGAAATCATGCTCTGTCTCCTTTCTTTCTTTCTTTCACTGTCAAATAGGAAAAGGTTTAGTTTAAGGTTGAGAGTTGACAGTGAAAGAGGGGAAAGAAAAGAAAGGAGATAGTCAGACCGGAACTTGAACCGGATGGGGTAAGTCAAAGACAAAGAGAATGAAAGAGAAGCAAGCGACTGAACCGATATGACCTTAACTACTTCCCCTGATGGAACTGGGTAAAGCATATTCTTTCTCCTGAGCCGGAACCTAACTGTAAACTGATTGTTCTCTCCCTATTTTGTTGGTCATTTCAATCAAACACAAGGGAAGGAAATAGGTAAAGCTATTTTACTGTGTCATTGCTGCCCTCGCTCCTCTCAAAAAGCATTACTGGCGAGTCAATTCTCTCCTGAACCTATCCAACTTTGTCTGAGTCTTCGCTACTGAACCGGAACCTGATTGAGCCTACCCTTTACAGTCTTTGAAGGGAGAGAGAGGAGAGTCAACTGATCAGAAGGGAAAGCCGAAAGAGAAAACCTTACCCTCTATTCCCGGACCATTCTTTCATTCTAAAGCAGCATTCTACGGAACCTCTAGTACATTACCTGAACTTTACGGGAGAGGGGAGTGAATGAATTAGCTAGTGAACCGGAACAAAAACTGGACAGGAAAGCAAAGAGATAGTGAGACTTTACAGGAGGAGAGTCCATTCATTGAATCCGGAACCTCTATTACATATTACCTGATGGAACTGTAAACAAAGACAGACGAAAGCGAAAACCAGGACTATTCTTCAAAGACGAGGTAAAGCTGCGAAAAACAAATAGAATTAGCAGTCGAGTCAATGAAATCCTTTACAGGAGAGGAAAGAAATGAAAGGGGAAAGAAAGATGATCAGCTCATTCACCTATTTGCTTCGCTCCTGCCCCGATATTACCTGACCAAACAAACACCTATTTATCTTATTCATTCAATCCTGAACCTCATTCCCTTCTTTCTGTAGGTCTGCCCCTTCACCGGCGATATGACCTTCCCCGATTGAACGTGAAGTAGCTCTTTCTTTTCTTGAACGAACTGTAACCCCGAAAGATTCATTCTTTCTCTGATCTGATCCTTTCTTGAACTCGGTAAATAAATAGGCTGAGATTACTTACCTATAGGTCTCAGAATTCCATTGCCTGATCTTTCTCTTCTCTGATCTTGATCCTTATTCTGTTGCTATTCAATCCTGAACCTTTACAGTCGAGTCCATGAATTAGCAACTTGACCTATTTACCTCTTACCTTATTTATTAAGATGAACCTGAAAAAAGGTATCCCAATGATCGCCTACGCCAGTGAGGTTTGATTTCCTTGTTGGGTGTAGCGGATATCTTGATGTCAAGTCAAGGCAGGGAATAGGCGATCATTGGGATACCTTTTTTTCTTCTGTACGCTACGCTCGCTATTTGGCTTGTCTTGTTAGGCTAGCCCGAAAGAAATCCCCGTCTCCAAGTCCTTCCTTTATAACTAATCCCCAGGTGCGAACCGTGTGGGCAGTGCAGTAAAGGTTGCTAGCCTTCTCGAAGGGGCGTAGCCAATTAACATATTCTTATTCTTTTTCTCGAGAGAGACCGTGTGATGTGGGTTCCACGCGAATTCCATCCGGGAAATATAGCACAAATAAAGATCCAGAAGTTGTTTGGGAGGGAGTCTCTTTTTTCCACGTTATCGGAGAGCTATCATCAGGTAGAGCCCTGTTATCTAATTTTGGCCCTGTAGTAGATACTCTGACTCTCCCCTGCGCCTACTATTATCAAATTCTCATCTACCTACTTCTCCTTCTTCTCCTTTCAAGAGGTATGGAGGGCTATCTTGTAGTTTAGCATCAAGAAGCTAGTAGTTTAGCGTCAAGAAGCTAGGGGGCAAGCGTTGTACGGCAAATGACTTATCCATGTATGGTAAAGGTCAAGGGACTGCCTCCTGGAAGTGCTTTCTTCAAATAAATGAGAGTGCCCCTCAACAAGGTGTATGTAAAGTCAAGTACATTTGGTTACCGACCGAGGTGATCAATTAACATTGACCTCTCTTTGAACTAAGTCATTCATTTTCCCACTCAAAGAAAGAGAACAGCAGAAGTCAGGGGTAGGAAATCAAGCAAAGCCATTCTTCAATTGTTGATAACAAGCCGTTCATCACTCCCTAGGTTTCTCGCAGAGCACCTTTGGGACATCCAATCATCGATAAGACCAGTAAGCATGCCTCTTGTTTGTTCAAAGCGGGATAATTCTCTCTCTTTTTGAACGGAAGAACTCCACCTCTGGCTACCGAAGGCCTTATTGTAGCAGCAGCTCCGTGAAAGACAGTCAGTCCTCTTACCTTGTTTAGCTATTTCAGGCATAGTTAGGAGGATGGTCTAAATCATTGCTCAATCCTGGTCTTTCCCCTTCGAAGTAAGGAGTGCTCGCTTCTCTTTATGTTGTCTTTCTTAGCTTTCCTTTAAGCCCCCCAAGAACCAACTCTCATCATTCTTTACACAATCCATCTTCTTTGATTTCAGGCGTGAGGACAAGGATGGGAATTTGAGTTAGGATGGGCCAATCCCTTTGCTGAAAGGCTAGCTGTAGGCATCCCTGGTCTCTCTCTCTGGTTTATATAGCTTGACTGACCTTTGTTTGTTTATTTGAAAGTGGATCAATGTTTAGGGAATTGGGGCGAAAGCGGATTCTTTGCTCTAGCCACTAGACATACGGTTAGAGAAAGAGAATTAGATGGTGGGGGTTCTAAGGGTTAGGTTCAGAAAGCAATGGTAGTAAGTCAAGCATGCTATCAAAGCAAAAAGAGCAGCTATAGCCAGACAAGTGAATAAAGTGTATATTAACAACCTCCTTGCCATTACTTCATTTACTCAATCATCATCTCTCGCTCGATATTCCCAGTGAGTCAAGCCCCTCTTCAGCCGGTCGGTACTTAGGAAGTCAGGAATGAAAGGGTAGAACCAGCTCTATCAAGAAAGAGAACAAGGAAGATGCTTATAAATCATAACATATAGAAAGACTCTGTTGGTCCTTCGGGGCCTTCCGGGTGAGTCGAGATCTTATGGAAAGGTAGCTCGTTCAGTAACTTCCGGATGAGGTTCAAAATCAGTAGCCCTTCCTTCCTTCTGCTCCTAGTTTAGGAGCCAGCCTTATCTGATATGAAAGCATTTCTTTCGAGATAGCCAGCCAGGTGCGGGGCTAGAGCTAACCATAGCAGTCTAAGGCCAAGGGGAAAAGCCTTGCAAAGAGGGCAAAGGGTACCAAGCAATCTAATCTCGCAAGCTTCAGTTTTCCAGTTCTGAATCCGATGTGAGGAAAAAGAAATACTAATCCTAGGTCAAGGCAGTAGCACGGTACGGGATCAGTCCCTTGTTCTCAGTGCTTTAGGTTCAGTAGTGATTGAGAATGAATGTTGAGTCTTTCCTTGTTGGAGAGGTGTTCAGGAGAATGAAGAAATAGGTGAAAGAAGGATTTCATATGCTTTATCGACGAGAAGAGGAGAGGGGAGAAGAAGCTCCACGAGAAGAGGCGCGAACAAATGTGTGTGGTGGCTAAGCTGCTAATTCAAACACTCTTTCACTGGCTGGGTAAACGAAATAACTACTGAACTCACCAGATGGAACTCGGCTTCACTCCTCTCTCTCCCTATCGGTATTGGTCTCGTGTCTTCGCCCCTAAACTACTGAACCGGATTGAGCCTATTGATTTGATGTATTCTTTCCCCGGATTGAACCTATGGATTCTGGCACAGTAAACTCCTGGACTATTATATTACTTCTTGAAGAAGGAGAAAGGAATAGGTCTTTGATTTCACTCTTTCACAAGGGAACAACATAAGGCATCTGACCGAAGACCAAAGGAAGAGGAGCGAAGCAGTGAGACAAAATAAAGTGAATGAGCTCTAGTAGCGAAGGAAAAGGAAAAGGGAAAGGGCTTTTTTCGTCGTAATAGTGGGCGGGTTAAGTGAGATCTATGCCGGCCGGAGGAATCAAATTCTGGTAGAATCCTTATAGGGGGTATGTTGGTCATTTACCACCTCAAATCTTGGTTTAAATCCTCAAATATTTCAATGGTCTTGTAACTTGGTATAATTCGTTTAAACCACGATATAAGGGTTCCTCATCAAAGTCATGCAATTTAGAAGTCACTTTGTTCATAAGTGAGTGGTACATAATTATAGGGGCATTTTGGTCATTTTACACCTACCCTTAATTCAGTCCCTTATCATAAGCTAAGCTAATGACTACTAAATTTCATACCTAACCTTATCATGTCATACTAAGCCTTCTCCTAAACTTTCATGAGCAACAATCCATTTAGTGGATTTGTAGCTCAGCGAAATCAACATTCATGTAGGCACTAATGTTGGAAAACCTTAATCTTTATTCCAACATTCTCACTTTCTTCCAGATGATTGCTTTCTTCCATCAACTAGACCAATAGTTTAATCATGATTACATGGTTCTCTAAGTCAAATTCGAACCTCATTCTAACAATTTTTTTTCTTCCTATAACCGTACGAAAAAGTATCACAACTAGAGGATTGTTTCTTCCCACTCTTTTGTGATACTAAGAAGGAAGCTCAACAAAACTCGGTATACATAATCATAGTGGATATCGTAATAAAACTTAGAATACTTAAAAATCCTGTTTCAAATATGTATCTTGAAATTTAATACGGTATTACCTCTTAAACACCTTTGTATGGCTAGGAAAAATCCATGGTGGATCCTCCACTCAAATGGTTTCCTAAGTTTTAAGACATCTTGAAAATCTCATAGACATTCAATCTCCATAAATACTTATAGAATTTTGACCATGATCCTAATATTTTATCCAATCATGGCTCAATGACTTTAAATCAGCTCACAACCACCACACCTTGGTCATTCTCAAACTTAGCCTAAATTCAAAATAAAGATCAGTTGAGCACGACAAAGAAGATATTTATGGTAGAAATTTTACAAAACTCAATCTCAAATTCACGGCAATCTAGAAGTTTTAATGTCGGTTTAAGTTCCCTTTATAAAGCCTGAAGTAGGGGTTTTCGTTTGGAGCAAGAATTGAGCTAAGTCGAGCCTTTAACTGTTAGTTGTTATAGCCTCTTAGATTTTGGGTTCCTAAATCTTGGATTTCTTATAAATTTAAGAGCCATAGTCAACCATTTTTCTTCCAACTTGCTTCTACACCTTCTAAATGAGATTATCCACACGTTTGGTTATGAAATAAAGTGTTGAACGTGCCTCAAACATAGCTTCCAAATTTGGTCCGCCATTAAAGGAAGAAGGTTGAAGCTCGAACATTAAATTTGAGCCTACACACAAGTTTGTCAAGAGAAACATATCTTGTTCGATTTTTGCACCTCCAAGGAATATTTCCATAGAAGACCACGAAGGTTAACAAGACTCAAAGCGTGTCCAATTGAAGAAATTATTTTCGTGTAAAATTTGGGGTAAGGATCGAAATCTTACATACAATCCATTTTCTTCAAAATTGAGTCTTTCTTTAGCTTTGTTAGATTAAGTTGAGTGCTTTTGATGAAGGAATCAAGAGTTAATACGTCTTAGATGAGGTTGCCTAAGGAAACAAAATTCTGCTTTCTTGAATAAGTTGCAGACGGATACGTCCTAAATGAGGTTGCCTAAGGAAACAGAATTCTGCTTTCTTAAATAAGTTGGCCGATGATCAAATTCCAAAATTAAAATCATGCACTTAGAAGAAATTTTGGGAAGTGTATAACTTATCCATGAGAAGTTATAAAAGCTCAAAGCAAAGGTCAGATTTCAGACCTTACTTTCATATTTGTATCTAGAGACTATGGGACCATAGATGTTCAAAATATAAGTAAAGAAATATGGAAAAGGTCTCCAGAGATTTGAACTCGAGTTATTGATTCAAAGTCCAATATCTTAACCACTAGGCCATGGGACAACAAATATCCATAAAACTTGTTCTATAATAAATCTATGAACTTTAAAAGATAATAGTATCTTATTTGTTTGTTATAGATCTATAAATTTTGAAAATGATTTAAAAAATAATAGTATCTTATTTATTTATTATAGATCTCTAAATTTTGAAAATGATCTATGTATCTCTATTTTAGCTTTTGTATTTGATAGAGTTTCAACCCTTAGATATGATATAGGAGTTTATAACATGTAAATAAAATATAGGAGTTTGTATTTGGTAAAGAAGTACAGGTAAATAAAATATAGATTGTCCAGACTTAGATATGATATCTATCCGTCATTATCTCATATTTTACATACTACCTACAATTTCATGTATGTACCTCAAATATGAAAGGAGAATTAATAAGAGAAGATAAACATGAACCTGGTTTAGAAAAAAAGTTTATTAGGGCATTCCAAGAATTGAACTTGAGACCTTTCGCACCCTACGCGAGAATCATACCATTAGACCAAATGCCCATCTATGACAAATTTGTTTTATTAAATATATTATTATTTCATTCATTTATTTGATTTGGATATTAATAAAATCGATGGGCAAGTATTGTAATCCTATCTTTTAGTTTTGACCCGATGCAACTAAAATTATTTATACGAATTGGTTTAATAATAATGTTAAGATTTGGATAGACAATTACAATGGATTAAAATCTATATTTTTTTTTTAGTACCCAAGTGGTTACTCCTCTACCCATACTTCCATTCACTACTTATAGAACTATATGTTCGATTTTTTTTTTTTTTTTTTTTTTTTTTTTGGGTTGGGTAGAAATGTATATTGAGAAAGTGGGGATGGATGTTGTATACTAGATTTGTGAAAACTATTGGGTACTAATTTATGTTATCCAATCGCGAAAAAATTATGTTTTTTATTAAAATAAATCTCATCCGGTCACTTATAACAATAAGAAGAGATAAGATCAGATATTTATTCATATAATTCCTATTTATTAAATGCATTACTCATCAATAAAAATAGGTAGAGTAGCTTCTAGGGAAAAAAAATAATTAAAGCAAATGCAAAACCGTTGATGTTATTTCCAAGTTAGCATGTAGGCTGATGGTAGTCGATGTAGTGTCTGCAAAGCTTCCACTTTCCTTTCAACTCCCGTATGAAACCATTGAGTTAGGCATGAGGTGGGTTAGGGATGTGTCACTTGATAGTTTGTTTGATTGCCCTGCCCAATGGCTCTATCCCGTAGGAGGGCGTTGATCATACAGGTTATCATTGATTTCCATGGTAGCATGTAGAAGGTCGTGGGTTCGACTCCAACCCACTATGATCGACTAAAACGTTAGACCTTCATTTGGAGAACACATATCCTCGCTAAAGTCTCTTTATGCATTCATAAAAATGTAAATATTATCTAATTAATTCTATAACAAAACTTGTAAATCATATGGTATCGTGATGTAGTTGGTTATCACGTTAGTCTAACCTATTATAAGTGTTTACCATCCATGGTACCACGTGGGAGGTGAAGAGGAATGGTCCACAAAGAAGAACCGAAGGAAAACCTGGCCCAAACATGAAAACAAACTTGGCCCAATCTTTGGGTGCTCCCACCTACAACCCACGACCCAAAAAGACCCTTAGCCTAAGTAATTTTTCACCGTTTCGACCATCTCAAAGCTGATTTTGACCATGTTTGAGGCGAAAAGTTAGTATAAGGGTAAATTTTTCAATACGTCGGCTTGGACAACCGACATTTGTTTATGATACGAGATGATTATTCTAATAGAAAAGAACAACCGACAATAATTGGAGAAGTTTAGAGGAACGGGAACGAACATACTTAAGTTAGGAAAAATGTCGGCTAGGACTAACCAAGTATATGGCCCTGCCGTCATTTGGTTATAATTGTGTGCTGTATGATGACACGTGCTCGTGGTGCTATATGCAAACTGATATGAGATGATATGTGATTGTTATGTTGTATTGAGTGAATTGATATGTTTGTGATATGATATATTGAAGGCATGACTCGTGATATGTTATGTGACTGTTATGATATATGATATGCCTACGACCTGCGTACGACCTGCGCCCGCTCTACAACTCGAAACAAACCTATAAACCCAAGGCCCAATCCCAGCTCGAACCAAAACCCAATAATCAACCTAGTAGCCCAAACTTATCTGTGGCCCAGCCCGCGACCGAAGCCCAGCGGTGCACGTGTAGCCGATGACCTGCAAGCCAACAAGAATCGCGACCCAGATAAGAACTTTGACCCTCGCCTCGACTCGAGATGTCTGCGTTGTTGTGTCCGGCTCAGATGTTGGCACATGTCAAGTTGCAGTGCAAGCAGCCCTTCGGCTTGAGTGGATTGGACGACGCAGCGGTGGCTATTTGGCTCGATTTTCCAATTTTTGCCTGATTTCCACCGTTTCGACTCTCTCAGACCTATTTTCAACCCTGATTAAGGTAATTGAGGTCGTTTTAGAGCCGTATTTCACATTATTAATTTGATTTTTAATTTAATTGTGAAATACTAACAGAAAGTGACGAACATTGTGATAAGAAACAAACCCTGGCGACCTTTGGAGTAGCGAGGAACGGGAGCTTACGTTTAGCATAATTAGAAAGAACTCCAACTAAGACTAACCAAGTAAGTGGTCTTACTATAAGATAAGCTTGAAATTGTATGTGTTACAATTTATGATGTATGAGTTATGATGATGTATGAGTTGTATCTTAGGATGCCGTATACTAGTATATGATAATGTATGAGTATATGGTGATGTGTGAGTTATGATGTTTGATGATGTGCGTAATATCTATATTTCGATGAATGACGTACTTGATATGCTTGATGCAGTTTATGGTAATATGATGATTATGATGATTGCATGACGTTTGGCTTAATATGTTGGTATTTTTCATATTAAGCATGATATATGATGATGAGTCTCATATTGCATCATGTCGATAGACCGACATAGGACACAACCCTAAGAGCATGAAAATGATATTAATATAAATATCCAATGAGCATGTGTTACTTAATTTAACAAAGTGATAGACTATAGGGTTGTGCCATTAGAGATTATAAGATGGATACTAGAGGTCTCATGCATGTTGTTTGTTCATAAGCATTGGAATACTACTCCAAAGACGATGAGTGCGGACGTGCACAGTATGATAATAAGGGTATTCATGGAGAGCATGACACCATGGGGTTCCGCTGACCTCCAGACGTCACTATAGATTAGCTTAATCAGAGAGGGTCCAGGGGTGTGCTAGCCCCTTGAGAATTCACACTTGCACGTGTGGGTCGTGTGCAGGGAAGTACTCTACATCTATATTAGTCCAAAACTAGAGGCCACCCCTAGAGAACAGAGATAAGTCCGAAGAGCATGATTGCATGTGTTTGTTAGGTTTTGACGGAAGAATAACTAAGCAAGAACCATAAACCATTGGAGTTTCAAGTAATAGATATTATTGAATACTGAAATTGGCCTTTTATATCTCTACAAATAACAGAAATAGAAATTAACCACAAGTCTTCCAAAATTTTAATCTAGATATCCAAAAATACTCTAATATAAAAAAGTATTAACTATTTTTTTTTTTTGACAAAATCAAATTCTTCAAACAATCCCTCCCTTCAACTTATTCTTCTTTGTCAAGAATTAGTTCAAGTTAGAAAAACTCTATCCACCAAGTTCTTCACGCAACTTCTGAAATGCTTCTAATTTTAGAGTTTTGTCAACAAATCAGCGAGTTGATTTTATGTACCATAAAATAAGAAATTAACGGTGATAAGGCAACCCTAATCCTCAGCCCAACGATCCAAGCTTATGTTGAAGCAAGAACCCTTGAATCAATGTAATTAACACCTCCTTATACGAAATTTGGATCAACCAAGAAATAAGGCTAGAATTAGATTACCTCTTAGGATCGAAGATCTAGAAGCAAGATTTGGAAACCTTGTTCTAAATTGAGTCACTCCACAATCTAACTTGATCAAGACTTGATTGAATGGCTCGGGTACAATTCTACCACAAGAATTGCTTGAAACTTGAAATGGCAAATATGATGCTCGGATTTCTAAGAGAAACGTCTCAATTTGATATCTGAATTACATTCATCCACAAATCTGATTTTTACATAACATATTGTGAGTATTTATAGTCTCTCGAAAAAAGACGTTCGTGGCCGGGATTCAATCCCGATCCCCTTTAATCTCCACAAATGACGAAGTCAATTTTGACCAATTGACCATTGCAAAATGAAAACAAAAAAACAATAAAATCTTTCGATGAATGTTGATATGTTTCAGTGGCTAAAGAAATAATGATATGAATCCAACAACTGATCACGTGCATGTACCCGAACGAGCAATTATAAGAAGCAATACAAAGAAGATTCAAGTATCAAATCAAGAAAATAATGGAGTGGCTGACATTGGAAAGTGATTAGAAGACTTTCCTTTGGTAGTACAACTACCAAATTAAGACAATTTATGAATTTCCTATATTCTTCAATTTATATTTAATAGCATTTATTAAAAGTTTGTATGAATTGCCTTATATTCTTCAATTTGTATTTAATAGCATTTATTAGCATTTATTAGTGGTTGGTGGCTGAACTTTATTTTGTTAGGGTTATCTTTTGGACCTATTTAAAGGCATGTAATACTCATGTTTGAGGAATTTTTTGGTTGAATACAGAAAAAAACCTTTGTGTTTTCTTGATACCGTTTTGGTGTTATTCTTTTTCAAACCTTGCTTTAGGTTTGATGTTTAAACCGATTCATTGAATTAGTTTTGATCAAGCTAATTCTGGAGTGAATTGTCTTGGTATCTAAGAGTGACCATCATAGATTCCAAGTTCGATCTAAGAGTCATTCATCTTCTAACCAGCTCTTGGTTGGAATCAATCCGTTAAGTTAGCTTTCTCTGTGAGCGTTTTGCAAGGATTCTAGAAGGACCTCTAGCTTTGCAAATTCCAGCATTGTTGGCGCTTATCAAATAAACTTGAAATTTATTAGGCTTCACTCGTGTAAGTTCAAACCTTGTTGTTGACATTCTAATGTTTTTCAACTTCAACCGTGCAAATATTCAATTGTCCTTCGTCAATCGTATCAGCTTCTAATTCTACAAATGATGGTTGAACCGAGCCGATCCAATTTTGTCTTCTTCACCTTGGATCGTGTAATAGGTCTAGTTAGAACATTTGGAACACCGTGATTCTTATCAAACGGTTCCTTCTTTTGTAAGATCTCTAAGAAAGTTAAATCTTACTCTTTATGTATTTGGAACTGAATTTTTTGAGCTTTGTTTCTTCTATTGAGAGTGACTGATCTCTTTGAGTATCCTCCTCATCCAAACAGCTTCTGTGTTTGATAAGGTGACTATAGGCTGCTTATGAGAAGACCAAGCTACTGCTCCTCCACTCATCATAAACACATAGCCTGAAGTACTCATGCTATCTTCCATGTCTCTGACATAGTCTGATAAGATAAGGAATCAATACAAGGGGAATAAGATTCGGATTACCTTGTTGATCGAATATCTCAAGGTAAGAACACTTGATTGATATTCGAATCACTCCACAAGCAAGATCGATCATGTCTAGCTTGAATGACTCTTGTTGATCAAATATCTCAAACACTTGTTTGAGATTTGAATCACTCCACAAGCAAGATTGATCATGTCGAGCTTGAATGATTCTACATGCAATCTAAACTACATAGAATTGCAAAGAAACTTAGCCATTGGCTAAAGAAAAGCACAAATGCTTCTTTTAATATATTTTCCAAGTCTACCTTACAAATACAACATACATGGCTTTATATAGCCTCAAAATGAAACTATTAAAGGCATTCCAAAAGTTGTAACATTCATACTTAATGGCCATAATTAGCCATTATGTAAATGTAACCTAAAGTAATGGTCTTAAAATACAATAACTCTAAATTACTCTAAATTGTAACCCACCCAAAATTTATAACCATCAAACTTCATTCCTCTTCAATGTGACATGAATTGCAACCTCTTTTGATAATTTTGACAACATTTTCTTCACATCTTCATTGGAGTATATTGTATGAATGATGTCTCTTGGTTCATATCATAGTCACTATTGGTAAATCCTATTAAATCACTAACTCCTCCCTTTCTATAAAATACACCATAATCTATCGTACCTTTCAAGTACCTTAAAACCGTTTTAGTTGCTGCAAAATGTTGTTGTGTTGGACATGTCATAATACGACTAATCAAACTTACAATAAACATGAGATCAGGACGAGTAGCTATAAGATACATCAGATTTCCCACTATTTGTTTATACAAAGTTACATCTACTTTTGCACCATTTTCATCTTTGCTAATTTTCTGTCCTGGAACAATGGGATTACAAACATAATAGTCATTCTCTATGCTAAATCGATTTAAAACTTCAGTAGCATACTTTTTTTTACATATAAAAATACCATCTAATCTTACCTCTATTCCAAGAAAAAATCTCATCTGACCTAAGTAAGTCATATCAAATTTTTTCTTCATGGAACGTTTCAACTCCTTCAGTAATTCTTCATCGTCTCCAGTAAATAAAAGATCATCAACATAAATGCTTACAATAAGAATTTTACCTCCCTTCCTCTTGCGAAGAGTATCTGCTCACTAGAATTGCTTTTGAATACTTCCTTGATGAAGTAGGATTCTATTCGACTAAACCAGGTTCTAGGTGCTTGTTTTAATCCATAAAGAGTCTTTTGAATACACCATCTCCTCACTTCCTTTCTTCTCATAGCCTTTTGGTTGTTCAACCTTTTTGGGCTGCAAAAGCAATGATCATTTCACAGAATCTATTCTGGCCATAGGTGCATACACTTCCATATAATCAATTCCATGCTCTTGTATGTAGCCTTTTACAACCAATCTTGCTTTGTATTTATCAACTTCTCTAGACTCATTTAGCTTGGTCTTATAAATCCATTTCACTCCTATTTTAATTGCTCTAGCCGATAAAACCACCAAGTTCCATGTTTGATTTTTTTTCAATGGATTTGATTTCCTCATCCATAGCCAATCTCCATTTTGGGCTTTTGATAGCTTCCTCAAAATTCACAAGACCTGAAATCATCAACAATGACATATTTTCTTCATCCTCTTCAGATAAGCCTTCATCGAAATTATAATCTGCTAACTATATAGGTGTATGTCGATTACTCCCTTCCCTTATTGTCAAATATGGTGCAATAGCTACTGAAAAAAAAAATTGGCAACTGGTTTAGTCATTTCTTTTGTGATCAGCAATTGGTTCATTTGTTTCAGCAACCAGTTTAGTCGTTTCCTCCGTGATTTCTCCTTCTTCGGCTGTGATCTTATCAATTTCAATATTTTCCCCAGTCCAATTTTGTTTCACCTTAAAAAAGTTTCCAATCCCATTCACGATCTTCTTCGAAAGTTACATTACGACTTACTATAATTTTATTTGTAGTTGGATCAATCATTCTATAGTCTTTGGATTCGCTGCTGACTCCAGATAAAACATGTTACACTTTATTTTCAAGTTTGCTTCTCTTGGCATCTGGAATATATACATGTCCACACATCCAAAAACTCTGAAATAATCTACTAATGGTTTCACTCCGCTCCAAGCCTCTTCTGGTGTCATGTCTTATACTACAAGAGTGGGTGATCGATTCAAAATGTAAATCGTGCACCTGACTGCTTCAGGCAAGAAATTTTTAGGCACTTTCTTCTTTGTCAACATAGCTCTTACCAAGTTCATAACAGTGCAATTTTTGCGTTCGACCACTCCATTTTGTTGTGAGGTGTAGGCTGTGGTCAATTGTCTCTTCACTCCATGTTGTTTTAAAAAAATCATTGAATTCTGCAGAGTTGAATTCTCCTCCTCTATTTGTCCTTAAACATTTTATAGGCATTACAATTTCCTTTTCCACCATTGTTTTGAAACATTTGAAATGATAAAATGTTTCTGATTTTTCTACGAGAAAATAACTCCATGAAGCACACTCCATGTCTTCCTTGAAAAATCATCTATAAAACACAACAAGTACTTTTTATGGGCACTTGAAGTTGGTGAAATTGGACCACATAAATGTGCATGAACAAGACCCAATTTTTCCATTTCTCTCCATTTACCCATTTTTAGAAATGGAGTCCAACGTTGCTTGCCTTTCATACATGCCTCATAGGTATTGTTTGGAGCTACAATTTGCGGCAGGTCTTTCACCATGTTTTTGTGTTCCAAGGTGCACAAGCCTTTATAGCCAAGATGACCATAACGATGGTACCAAATTGTTGACTGATCCGTATTTGAAACTTGGAGGCATCTTCCTTCGTTTGTTGTGGTAGATGGTTCAGTACGTAAAAAACAGCCGATTTGCGCTCATAATTGACTCTGCTATTTTTCCTTTTTGTGGATGATAAATGCTACATACACCATCTTTGAACAACACTACTATTCCTTTTTCATGTAGTTGCCCAACGCTCAAGAGATTAATTTTGAGTTCAGGTACCCAATACACATTACTAATAGTGTAACGAACCCAATGCAATGTTCATTTTACTACACCCTTTCCCTTGTTAAGCTTGAAAACATACCTTCACTTGCACACATATGGTGTGAGCAACCAGAATTTAAGAACCAAGCATCACTTCTTTTTGTTTCATGTCTTTCCATATGAGCCATTAACGACATTTTATCCTCTCCTTCTAGCCCTGCATAATTCAATTCCTTATTCTTCTTTGGACATTCATATTGAACATTCAACAGTTGCTTTGTTGAAAGTTGATCTTCCTCTTCCGCGTCCTCTTGCCCCGGTAAGTTCCTCTTCCTTTGTTACTTATTTCCTTTCGACCTTTGACTTTTAGAACTTGTTTCTCTCCATTAATGTAGGATCTTCGAAATTTTTGTTCATGCAGCACTAAGGAACTTTTTAATTCATCAATGGACATGTTATCAGTATCTTTGGATTCCTCAACGGATACTACAACATAAGTAAATTTTTCAGTCAGGGTATGCATAATTTTTTCTACAATTTTCTTGTCAGGCATATTTTCTCCATTGCTTCTCATCTTGTTGGAGATTATCATTAATCTTGCAAAATAATTTTTGATACTTTCATCCTTCTTCATCTCTAGGATCTCAAATTCTCTCCTTAATGCATTAAGAATAGATTTCTTCACTTTTTGGTTTCCATCAAATTTTTGGTTCATTGAGTCCCAAACAATCTTGGCTGTGTGACTAAGTAAAGCATCACCTTTTCCAAGCCCTCAGCATTGTTCCTTCCTTTAGTTCTGAGAAACCAATCTTTACCATTTTCCATCAGCTCCCTCCAATGATTATAGTGACCATCGAAGTGAGGGATCTTCATTAAAGTTTTGTCTTCACTCATACTCTCTCTATTTAATCACTAAAAAATTGCTACTCTACAAAGCCAGGTGGCTCTAATACAAATTGTTATGTTTTGACAGAAACATAAACAATTAGATTTTTAAGCGATGATATTATTGAATATTGAACTTAGCTTTTATAGCTTTACAAATAACGAGAAATAGAAACTAACCACAAATCTTGCAAAAGAGTTAAACTAAATACCAAAAAATACTCTAACTATCCAAAAGAAAGATCTTTATTTAACTATTTTTTACATAATCAAATTCTTCTAAATGTGTTTGCATTTGCATGCCGTTATTGTGACACGTGAATAGGGTAGACTCATATTTAAATTCCTAGTCTTAGGTTAGAATAGGTTTTTTTTTGCATTTCATCGTTTTAAATTATTTTGTTTTTATTTTTATTTTTTCTAAATTTAAGTATTTCGTATTTAAACATGTAAGACCGTGACTTTGTTTTCCAGAGAAGATGACATTTTAAATGTTTTCGAGATTTATATTATAGATGATGTTTTCTTTTAAGACTTATAATTTAGGGTCGTTACAATTGGCATCAGAGCTCTATGTTTTAGATTTTGTGGACTACTTTATGATGTATAGAATAGCCTACGATGTAGGCTTGACACGTTCCATAGTCCCAACGTTGACGCTTTGTCACCATTAGGTATGCCTTGCATAAGACAAGAAAAGAGAAACGTTTTTTTAGGCGCCCCTGTAAGGGGGACGGAGGCATTGCAACTCTGAGACCGTGGCACAAGCTTGTGCTACTATATTTTTCTTACAAAGGTGATAAGCGCCTACAATGCTAGAATTTGCAAAGCTAGAGGTCCTTCTAGAATCCTTGCAAAACGCTCACAGAGAAAGCTAACTTAACGGATTGATTCCAACCAATAGCTGGTTAGAAGATGAATGACTCTTAGATCGAACTTGGAAATCTATGATGGTCACTCTTAGATACCAAGACAATTCACTCCAGAATTAGCTTGATCAAAACTAATTCAATGAATCGGTTTAAACATCAAACCTAAAGCAAGATTTGAAAAAGAATAACACCAAAAGGGTATTAAGAAAACACAAAGGTTTTTTCTGTATTCAACCAAAATCCCCCAAACATGAATATTATATGCCTTTAAATAGGCCCAGAAGATAACCCTAACAAAATAAAGTTCAACCACCAACCACTAATAAATGCTAATAAATGCTATTAAATACAAATTGAAGAATATAAGGCAATTCATACAAACTATTAATAAATGCTGATATGATAAGGAATCAACTACAAGGGGGTAAGATTCGAATTACCTTGTTGATCGAATATCTCAAGGCAAGAACACTTGATTGAGATTCGAATCACTCCACAAGCAAGATCGATCATGTCTAGCTTGAATGACTCTTGTTGATCAAATATCTCAAACACTTGTTTGAGATTCGAATCATTCCACAAGCAAGATTGATCATGTCGAGCTTGAATGATTCTACATGCAATCTAAACTACATAGAATTGCAAAGAAACTTAGCCATTGGCTAAAGAAAGCACAAATGCTTCTTTTAATATATTTTCCAAGTCTACCTTACAAATACAACATACATGGCTTTATATAGCCTCAAAATGAAACTACTAAAGGCATTCCAAGAGGTGTAACATTTATACTTAATGGCCATAATGAGCCATTATGTAAATGTAACCTAAAAATACAATAAATCTAAATTACTCTAAATTGTAACCCACCCAAAATTTACAACAATCAAACTTCATTCTTCTTCAATGTAGCATGAGTTGAAACATCCTTTGATAATTTTGACAACCTTTTCTTCACATCTTCATTGAAGTATATTGTATGATTGATGTCTCTTGGTTCATATCATTCTCCACTTCTTCAAGAGGATTCGTCCTCGAATCTATTTGTGTAACTTTGCTGCAAAAAATAAGTCATGGAAATACGACGGACCTCACAACACTCTCTCAAGAGTATATGCTCAAGGAATTTTAGGCCACTCTATTTGCACTCATTTACACAAATGAAGCTCTCATTCTCACCTCTCAAAATTTTAAATAGAGCAAAGATTGAATTTTGAACTCTGGGTTGATTAAAAACTAAAAAGATGAAAATAAATGAAAATCAAATTGAGAAGAAACGCAAAGGAAACATATATCCGATCTTGAGCCTGAAGCTCTGATACCAAATGATAAGATAAGGAATCAACTACAAGGGGGGTAAGATTCGGATTACTCAGTTACACAAATGAAGCTCTCATTCTCACCTCTCAAAATTTTAAATAGAGCAAAGATTGAATTTTGAACTCTGGGTCGATTAAAAACTAAAAAGATGAAAATAAATAAAAATCAAATTGAGAAGAAACGCAAAGGAAACATATATCCGATCTTGAGCCTGAAGCTCTGATACCAAATGATAAGATAAGGAATCAATACAAGGGGAATAAGATTCGGATTACCTTGTTGATCGAATATCTCAAGGCAAGAACATTGTTTGAGATTCGAACCACTCCACAAGCAAGATCGATCATGTCTAGCCTGAATGATTCTTGTTGATCAAATATCTCAAGACAAGAACACTTGATTGAGATTCGAATCACTCCACAAGCAAGATTGATCATGTCGAGCTTGAATGATTCTACATGCAACCTAAACTACATAGAATTGCAAAGAAACTTAGCCATTGGCTAAAGAAAAGCACAAATGCTTCTTTTACTCTATTTTCCAAGTCTACCTTACAAATACAACATACATGGCTTTATATAGCCTCAAAAATGAAACTACTAAAGGTATTCCAAGGGTTGTAACATTCCTACTTTATGGCCATAATTAGCCATTATGTAAATGTAACCGAAATTAAATAACAAGTCTTAAAATACAAATCTTATCAAATGCTATTAAATATAAAATGAAGCAAATAAGGCATTAATAATTTCCTTAATTGGTAATTCAACTACCAAAGGCAAGTCTTCTAATTACTTTCCAATATCAGTCACTCCATTATCTTCTTGATTTGATATGCTAATGCTATAAAGATTTTTTGGGCTCAAAAGTCTTTGTTTCAACCGGTACACTAGCTAGCTTTTGAAGATGCAATGTATAGGCCTCTTTTATCTTCTTAACCTTGCTTCTTGTAATCGGTCCTTCGGGTACATGCACGTGATCAGTTGTTGGATTCATATCAGCATAGGTATTCAAACTACACCGCTTAGAACATATGAAACCTTTGGTATAGGTCTACATACTACATCACATGAAACGTAAAAAGTTATGGATGCCGGTTTCAGACTACATCGCTTTGATTGTAAGAAGCCTTAGGTGTAGGTTTTAGGTTGTATCGCAGGGAATACATAAAACCATGGAGGCAGGTTTAGAATATGTTGCTTGGAACACAAGAAGCCTTGGACGTAAGAACCAACTGTGTCTCTTGGAACGAATGAAGCCTTAGACACAGATTGTCGCGTTCATTACTCATACCGTAAATATTAGAGGAAATGTCTTATGCAACCGAAGAACTAAGGAAAGAACTTAGAACAAGACTAAACTCAAGACAAGAATAAAAATTTGAATACATAACAAGGCCCAAGTTTTTAGGACTTAGAACCGTGAACCGTAGAACAAGTTTTTAGATCAGCTTAAGACCTCATATCCCTGAGCCAAAGTTCTTATAGGGTAGATCATGAAAAGAACTTAGAAAACTATGATAGAACTTAAGGTTTAAGTTCTAAAAACAAAAACAAGAATCGAATCCAAATATCTTATAGAAGAGACACAACTCATCAAATCTAATGACCAAATTCAAAATGGAAATCAGTTGCCCACTAATCATAGAGGATATATATTGCAAAAATTTTATGAACTCAATCTCAAATTCACGGCAATCTAGAAGTTTTATTGTCGTTTTAAGCTCCCTCTATAAAACCTGAAGTAGGGGTTTTCGTTTGGAAAAAAAATCGAGCTAATTCGAGTCTTCAACTATGAGTTGTTACAGCCTCTAAGATTTTGGGTTTCTTACTATCATATTTTTTCCAAATTTGAGAGTTATAGTCAACCATTTTTCTTCCAACTTGCTTCTACACCTTCTAAATGAGATTATCCAAATGTTTGGTGATGAAATAAAGTGTAGAAGGTGCCTCAAACACAACTTCCAAATTTGGTCCGCCATTAAAGGAAGAAGGTTGAGGCTCGAACATTAAATCTGAGCCTACGTGCAAATTTGTCAAGAGAAACATATCTTGTTCGATTTTTGCACCTCCAAGGAGTATTTCCATAGAAGACCACGAAGGTTAACAAGACTCAGAGTGTGTCCAATTGAAGAAAATTATTTTCGTGTAAAATTTGGGGGTAAGGATCGAAATCTTACTTATAATCCATTTTCTTCAAAATTGAGTCTTTCTTTAGCTTTAGAAGATTAAGTTGAGCGCTTTTGATGAAGAAATCGAGAGTTAATATGTCCTAGATCAGGTTGCCTAAGGAAACAAAATTATGCTTTCTTGAATAAGTTGCAGACGGATGATCAAATTCCAAAATTAAGCGCTTTTGATGAAGAAATTGAGAGTTAATATGTCCTAGATCAGGTTGCCTAAGGAAAAAAAAAATTATTCTTTCTTAAATAAGTTACAGACGGATGATCAAATTCCAAAATTAAGACCAAGCTCTTTTAAGACATTGCTCCAAAACAATATAATGAAGAAAATCAGGACCTCAAAAGCTATTTATAGGTTTGCGAATAGATTTCAGACATGGTTATTGAATTCAAAGTCCAATGTCCTAACCGACCATGGGACCACAAATATTTATAAGATTTGTGTGTAATAAATGTATGAACTTTAAAAAATAATATATTTGTTTCTTATAGATCTTATGAGTGCAATAAAATATATATGGTCAAGACTTAGATATGATATCTATCCATCATTATCTCATATTTTGCATTAATACAATTTCATGTATGTACCTCGATTAGGAAAGGAGAATTAATGTAAGAAAAAGTGTTGGGCATTACAAGAATTGAATTTGAGACCTCTCACACCCAAAGCAAGAATCATATCACTACACCAATTATGCATTACTACAATCTTATTATTATCGAGGTTCAAACTCAAGTCTCTCGAGTGACAAGCGGGAATACTCACTATTATATTACATCGACCTCTGAAAAATATATTATTTGTTAACACACGAGAGAAAAAGGAATCAAATTCTGAATTTCGTTGTTGGGGAACAAACCCAAATCATCCGGTTCACCACTACCGAATTTCGAATTCAATTAAAACTATCAAAAAGAAAATTAAAATCATCGCTGCGGGGGATCAAACTCGAGTCACCCGCGTGATAGGCAGGAAAATACTCACCACTCTACAACGACGACTTTCAAAAAATATAATATTTGTTAACACACCAGATTTTATCAATCAGCGCTACAAAAAGTAATTCAATTTTGAATTCGATCCGGTTAAAATTGTCAAAACAAGATTAAACTTGTTATTGTTGGGGATCAAACTCAGGTCACTCGAGTGACAAGCAGGAATGCTCACCCTTGTACTACAACGACCTCAGAAAACATATTATTTGTTAACAGACAAGATTTCATAAACCATTTTTTAGGAAAAGCAATCCAGTTCCGACTTACTACCGGCATGACAGATTCACCACTGTCCAATTTTGAATTTCGTTAAAACTACCATGGGGATCGAACCCAGGCAGGAATACTTAGCACTATACTACAACTCATAAAAAATAAATTATTTGTTAACGCTCTAGATTTTACCAATCGTCTTAAGAAAAAGTGACCCATTGTTAACACTCTCGATTTTATCAACCGAAGATTCAGAATAAGTAATCCAATTTCAAAACGGTGAAAATTGTCAAAAGAAAATTAAACTTATTATTGTCAAGGTTCTGTAACACCCCAAAAATGAAGGAAATTAGATCCCATAAGAATTCGCCGCCCATGAAAGACCCAAAGGATCAAAATGAGAGAAATTAAGAGGATTAAGCAAGGACGAGGATCTTAAGAAAGTCACTCCTATCTCCTAACAAGTAATCTTAAGGAGTTAAAAGACCTATGGAAAAAGGATTGGAAAGTAAAAGTAAGTGAAAAGGGCAAAAAGGTCCTTTGTCCAATTATTAAGGATCTTCCCGGATTTTTAATTCCTTATCTACAAGGAATTTTAAGATGCTTAAGAAGGGAAAAATGACCAACAAGAGATGAAGAATATCTAGAAAAATTATGGATTTTTCAGGAAAAATAATATTAAAATATTCGAAAAGTGTCAAATGACCAAAATACCCTTGGAAGAATGTATATTTACGAAAATGCCCCTCTGATCAGAAACAGAGCATCTACAGTGACCATCTTTGAAATATCTCACGAAACTAAAATCCCAGCCGTTGGATCTTCCCCAAATTTGGACTCGTTCTAGAAAACGGACAGATCTTCACATCAAACGACTGGTATTCAAAACTAAAGTCGGTAAAGCCCTGATCGGAATGGATATTTCCGACGAATTATCCAGAACGTTCAATCTCCGAATCACGACGATTCTGGAGCTTTCAATGTCGGTTTAAGCTCCTCCTATAAATTCTGAAGTAGGGGCAACAATATGGAACAAGACTCGAGCAAGGTCGAGCACCCATCGAGAGTTATGAGCGTTTAGATTGTGGGTCTCCTACTCTCAGGTTTCTTCCAAATTCGAGAGCAATTCTCCACCATTCCTCCTCAAACTTATTCCTATATTTTCTAAACAAAATTACCCACAACTTCTATGAAGGAATCAAGAGCTGAAACGTTGTATAACAAGATACCCAAGAGATCGAAAATCCGATGTTTCAGGTGAGTTGCATACCGAGAATGATTTCTCAAAATTAAGGACCCACACTCAAAGACGTTCCTCCAAACCAATTCCTATACCATCGTTATGTTTCATGAAGAAATCGAGGGTAGAAACGAACATATCGGGGCTATGGAAGGCCACTTTCAGACGGTGGCGATAAGGACGCGCGCGTCTTCTTCCTGTCCAGAGGAAGAAGACAATGACGTGGCCGGTTCAGTTGAACCGGCCAAGTCAGCCCAAAATCTGACCTTCCCTCGGTGTTTCTCAATTATAACCCTTTTCTAGACCGGTTATCATGACAAACCTTATGGTTCCAGAAACTAGACACAATAAGGAGTCTATGGAAGGAAATGTGAAGTAATTCAGATACTGGAAGCTCAAGAACAGAGGTCCCGAACGTCGACGATGAGGTAAGTAGCCACCTTGGACTTTTCTTAAGAAATACTTGTAGGAATCGCTTGAATTTTCATATGAACCATAAAAAATGTATGACACAAGAATATATGAAAGAAAAACTCAAAGAACCGTAAGATAAGGCCCTAAACTGACCAACTTTTTTGGGATTTAAGGAACGTTAAAATAACCCACCAAATGAGCCCAGATACCCATGAAATTTTAATGATGAGCATATTATAGCATTTTTAGGTCATATATGAAATTTGGTGGTTAATAGATAAGGATAATTAGGTAAACCAAGAAATGGGGCAAAATGACCATAATGCCCTTAAGGATATTTACCTCCGGTTCATGACCTAGATGACGTCCAAATGCAATGAAACTATACAGCAGATCTTATTTTAAGATGATTGATGAGGTGGTGAAGTTTGAAAGCTATTGAAACTCGTTAAGTAGCAAAACGAAGAATTATGGGTAAAATAACCATAATGCCCCTAAGGAAGACTACCTACGGGTTACGCCCTAAATAACCTTCCAACATTATGAATTGTATGAGTCCTTATCCTAGGATGTAGTATAAGCTTATGAAGTTTGGGAGTCATTGGGAAATGTTAGATAGTGAAACCAAGATATGGGAAAAAATGTACATCACGATCTACATGACTTTATCTCCTAGGATGACTAATGAGGTACCATAAAATAAGAGATTTCCCACAGGTACCCTTGGTTGCTAATAAGATTCTAAGTGCACAAGGTTATGTTGGGCTATTCCTAAGAAGAACCTTTAAGTTCCAAGCTTGACCCAAGACGTTATGCATAAACCTAAGATTCCCAAGAATGTTAGGATTAGATTTGATTGAGTTATATGGATTAGATTTGATCTAGTTATTTGAATTAGATTTGATTTAGTCATATCGGATTTGATTTTGTAACGCTATATAATAGCCAATTTCATTCTTCAATTGGATGTGAGATTTCTCCCAATTCTTCTGATATTTTTAGTTTTCTTTTTCTGTTTCTAACATTTGGTATCAGAGTCATACCCTAAATTCGTTAAATTGGGCAGGATACTAAATCCCGCCATGACGCCTCAAGATTCATCTGTCAATGTCGTTAACAATGACGGCGAGAACCAAGAATCCGAAGACGAGATTGCAAATGAGAGAGAAGAACCTTTCTATAATCGAATTGAAAGGATCTTTAGAAGGAGTCAAAATAATACCAGTAATCAGAAAAATTGGTATCCTCAACCGTCTTTTCCGGATATCCAGTTCGAAGAAAAGACACTACAAACTCAAGCTCATTACGATGGTCTAGCAATCTATGAGTGGAATATCAATGGATTATCTGACAATCTGATAATGAATGTTGTCAATGAGATGATGATGGCCACAGGCGCGTATAAATTACAGGGCCATAAATTCGACCATCAAATAGCTCAAGTTTTAGTAACCGGATTTACCGGGCAACTCAAAGACTGGTGGGACAAATATCTCTACGAAACAACTCGCTAACAGATATTAAACCACTATGTCGTTAGGCCAACTACTCAAATCATCAAAGAAGAAGGTCCATCAACTAGGACCGAAGTACAACATGAAAGGGTAGAGGATGCTGTCAACACCCTCATATATACCCACATAGAATTCTTCGTCGGCGATCCTCTGAAATACTAAGAGAGATCCGCCGAGATACTCAGGAATCTGAAATGCCCTACCTTAGGTGATTTCAGGTGGTACAAAGACATGTACTTCAGCAAAGTTCTTATTAGAACAGATAGTTCGTTGGAATTCTGGAAAGAGAATTTTGTCAATGGACTACCAAAACACTTCTCAAGGAGGATCAAAGACGGTCTTAAGACAAAGTACAATGGAACAATTCCATGGCAAACTTTGTCATACGGATCCATAGCATCCTTCATCATAGAAGAAGGACTTAGACTTTGTAATGAGTCAAAGATTCAAAACAAGCTCAATTCTTCGATATCAAACAGAAAAGAGCTTGAAAGATTTTGCGATCAATATGGATGCAAGGGGATAGAAGCTCCCTCAACTTCCAGACGAAAGAAGGGTTAAGACGCATCCAAAACCTTATCATTCATACAGGCCTAGTGATAAGATAAGGAATCAACTACAAGGGGAATAAGATTCGGATTACCTTGTTGATCGAATATCTCAAGGCAAGAACATTGTTTGAGATTCGAATCACTCCACAAGCGAGATCGATCATGTCTGGCTTGAATGACTCTTGTTGATCAAATATCTCAAACACTTGTTTGAGATTCGAATCACTCCACAAGCAAGATTGATCATGTCGAGCTTGAATGATTCTACATGCAATTTTAAACTACATAGAATTGCAAAGAAACTTAGCCATTGGCTAAAGAAAAGCACAAATGCTTCTTTTAATATATTTTCCAAGTCTGCTTACAAATACAACATATAAGGCTTTATATAACCTAAAAAATGAAACTACTAAAGGTATTCCAAGAGTTGTAACATTCCTACTTTATGGCCATAATTAGCCATTATGTAAATGTAACCGAAATTAAATAAAAAGTCCAATAACTCTAAATTACTCTAAATGGTAACCCACCCAAAATTTACAACAATCAAACTTCATTTTTCTTCAATGTAGCATGAATTGAAAACATCTTTTGATAATTTTGACAACCTTTTCTTCACATCTTTATTGAAGTATATTGTATGATTGATGTCTCTTGATTCATATCATTCTCCACTTCTTCAAGAGAATTCGTCCTCGAATCTATTTGTGTAACTTTGCTGCAAAAAATAAGTTATGGAAATACGACAGACCTCACAACACTCTCTCAAGAGTATATGCTCAAGGAATTTTAGGCCACTCTATTTGCACTCATTTACACAAATGAATCTCTCATTCTCACCTCTCAAATTTTTTAGTAGAGCCCAGATTGGATTTTTTATTTTGGGTCGATTAAAAACGAAAAAGATAAAAAAACAAATTGAAAAGAAATGCAAAGGAAACATATATCCGATCTTGAGCCTGAAGCTCTGATACCAAATGATAAGATAAGGAATCAACTACAAGGGGAATAAGATTCGGATTACCTTGTTGATCGAATATCTCAAGGCAAGAACATTGTTTGAGATTCGAATCACTCCACAAGCGAGATCGATCATGTCTGGCTTGAATGACTCTTGTTGATCAAATATCTCAAACACTTGTTTGAGATTCGAATCACTCCACAAGCAAGATTGATCATGTCGAGCTTGAATGATTCTACATGCAATTTTAAACTACATAGAATTGCAAAGAAACTTAGCCATTGGCTAAAGAAAAGCACAAATGCTTCTTTTAATATATTTTCCAAGTCTGCTTACAAATACAACATATAAGGCTTTATATAACCTAAAAAATGAAACTACTAAAGGTATTCCAAGAGTTGTAACATTCCTACTTTATGGCCATAATTAGCCATTATGTAAATGTAACCGAAATTAAATAAAAAGTCCAATAACTCTAAATTACTCTAAATGGTAACCCACCCAAAATTTACAACAATCAAACTTCATTTTTCTTCAATGTAGCATGAATTGAAAACATCTTTTGATAATTTTGACAACCTTTTCTTCACATCTTTATTGAAGTATATTGTATGATTGATGTCTCTTGATTCATATCACCTAGAGAAACATATCGGAATAAACCCGTGCAATCTCAAAAGCCAACGTATTCAAGAAGGAAGTATACTCCTACAAAACCCCATAAAGGAAAGAAAAGGCAAACTTGCTTCAAATGTGGAGAAGAAGGACATTATGCTAATAAGTGTCCAATCAGAGGAAAGATCAATGAGTTGGAAATAGATCAAGAGCTGAAAAATCAGCTACTACGACTAGCGCTAACCGACTCAGAACAATCCAGCGAGGGAGAAATCCTCGAACTCCAAGAAGAATCCGATTCATATTCTAGCACAGAATATGAATCAGAACAAGAAGGAAAAAGGACGTTCGAAGGATGCATAAATGTCCTTACAAAGGATCAAGAAATTCTACTCGAAGTAGTAGAAAAGGTTCAAGATCCAGAAATTCAACAGAAAATTGCTCAACGACTTAGAGATGCCATGACAATCTCTAAGCCACCTGAAAGGGAAGAAAGAAATCCCTACAGACTCCAATCTGTTCTCCAAAGATTTGAAAAACCGAGGGAACTCACTACTCAAGATTTACAAAGAGAGATTAATAATCTCAAACAAGAGGTACAAGCGTTAAGATCTGAGACTAGGTCAGAATCTTATATGCTTCGTCAAGAAATTCTCAATCTTCTGGAAAGGCTACCCAAACAAAGGGAAACGGCGCAACCGAACCTGGACGAAGAAGATTTTCAAAGTTCCTTCGTTGGAGCCATTACCACTTCTCAATATCAAAAATGGTACGCTCTCGTTACCTTAAAAATTTATGATTTCAAAATCACACTAAAGGCTCTCATAGATACTGGAGCCGATCAAAATTGCATTCAAGAAGGCCTAATACCTACAAAGTATTTTGAAAAAACTACTGAGGGTCTTAGAGGTGCGAACAACAATAAACTCAAAATTAATTACAAACTATCAAAAGTTCATGTTTGCAATGATGGAATTTGCTTCGTAAATTCAGAACATCGTCAATATAAACAATTGAAAAGTCGAGAAGAATGTTGAAGAAAGGCTAAACTCTGAAGAGACTAAATTATAAATACAGGGGCGAATAGAGGAAGGTCGCAAGAAGTTGTTTGATGATGTTGATGTGCAGCTTGAGAAAGAGAAAGAAGCCACTCTTACTGCTACAAGACAAAAAGAAGAACAAGCACGAAAAGAGAGAGAAGAGCTAGATAAAATGCTAGAAGAGAATAGGAGAAGGGTAGAAAAAGCTCAGCGACGATTAGTTCTAGAGTTGCAGTGGAAGGAAGAAGAACAATATTGTGAGCTCGAGTTGATTCAGAGATAAAAAGAGGAGGCAACTCGGAGAACTAAGCTAGATGATAAGAGTTTGAGTTATGTTTTACTGGGAGCTAGTGAAGAGTCAAAAGCTTACAGACTCTATGATATAGAAGCGGCTGATAAAAATAATGATATAGAAGCGGCCGATGAAAATAATGATATAGAAGTGGCCGATGAAAATAATGATATAGAAGCGGCAGATGAAAATAATGATATAGAAGCGACATATGAAAATACTGCAGAAGAAAATATTTCCTCTGGCTCTTTGGCTGAAGCAAGCTCTCCTAGCTCGAATAAGGCAAGAAATAAGAGAACCACCGGTCTGGATGAGAGACTATGCAATAGGAGAAGATTTTTGTGAAGATGATGATAAAGCAGTCTGGATGAGAGACTGCATAATAGGAGAAGTTTTTTTTTTGTAAAGAATATGATGAAGCTCACTTGGCCATGTTTACCACTACTGAACGTGTAAACTTTAAAGAAGCATTGAAGAGTGAGAAATGGAGGCAAGCCATGGATCTGAAGCAATAAACAGAAATGACACATGAGAATTGATGAAGTTACCTGGTGGAAGTTTGGTATGAGGTCGTAGATATAAACTGATTACCATTCGTGTTCAGTTTAAGGGAGGGATTGTTAGGAGGGATTGTTAGGATTAGATTTGATCGAGTTATTTGGATTAGATTTGATCGAGTTATTTGGATTAGATTTGATCTAGTTATTTGAATTAGATTTGATTTAGTCATATCATATTTGATTTTGTAACGCTATATAATAGCCAATTTCATTCTTCAATTGGATGTGAGATTTCTCCCAATTCTTCTGATATTTCTAGTTTTCTTTTTCTGTTCCTAACAAAAAATACAAGGAAACACCTAGGTATTAGCAGATGGTATGCTTAACAAGTTGCTAGGATCCATGCTCGGAGTAACCATTATCTTCCATCACGAAGTGTACCACGAGATCCCTATTCCTCTTTAGGTGAGATGCCCTGCTATATGTACCACGAGCAGGTTGTCATGATGGACTTATTATTTTTCTCACCTAAATGAGATGCCCTGCAACACAATATGCCAGTAAGATGCCACGTTTATGATAATGTCACCTATGCACTCATGGGGAGAAAACTAAGGGTTACTTTGAAAGTGTTTTTAGGACCAAAACACGTATATGATACGACAACCTCTAAGGGTTAGTTCCTGAAAACGAAACAAGAAGTCATATCCTAGCTCAAGGTCTAAATATGCTCCAAATCACCAACTATGTCCTATAAAGTCTATTTTATATGACACGAGGATATGCTCAAGATTTCAAGTTGGTTGGAGCAATTTTGGAACATAAGCCAAGATGGAACTTAAGGAAACGCCTAAAGAAAACATGTCAAGATTCAAGACTCTTCTAGAACCCTCTAAAGAACTCCCTAAGAATCTATGACCTTCTAGAACAACTCACGCTAAGATGGGTTCATATAATTACGAATGCATGTTACAAGTTATGCTTCAAGAAAATAAGAACCTTAGAAACTTACAAGGTTAAGAGCCAAGAACATTACGAAACAAGCTTTGCAACTACCAAGATAAGAAGAATGCTAGGTACCACTCAAAGATGAGGACCAAAGTCCTTAGACATGAAAATTCAAGAATGCTAGGTATTACTCTAAGCATGTCTAATTGTGGGCCATAACTCCCACCATGTGGTGCTTTCTAAGGAGGCCTTTTTCCTCTTCTAGGTGGGATGCCCTACACCGTATTTCCTTTGCAGGATGTCATGTTTGGCCTCATTCCCCTCACCTAGATGAGATGCTCTGCGCCATGTTATGTTTTGCAGGATGCCAGGTTCATGTATGCACCGATCACGCGACCTATATGGTCTACGTTAGATTATGTGACCTTTATGGTCTATGCCATGTTCATGCATGCATCGATCACGTGACCTTTATGGTCTATGCCAGTTCATGCATGCATCGATCACATGACCTTTATGGTCTATCATGGGGAGAACCTATGGCCACGATGGAGCAAGAAGAGAGTAAGTTACCCTAGCCATGAATCAAGAGCCTCTTAAGACCTCCCACGGTACATAATGCTTATGACTTAGACTACGCTGCTTGGAACGTATGAAGCCTTGAGCGTAGATATTAAGACTATGTCGCTTGGAACGCATGAAGCCTCGGACACAGGATGACAAGTTTATGTCTAGTATCGTAAGTCCTAAGGGGAGTGTCTTGGAGAATGAATTAAGAAACATAACAAGAACTTACAACAATAACAAGAATAAGAAAAGAAAAAGTGTGGTACCCTAGCATATCAAGGACACGATTAAGAGCCTACAAGTAGGCTGCTTACTGAGTCTTGTACTCATTCCTTATTCTCCTCTTTTCTTTTCTTTTCTTTTCTTTTTTTTTTTTTAAAGGAAATAAGGAGCTGGTCGAGGTCGGGAGTGGACTCTGGAGCAGGTGCCATAGATTAACCTCACCCGTCGTCCTTCAACCCTTTTGAGTCATCCCTTAACTTGTGTTTTAACTGTTGTGTTGTGTTTTAAAATACTTTGTATAAACCTTATTTTGATATAATGTTTGATATGTTTTAAGTTTGGATTGTTTTTATTTTGTTAAAAATTTTACCCGTCTTTTAGAGTCATCGAGTCAACCCGGTCCTTACAGGTTCAAACTCAAGTCTCTCGAGTGAGAAGCGGGAATACTCACTATTGTATTACATCGACCTCTGAAAAATAAATTATTTGTTAACACACAAGAGAAAAAGGAATCCAATTCCAAATTTCGTTGTTGGGGAACAAACCCAAATCATCCGGTTTACCACTACCGAATTTTGAATTCAATTAAAAATATCCAAAATAACTAGAGTGACAAGCGGAAATACTCACCACTGTACCACTACAATTTCATAAACCATTTTTTTAGGAAAAGCAATCCAGTTCCGACTTTTGTCAAACTACCGTTGTTGGGGATCGAACCCAAACTACCGGCATGACAGGTTCACCGCTGCCTAATTTCGAATTCCGTTAAAACTACCTAAATAAAATTAAAATCGCCGTTGTCGTGGATCGAACCCAGGTTCACTGCTGTCAAATTTCAAATTTCGTTAAAACTACCAAAATAAAATTAAAATCGCGGTTGTCAGGGATCGAACCCAGGTTCACCGTTGTCCAATTTCAAATTCCGTCGAAACTATGGGAATAAAGTTTTAATTAAAATCATCGTTGCTGGGGATCAAACCCAGGTAACCTGTGGGACAAGTAGGAATACTCACCACTATACTACAACAACTCATAAAAAATAAATTATTTGTTAGCTCTCCAGATTTTACCAATCGTCTTTAGAAAAAGTGATCCATGGTTAACTCTCTAGATTTTATCAATCGAAGATTCGGAACAAGTAATCCAATTTCAAATCCGGTGAAAATTGTCAAAAGAAAATTAAACTTATTATTGTCGGAGTTCAAACTAAGGTCTCTCGAGTGACAAGCGGGAATACTCACTACTGTATTACATCGAGCTCTCAAAAATATATTATTTGTTAACATACGAGAGAAAAAGGAATCCAATTCCGAATTTCGTTGTTGGAGAACAAACCCAAATCATCCGGTTCACCACTACCGAATTTCGAATTCAATTAAAACTATCCAAAAGAAAATTAAAAATTAAAAATTAAAATCGTCGCTGCGGGGGATCAAACTCGGGTCACCCGCGTGACAGGCGGGAATACTCACCACTCTATAACGACGACTATCGAAAAATATAATAGTGGTTAACACACTAGATTTTATCAATCGCCGTTACAAAAAGTAAAACAATTTTGAATCCGATTAAAATTGTCAAAACAAGATTAAACTTGTTATTGTTGGGGATCAAACTCAGATCACTCGAGTGACAAGCAGGAATGCTCACCCTTGAAATACAATGACCTCTGGAGCATAATAACTCGAGTGACAAGCGGAAATACTCACCACTGTACCACTACAACGATCTCTGAAAACATAGTGTTTGTTAACCCACAAGATTTCATAAACCATTTTTTAGGAAAAGCAATCCAGATCCGACTTTCGTCAAACTTCTGTTGTTGGGGATCGAATCTAAACTACCGGCATGACAGGTTCATCGCTGTCCAATTTCGAATTCCGTTAAAACTACCAAAATAAAAATAAAATGGTCATTGTCGGGGATCGAACCCAGGTTCACCGCTGTCCAATTTCACATTCCGTTGAAACTACGGAACATCCCCGGGTCACCTGCGTGACAAGCAAGAATACTCACCACTATACTACGACTCAGAAAAAATAAATTATTTGTTAATGCTCCAGATTTTACCAATCGTCTTTAGAAAAAGTGATCCATTGTTAACTCTCTAGATTTTACCAATCGTCTTTTGAGCATCATTTTTTTCATTTCTAAGTTTCATGCAATTCTTGTGGTAGATTGCATTTGAACCATTCAATCAAGTATTGATCAAGTTCGATTGTTGAGTGACTCAATTTACCAATCTTCTTTTGAGCATCATTTTTTTCATTTCTAAGTTTCATGCAATTCTTGTGGTAGATTGCATTTGAACCATTCAATCAAGTATTGATCAAGTTTGATTGTTGAGTTACTCAATTTAGAACAAGGTTCCAAATATCTTTGATCTTAAGAGGTAATCTAATTCTAGCCATCCTCCATTGATCGGAATTTTGTATGAGAAGGTGTTAATTTCATAGATTAAATGGTTCTTGCTCCAACAAAAGCTTGGATTGTTGGGTTGAGGATTAGGGTTGTCTTATTCTCTTTCTTAGATTTCTTCTAAATTCGAAAGCTATAGTCCATAATTTTTATTAAAACTTGTTTTTACACGTTCTAAATAAGATTACCAGCAAGTATGGTAAAAAGATCGAGTACAAAAAATGCACCTAACCTATGTACCCAATTCAATCTGCCATTAAAGGCGCTCGAGGAAGCTTGAATTTATAATCATGGCTACACGCGAATCGTCACTTCTCATCCATCCAATTATATTTTTGAACCTCCAAGGAACATTTTCATAGAAGAGATCAAAGACCAATATGTCCCAGAGAGTGCCCAATTTAAGAAATTCATTTTCGTGTAAGAATTGGGGCAAGTTTCAATTTTCTTCCTATAACCCTTCTCATCCAAAATTGATGATTTCATAAACTTTAAGGGACTAAGATAGACAATGTTCATGAAGGAGTCATGGCCTAACAATGTAAGGATCTAGCTGTTCAAGAAATCTCATTTTCGCGTTATGGGTTGAGTTGCAGACTGTGGAAAGAAATCAAATATTAAGTCCACAAACATAGATTTGTCCCCTCAAAATGAATTTTTAAGCTCGAGGGAAGTATAAGGACGAACTTTTGTGAAGAAATCATGCCCTAAAAGTACCTCAATTGTTTCAATAAATTAGAAAATCCAGTGGTTTACTCCATACGCGGAACCCTATTTTTATCCAAATTCGACCAGCTATAACTTGAGCTACATTACACTTGATGGTAAGAAGTTAGTCCCTAGATCTACCTTAAAATTCTATCTTTAAGTTTCATGAAATTGAGGGGAGAAATTCTCAAAACAGAGCTAAGATGATTTATTTTCAAATAGCAGCACAACGGTTCACACGTATCTTCTTTCTTTTAAAGGAAGAAAAGAATGGCATGAGCGATTCAACTGAGGCGGCCACGCAAGCCTATAATCCAGTACTCCATTAGATTTTTTCTAAATTTTAACATTCCTACTGACTCATTCTTTGAAAAGAAAATTTATGGTTCTAGAAACTATCACTCAAAGAGTTTGTCAAAGAAAATTTAGAGTCATTCAAGTATCGAAAGCTCAAAAACGGAAGTCCTGAACACCAATGATGAGGTATAAAGTCATTTAGAAATTTTCTTAGGAAATACTTATAGGAACGGTTTGATTTTTTTGTATGAACCTTAATGATAAGATAAGGAAATCAACTACAAGGGGAATAAGATTCGGATTACCTTGTTGATCGAATATCTCAAGACAAGAACACTTGATTGAGATTCGAATCACTCCACAAGCAAGATCGATCATGTCTAGCTTGAATGACTCTTGTTGATCAAATATCTCAAACACTTGTTTGAGATTCGAATCACTCCACAAGCAAGATTGATCATGTCGAGCTTGAATGATTCTACATGCAATCTAAACTACATAGAATTGCAAAGAAACTTAGCCATTGGCTAAAGAAAAGCACAAATGCTTCTTTTAATATATTTTCCAAGTCTACCTTACAAATACAACATACATGGCTTTATATAGCCTCAAAATGAAACTATTAAAGGCATTCCAAAAGTTGTAACATTCACACTTTATGGCCATAATTAGCCATTATGTAAATGTAACCGAAATGAAATAAAAAGTCTTAAAATACAATAACTCTAAATTACTCCAAATTATAACCCACCCAAAATTTACAACAATCAAACTTCATTCTTCTTCAATGTAGCATGAATTGAAACATCTTTTGATAATTTTGACAACCTTTTCTTCACATCTTCATTGAAGTATATTGTATGATTGATGTCTCTTGGTTCATATCATTCTCCACTTCTTCAAGAGGATTCGTCCTCGAATCTATTTGTGAAACTTTGCTGCAAAAAATAAGTTATGGAAATACGAAGGAACTCACAACACTCTCCTCACGAGTATACACTCAAGGAAATTTTAGGACACTCTTTTTTCCACTCAGTTACACAAATGAAGCTCTCATTCTCACCTCTAAAAATTTTAAATAGAGCAAAGATTGAATTTTGAACTCTGGGTCGATTAAAAACTAAAAAGATGAAAATAAATAAAAATCAAATTGAGAGAAACGCAAAGGAAACATATATCCGATCTTGAGCCTGAAGCTCTGATACCAAATGATAAGATATGGAATCAATACAAGGGGAATAAGATTCGGATTACCTTGTTGATCGAATATCTCAAGGCAAGAACACTTGATTGAGATTCGAATCACTCCACAAGCAAGATCGATCATGTCTAGCTTGAATGACTCTTGTTGATCAAATATCTCAAACACTTGTTTGAGATTCGAATCACTCCACAAGCAAGATTGATCATGTCGAGCTTGAATGATTCTACATGCAATCTAAACTACATAGAATTGCAAAGAAACTTAGCCATTGGCTAAAGAAAAGCACAAATGCTTCTTTCTATATTTTTCAAGTCTACCTTACAAATACAACATACATGGCTTTATATAGCCTCAAAATGAAACTATTAAAGGCATTCCAAAAGTTGTAACATTCACACTTTATGGCCATAATTAGCCATTATGTAAATGTAACCGAAATGAAATAAAAAGTCTTAAAATACAATAACTCTAAATTACTCCAAATTATAACCCACCCAAAATTTACAACAATCAAACTTCATTCTTCTTCAATGTAGCATGAATTGAAACATCTTTTGATAATTTTGACAACCTTTTCTTCACATCTTCATTGAAGTATATTGTATGATTGATGTCTCTTGGTTCATATCACTTAAGTTAAGCATGGATTAAGGGAATATGAAAGAGAAATACTAAGAACCATAAGTTAAGGTCTTGAACGAGCGTAATTTACTAAATCAACACGGTTGTCCATGAAATTTTAAGGCTGAAGATAATATTACATGTTGAGGGCATATATTAAATTTGGTAGTCATTGGATAAAGATAATTGGCTAAACCAAGAAATGATGCAAATGACAAAAATGCCCCCATGACGGTTGCCTTCTGTTCAAGACCTAATTGACCTCCAAATTACATGCAGTTTTGTAATCGACCTTGTTTCACGATGATTAAGGATTATACAAAGTTTCAAAATAGTTAGAACACGTTTAGAGACTAAATCAAAGACTTACAGATAAAATGACTAAAATGCCTTTAGGTTACCTTTAGCTATTTCAAAGTCCACCAAACCTCTAAATAACTTAAGACTTTAATAAAGGTATTGCGTGAAGACATAAAGATCTATATATTGGAGTTTAAATTACTTAGATCAAATTTAGAACGAAAACCAAAAGTTAAGGCTTAAAAGAAAATAATCCTTGTGACTCTAATCAAGATCCGTTACAATGGTGAGTTCTTAATTGATGAGATTTTTGTAGGCCATAAGAAAGTATTTTATGATTTAAGCCTCAAGAATCAAGAACCTAAGAACTCATGGAACTAATGGAATGTTCTAAGTCAAGGACAAAGGAAAAGACCAACCCAAGGTGTATATGAATTAAGAAAAGAAGAATGCTTGGTACTAGTCAAGAATAAAGGACAAAGGTCCTCATGTCCTATGGTACAATATGTTCCTGACTTATACTACATCACTTGAAACGTAACAAATTTTGGATGTAGGTTTGCATACTTCAGTGCTTGGAAGGTAAAAAGTATTGGATGTAGGTTTCAGACTAAATCGTTTACGATGTATGAAAACTTGAGTGTAGGTATTCAGACTACGGCGCTCAGAACATATGAAACCTTCAGCATAGGTATTCAGACTACACTGCTTAGAAGTATGAAGCATTTGATGTAGATCTACATACTACATCACTTGAAACGTAAAAAGCTTTGGATGCAGGTTTTAGTCTACATTGCTTTGATTGTGAGAAGCCTTAGGAGTAGGTTTTAGGTTGTATCGCAGGGAATGCATAAAGTCATGGAGGCAGGTTCACACTATGTCGCTTGAAACACAAGAAACCTTGGACGTAAGAACAAACTAGGTCTCTTGGAACGAATGAAGCCTTAGACATAGATTGTCGCGTTGATTACTCATACCGTAAATATTAGAGGAAATGTCTTATGCAACAGAAGAAGAATTAAGGAAAAAACTTAGAACAAGAGTAAGCACAAGACAATAATAAACATTAGAATACGGATCAAGACCCAAGTTTTTCGGACTTAGAATCGTGAACCTTAAATTGAAGTTTTTAGATCAAAATACAGGTTAAGACCTCATATCCCAGAGCCAAGGTTCTTAGGGTAGATCATGAAAAGAACTTAGAAAGCTATGATAGAACTTAAGAGCCTAAGTTCTAATGACAAGAACAAGAATCAAATCCAAGTATCTTATAGAAGAAACACAACTCATAAAATCCATCGACCAAATTCAAAATGGAAATTAGTTGCACTAATCATAGAGAATATATATTGCAAAAATTTTATAAAACTCAATCTCAAATTCACGGCAATCCAGAAGTTTTAAAGTCGGTTTAAGCTCCTACTATAAAGCCTGAAGTAGGGGTTTTCGTTTTGGAGCAAGAATCGAGCTAAGTCGAGCCTTCAACTGTGAGTTGTTCTAGCCTTTTAGATTTTGGGTTTCTAAATCTCGGATTTCTTACAAATCTGAGAGTCATAGTGAACCATTTTTCTTCCAACTTACTTCTACACCTTCTAAATGAGATTATCCATGTGTTTGGTGATGAAATAAAGTGTTGAAGGTGCCTCAAACACAACTTCCAAATTTGGTCCGCCATTAAAGGAAGAAGGTTGAGGCTCGAACATTAAATCTGAGCCTACGTGCAAATTTGTCAAGAGAAACATATCTTGTTCAATTTTTGCACCTCCAAGGAGTATTTCCATAGAAGACCACGAAGGTTAATGATAAGATAAGGAATCAATACAAGGGGAATAAGATTCGGATTACCTTGTTGATCGAATATCTCAAGGCAAGAACATTGTTTGAGATTCGAATCACTCCACAAGCAAGATCGATCATGTCTAGCTTGAATGATTCTTGTTGATCAAATATCTCAAGGCAAGAACACTTGCTTGAGATTCGAATCACTCCACAAGCAAGATTGATCATGTCGAGCTTGAATGATTCTACATGCAACCTAAACTATATAGAATTGCAAAGAAACTTAGCCATTGGCTAAAGAAAAGCACAAATGCTTCTTTCTATATTTTCCAAGTCTGCTTACAAATACAACATACATGGCTTTATATAGCCTCAAAAATGAAACTATTAAAGGCATTGCAAGAGTGGTAACATTCATACTTAATGGCCATAATTAGCCATTATGTAATTGTAACCTAAATATGTAATTGTAACCTAAAGTAAACAAAAAGTCTTAAAATACAATAACTCTTAATTACTCTAAATTGTAACCCACCCAAAATTTGTAACAATCAAACTTCATTCTTCTTCAATGTGGCATGAATTGAAATATCTTTGGATGATTTTAACAATATTTTCTTCACATCTTCATTGAAGTATATTGTATGATTGATGTCTCTTGGTTTTCATATCAGTTAACAAGACTCAGAGTGTGTCCAATTGAAGAAAATTATTTTCGTGTAAAATTTGGGGGTAAGAATCGAAATCTTACTTATAATCCATTTCTTCAAAATTGAGTCTTTCTTTAGCTTTAGAAGATTAAGTTGAGCACTTTTGATGAAGAAATCGAGAGTTAATACATCCTAGATCAGGTTGCCTAAGAAAACAAAATTATGCGTTCTTGAATAAGTTGCAGACCTATGATCAAATTCCAAAATTAAGATCACGCCCTTTAAGACAATGCTCCAAAACAATATCTTAGTCATTGATTTAAGTAAAGTAATATGGATGGAACTCGGGTCATTGGATTCAAAGTCCAACGTCCTAACCACTAGACCATGGGACCACAAATATTTGTGAGGTTTGTGTGTAATAAATCTATGATCTTTAAAAAATAATAGTATCTTATTTGTTTCTTATAGATCTCTAAATTTTGAAAATGATTTGTGTCTTTGTTTTTAGCTTGATAGAGTTTCATGACTTAAATATGATATATGTGTGTATAAGTCGAGCTACAATACACTTAAAAGTTATTCTCCAATGTCAGGTTGAGAACACATTTTAAGTACATAAAAATAAAATACAGATTGTCAAGACGTAGATATGATATCTATCGGTCATTATATCATATTTTGCATTACTACCTACAATTTCATGTATGAAGGTATCTCAATTAAGAAAGGAAAATTAATAAGAGAAGATAAACATGAACATGTGATATGAACTAAGAGACATCAATCATACAATATACTTCAATGAAGATGTGAAGAAAAGGTTGTCAAAATTATAAAAAAATGTTTCAATTCATGCTACATTGAAGAAGAATGAAGTTTGATTGTTGTAAATTTTGGGTGGGGTGGGTTACAATTTAGAGTAATTTAGAGTTATTGTACTTTAAGACTTTTTATTTAATTTCGGTTACATTTAAATAATGGCTAATTATGGCCATAAAGTAGGAATGTTGCAGACTTGGAAAATATAGAAAGAAGCATTTGTGCTTTTCTTTAGCCAATGACTAAGTTTCTTTGCAATTCTATGTAGAAGCATTTGTGCTTTTCTTTAGCCAATGACATTTGTAATTTAGAGTCATTTAGAGTTATTGTACTTTAAGACTTTTTATTTAATTTCGGTTACATTTACATAATGGCTAATTATGGCCATAAAGTAGGAATGTTGCAGACTTGGAAAATATAGTAAGAAGCATTTGTGCTTTTCTTTAGCCAATGACTAAGTAGGAATGTTGCAGACTTGGAAAATATAGAAAGAAGCATTTGTGCTTTTCTTTAGCCAATGACTAAGTTTCTTTGCAATTCTATGTAGAAGCATTTGTGCTTTTCTTTAGCCAATGACATTTGTGCTTTTCTTTAGCCAATGACTAAGTTTCTTTGCAATTCTATGTAGTTTAGGTTGCATGTAGAATCATTCAAAGCTCGACATGATCAATCTTGCTTGTGGAGTGATTTCTTTGCAATTCTATATTTGTTAGTACCCAAGTGGTAACTCCTCTACCTATACTTCCATTCACTACTTATAGTCCTATATGTTTGAATTCTTTGTTTTTTTTTTTTTTTGTTTTTATTATTTTATTAAATGTTGCCTACTAAATTTGTGAAAATTATTGGGTACTAATTAGGTTATCCAATCGCGAAAAAAATTATGTATTTTTTATTAAAATAAATCTCATTTTGTCACTTATAACAGATAAGATCAGATATTTATTCATATAGTTCCTATTTATTAAATGCATTATTCATCAATAAAAATGGGTAGAGTAGCTTCTAGGAAAAATTATAATTAGAGCAAATACAAAACAGTTGATGTTATTTCCAAGTTAGCATGTAGGCTGATAGTAGTCGATATAGTGTCTACTAAGCTTTCACTTTCCCTTCAACTCTGGAACCATTGAATTAGCTATGAAGTTGGTTAGGGATGAGTCACTTGATAGTTTGTTTGATTGCCCTGCCCAATTGCTTTGTCGTATAGGAGGGCCTTGATTATACAGGTTATCATTGATTTCCATGTTAGCATGTAGAAGGTCGTGGGTTCGACTCCCACTATGATCGACTAAAACGTTAGACCTTCATTTGGAGAACACATATCATCTGGTATCGTAATGTAGTTGGTTATCACGTTCTAAAGCATTATAGGAGTTTAGCATCCATAGTACCATGTGGGAGGTGAAGAGGAATTGTCAACAAAGAAGAACCGAAGGAAAAACGACAAAACCTGGCTTGAAAGGAATGGGAAAGTATCTTGATTTCGATCGAATAAAGCGCAAAGACAACGAGTTCAGTCGAACAACATAACGAGTCTCAGGAAGAAGTCAAGCTTGAAAGGAATGGGCGTAGGCTTAATAATGAACACCACTTCTTGATATGAAATTAATGACTTAAAAGACAGATAGTAAACACTCAGTTATGCATCAGGTCCACATACTTTCTCATCCAAATACTATAACATGATTTAGAGTCTCGTAGTTGACCAAGTTTTTTCAATACTCTCATCATCCACACCTCTAGACAAACAAACAAAGAGAACAAAGGAATTTTTTTTTAGGAACTACAACTTCTTCTTCTTCTTCATCAAGTAGTCAAATTTTTAGCGGCCAATATTAAGATTAAAGAGCTTGACACGACATTTCACGGGTAAGTGCTCCGAGTTTTATAACATTATATCATAATAATGAACAAAACTTGTAAATCATCTGGTGTCGTGGTGTAGTTGGTTATCACGTCAGTCTAACACTTTAACGAATCAAAATTTTAAAAAAATATTCAGTCGCTGAAAATTTCGTGACACACGCGAAAGTCGTGTTCCCCTAACCCCTCACAAGGCTCCCTCGACCTTCAACCATCGCCACACGAACGTCAACAATCACTCCAAGACACTCAGACCACCTGCAACAAAGAAGAGAGTGAGAAACTGAGAGAGAGAGAGAGAGAGAGAGAGGGAATTATCAAGAACACCGACAAGTTCCAAATGAAACCCACGACCTTAAACCGTCAGATCCGGCATCAAAACACTTGAAACACATCATGAAGAGAAGGTCAACCATCTAGGACATGTTCCACGCTGTATTTTTGTCGTCGTCGTAATGAAAAAGGAGATCAAAATTGAGTTTCAAAAATATCGAAGATCCGTCATTACAGGGGGCTACAAGCCACAAAAATTCATGGAAGAGAAGAGGAGAGGGACATAGAGAGATAGGGAGAGAAAAGGGAAGAGAAAAGGCATCAGAAACGTCGCGGAGAGGAGAGAGAAAATCGTGCAAGGAGTCGAGCGAAGAAGAAAAGGTCCGTCAGATCTAGGTCGGACTTGATCCAAACTCGATGCCCAGCAGGTAAGCCTGCGACCCAAAATTCGTTGGCCTAGCAGCCAGAGGCTGGTCAAGTCTGCGACCCGCATACGACCTGCGCCCGCTCTACAACCCGAAACAAACCTATAAACCCAACCCGAAACAAACCTATAAACCCGAGGCCCAATCCCAACTCGACCCAAAACCCAATAATCAACCTAGTAGCCCAAACTCATCTGTGGCCTAGCCCGCGAAGCGAAGTCCACACCTGCAGCCGACGAGCTGTGAGCCAACAAGAAATGCAATCCAAACAAGAACTTCAACTTGCACCTCGACCCGAGATGTCTGCGTTGTCGTGTCCCGCTCAGATGTTGGCACATGTCAAGCTGCAGTGCAAGCAGCCTTTCAGCTTGAGCGGATTGGATGGCGCAGCGGCGGCTATTTGGCTCGATTTTCCAATTTTTGCCTGATTTCCATCGTTTCGATTGTCTCGGACCTGTTTTCGACCCTGTTTAAGGTAACTAAGGTCATTTTAGAGTCGTATTTCACATTATTAATTTGATCTTTAATTTAATTATGAAATACTAACAGAAAGTGACGAACAGTGTGATAGGAAACAAACCCTGGCGACCTTTAGAGCAGCGAGGAACGAGATCTTACGTTTAGCATAATTAGGGAGAACTCCAACTAAGGCTAACCAAGTAAGTGACCTTAGTATAAAATAAACTAGAAATTGTATGTGTTACAATTATGATGTATGAGTTATAATGATGTATGAGTTGTGTCGTAGGATGCCGTATACTAGTGTATGATACTGTATGAGTATATGGTGATGTATGAGTTATGATGCTTGATGATGTGCGTAATATATATATTTCGATGACTGATGTACTTGATATGCTTGATGCAGTTTATGGCAATATGATGATTATGATGATTGCATGACGCTTGTCTTAATATGTTGATATTTTTCATATTAAGCATGATATGTGATGATGAGTATAATATTGCATCATGTTGATAGACCGACATATGACACAATCCTAGAGACGTCATTAGAGATTATAAGATGGAAACTAGAGGCCTCATGCATGTTGTTTGTTCATAAGCATAGGGATACTTCCTCAAAGACGATGAGTGTGGACGGGCATGGTATGATAATAAGGGTATTCATGGAGAGCATGACACCAAGGGGTTCCGTTGACCTCCGAACGTCGCTATAGATTAGCTTAATCAGAGAGGGTCCAGGGATGTGAGAGCCCCTTGGAGATTCACACTTATACATGTGGGTCGTGTGTAGAGAAGTACTATACATCCATATTAGTTCGAGACTAGCTAACTTGATTTACAGTTCAAGAATAAATAGTCACGGAAATAATATTATTTCTGGTGCCATTATCCCTAGGCCACCCTTAAAGAACAGAGATAGGTCTGAAGAGCATGATTGCATGTGTTTGTTAAGTTTTGACAGAAGAATAACTAAGTCAGAAACATAAACAATTGGAGTTCGTAGGGATCATATTTTTTAATACTGAACTTGGCTTTTATAGCTTTACAAATAACCAGAAATAGAAACAACGACAAATGTTCCAAAATAGTTAAACTAAATACCTAAAAATACTCTAAAACTATAAAAGAAAGGATCTTTGTTTAACTATTTTTGACATAATCAAATTCTTCTAACAATCCCTCCCTAACTTATTCTTCTTTGTCAAGAATTAGTTCAAGTTAGAAAAATTATGCACACCAAATTCTTCATGCAACTTCTGAAATGCTTCTAATTTTAGAGGCTTTGTCAACAAATCAAGTTGATTTCAGTTATCACAAGTAATAAATCAACGGTTCCTTCTTTTGTAAGATCTCTAATAAAGTGAAATCTTACTCTTATGTGTTTGGAACGTCTATGTAGAACTGAATTTTTGGATAGCTTAATAGTTGAAGTATTATCACACATTAGTTTTGTTTCTTCGATTTAAGAGTAACTACTCTCTTTGAGTATCCTCCTCATCCAAACAGCTTGACATTGCACAGGCACTAGCAGCAACAAACTCAGCTTATATGGTTGATAAGGTGACTGCTGCTTATGAGAAGACAAAGCTACTACTCCTCCATTCATCATAAACACATAGTGATAAGATAAGGAATCAATACAAGGGGAATAAGATTCGGATTACCTTGTTGATCGAATATCTCAAGGCAAGAACACTTGATTGAGATTCGAATCACTCCACAAGCAAGATCGATCATGTCTAGCTTGAATGACTCTTGTTGATCAAATATCTCAAACACTTGTTTGAGATTCGAATCACTCCACAAGCAAGATTGATCATGTCGAGCTTGAATGATTCTACATGCAATCTAAACTACATAGAATTGCAAAGAAACTTAGCCATTAGCTGAAGAAAAGCACAAATGCTTCTTTTAATATATTTTCATGTCTTATGTTTTACAGCAAAGTTTCACAAATAGATTCGAGGACGAATCCTCTTGAAGAAGTGGAGAATGATATGAACCAAGAGACATCATTCATACAACATACTTCAATGAAGATGTGAAGAAAATGTAGTCAAAATTATCAAAAGAGGTTGCAATTCATGTATCATTGAAGAGGAATGAAGTTTGATGGTTATAAATTTTGGGTGGGTTACAATTTAGAGTAATTTAGAGTTATTGTATTTTAAGACATTTTATTTACTTTAGGTTACATTTACATAATGGCTAATTATGGTCATTAAGTATGAATGTTACAACTTTTGGAATGCCTTTAATAGTTTCATTTGAGGCTATATAAAGCCATGTATGTTGTATTTGTAAGGTAGACTTGGAAAATATATTAAAAGAAGCATTTGTGCTTTTCTCAATCGTGTATCAGTAATGTTAGTATTGTCGTCTGGATTTTCCATGCTACAAAAGAAAGGTAAAAGAAAAAAAAAAGGACCTCACAAGCGCTCCCTCACGTGTATTTACTCGTAAATGTAGTTCACTCGTGTTTAGCACTCAACACTCGAATCAATGTGTCACTCCCTTACAAACTCACCCTCACAATTGAGCATACACAAATCACACTCCAAAAAACAAATTAGGATGTGAGACAAGCTATGTTATAGAGCTAAGTGCAATTCAATGTGAATAGACAGCACACTCAATACATAAACAAGGGTATTGAAGGAGCAATCCGAATAACGACAAAGAAACGAATTAAAGAAAGAAAATGATTAAGGACTAATTTAGACGTAGGAACATATGAGAGTTACATATAATAATCAAGAGGAAAAAAGAAAGACATTTAACATCAATATGCTTTCTTTCTTTCAATGGTTTTTTTTTTTTCTTCTTATTGGCAAAATCTAATCAATTTACCAACAAGAAAATTGATTTAGAAGATCTTAAAGAAGAATAAAGTGTTGATAAGATCCAGATCTAACACTTTAAACAACAGAAAAAAATGTATTTTTTTTTTTTGTTATATATTTTTGTGATAGAATATGAACATTCTACACAAACTGAGAAAAAAAAAAATAATAAGAGAATTAAAAGAGATAAGCGCAATGAAACATATATCCGATCTTGAGCCTAAAGCTCTGATACCAAAATGATATGGAAATCAACCCAAGGGAAAGTATGGAACGGATTACCTTGATGATCAAGATCAAGAGTAAAGAAAACTCGTTTCTAAACTCGTGATTCGAATCACTCCACAAGAGGTTTGATCAATACCACTTGAATGACTCTACATGCAAGTTCTAAACACAAGAATTTGCAAAGAAAGTTTAGCTCTCAACAAAGCTAAAATAGAAATTCTATTCTCAATTCCAAAATCTGATGTCTAATCAAAGAAAAGAAGGCTTTATATAGCCTTTACAAACCTTAACCTATGTGATACATAACTCCAAAATTAAATGGGTTAGTAAATGAGAAATACCCATAACCTTCATATTAAAATGGCTAGTTAAGGGTGGAATATAGTAACCTATGTGGGTTACAATATAACCTTAACTCCTATATTTAAAACTAGCTTAAATATGAAAACAAATAGTTAAACTATAATTAAATAATGCAAATAATAAAATGTGCTTATTAGTCATCCTTGGACTATTTGATATTCAGCAGAGTTCATTAAATGCAACTTAAAGTGCATTTAATTCATCTCTGTCTTGAAGCTCAACTTTGCATAACATATAAGGGAGGTCACCAACGTCTTCTAGAATTTCCTTTGATGAGCTCACCATAGCTTGAATATAACTGTATAAGGTTTGTTGTAGCTTCTTGGCTCTCGTCCTTGTAATTGGACCTTGAGGTATGGAAAATCCTTGGTCGTTGTTCATATCACTTTTCCATGATTGTTTTGAAACATTTGAAATGACAAAATGTTTCTAATTTTTCTACAAGAAAATAACTTCATGCCTTCCTTGAAAAATCATCTATAAAGCACAACAAGTACTTTTTCTGGCCACTAATAGCTGGTAAAATTGGACCACATAAATCTGCATGAACAAGACCCAATTTTTCCATTGCTCTCCATTTACCCATTTTTGGAAATTGAATCCAATGTTGCTTGCCTTTCACACATGCCTCATAGGTCATGTTTGGAGCTACAATTTGCGGCAAGCCTTTCTCCATGTTTTGGTGTTTCAAGGTGCAAAAGCCTTTGTAGCCAAGATGACCATTACGATGGTACCAAAGTGTTGACTGATCCGTATTTGAAACTTGGAGGCAACTTCCTTCATTTGTTGTGGTAGATGGTTCAGTACGCAAAATAAACAGCCGATTTGCGCTCATAATTGACTTTGCTATTTTTCCTTTTTGTGGATGATAAATGCTATGTACAACATCTTTGAACAACATTACTACTCCTTTTCATGTAGTTGTCCTACGCTCAAGAGATTATTTTTGAGTTCAGGTACCCAATACATATTACTAATAGTGTAACGAACCCCATGCAAAGTTAATTTTACTACACCCTTTCCCGTAACTTTCATACTTGCTTTATTTCCAAGCTTGACAATTTGGGAAAATGTCTTGTCTAAGCTTGAAAACATACCATTACTTGCACACATATGGTGTGAGCAACTAGAATCTAAGAACCAAGCATCACTCCTTTTTTTTCATGTCTTTCCGTATGAGCCATTAACAACATTTCATCCTCTTCCTCTAACTCTGCATAATTCAATTCCTTATTCTTCTTTGGATATTCATATTGAAAATGACCTAAGTCATGACACCTATAACATTCAACAGTTGCTTTGTTGAAAGTTGATCTTCCTCGTTCACTGCCTCTGCCCCTGTAAGTTCCTCTTCCTCCGTTACTTATTTTCGTTCGACCTTCGACTTTTAGAACTTGCTCCTCTCCATTAATGCTGGATCTTCAAAAAATTTGTTCATGCACCACCAATGAACTTTTTAATTCATCAATGGACATGTTATCAGTATCTTTGGATTCCTCAATGGATACTGCAACATAAGTAAATTTTTCAGTCAGGGCATGCAAGATTTTTTCTACAATTTTCTCGTCCGGCATATCTTTTCCATTGTTTCTCATCTTGTTGGAGATTTTCATCACAATTGCAAAATAATCTGTGATACTTTCATCCTTCTCACCTCTAGGATCTCAAATTCTCTTCTTAATGCATTAGGAATAAATTTTTGGTTCATTGCGTCCCAATCAATATTGGCTATGCGACGATCCAAGATTTGTTCAAAGACAGTACGATCAATTGTCTGAAAGAGGTAATGCTTTAATTGGTGATCTTTGAGTCTAGCATCGTCAAGGTGGCCCTTTTGTGCCTCAGCCAGCATTGTTCCTTCCTCTGGTTCTGAGAAACCAATGTTTACCACACTCCATAGACTCTTTGCTCTGAGCAAATTTTCCATTAGCTCACAACAATGATCATAGTGACAATCGAAGTGAGGAATCTTCATTAAAGTTTTGTCTTCACTCATACTCTCTCTATTTAATCACTAAAAAATTGCTACTCTACAAAGTCTAGTGGTGGCTCTGATACAAATTTTTAGGTTTTGACAGGAACATAAACCATTGAAATTTCAAGTGAGGATATTATTCAATATTGAACTTGGCTTTTATAGCTTTACAAATAACAAGAAATAGAAGCTAACCACAAATCTTGGAAAATAGTTAATCTAAATACGATATAAATACTCTAACTATCCAAAAGAAAGGAATCTTTATTTAACTATTTTTGACATAATAAAATTATTCTAACCGTGTTTGCATTTGCGTGGCCCCTTACACTCGGTCATGAACAGAGACTGTGACACGTGAATAAGGTAGACTCATATTTAAATTCCTAGTCTTAAGTTAAAATAGGTTTTTTTTGCATTTCATGGTTTTAAATTATTTTGTATTTGTTTTTTTTTTTTCCTAAATTGAAGTATTTCATATTTAAACACGTACGACCATGACTGTATTTTCCAGAGAAGAGGACGTCTTAAATGTTTTCCAGATTTATATTATAGATGATGTTTTCTTTTAAGAGTTATAATTTAGGATCATTACAATTGGTACCAAAGCTCCCGGTTTTAGATTTTGTAGACTACCTTACGATGTATAGACTAGGCTACAATATATAGAATAGTCTACGATGTAGGCTTGACACATTCTGTGGTCCCAATGTCGATGCTTTGTCACCGTCAGGTATTCCTTGCATAAGATAAGAAAAGAGAAAAAAATTTTAAGGCACCCCTGTAAGGGGGACGGAGGCATTGCAACTCTGAGACCGTGGCACAAGCTTTGTTACTACATTTTTCATATAAAGGTTTCATATAAAGGCAGGACAAAGGCATCACAACTCTGAAACCCCTTGTGTTACTACATTTTTCATATAAAGGTAGGATGGAGGCATCGCAACTCTGAAACCCTTTGTGCTACTACATTTTTTATATAAAGGCAGGACGAAGGCATCGCAACTTTGAGATCATGGCACAAGCCTTGTGCTACTACATTTTTCATATAAAGGCAGGGTGCCCCTGTAAGGCTAACGGAGGCATCGCAACTTTAAGTTTCGTGAAAATTTAGGGTCGTTACATGAGCTATCCCGATCATTTTTTACACATTATCCTTATTTTAATAGCATATTTAGTGGGTGTTTGAAGCTATCAAATTGAGACTTTCACCCTTAGAAATTTGAGCATCATTTTTTTCATTTCTAAGCTTCATGCAATTCCTGTGGTAGATTGCATCTTAACCATTTAATCAAGCATTGATAAAGTTCGATTGTTGAGCTACTCAATTTAGAACAAGGTTCCAAATATCTTTGATCTTAAGAGGTAATGTAATTCTAGCCATCCTCCGTTGATCCGAATTTTGTATGAGAAGGTGTTAATTTCATTGATTAAAGGGTTCTTGCTTCAACAAAAACTTGGATCGCTGGGTTGAGGATTAGGGTTGTCTTATCCTCTTTCTTGTATTTCTTCTAAATTCGAAAGCTATAGTCCAAAAGATTACCAGCAAGTAAGGTAAAAAGATTGAGTACAAAAGATGCACCTAACCTATGTACCCAATTCAATTCGCCATTGAAGGCGCTCGAGGAAGCTTGAATTTATAATTCATGGCTACACGAAAATCGTCACTTCTCATCCATTCCATTGGATTTTTGAACCTCCAAGGAACATTTTCATTGAAGAGCTCAAAGAACAATATGTCCAGAAATTCATTTTTGGGTAAGAACTAGCGTAAGTTTCAATTTTCTTTCTATAATCCTTCTCATAAAAAATTGATGATTCCATAAACTTTAGGGACTAAGATAGACAATGTTCAAAGGAGTCATGGCCTAAGGATGTACGGATCTAGCTGCTCAAGAAATCTCATTCTTGCGTTATGGGTTGAGTTGCAGAGGGAAGAAATCCAAAATTAAGTCCACAAACATAGATTTGTCCCTCCAAAATGAATTTTTAAGCTTGAGGGAAGTATAAGGACGAACTTTCGTGAAGAAATCGTGGCCTAAAAGTACCTCGATTGTTTCAACAAATTAGAAAATCTAGTGAGTTTACTCCATACGCGGAACCCTATTTTTATCCAAATTCGACGAGCTATAACTCGAGCTACATTACACTTAATGGTAAGAAGTTAGTCCTTAGATCTACCTTGAAATTCTATCTTTTAAGTTACATGAAATTGAGGGGAGAAATTCTCAAAACAGAGCTAAGATGATTTATTTTCAAATAGCAGCACAACGGTTCACACGTATCTTCGTTCTTTCAAAAGAAGAAGACAATGGCGTGGGTGATTCAACTGAACCGGCCACACAAGCCTAAAATCCAATACTCCATTAGTTTTTTTTTTCTAAATTTTAACACTCTTCCTGACTCATTCTTTGAAAAGAAAATTTATGGTTCTAGAAACTATCACTCTAAAGAGTTTGTCAAACAAAATTTAGAGTCATTCAAATATTGAAAGCTCGAAAATAGAGGTCCTGAACACCAATGTTGAGGTATAAAGTTATTTAGAACTTTTCTTAAGAAATACTTATAGGAACCGTTTGATTTCTAGTATGAACCTTAAGTTAAGCATGGAATAAGCGAATATGACAGAAAAATACTAAGAACCATAAGTTAAGGTCTTGAACGAGTGTAATTTACTAAATCAACACGGTTGTCCATGAAATTTTAAGGCTGAAGATAATATGACATGTTGAGGGCATATATTAAATTTGGTAGTCCGTGGATAAAGATAATTGGCTAAACCAAGAAATGATGCAAATGACAAAAATGCCCGCATGACGGTTGCCTTCTGTTAAAGACCTAAATGACCTCTAAGTTACATGAAATTTTGTAATCAACCTTGTTTCACGATGATTAAGGATTATGTAAAGTTTCAAAATAGTTAGAACACGTTTAGAGACTAAATCAAAGATTTATAGATAAAATGACTAAAATGCCTTTAGGTTACCTTTAGATATTTCAAAGTCCATATACCCTCTAACTTAAGACTTTAATAACCCATGAGGACATAAAGATCTATATATTGGAGTTTAAGTTACTTAGATAGAATTTAGAACTAAAACCAAAAGTTAAGGCTTAAAGGAAATAATTCTTGTGACTGTCACTCTAATCAAGATCGGTTAAGATGGTGAGTTCTTAATTTATGAGATTTCTGTAGACCATAAAAATGTATTTTATGACTTAAGCTTCAAGAATCAAGAATTAAGATATGTATTTTATGACTTAAGCTTGAATCAAGAATTAAGAACCTAAGAACTCATGTAACTAATGGAATGTTCTAAGGACAAGAACAAAGGAAAAGACCAACACAAGGTGTATATGAATTAAGAAAAGAAGAATGCTAGGTACGACTCAAGAATAAAGGACCAAGGTCCTCATGTCCTATGGTACAATATGTTCATGACTCATATTACATCACTTGAAAAGTAACAAATTTTGGATGTAGGTTTCAAGTGTAACGACCCGGGAAAGAAAGAAAAAAAATATATATATTAATAATAAATAAATAAATAAATGAAAACGAAAAAAAAAAAAAAAAAAAAGAAACTCAGTCGCCGGAAAACCCGCGAGTTTTCCGGCGACCGCCGAGTTTCGCGGAACCCACGCGAAACAACGGCCACAGCACGCCCACCCTCAGCCCAGCATCTTCAGAACGCCTGCAAAGGGAGAAAAGAGAGAAAATTTCGAGAGAGAGAGAGAGAGAGTTCGGACAAACGTCGGCGAGTGTCCAGTTTCTCCGACGAGCCCTCAAACCACCCTAAAACCGACACCAAACGACCTGTTACTACCGTAAGAGAGATCCCTAACGAAAGCACATTAACTGAGGGTGCGTTTTGTGTTATTTCGTAAGCGTCGTCGTCGGTAACCGAGGTCGGAAAGTTAGGTTTCTTAATCGATTCTTAGATCTATGGCTTTTAGGAGCTTTTAGGCCGCAAAACTCCCAAAAAGGGAAGAAGGACGACGAACAAAGAGGAAAAGAGAAGGAAGAGGACCGAAATCGGCAACGAAAACGCCGCGGGAAGGAGAGAGAAAACTCGCCGGAAAATCGGCCAAAGTCGGGTAAGGAAGACGAGATCCACGGATCCGGGTCAACCCGAACCCAGAACCCGGGAGAGCCAGCCCGTTTCCCCCCTTGGCCTCTCTGCCTTCGGCCTAGCCCAACTACAGCGGCCCAAACCTCAAACCGGCCCAGAAGCTACGGTTCAGTTGAACCAACCCAGACTAGACCCACGGTCCAATTGAGCCGGCCTGCAAACCAAACACTTGCGGCCCAGCCCAGTAAGCCGAGGCCCAACGTTTAGCCTTGGCCCAGTAGCCTTCCACAGCCCGCGACCCGAACCACGACCCGAACCGGACTGCGACCCGCGCTTCGACCCGACACTACCGCCCGACGTGGCTTTCTCTGCTGCTGCCACGTGTCACACAGCGGCGCGGCAGTCCTCGGCTCGGCTCGGCGCAAACGGCTCGGGCTCCCTCCGGTGACGCTCCGGCGGCTCCTCCAGCGGCTGTTCGGCTCGGCTCACCTGTTTTCAGCCCGGTTTCCACTGTTTCGACCCTCCCGGATCTGTTTTCGGCCCCGATTAAGGTATTCGAGGCCGTTTTAGAGCCGTATTTCACATTTATTAAATTATAGGTAAATTAATTGTGAAATACTAACGGAAAGTGGTGAACGGTGTGATAGGAAACAAACCCAGCGAAGTAGGAAGCAGCTCTCACGGAACGGGAGCTTACGTTTAGCTATTTAGGGAGTACTTCGGCCGAGGCCAACCAAGTAAGTGGCCTTACTATAGGATAGGCTAAATAAATTGTATGATGCTTGATGATATGTGCCAGTTTATATATATTTGGTTGAGTGACGCTTAATATGTTTGACGCACGTTGTGGCATTATGATGAGCATGATGATTGCATGATTTTACCTTAATATGATGATGTTTTCCATATTGAGCATGCTAGATGATGATGAGTGCCATATTGCATCATGTCGTTAGATCGACGTAGGACACAACCCTAAGAGCATGAAAATGATATTAATATAAATATCCACGATACGCGTTACCTAGAGTAACAAAGAGATGAGACTAGAGGGTTGTGTCAGAAGAGACATTACGATGGATTTAGAGGGACCTCATGCATTTTGTATGTTCATAAGCATAGGGCTACTTCCCCTAGAGATGATGAGTGCGGACGCGCACCTTATGATGAGCGCGAATGCGCACAGGTGCGAAACACACAGATGAGGGTGTTCATGAGGCGCATGACACTATGGGGTTCCGCTGACCTCCGAACGTCGCTACAGATTAGCTTGACCAGAGGGTCCAGGGGGTGTGCGAGCGCCCTGGGGACTCACACTCGCACGTGTGAGTTGTGTGTAGGGAAGTACTACACATCCAATTTGTCCGAGACTGGAGGCCACCCCTAAGATGATTAGAGATAGGTCCCTATTCATGATTGCATGTGTTTGCATTAGCATGGCCCCTATAGTGGGGTCACTTACTGAGTATTTCTTCGAAATACTCAGGCCGTGTGCCATATTGTTTTTCAGGTAAAGGCAAGGCTCCCATGTACGGTTGACGGTGGCATCGTGATCAGAGACTGTGGCGCGTGCATAGGATAGTTGCATATTTTATTCCTAGTCTTGGTTAGGATAGGGCGTTTGCATTTCATTCATTTATATTAATTAATTTGTAATCGTTTTATTTTATCTTTTTGAACTCCAGCACGATATTTGAAACACGTAAGTCCGGCAGTGTTTTCCAATGTTTTAATGTATTCTGAAGTTTTTAAATTTTTCCGCTAATAAAGATGAGCATGCTTAGATTTTTATTCTGCATTAGGGATGAGCATGAGACGTTAGTGGCGACTCTAGATATGTGGAAATTTAGGGTTGTTACATCAAGACTGCAGTGCATGGAAGGTAAAAAGTATTGGAGGTAGGTTTTAGACTAAATCGCTTACGATGTATGAAACCTTTGGTGTAGGTATTCAGACTACGGTGCTCAGAACATATGAAACCTTCAGCATAGGTATTCAAACTACACCGCTTAGAACGTATGAAGCCTTTGGTATAGGTCTACATACTACATCACTTGAAACGTAAAAAGTTTTGGATGCAAGTTTCAGACTACATCGCTTCGATTGTAAGAAGCCTTAGGTGTAGGTTTTAGGTTGTATCGCAGGGAATGCATAAAGCCATGGAGGCAGGTTCAAAATATGTCGCTTGGAACACATATTTAGAAAGCTATGATAGAACTTAAGAGCCTAAGTTCTAATGACAAGAACAAGAATCGAATCAAGTACTCTTGACATACACAGTCACTAGCAGCAACAAACTCAGCTTCTGTGGTTGATAAGGTGACTATAGGTTGCTAATGAGAAGACCAAGCTACTGCTCCTCCATTCATCTTAAACACAGCTTGAAGTACTCTTGCTATCTTACATGTCTCTGGTATAGTCACTATTAGTAAATCCAATTAAATCACTAATTTCTCCCTTTCTATAAAATACACTATAATCTACCGTACCTTTTAAGTACCTTAAAACCCTTTTAGTTGCTGCAAAATGTTGTTGTGTTGGACATGCCATAATACGACTAATCAAACTTTCAACAAATATGAGATCAAGACGAGTAGTTTTGAGATACATCAGACTTCCCACTATTTGTTTATACAAAGTTGCATCTACTTTTGCACAATTTTCATCTTTGCTAATTTTTTGTCTTGGATTAATGGGATTACAAACAGAATTGTAATTCTCTATGCTAAATCGATTTAAAACTTCAGCAGCATACTTTTTTTGACATATAAAAAAATCATCTATTCTTACCTCTATTCTAAGAAAAAATCTCATCTGACTTAAGTCAGTCATATCAAATTTTTTCTTTATGGAACGTTTAAACTCCTCCAATAATTCTTCATCGTCTCCAGTAAATAAAAGATCATCAATATAAATGCTTGCAATAAGAATTTTACCTCCCTTCCTCTTGATGAAAAGTGTCTGCTCACTGAAACTGCTTTTGAATCCTTCCTTGATGATGTAGGATTCTATTCGACTAAACCAGGTTCTAGGTGCTTGTTTTAATCCATAAAGAGCCTTTTGAAGTTTGTATACCGTCTCCTCACTTCCCTTCTTCTCATAGCCTTTTGGTTGTTAACAAAGTATCTTCTTTTAACTCGTCATATAAAATAACTTATCTTACATCTAAGTGATAATGTGTCCAACCTTTTTGGGCTACAAAAGCAATGATCATTCTCACAGTATCTATTCTGGCCACAGCTGCATACACTTCCATATAATCAATTCTATTCTCTTGCGTGTAGCCTTATACAACAAATCTTGCTTTGTATTTATCAACATCTTCAGACTCATTTAGCTTGGTCTTATAAATCCATTTCACTCCTATTTTCATTGCTCTAGCCGATAAAACACCAAGTTCTATGTTTGATTTTTTTTTTTCAATGGATTTGATTTCCTCATTCATAATCGATCTCCATTTTGGGCTTTTTACAGCTTCCTCAAGATTCACAAGATCTGAAATCATCAACAATGCCATATTTCTTCATCCTCTTCAGATAAGCCTTCACCGGAATTATAATCTACTAACCAAATAGGTGGATGTCGATTATTCTCCTCCCTTATTGTCAAATATGGTGCAATAGCTACTGGAAATTTTTTTTTAGCAACTGGTTCAGTCATTTCTTCTGTGATTTCCCCTTCTTCATTTTCAGCAATTCGTTCATTTGTTTCAACAACCAGTTCAGTCGTTTCCTCTATTGATATGAAAATCAACCTAAGGGAAAGTATGGAACGGATTACCTTGATGATCAAGATCAAGAGTAAAGAAAACTCGTTTCTAAACTCGTGATTCGAATCACTCCACAAGAGGTTTGATCAATACCACTTGAATGACTCTACATGCAAGTTCTAAACACAAGAATTTGCAAAGAAAGTTTAGCTCTCAACAAAGCTAAAATAGAAATTCTATTCTTAATTCCAAAATCTGATGTCTAATCAAAGAAAAGAAGGCTTTATATAGCCTTTACAAACCTTAACCTATGTGATACATAACTCCAAAATTAAATGAGCTAGTAAATGAGAAATACCCATAACCTCCATATTAAAATGGCTAGTTAATGGTGGATTATCGTAACCTATGTGGGTTACAATATAACCTTAACTCCTATATTTAAGACTATCTTAAATATGAAAACAAATAGTTAAACTATAATTAAATAATGCAAATAATAAAATATGCTTATTAGTCATCCTTTGGACTATTTGATAAATTCAACGGAGTTCATTAAATGCAACTTAAAGTGCATTTAATTCATCTCTGTCTTGAAGCTCAACTTTGCATAACATATAAGGGAGGTTTCCAACGTCTTCTAGAATTTCCTTTGATGAGCTCACCATAGCTTGAATATAACTGTATAAGGTTTGTTGTAGCTTCTTGGCTCTCGTCCTTGTAATTGGACCTTGAGGTATGGAAATTCTTTGGTCGTGGTTCATATCATTCTCCCCCTCTTGAGAAGGATTCGTCCTCGAATCCAAGCCATCACCTACATCAAAAGGACTCAAATCAACAACATTAAAAGTTGCACTAACACCGTACTTACCTGGTAAATCAATTTTATAAGCATTGTCGTTGATGCGCTCAAGAACTTGAAAAGGTCCATCTCCTTGTGGTAAAAGCTTAGATTTTCTTTGAGTAGGAAATCTTTCTTTTCGGAAATGCACCCAAACCCAATCTCCTGGCTTGAAGATGACAATCTTACGTCCTTTATTAATTCGAGTGGCAACCTTGGAATTTTGTTTCTCAATTTGTTCTTTTACTTGCTTGTGCAGTTTATGAACAAACTCAACCTTGGCATTTGCATCAAAATTCACAAATTCTTTTGACGGTATAGGTAACAAGTCAATGGGGGTTAAAGGATTAAAGCCATAAACAATTTCAAAAGGTGTGCATTTAGTAGTGCTATGAACAACCCTATTATATGCAAATTCTATAAATGGCAAACAATCCTCCCAAGTCTTAAGATTCTTATCAATAATAGCCCTAAGCATAGTAGTCATGGTTCTGTTAACAACTTCAGTTTGTCCATCCGTTTGAGGATGACAAGTAGTTGAATATACGAGCTTAGTTCCTAACTTACCCCATAAAACACGCCAAAAGTGGCTTAAAAATTTGACATCACGATCACTAACGATGCTTTTAGGAATGCCATGCAATCGTACAACTTCCCTAAAGAACAGGTCTGCAATATGTTTTGCATCATCAGTTTTGTGACAAGGAATAAAATGAGCCATTTTACTAAATCGATCAACCACAACAAAGATGCTATCATAACATTTCCTAGTCCAAGGACCATTAGGAACTGGTAATGGGGAGTATAAACCATGTGGTTGAAGCCTAGACTTAGCTTGTTTACATGCTATGCAACGAGCACAAACTTTATGAACATCATGTCTCATTTTAGGCCAAAAAAAATGTTCAAAGAGCATATCATAAGTTTTAGAAACTCCATGGTGTGCCATTAAACCACCTCCATGAGCTTCCCTCACAAGTAGCTCACGTATGAAACAAGATGGTATGCAAAGTTTGCCTTTTCGGAACAAAAATCCATCTAACAACAAGTAATTATCCACAATGAGTCCTTTTTCACAAGATTCAACAAAAGGAGCAAAGAACATGTCATGTTGATACAAATCCTTTATGTGTTCAAAACCCAACAACCTAGCATTCAAAGTATTGAGGAGGACATACCTTCGTGATAAAGCATCGGCAACAATGTTCTCCTTACCTTGTTTATATCTTATGACATAAGGGAATGTTTCAATAAATTCTAACCACTTAGCATGTCGTCTGTTGAGTTTATTTTGGATTCTCAAATGCTTTAAACTTTCATGATCCGTATGAATAATGAACTCCTTAGGCCAAAGATAATGTTGCTAGGTTTGCAATGCACGAACCAAAGCATAAAGCTCTTTGTCATAAGTTGGATACCTCAAAGATGCACCAGTCAACTTCATAAGCGCCTACACTGCTGGAATTTGCAAAGCTAGAGGTCCTTCTAGAATCCTTGCAAAACGTTCACAGAGAAAGCTAACTTAACGGATTGATTCCAACCAAGAGCTGGTTAGAAGATGAATGACTCTTAGATCGAACTTGGAATCTATGATGGTCACTCTTAGATACCAAGACAATTCACTCCAGAATTAGCTTGATCAAAACTAATTCAATGAATCGGTTTAAACATCAAATCTAAAGCAAGATTTGAAAAAGAATAACACCAAAAGGGTATCAAGAAAACACAAAGGTTTTGTCTGTATTCAACCAAAATCCCCCAAACATGAGTATTACATGCCTTTAAATAGGCCCAAAAGATAACCCTAACAAAATAAAGTTCAGCCACCAACCACTAATAAATGCTAATAAATGCTATTAAATACAAATTGAAGAATATAAGGCAATTCATACAAACTTTTAATAAATGCTATTAAATATAAATTGAAGAAAATAAGGCATTAATAATTTCCTTAATTGGTAATTCAACTACCAAAGGCAAGTCTTCTAATTTCTTTCCAATATCAGCCACTCCATTATCTTCTTGATTTGATATGCTAATGCTATAAAGATTTTTGGGTTCAAAAGTCTTTGTTTCAACCGGTACACTAGCTAGCTTTTGAAGATGCAATGTATAGGCCTCTTGAATCTTCTTAACTTACTTCTTGTAATCAGTCCTTCGGGTACATGCACGTGATCAGTTGTTGGATTCATATCATCCCCCCTTTCTTTAAAAGGATTTGTCCTCAAATCAAATTCATCGTTCTTTCCGGACAAGAACTGAATATATTTTTTTTTTCTCACTTTTTTTTTCTCACCTTTACCTTAGTTTCTTCTCTCCACTGTTGTTCTTCATATTCTTTTCTTTTCTTCTTTCTATCATATTATTGCCAAGGTTGGCCGAATAAGATGTCCCCCGTATGCATTGGTACGACATCACAAAGAACTTCATCTTTATATCTTCAAAGAGTAAAAGAAATAAGAGCTTGGGAGTTCACCTTAATTTCTTCTTTGTTTGTTAACCAATGAAGTTTGTATGGTTTTGGATAGGGATGGACAGAAAGTTGAAGTCTTTTTACAAGGAAGCTGCTTACCACATTTGTGCAACTTCCACTATCAATCACCAAGCTGCATGGGTTTCCTTTGACCAAACATCTTGTGTGGAACAAGTTTTCTCTTCGATCTTCAAATTTCTCTTCCTTGATTTGAACATTGAGTACCCTTCTTGTGATCAAAGATATGGAATTACCTTCTTCAACATACTCATCAACATATGCTGCGATTTCTTCCACAAGCTGTGAGTCATGATCCTCACATTCATCATCTGAATCAAGTATACCATTCCTTATCACCATAACTTTTTTTATTAACACACTCTTTGCTCATGTGTCCAAACCCTTTGCACTTCCAACATTGAGAATAGAACTAGACTTCTCCTTTACCGTCTTTGAAGCTTCATTCTTTTTACCAATGGAACTCTCAGCCTCCACTCTTTTAGCAGCCACAAACTTTTCTTTTGGTGACATTGATTCATTTCTATTCACAAAACTATCCTTGTTCCAAGTTTTAGAATTTGAAAAGGTGTTAGTTCGTGATGTGTACCTTTTTTAATGCTCTTTTTCTTCCTTCAATTGGTCTTCAATTTTGAGAGCATAATGATACATGTCTTCCAGATATGGTGGTGGATTTCTGTCAACAAGATGAGCAATTTCTCGATTCAAACCTCCAAGGAATTTAGACATGGTATCTTCTTCTTCTTCTCTAACATTTGCTCTTTCCATCATAGTTTCCATCTCTTGATAATATTCCGCCACACTTTTTGTTCCTTGCCTCAAACCTTGCAATTTAGTTTTCAAATTTCTTTCATAATGTTTTGGAACATACCTTTTTCTCATGGCTTCTTTAAGTTCTTCCCATGTCTCTATTGGATCCTCCTCTTTTCTTCTTCTCTCAGATTTGAGATGTTGGTACCAATCACCAGCATGATTGGTAAATTCGGCAATAGCAAGTCTCATCTTCTTATTTTCACTATAGGTGTTGCAATCAAACACATGCTCTATCTTTCTTTCCCACTGCAAGTATGCCTCAGAATCTGCCGTTCCACAAAAGGGCGGGATTTTGAGTTTAACTCCCCCATCTCTATCTTCATGTACTCTTTTTATCCTTCTAGGTTGCATAATAGTTGCATGGTTATTTCTTCCTCTCCATCTACCATCAACTTGTCTTTCTTGTACTACTATACCTTCATCTTCTTGTAATGTTCGTTCTTGTCTTTGTTGTTGCGTCCTTCTTTCTTGTCTATCTTCCATCATCATTTCCATTATACCTTGAATTGCTTGAAGAATGGTTGTGTTAAGATCTGGTACTGGTGGTACTTCTTCTCCATTATGTGACATTTTGTTATCAAGGGACCTCTCCACACTTCTCACAAAAATTTCACTCAGGGACCTTCGTGTTTAACACTGAAAGGTAGGCTTTTGGTACTAGGTCAAGAATGTAAATGCTGGCTTTTTTTTTTTTTTTTCGATAATCTGAGAGAGAAAAAAAACATGATAGAAAAAAAATAACAATAAAGATATTTCACCTCTAGAGCGGCCAAAGAATGTCGACCAAATGCTCTGATACCAAATGATAAGCGCCTACACTGCTGGAATTTGCAAAGCTAGAGGTCCTTCTAGAATCCTTGCAAAACGTTCACAGAGAAAGCTAACTTAACGGATTGATTCCAACCAAGAGCTGGTTAGAAGATGAATGACTCTTAGATCGAACTTGGAATCTATGATGGTCACTCTTAGATACCAAGACAATTCACTCCAGAATTAGCTTGATCAAAACTAATTCAATGAATCGGTTTAAACATCAAACCTAAAGCAAGATTTGAAAAAGAATAACACCAAAAGGTTATCAAGAAAACACAAAGGTTTTTTCTGTATTCAACCAAAATCTCCCAAACATGAATATTACATTCCTTTAAATAGGCCCAGAAGATAACCTTAACAAAATAAAGTTCAGCCACCAACCACTAATAAATGCTAATAAATGTTATTAAATACAAATTAAAGTATATAAGACAATTCATACAAACTATTAATAAATGCTATTAAATATAAAATGAAGCAGATAAGGCATTAATAATTTCCTTAATTGATAATTCAACTACCAAAGGCAAGTCTTCTAATTACTTTCCAATATCAGCCACTTCATTATCTTCTTGATTTGATATGCTAATGCTATAAAGATTTTTGGACTCAAAAGTCTTTGTTTCAACCAGTACACTAGCTAGCTTTTGAAGATGCAATGTATAGGCCTCTTGAATCTTCTTAACCTTGCTTCTTGTAATCGGTCCTTCGGGTACATGCACGTGATCAGTTGTTGGATTCATATCATCCCCCCTTTCTTTAAAAGGATTTGTCCTCAAATCAAATTCATCGTTCTTTCCGGACAAGAACTGAATATATTTTTTTTTCTCACTTTTTTTTTCTCACCTTTACCTTAGTTTCTTCTCTCCACGGTTGTTCTTCATATTCTTTTCTTTTCTTCTGTAATTTCAATTGTTCACAATGTACTTCATATGGAGACAACGGAAGTAAAGTAAATTTCTTCCCACACAAAGTAAAAGTATACTTGTTCATCAAACCATCAAATGTTACCTTTCTATCATATTGCCATGGTCGGCCGAATAAGATGTCCCTCGCATGCATTGGTACGACATCACAAAGAACTTCATCTTTATATCTTCCAAGAGTAAAAGAAATAAGAGCTTGAGAGTTCACCTTAATTTCTTCTTTGTTTGTTAACCAATGAACTTTGTATGGTTTTGGATGAGGATGGACAGAAAGTTGAAGTCTTTTTACAAGGAAGCTGCTTACCACATTTGTGCAACTTCCATTATCAATCACCAAGCTGCATGGGGTTCCTTTGACCAAACATCTTGTGTTGGACAAGTTTTCCCTTTGATCTTCAAATTTCTCTTCCTTGATTTGAACATTGAGTACCCTTCTTGTGATCAAAGATATGAAATTACCTTCTTCAACATACTCATCATCATATGCTGCGATTTCTTCCACAAGCTGTGAATCATGATCCTCACATTCATCATCTGAATCAAGTATACCATTCCTTATCACCATAATTTTTTTATTAGCACACTCTTTGCTCATGTGTCCAAACCCTTTGCACTTCCAACATTGAATAGAACTAGACTTCTCCTGTACTGTCTTTGAAGCTTCATTCTTTTTACCATTGGAACTCTCAGCCTCCACTCTTTTAGCAGCCACAAACTTTTCTTTTGGTGACATTGATTCATTTCTATTCACAAAACTATCCTCGTTCCAAGTTTTAGAATTTGAAAAGGTGTTAGTTCGTGAGGTGTACCTTTTTGAATGCTCTTTTTCTTCCTTCAATTGGTCTTCAATTTTGAGAGCATAATGATACATGTCTTCCAGATATGGTAGTGGATTTCTGTCAACAAGATGAGCAATTTCTCGATTCAAACCACCATGGAATCTAGACATGGTATCTTCTTCTTCTTCTCTAACATTTGCTCTTTCCTTCATAGTTTCCATCTCTTGATAATATTCCGCCACACTTTTTGTTCCTTGCCTCAAACCTTGCAATTTAGTTTTCAAATTTCTTTCATAATGTTTTGGAACATACCTTTTTCTCATGGCTTCTTTAAGTTCTTCCCATGTCTCTATTGGATCCTCCTCTTTTCTTCTTCTCTCGGATTTGAGATGTTGATACCAATCACCAGCATGATTGGTAAATTCGGAATAGCAAGTCTCATCTTCTTATTTTCACTATAGGTGTTGCAATCAAACACATGCTCTATCTTTCTTTCCCACTGCAAATATGCCTCAGAATCTGCCGTTCCACAAAATGGTGGGATTTTGAGTTTAACTCCCCCATCTCTATCTTCATGTACTCTTTCCATTCTTCTAGGTTGCATAATAGTTGCATGGTTATTTCTTCCTCTCCATCTTCCTTCAACTTGTCTTTCTTGTACTACTATACCTTCATCTTCTTGTAATGTTCGTTCTTGTCTTTGTTGTTGCGCCCTTCTTTCTTGTCTATCTTCCATCATCATTTCCATTATACCTTGAATTGCTTGAAGAATGGTTGTGTTAAGATCTGGTACTGGTGGTACTTCTTCTCCATTATGTGACATTTTGTTATCAAGGGACCTCTCCACACTTCTCACAAAAATTTCACTCAGGGACCTTCGTGTTTAACACTGAAAGGTAGGCTTTTGGTACTAGGTCAAGAATGTAAATGCTGGCTTTTTTTTTTTTTTTTCGATAATCTGAGAGAGAAAAAAAACATGATAGAAAAAAAATAACAATAAAGATATTTCACCTCTAGAGCGGCCAAAGAATGTCGACCAAATGCTCTGATACCAAATGATAAGCGCCTACACTGCTGGAATTTGCAAAGCTAGAGGTCCTTCTAGAATCCTTGCAAAACGTTCACAGAGAAAGCTAACTTAACGGATTGATTCCAACCAAGAGCTGGTTAGAAGATGAATGACTCTTAGATCGAACTTGGAATCTATGATGGTCACTCTTAGATACCAAGACAATTCACTCCAGAATTAGCTTGATCAAAACTAATTCAATGAATCGGTTTAAACATCAAACCTAAAGCAAGATTTGAAAAAGAATAACACCAAAAGGGTATCAAGAAAACACAAAGGTTTTTTCTGTATTCAACCAAAATCTCCCAAACATGAATATTACATTCCTTTAAATAGGCCCAGAAGATAACCTTAACAAAATAAAGTTCAGCCACCAACCACTAATAAATGCTAATAAATGTTATTAAATACAAATTAAAGTATATAAGACAATTCATACAAACTATTAATAAATGCTATTAAATATAAAATGAAGCAGATAAGGCATTAATAATTTCCTTAATTGATAATTCAACTACCAAAGGCAAGTCTTCTAATTACTTTCCAATATCAGCCACTTCATTATCTTCTTGATTTGATATGCTAATGCTATAAAGATTTTTGGACTCAAAAGTCTTTGTTTCAACCAGTACACTAGCTAGCTTTTGAAGATGCAATGTATAGGCCTCTTGAATCTTCTTAACCTTGCTTCTTGTAATCGGTCCTTCGGGTACATGCACGTGATCAGTTGTTGGATTCATATCAATTCGAATCACGAGTTTAGAAACAAGTTTTCTTAACTCTTGATCTTGATCATCAAGGTAATCCGTTCCATACTTTCCCTTGGGTTGATTTCCATATCATTTTGGTATCAGAGCTTTAGGCTCAAGATCGGATATATGTTTCATTGCCATTATCTCTTTTAATTCTCTTATTATTTTTTTTCTCAGTTTGTGTAGAATGTTCATATTCTATCACAAAAATATATAACAAAAAAAAAAAAATATATATATATATATATATATACATTTTTTTATGTTCTTTAAAGTGTTAGATCTGGATCTTATCAACACTTTATTCTTCTTTAAGATCTTCTAAATCAATTTTCTTGTTGGTAAATTGATTAGATTTTGCCAATAAGAAAAAAAAAAACATTGAAAGGAAGAAAGCATATTGATGTTAAATGTCTTTCTTTTTTCCTCTTGATTATTATATGTAACTCTCATATGTTACTACGTCTAAATTAGTCCTTAATAATTTTCTTTCTTTAATTCGTTTCTTTGTTGTTATTCGGATTGCTCCTTCAATACCTTTGTTTATGTGTTGAGTGTGCTGTCTATTCACTTTGAATTGCACTTAGCTCTATAACATAGCTTGTCTCACATTGTTTTTTTTTTTAGTGTGAATTGCGTGTGCTCAATTGTGAGGGTGAGTTTGTAAGGGAGGACACATTGATTCGAGTGTTGAGTGCTAAACACGAGTGAACTACATTTATGAGTGAATACACGTGAGGGAGCGTTTGTGAGGTCTTTTTTTTTTCTTTTACCTTTCTTTTGTAGCATGGAAAATCCAGACAACAATACTAACATTACTGATGCACGATTGAGAGAAGCACAACAACGAACCATGGAAAGACTAATTCGAGGAATAGAAGAGTTGACTGATCGAATAGGAAGATTGGAGATTCAAAATCAAGCACGACAGAGGATTCCACAACCTACGCCCTCAACCGATACATATGAGGGCGACAATTCTGATCACCACGAGGATAATCCACATGCTGGTCACGGCTTGATGCGAGGGCGAGACCATGGAAGAAGGTATCATAATTTACAACAACGAGTTCCTTATGATGATAGAATTGATCATAACGTGGGGAGCATCAAATTAAAACTTCCCAAGTTTTATGGATCGACTTGATCTCGATGAGGACATGGAGGCTCTCATGGCGCGGTTTCTTAATGGGTTAAACACAGAGATTGCAGACAAGACTGATTTACAGCCTTATTCTAATATTGAGGAGTTGTTGCACGTTGCAATTAAGATCGAGAGGCAAATCCAAAGAAGGTCTCAACGATATTCTTCTAAAACTTTTCCCAATTCTACTTCTACATGGAAAAAGGATAGTAAGAACATTGATTATAAGCATAGAAATCCAGAGATTAATGAGAAGCCTCAATCTAAATTTGAGAAAGGGGAGAGTTCTAGAACAGGGAAAGAAAAAGTAGAAAAGTCTAATGTTCGAAATAGGGATTTAAAGTGTTGGAGATGTCAAGGGGTAGGACACTATAGTAGAGATTGCCCAAATGCAAGAATTATGACCATCAAGGAGGGAGAAATTGTTACGGATGACGAGGCACATGACGACATAAATGAGGAAACTGATGAGAGTGAGGAGTTTAGCGAAGAGGACCCTACACATATATCTTTGGTTACTCGACGAGCTCTAAACACCCACATTAAGGAGGACGGCCTAGACCAAAGAGAGAACTTGTTTCAAACTCGTTGTCTTGTTCAATCTGTACCTTGTAGTGCTTTTATTGATAGCGGTAGTTGCACCAATGTTGTGAGTTCCATTCTGGTCAAAAGACTTAATTTAAAGACACAACCACATCCAAGACCCTACAAGCTTCAATGGTTGAATGATTGTGGGGAAGTACGGGTAACTCAACAAACTCTTGTTTCATTTACTATTGGAAAATATGTTGATGATGTTTTATGTGATGTTGTATCCATGCATGTTGGAGATTTACTACTGGGGAGGCCATGGCAATTTGATCGTCGGGTAATGTATGATGGGTATGCAAATCGATACTCTTTTACTCACAATGGTAGAAAAACTACTCTTGTTCCATTGTCTCCAAAAAATGTATTTATTGATCATTGCAAACTTGAAAAGAAAAGGCAAGAGGCTGATGCAAAAGCAGAGATTGAAAAAGAATCAAGTGAAAAAATGAGCTTGAGTGAAAAGCAAGAGAGTAACACTCAGCCTAGAGAAAAAAAAAGAGAGAAAAGCCAAATCAGTAAGCTTGTATGTTAGATCAAGTGAGGCTAGGAATGTTTGCTCTCTAACCAGACTATTCTTGTACTTATGTGCAAGGGGTCTTGTTACTTTACTAACATGCTTAACCCTTCTTTACCTAGTGATTTTGTTGTGCTTTTGCAAGAGTTTGAAGATTTATTTTCTGAGGAGATGCCTAGTGATAAGGCAACCCTAATTCTCAGTCCAACGATCCAAGTTTATGTTGAAGCAAGAACCCTTGAATCAAAGTAATTAACACCTCCTTATACGAAATTTGGATCAACCAAGAGATAATGCTAGAATTAGACCTCTTACGATTGAAGATCTAGAAGCAAGATTTGGAAACCTTGTTCTAAGTTGAGTCATTCCACAATCTAACTTGATCAAGGCTTGATTGAATGGCTCGGGTGCAATTCTACTACAAGAATTGCTTGAAACTTAGAAATGACAAATATGATGCTCGGATTTCTAAGGGAAACGTCTCAATTTGAGATCTGAATTACATTCATCCACGAATCTGATTTTTACATAACATATTGTGGGTATTTATAGTCTCCCGACAAAAGACGTTTGTGGATGGGATTTATTCGAGATGTTTGTGGACGGGATTTATTCCCGATCCCCTTTAATCTCCACAAAGAATAAGTCAAATTGACCATTTGACTTTTACATAATCGATCAAATTAAACATAGTTTTTTTTTAACAAACGTTGATGTGCTTGAGTGGCTAATGCGGCAGACTTGTAATCAATTAAGTTTCTGTGCGTAGGTTCGAATTCTGTTGTTGACATAGTTTTTTGAATCTTTTGGAACACCGTGATTCTTATCATCTTCCCCCTCTTCAGAAGGATTCGTCCTCAAATCAGAAAAAATCATCACCTTCTTTCCGTCACCTTTTTTGAAATGTTTTGATCAAATCTGCATGCTTCTTTCCATCACCTTTTTTAGAAACCAAGATATCATCTCTTAAATCTAAGGCTGACCTATGAAATTATGCTATGCATCACATCTACTAAGTTCACATCATATTGCAAACAAAATCACTCATCATGCAACACATCACATCATGCTCTTAAATAAATACGTGAAATATCAAAACAATTTCAGTAACATTAACATAAAAATGCATGCGAGTTTGAAAACGTTTCTCTTTTCTTATCTTGTGCAAGGCGTACCTGACGGTGACGGGGCATCGACGTTGGGACCATGGAACGTGCCAAGCCTACATTGTAGGCTAGTCTACAGAATCTAAAACCTAGAGCTTTGATACCAACTGTAACGACCCTAAATTTCCACATACTCAGAGTCGCTACTAACGTCTCATTCTCATCTATAATGCGGAAATATAACTCTTACATGAACATAGTTGATAACATAAACTTAAAAAAAAAACGTTTAAAACAACTTATTCTCTAGAAAAGACAGCCATGGTCTTACGTGTTTAAATATGAAAGACTGAAATTTAGAGAAAACAAAAACAAATACAAAATAATTTAAAACAATGAAATGCAAAACAACCTATTCTAACTTAAGACTAGAAATTTAAATATGAATCTACCCTATGCACGTGCCACAGTCTCTGCTCGCGATGCCGCTGTCCTCCGTACAAGTGCGCCTTGCCTTTACCTGAAAAATGATGTGGCACACGGCCTGAGTATTTCAAAGAATACTCAGTAAGTGGCCCCACTATAGGGGGCCATGCAAATGCAAACACATGCAATCATGATTTAGGGACCTATCTCTAATCATCTTAGGGGTGGCCTCCAGTCTCGGACAAATTGGATGTGTAGTACTTCCCTACACACGACTCACACGTGCGAGTGTGAATCCCCAGGGCGCTCGCACACCCCCTGGACCCTCTGGTCAAGCTAATCTGTAGCAACGTCCGGAGGTCAGCGGAACCCCATAGTGTCATGCGCCTCATGAACACCCTCATCTGTGTGCATTCGCACCTGTGCGCATTCACGCTCATCATATGGTGCGCGTCCGCACTCATCATCTCTAGGGGAAGTAGCCCTATGCTTATGAACATACAATATGCATGAGGTCCCTCTAGATCCATCATAATGTCTCTTCCGACACAACCCTCTAGTCTCATCTCTTTGTTACTCTAGATAACACATACTCGTGGATATTTATATTAATATCATTTTCACGCTCTAAGGGTTGTGTCCTATGTCGATCTAACGACATGATGCAATATGGCACTCATCATCATATAACATGCTCAATATGGAAAACATCATCATATTAAGGTAAACGTCACGCAATCATCATACTCATCATATTGCCACAAAGTGCATCAAACATATCAAGTACGACATTCATCAAAATATATATATACTGCGCACATCAAGTATCGTAACCCACACATCATCATAACTCATAGATCATCATAACTCATATATCGCATCGTACGATATAGTTCATACATCATCGTAACTCATACAATTTTTAGCCTATCCTATAGTAAGACCACTTACCTGGTTGGCCTTAGCCGAAGAATTCCCTAATTTATTTACGTAAGCTCCCGTTCCTCGAGAACTACACCAAATGTTGCCAAGGTTTGCTTCCTATCGAATCGTTCGTCACATTTTGTTAGTATTTCACATTTTAATTAATAATCCAACTAACCGTGTGAAAAACTGCTTTAAACGGTCTCAATAAAAATCGAATTCCATGTTTTCATTGTTTCTCAATTACATAGGATAATAAAACTTAAAACTTAAATTAATAATATGTCAATATTATTAATATTTCAAGTGGCTTGGATAATTCAACATTTAATGTTATATCCTATAGATACAAATATAACAATTTCTCGTATCTTCTTCTCTCACTTATTTCTCTTCTATGTCACATTTTAATTCTATTTACGGTACTTGCCATTTTCAAACGTTCTAACTTTCTTTTCTTTCCTAAAATCCTCTCTTTTGTTTTTTTTCTTCCCTTTTTTTAACTCTAATTCTGTTTAGCCTTTCAATTTTGCCATTGCCATATGAACCGTACTTGCCATATTCAAACTGTTCTAACTTTCTTTTCTTTCCTAAAATCCTCTCTCTTTTGTTTTTTTTTTCTTCTTTTTTTTAACTCTAATTCTATTTAGCCTTTCAATTCTACTTTCATATCTAATTATTTTAAGCAATTTAAATTTAATTCTTTTAATTAGTTTCATTCTTTTAGACAGTTTATTCCAAGGGGTTTAATTCTACTCACCAGATTTTCTTTAGCTTTACTATTTCCAAATCTAATCTTCCTCTCTTTCCTGTGAAAATATGTTTTGATTATGTTTTCCAAATTTGGTATTTTTTATTTTTATTTAATCTGTTTTCCAATCTTTCTCTCTTCTCTTTTCCTTCTCTGTCTCATATTTTACTTCTATTCCGAGATTCTTTTAATTAGTTTCATTCTTTTTAGGCAGTTTATTCCAAGGGGTTTAATTCTACTCACCAGATTTTCTTTAGCTTTACTATTTCCAAATCTAATCTTCCTCTCTTTCCTGTGAAAATCTGTTTTGATTATGTTTTCCAAATTTGGTATTTTTTATTTTTATTTGATCTGTTTTCCAATCTTTCTCTCTTCTCTTTTCCTTCTCTGTCTCATATTTTACTTCTATTCCAAGATTTTTTTTTTATTATTTGAATATGTTTTCCAGATCTTTCTTTTCCCTATCTTCCTCTCCTCCTTATCTATCTATTCTTTTTTTCTCTGATCAATTTTCATGGACCCTCACTAGGATGGATAGATAATTTCTAATTCAGATCATTGCAACAGATAATTTCTAAATTTCTAACTCAGATCTAAATAATTGCTAATATCCTTCGTAGAAAAGAAAGAGAAAAATAAAAAAGGTAAATCTGACTACTAACCTTTTCAAATGACATCTCTCAAGCAAAAATAAAAAAGGTAAATCTGACTACTAACCTTTTCAAATGACATCTCTCAAGAAAAATAAAAAAGGTAAATCTGACTACTAACCTTTTCAAATGACATCACACACACACACACACACACAATTAAACCCAACGAGGCGTTACATTTTACAAAAGAATACCGATTCAAATAGCCATCATACATAACCCTCCTGTCAAATTGCCATGGTCGGCCAAGCAATATGTCTCCAGCATGCATTGGTAAAACATCACAAAGAACTTCATCTTTATATTTTCCTAAAGTAAAAGATATTAAAGCTTGAGAAGTTACCTTCATTGTTCCACTGTCATTGAGCCATTGAAGCTTATAAGGTTTAGGATGGTGTTGGGTTGGAATTAGCAACCTTTTGATCAGCATTGTACTTACGACATTGGTGCAGCTTCCACTATCAATTACAAGACTACAAGGAGTCCCCTTGACTAAACACCTTGTGTGAAATAGGTTGTCTCTTTGATCATCAACATCATTCTCTGTAACTTGAGTTTTAAGAAGTCTTCTGGTTACAAGTACCAAATGACTCCCATCTTCTAGTGCCTCCTCATTCTCCTGGATTTCCTCCTCAACTAGCTCATCGTGGTCACTTTCCTAGTAGTTTGCCACCACTTAGAGGGATTGAACACAAGATTGACTTCATTCCTGGCGCGCCAATTCCAAATCGACCAGCATATAGGACTAATCCAAAGGAGGCTGAAGAGATACAAAGGCAAGTAAGTGAACTCCTTGCTAAAGGGTATGTACGTGAAAGTTTGAGTCCTTGTTCTGTTCCAGTTATTCTTGTACCTAAGAAAGATGGTTCTTGGCGTATGTGTGTTGATTGTAGGGCTATAAACAAGATAACTATAAAGTATAGGCATCCAATTCCTAGATTAGATGATATGCTTGATGAATTGCATGGATGTAGTCTTTTTACTAAGATTGATTTAAAATCGGGTTATCATCAAATTCGCATGCTTATTGGGGATGAGTGGAAAACAGCTTTTAAAACCAAGTATGGTCTTTATGAATGGTTGGTTATGCCTTTTGGATTAACTAATGCACCTAGTATTCATGAGATTAATGAACCATGTCTTACGAGAATACTTAGGTAAGTTTGTGGTTGTTTATTTTGATGACATCCTTGTTTACTCTAAATCTTTAGATGATCATATTACCCATGTACGCAATGTTTTGACTACTTTAAGAAATGAATGTTTGTATGTAAATTTAAAGAAATGTAGCTTTTGCATGGAAAAAGTTAACTTTCTTGGGTTTGTAGTTTCATCTAATGGTGTTGAGGTTGATGAGGAGAAAGTGAAGGCTATAAAAGAGTGGCCTACACCTAAAAATGTAAGTGAGGTAAGAAGTTTTCATGGTCTTGCAAGTTTCTACCGTAGGTTCATTAAGAATTTTAGTACAATTGCTTCACCCTTGAATGAACTTGTTAAGAAAAATGTATCCTTTATATGGAAAAAAGATCAAGAACTTGCTTTTAATACTTTGAAAGAAAAATCGAGTTCTGCTCCTTTGCTTGCATTACCTAATTTTGAGTCTACTTTTGAAATTGAATGTGATGCTAGTGGAGTAGGGATAGGTGCTATATTAATGCAAAATCAAAGACCTTTAATGTTCTTTAGTGAGAAGTTGTGATATGAATCCAACAACTGATCACGTGCATGTACCCGAAGGACCGATTACAAGAAGCAAGTTAAGAAGATTCAAGAGACCTATACATTGCATCTTCAAAAGTAATTAGAAGACTTGCCTTTGGTAGTTGAATTACCAATTAAGGAAATTATTAATGCCTTATTTTCTTCAATTTATATTTAATAGCATTTATTAAAAGTTTGTATGAATTGCCTTATATTCTTCAATTTGTATTTAATAGCATTTATTAGCATTTATTAGTGGTTGGTGGCTGAACTTTCTTTGTTAGGGTTATCTTTTGGGCCTATTTAAAGGCATGTAATACTCATGTTTGGGGGATTTTGGTTGAATACAGACAAAACCTTTGTGTTTTCTTGATACCCTTTTGGTGTTATTCTTTTTCAAATCTTGCTTTAGGTTTGATGTTTAAACCGATTCATTGAATTAGTTTTGATCAAGCTAATTCTGGAGTGAATTGTCTTGGTATCTAAGAGTGACCATCATAGATTCCAAGTTCGATCTAAGAGTCATTCATCTTCTAACCAGCTCTTGGTTGGAATCAATTCGTTAAGTTAGCTTTCTCTGTGAATGTTTTGCAAGGATTCTAGAAGGACCTCTAGCTTTGCAAATTCCAGCAGTGTAGGCGCTTATCATTTGGTATCAGAGCATTTGGTCGATGTTCTTTGGCCGCTCTAGAGGTGAAATATATATATATATTTTTTTTTGTATCAATTTTTTCTCTCTCAGATTATCGGAAAAAAAAAATCAGTTCTGAGAGAAAAAAAAATATATTCAGTTCTTATCATTTATTTTCAAGCTCTTGATCCTTGAGATACTAGTCTTAGCTTGTTAGAATTGATCGTTGAATTGGTTATAATCAAGCTTAAAGCAAGATTGCACCAAAAAAAAAAAAAAAAAGCTAGCCTTTACATTCTTAACCTAGTACCAAAAGCCTACCTTTGAGTGTTAAACACGAGTGTCCCTGAGTGAAATTTTTGTGAGAAGTGTGGTGAGGTCCCTTGATAACAAAATGTCACATAATGGAGAAGTAGTATGATATGAACTGAGAGACATCAATCATACAATATACTTCAATGAAGATGTGAAGAAAAGGTTGTCAAAATTATCAAAATATGTTTCATTGCGCTTATCTCTTTTAATTCTCTTATTATTTTTTTTTTTCTCAGTTTGTGTAGAATGTTCATATTCTATCACAAAAATATATAAAAAAAAAAATTTTACAACAATCAAACTTTATTCTTCTTCAATGTAGCATGAATTGAAACATATTTTGATAATTTTGACAACCTTTTCTTCACATCTTCATTGAAGTATATTGTATGATTGATGTCTCTCAGTTCATATCAGTTCTCATGAAAAAAAACTCTATGGTTCCAGAAAGTAGACACAATAAGGAGTCTGTGAAAGGAAAGTTGAGGTAATTCAGGTACCGGAAGCTCAAGAAAAGAGGTCCCGAACGTCGACAACGAGGTAAGTAGCCACCTTGGACTTTTTGTTAAGAAATACTTGTAGGAATCGCTTGGATTTCCATATAAACCCTAAACCAAGAATGAAATTAGAATATATGAAAGTAAAACCCTAAGAACCGTTAGATAAGACCTTGACCCGAACAAATTGTTCGGGATTTAGGCAACGTTAAAATAATCTACTAGATGAACTCCACTGCCTATGAAATTTTAATGTTGAGCATATTATAGCATTTTGAGGTTATATATGAAGTTTGGTAGTCATTGGAAAAGGATAAGTAGGTAAACCAAGAAATGGTGCAAAATGACCATAATGCCCCTAAGGATATCTACCTACGGTTCATGACCTATATGACCTCCAAATGCTATGAAACCCTGAATTAGATCTTATTTTATGATGTTTGATGATTTGGTGAAGTTTAAAAGCCATTGGAACACGTTAAGTAGCAAAACCAAGAATTAGGGGTAAAATGACCAAAATGCCCCTAGGACTACTTATGGAAATTCGAGGTCTATACATGCTCCAAATGATTTGTTACTTCTTATAAGGTGGGTCTCAAGTTGATTGGAGCAAGTTTGGAACCTAAACCAAGTTAGGACCCAAGAAACACCTAAAGGAAATACCACAAGACTCTAGAATCTTCCAGAACCCTTTAAAGGACTCCCTAGGAATCTATGACCTTCTAGAACAACTTACACTAAGATGGGTTCATATGGTTACAAATACAAGTTACAACTTATACCTCAAGAAATCAAGAACCTTAGAAACTTACAAGATTAAGAACCAAGAACAACAACACACAAGCTTTACAACTACCTAAGTAAGAAGAATGCTAGGTACCACTCAAGGATGAGGGACCAAGGTCCCCAAACACAAGGAACTCAAGAATGCTAGGTAATACTTTAGTCATGTCCAAAGTGACCCATGACCTCCCACCAAGCGGTGCCCAAGAATTCCTCTTCTAGGTGGGATGCCCTGCACCATGTTTCCTTTGCAGGATGTCATGCCTCAAGTTTTCCTCACCTAGAAGGGATGCCCTGCAGACTTGCAAGATGCCATCTTCAAGTATGCACTGAGCAAGTGACCTTTACGGTCTATTAAGGGGAGTAGTCTAAAGTCACGGAGGTGTTAGGATCGCACAACAACGCACACGCTCGATCTACATGAACACAAAGAACGGGATAGAGAAAAGTGCAAGGAGAACTCTGGCTAAAAGGATTTTCTTATTGATGACTGCACGTATGTACAATAAGAGAGAATTACAGAGAATAGAAAGTACTTTTCAAAGCTCTACCGGACGGGATATATAGTTCAGTTTACTATATATAGCTTTACCAGATTTAACCATCTACTATATATAGCTATTTACTATATATAGCTTTACCCGATTTAACCATCTACTATATATAGCTATTTACCATATATAGCTTTACCGGATATAGCTTTACCAAATATAGCTTTACCGGATATAACTGTTGACCAAGCTATAAATAAGCAGCAGGCTCCATAACCTAACAGGAGGAACAAGAAGAGAGTAAGTTACCTTAGCCACAAATCAAGAACCTCCTAAGACCTCCCACAGTACAGCATGCTCATAACTTAGACTACGCTGCTTTGAACGCATGAAGCCTTGAGCGTAGGTTATGCAGACTGTATTATAGGACAAGCCCTTGATGCAGTATTAAGACTACATTGCTTGGAACGTAAGAAGCCTTGGATGTAGGTTTTCAGACTATGCCGCTTGGAACGCATGAAACCTTGGGCATAGGTTACGCAGACCGTATCGATGATGGTGTTAATATAATACATGCGGAAGCAATTTGGATCTTAGGCACTTTTAGAACATCAATTATAGTAAATAACTAGCATGTTCATAAGTATTAAAACTTAATGAGTTTAGATACTAACCTTTTGTAGTTCAAACTCCTTTTTCCTCACGAACCAGTTTCGAACCACCACTAGTGTCTTCTCCACTATCCTCCGGCCTTAGAACGAGATTGTGGAATCTGGTGAGTGACTAAACTTGGGAGGAATTTTGTATATGTGAAGAGAGTGTTCGTGAGAGGTTTTTCTCAAGGTTTTTCACCAAGAAGAAGAATACCTTCCATGTACCATGATCACTCTATTTAAAGAGTCATGTTTGCATGTTCATGCAAATTTGAGTTCACAAAATTTTGACACTCAAAATTCCACTCAAATGTTTGGGATTATGTGGCAAGCATGCATGTTTGAATTAACCAAATTTTGACACTTAAAATTCCACTCAAACTTGTGGGGTTTATTTGGCAAGCATGCAAGTTTGGTTAAACCAAATTTTGACACCTCAAAATTCCACCAACATGTATTTGTCCATTAAATGATGATGTGAATCCAACATGATAAGATAAAGGAATCAACTACAAGGGGAATAAGATTCGGATTACCTTGTTGATCGAATATCTCAAGACAAGAACACTTGATTGAGATTCGAATCACTCCACAAGCAAGATCGATCATGTCTAGCTTGAATGACTCTTGTTGATCAAATATCTCAAACACTTGTTTGAGATTCGAATCATTCCACAAGCAAGATTGATCATGTCGAGCTTGAATGATTCTACATGCAATCTAAACTACATAGAATTGCAAAGAAACTTAGCCATTGGCTAAAGAAAAGCACAAATGCTTCTTTTACTCTATTTTCCAAGTCTTCCTTACAAATACAACATACCTGGCTTTATATAGCCTCAAAATGAAAAGTTGTAACATTCATACTTAATGACCATAATTAGTCATTATGAAAATGTAACCTAAAGTAAATAAAATGTCTTAAAATACAATAACTCTAAATTACTCTAAATTGTAACCCACCCAAAATTTACAACAATCAAACTTCATTCTTCTTCAATGTAGCATGAGTTGAAACATCTTTTGATAATTTTGACAACTTTTTCTTCACATCTTCATTGAAGTATATTGTATGATTGATGTCTCTTGGTTCATATCATTCTCCACTTCTTCAAGAGGATTCGTCCTCGAATCTATTTGTGTAACTTTGCTGCAAAAAATAAGTTATGGAAATACGAAGGACCTCACAACACTCTCTCACGAGTATACGCTCAAGGAATTTTAGGCCACTCTTTTTACACTCGTTTACACAAATGAAGCTCTCATTCTCACCTATCAAAATTTTAAATAGAGCAAAGATTGAATTTTGAACTTTGGGTCGATTAAAAATTAAAAAGATAAAAATAAATAAAAATCAAATTGAGAAGAAATGCAAAGGAAACATATATCCGATCTTGAGCCTGAAGCTCTGATACCAAATGATAAGATAAGGAAATCAACTACGAGGAGAGTAAGATTCGGATTACCTTGTTGATCGAATATCTCAAGACAAGAACACTTGATTGAGATTCGAATCACTCCACAAGCAAGATCGATCATGTCTAGCTTGAATGACTCTTGTTGATCAAATATCTCAAACACTTGTTTGAGATTCGAATCATTCCACAAGCAAGATTGATCATGTCGAGCTTGAATGATTCTACATGCAATCTAAACTACATAGAATTGCAAAGAAACTTAGCCATTGGCTAAAGAAAAGCACAAATGCTTCTTTTACTCTATTTTCCAAGTCTTCCTTACAAATACAACATACCTGGCTTTATATAGCCTCAAAATGAAAAGTTGTAACATTCATACTTAATGACCATAATTAGTCATTATGAAAATGTAACCTAAAGCCTTGCTTCCCATTGTAATTGCCATTGTAGCACGTGTGTGGCCCAGCCCATAAGGGCCATGCGGACTTGACGTCATCCCCACCTTCCTCCAGTATATCACTGGCAGTCCCTCGTGAGTGCGGCACGCACCTTTTCTTTGTTTCGGAGCAGGTTTTGGCAGGGCGTACTAAACCCACTTCGTACCACACCACCGGGTGGCTCGCCTGAATGCCGAGTCTTTTTAGTAAAGCGCGCTAGCAGCATAAAGTAAATAAAATGTCTTAAAATACAATAACTCTAAATTACTCTAAATTGTAACCCACCCAAAATTTACAACAATCAAACTTCATTCTTCTTCAATGTAGCATGAGTTGAAACATCTTTTGATAATTTTGACAACTTTTTCTTCACATCTTCATTGAAGTATATTGTATGATTGATGTCTCTTGGTTCATATCACAACAACTGATCACGTGCATGTACCCGAAGGACCGATTACAAGAAGCAAGGTTAAGAAGATTCAAGAGGCCTATACATTGCATCTTCAAAAGCTAGCAGTGTACCGGTTGAAACAAAAACTTTTGAGCCCAAAAATCTTTATAGCATTAGCATATCAAATCAAGAAGATAATGGAGTGGCTGATATTGGAAAGTAATTAGAAGACTTGCCTCTCGTAGTTGAATTACCAATTAAGGAAATTATTAATGCCTTATTTGCTTCATTTTATATTTAATAGCATTTATTAATAGTTTGTATGAATTGCCTTATATTCTTCAATTTGTATTTAACAGCATTTATTAGCATTTATATGTGGTTGGTGGCTGAACTTTATTTTGTTAGGGTTATCTTCTGGGCCTATTTAAAAGCATGTAATATTCATGTTTGGGGGATTTGGTTGAATACAGAAAAAACCTTTGTGTTTTCTTGATAACCTTTTGGTGTTATTCTTTTTCAAACCTTGCTTTAGGTTTGATGTTTAAACCGATTCATTGAATTAGTTTTGATCAAGCTAATTCTGGAGTGAATTGTCTTGGTATCTAAGAGTGACCATCATAGATTCCAAGTTCGATCTAAGAGTCATTCATCTTCTAACCAGCTCTTGGTTGGAATCAATCCGTTAAGTTAGCTTTCTCTGTGAGCGTTTTGCAAGGATTCTAGAAGGACCTCTAGCTTTGCAAATTCCAGCATTGTAGGCGCTTATCATTTGGTATCAGAGCATTTGGTCGACGTTCTTTGGCCGCTCTAGAGGTGAAATATTTTTATTGTTAATTTTTTTGTATCAATTTTTTTTCTCTCTCAGATTATCGAAAAAAAAAAGAAAAAAAAATCAGTAGAAAAAAAAATCAGTTATGAGAGAAAAAAAAAATATATTCAGTTCTTATCATTTATTTTCAAGCTCTTGATCCTTGAGATACTAGTCTTAGCTTGTTAGAATTGATCGTTGAATTGGTTATAATCAAGCTTAAAGCAAGATTGCACCAAAAAAAAAAAAAAAAAGCCAGCCTTTACATTCTTGACCTAGTACCAAAAGCCTACCTTTGAGTGTTAAACACGAGTGTCCCTGAGTGAAATTTTTGTGAGAAGTGTGGAGAGGTCCCTTGATAACAAAATGTCACATAATGGAGAAGCAATACCACCAGTACCAGATCTTAATACAATCATTCTTCAAGCAATTCAAGGTATGATGGAAATGATGATGGCAGATAGACAAGAAAGAAGGGCACAACAACAAAGACAAGAACAAACATTACAAGAAGATGAAGGTATAGTAGTACAAGAAAGACAAGTTGATGGTAGATGGAGAGGAAGAAATAACCATGCAACTATTATGCAACCTAGAAGGATGGAAAGAGTACATGAAGATAGAGATGGGGGAGTTCAACTCAAAATCCCGCCCTTTTGGGGAACGGCAGATTCTGAGGCATACTTGCAGTGGGAAAGAAAAATAGAGCATGTGTTTGATTGCAACACCTATAGTGAAAATAAGAAGATGAGACTTGCTATTACCGAATTTACCAATCATGCTGGTGATTGGTACCAACATCTCAAATTCGAGAGAAGACGAAAAGAGGAGGATTCAATAGAGACATGGGAAGAACTTAAAGAAGCCATGAGAAAAAGGTATGTTCCAAAACATTATGAAAGAAATTTGAAAACTAAATTGCAAGGTTTGAGACAAGGAACAAAAAGTGTGGCGGAATATTATCAAGAGATGGAAACTATGATGGAAAGAGCAAATGTTAGAGAAGAAGAAGAAGATACCATGTCTAGATTCCTTGGAGGTTTGAATCGAGAAATTGCTCATCTTGTTGACAAAAATCCACCACCATATCTGGAAGACATGTATCATTATGCTCTCAAAATTGAAGAGCAATTGAAGGAAGAAAAAGAGCATTCAAAAAGGTACACATCACGAACTAACACCTTTTCAAATTCTAAAACTTGGAATAAGGATAGTTTTGTGAATAGAAATGAATCAATGTCACAAAAAGAAAAGTTTGTGGCTGCTAAAAGAGTGGAGGCTGAGAGTTCCATTGGTAAAAAGAATGAAGCTTCAAAGACGGTAAAGGAGAAGTCTAGTTCTATTCAATGTTGGAAGTGCAAAGGGTTTGGATACATGAGCAAAGAGTGTGTTAATAAAAAAGTTATGGTGATTAGGAATGGTATACTTGATTCAGATGATGAATGTGAGGATCATGATTCACAGCTTGTGGAAGAAATCGCAGTATATGAAGATGAGTATGTTGAAGAAGGTAATTCCATATCTTTGATCACAAGAAGGGTACTCAATGTTCAAATCAAGGAAGAGAAATTTGAAGATCAAAGGGAAAACTTGTTCCACCCAAGATGTTTGGTCAAAGAAAACCCATGCAGCTTGGTGATTGATAGTGGAAGTTGCACAAATGTGGTAAGCAGCTTCCTTGTAAAAAGACTTCAACTTTCTGTCCATCTCCATCCAAAACCATACAAACTTCATTGGTTAACAAACAAAGAAGAAATTAAGGTGAACTCCCAAGCTCTTATTTCTTTTACTCCTGGAAGATATAAAGATGAAGTTCTTTGTGATGTCGTACCAATGCATGCGGGGGACATCTTATTCGGCCGACCTTGGCAATATGATAGAAAGGTAACATTTGATGGTTTGATGAACAAGTATACTTTTACTTTGTGTGGGAAGAAATTTACTTTACTTCCATTGTCTCCATATGAAGTACATTGTGACCAATTGAAAGTAGGGAAGAAAAGAAAAGAATCGGAAGAACAACAGTGGAGAGAAGAAACTAAGGTAAAGGTGAGAAAAAAAAAAGTGGGAAAAAAAAACAATATTCAGTTCTTGTCCAGAAAGAACGAAGAATTTGATTTGAGGACAAATCCTTTTAAAGAAAGGGGGGATGATATGAATCCAACAACTGATCACGTGCATGTACCCGAAGGACCGATTACAAGAAGCAAGGTTAAGAAGATTCAAGAGGCCTATACATTGCATCTTCAAAAGCTAGCTAGTGTACCGGTTGAAACAAAGACTTTTGAGCCCAAAAATCTTTATAGCATTAGCATATCAAATCAAGAAGATAATGGAGTGGCTAATATTGGAAAGTAATTAGAAGACTTGCCTCTGGTAGTTGAATTACCAATTAAGGAAATTATTAATGCCTTATTTGCTTCATTTTATATTTAATAGCATTTATTAATAGTTTGTATGAATTGCCTTATATTCTTCAATTTATATTTAATAGCATTTATTAGCATTTATTAGTGGTTGGTGGCTGAACTTTATTTTGTTAGGGTTATCTTCTGGGCCTATTTAAAAGCATGTAATATTCATGTTTGGGGGATTTGGTTGAATACAGGAAAAACCTTTGTGTTTTCTTGATAACCTTTTGGTGTTATTCTTTTTCAAACCTTGCTTTAGGTTTGATGTTTAAACCGATTCATTGAATTAGTTTTGATCAAGCTAATTCTGGAGTGAATTGTCTTGGTATCTAAGAGTGACCATCATAGATTCCAAGTTCGATCTAAGAGTCATTCATCTTCTAACCAGCTCTTGGTTGGAATCAATCCGTTAAGTTAGCTTTCTCTGTGAGCGTTTCGCAAGGATTCTAAAAGGACCTCTAGCTTTGCAAATTCCAGCATTGTAGGCGCTTATTAAATGAAGTCAACATTTTGACTTTCTTCATTTTAATTCAACAATTAATTTGAATAATTAATTTCAAATTAAAGTAACATTAAATGATTAATTAAACTATTTAATTAATATTTAATATTAATTCAAATGTCAATTCCAATCAATTCCGACACATAATTGATTAAGATATTTAAATCTTATTTAAATATCTCAGATTCTCTCCTTTTGTTTAATTCGTAAATAAAACAAAAATGCGGTTAAATATATCGTATATGTGTAGCGCATATTCCCTAATTTGAATTCGAACACTTCAAACTCACTCGTCACACTGTTCTATGGTTTAGTCCGATATGAGCTAGCAGAGGGACCTAATGGACCTATAGATCATGGGCTCCAACGATCCAAGATTAACCAGTTAAACTCATTAACCTGGTTAACCAACATTCGTTAACTACTAGGACACTTCACTATAGCCTAGTAGTTGCACTCCTCTCACTATAGATATATTTCTGTCCATTTGATATAACGATGATTAGTAAGTCGATCCTTCACAGGTTGTTCGTAACTAGAGCTGGGTCAATTTACCGTTTTACCCCTGAAGTTACTTTTTGTTCCTTATGTCTCACTAATCCTCTAATGAACAATTGGTTTGTGGTCCAACCAGTAAACCGAATCCCTCTCAGGCCAATGAGAGGGTGGGGCCCCTTGTTCAAGACCTGGAGTCAATGCTTAAGGGAACTACCTCTCTTCTATCTCTAAAAGTGGGTAGGAGTGAATTTCATCTTGCACCCCACGTCCCCAGCCATTCACCCAGTCTTACCCCTGAAATGGGAGGCCTATTGAGTCGGCGAACTAGAGCCACTCTCACCCATGCAAATCTAAGGATAATTCCAAATAAACAGGAGTTCATGGTTAGCTCAGGATTAAAACCGAGTTACCTAGGTTATCGAATGAAAAGAAAATCAGTCTCAATAGTAAACGACATTATAAAGTGAGAGTGGTTTTCTTCATGGTCCGATCTTATGCAATACTCATTGCATAGGACCCCCCCACTCACATGTCTCCACATGTACAATTTAGTGATCACATTGTTTATATCATATACAAAAGTGGGCCGCATCCATAGTGTCCCCAGAATAAGGTACTCGGCCTTATCCTTATACTATAGATCATTTTGACTATATACTTGAACTTGATCCACTCTTATGTCTCTACATATAGTTTAAGTAATCATACTATAGCCAGAGTGTTCTTAGTTTATTGGATTTCGATTAATGATCGTAAAGTTCACTTTATTCAATAACAATCTTTACTGAATAAACAACAATAATAACTTTATTGAAAATAGAATATGTTTTTGTTTACAAACTATGAGTTTTAGAACATAAAACCCAACAATCGAGGGGCAAGCCCTAAGATGCGGTAAGACTATGTCGCTTGGAACGCATGAAGTCTTGGACATAGGTTAAGGCTGTGTCGCTTGGAACGCATGAAGCCTTGGACACAGGATTGTCAGGTGCATGTTTAGTGCCGTAAATCCTAGGGGGAGTGTCTTGGAGAACGAATCAAGAACAAAACAAGAACCAAGAAAGTACCAAGAACAAGAGAAAGATCAAGGAATAGAACAAGGATCAAGATCCTAGTTCTAAGGACAAGAACTAGGAACAAAGGACCAATAACCAAAGACCATAGTACTAAGGCCCTTAAAGGAAAACCAAGGTTTTAGGATTCAAGGACTAAGGTCCTCAAGAAAGATCAAGATAAGAACCCAAAGTCAAGAACAAGAATTAGAAGGGCCTAAGTACTTAAAACAAGAACAAGATCAAGAACCAGCAAGAACAAAGAATGTGGTACCCTAGCATATCAAGAACACGATTAAGAGCCTACTAGTAGGCTACTTACTGAGTCTTGTACTCATTCCTTATTCTCCATTTTTTTCCAGGTAATAAGGAGCTGGTCGAGGACGGGAGCGGACTCTGGAGCAGGTGCCATAGACTAACCTCAGCCATCATCCTCAATCCTTTTGTTTTAAAGTGTTTTGTGTCCGTCCCTTATTTTGTGTTTTAACGTATGTTGTGTTTTGAATACTTACGTATAAACTCTATTTTGATATAATGTAAATATAATGTTTTAATTCCTTTGTTTTATTTTGCAAAAAAAAAAAAAAAAAAAAAAACCGCCTTTTGAGTCATCACGTCAACCCAGTCCTTACAGAAACTAACCACAAATATTTCAAAATAATTAAACAAAATACCGAAAAATACTCTAACTATCCAAAAGAAACAATCTTTATTTAACTATTTTTTAGATAATCAAATTCTTCAAAACGTGTTTGCATTTGCATGGCCCCTTACAGTGGGCCAGGAATAGAGACGGTGCCACATGAAAAGGGTAGACTCATTTAAATTCATAGTCTTAGGTTAGAATAGGTTTTTTTTTGCATTTCATCGTTTTAAATTATTTTGTATTTATTTTTATTTTTTCTAAATTTAAAGGGTAGACTCATATTTAAATTCATAGTCTTAGGTTAGAATAAGTTTTTTTTTGCATTTCATTGTTTTAAATTATTTTGTATTTATTTTTATTTTTTCTAAATTTAAGTATTTCGTATTTAAACACGTAAGACCGCGACTGTGTCTTCCAGGGAAGAGGACGTTTTAAATGTTTTCGAGATTTATATTGTAGATGATGTTTTCTTTTAAGAGTTATAATTTAGGGTCATTACAATTTATCAGAGCTCTAGGTTTTAGATTTTGTGGACTACTTTTCGATGTATAGAATAGCTTACGATGTAGGCTCGACACGTTTCATAGTCCCAACATCGATGCTTTGTCACCATCATGTATGCCTTGCATAAGACAAGAAAAGAGAAACGTTTTTTAAGGCGCCCCTGTAAGGGGGATGGAGGCGTTGCAAATCTGAGAGCGTGGCACAAGCCTTGTGCTACAATATTTTTCATATAAAGGTTTCATTTAAAGGCAGGAGAGAGGCATAACAACTCTGTGATCCCTTGCGCTACAACATTTTTCATACAAAGGTAGGATGAAGGCATCGCAACTCTGAAACCCCTTGTGCTACTACATTTTTCATATAAAGGCAAGACGAAGGCATTGAAACACTAAGACCATGGCACAAGTCTTGTGCTACTACATTTTTCATATAAAGGCAGGGTGCCCCTGTAAGGCTAATGGAGGCATCGCAACTTTAGGATAAGTACAAATTTAGGGTCGTTACATGAGTTATTCCGATCATTTTTTACACATTATCTTTATTTTAATAGCAAATTTAGTGGGTGTTTGAATAGTTGATAGTTTCTTTTGTGGAGAGACTATAAATACCTACAAATTATTATGTAAAAGACAGTTTTGATGAATGAAATTTAGCTCTCAATTTGAGACGGGTAGTTTTGATAAATGAAATTTAGCTCTCAATTTAAGACTTTCCCCGTTGAAAATTTGAGCATCATTTTGTCATTTCTAAGTTTCATGCAATTCTTGTGGTAGATTGCATCTGAGCCATTCAATCAAGTCTTGATCAAGTTCGATTATCGAGTGACTCAATTTAGAACAAGGTTCCAAATATCTTTGATCTTAAGAGGTAATCTAATTCTGGTCATCTCTCGGTTGGTCCGAATTTTGTATGAGAAGGTGTTAATTTCTTTGATTAAAGGGTTCTTGCTTTAACAAAAGCTTGGATCGTGGGTTGAGGATTAGGGTTGTCTTATCCCCTTTCTTGGATTTCTTCTAAATTTGAAAGCTATAGTCCACAATTTTCATACAAACTTGTTTCCACATGTTCTAAAGAAGATTACCAACAAGTATGGTAAAAGAACCAAGTACAGAAAATACACCTAACCTATGTACCCAATTCAATCCGCCATGGAAGGCTCGAGGAAGCTTGAATTTATAATCATGGCTACACACGAATGGTCACTTCTCATCCATCCGATTGGATTTTTGAACCTCCAAGGAACATTTTCATTGAAGAGCTCAAAGACCAATATGTCCCAGAGAGTGCCCAATTTAAGAAATTTATTTTCGGGTAAGAATTGGGGCAAGTTTCAATTTTCTTCCTATATCCCTTCTCATCCACAATTGATGATTCCATAAACTTTAGGGAACTAAGATAGACAATGTTCATGAAGGAGTCATGGCCTAACAATGTAAGGATCTAGCTGTTCAAGAAATCTCATTTTCGCGTTATGGGTTGAGTTGCAGACCGAGGGAAGAAATAAAAAATTAAGTCCACAAACATAGATTTTTCCCCTCAAAATGAATTTTTAAGCTCGAGGGAAGTATAATGACGAACTTTTGTGAAGAAATCAGGGCTCAAAAGTACCTCAATTGTTTCAATAAATTAGAAAATCCAGTGGGTCTACTCCATAGGCGGAACCCAATTTTTATCCAAATCCGACACGATATAACTTGAGCTACATTACACTTGATGGTAAGAAGTTAGTCCCTAGATCTACCTTAAAATTCTATCTTTAAGTTTCATGAAGTTGAGGGGAGAAATTCTCAAAACAGAGGTAAGATGATTTATTTTCAAACAGCAGCACAACGGTTCACACGTATCTTCTTTCATTCATAGGAAGAAAAGAATGGCGTAAGATGATTTATTTTCAAACAGCAGCACAACGGTTCACATGTATCTTCTTTCATTCATAGGAAGAAAAGAATGGCATGAGCGATTCAACTGAGGTGGCCACGCAAGCCTATAATCCAGTACCTCGTTAGTTTTTTTCTAAATTTTAACATTCGTACTAACTCATTCTTTGAAAAGAAAATTTATGGTTCTAGAAACTATACCCTCTAAAGAGTTTGTCAAAGAAAATTTGGAGTCATTCAAGTATCGAAAGCTCGAAAACGGAGGTCCCGAACACCAATAATGAGGTATAAAGTCATCTTAGAACTTTTCTTAAGAAATACTTATAGGAACTGTTTGATTTCTAGTATGAATCTTAAGTTAAGCATGGATTAAGGGAATATGAAAGAAAAATACTAAGAACCATAAGTTAAGGTCCTGAATGAGCGTTTTTCTTCATAAACAAGTAATATAAAAAATAATTCACTAAATGAACACGTTTGTCCATGAAATTTTAAGGCTGAAGATAATATGACATGTTGAGGGCATATATTAAATTGGGTAGTCATTGGATTAAGATAATTGGCTAAACCAATAAATTATTCAAATGACCAAAATGCCCCCATGACGGTTGCCTTCTGCTCAAGACCTAAATGACCCCTAAATAACATGAAATTTTGTAATCGACCTTGTTTCACCATGATCAAGGATTATGTAAAGTTTCAAAATAGTTAGAATAGGTTTAGAGGCTAAATCAAGACTTCTAGATAAATTGACTAAAATACCTTTAGGTTACCTTTAGATATTTCAAAGTCGGCATGCCCTTAAATAACTTAAGATTTAAATAAAGGTTTATGCATGAGGACATAAAGATCTATATTATTGGAGTTTAAGTTACTTCGATCAAATTTAGAACTAAAACCAAATTAGGGGAAAAGTTAAGACTTAAAGGAAATAATCCTTGTGACTCTAATCAAGATCCGTTATCATGATGAGTTCATAATTTATGAGATTTCTGTAGGCCATAAAAAAGTATTTTATGACTTAAGCCTTAATGGAATGTTCTAAGGACAAGAACCAAGGAAAAGACCAACCCAAGGCGTATAGGAATTAAGAAAAGAAAAATGCAGAAAAATGCTTGGTACCACTCAAGAATAAAGGACCAAAGTCCTCATGTCCTATGGTACAATATGTTCATGATTCATACTACATCATTTGAAATGTAACAAATTTTGGATGTAGGTTTGCAGACTGCAGTGCTTGGAAGGTAAAAAGTATTGGATGTAGATTTCAATCCCTTACAATGTATGAAACCTTGGGTGTAGGTATTCAAACTACGACGGTCAGAACATATGAAACCTTCAGCATAGGTATTCAGACTACACCGCTTAGAACGTATGAAGCCTTTGGTATAGGTCTACATACTACATCACTTGAAACGTAAAAAGTTTTGGATGCAGGTTTCAGACTACATTGCTTTGATTGTAAGAAGCCTTGGGTGTAGGTTTTAGGTTGTATCGCAGGAAATGCAGAAAGCCATGGAGGCAGGTTCAGAATATGTCGCTTGGAACATAAGAAGCCTTGGACGTAAGAACGAACTGTGTCTCTTGAAATGAATGAAGCCTTAGACACAGATTGTTTGGTTCATTACTCATACCGTAAATATTAGAGGAAATGTCTTATGCAACAGAAGAAGAACTAAGGAAAGAAGTTAGAACAAGGCTAAGCTCAAGACAAGAATAAAAATTAGAATACAGAACAAGGCCCAAGTTCTTAGGACTTAGAACCGTGAACCTTAGAACTAAAGTTTTTAGATTAGAACATACGTTAAGACCTTATATCTCAGAGCCAAGGTTCATAGGGTAGATCATGAAAAGAACTTAGAAAGCTAAATAGAACTTAAGGTCTAAGTTCTAAAGACAAAAACAAGAATCGAATCCAAGTATCTTATAGAAGAGACACAACTCATCAAATCCAATGACCAAATTCAAAATGGAAATCAGTTGCCCGTTAATCATAGAGAATATATATTGCAAAATTTTTTTGAACTCAATCTCGAATTCACGACAATCTAGAAGTTTTATTGTCGGTTTAAGCTCCCTCTATAAAACGTGAAGTAGGGGTTTTCGTTTGGAAAAAGAATCGAGCTAATTCGAGTCTTCAACTATGAGTTGTTACAACCTCTAAGATTTTGTGTTTCTTACTATCAGATCTATTCCAAATTTGGGAGCCATAGTCAACCATTTTTGTTCAAACTTGCTTCTACACCTTCTAAATGAGATTACCCACAAGTTTGGTGAATTAATAAAGTGTTGAAGGTGCCTCAAACACAACTTCTCGATTTGGTCCGCTATTAAAGAAAGATGGTTGAAGCTCGAACATTAAATCTGAGCCTACACGAAAATTTGTCAAGAGAAACATATCCTCTTCGATTTTTGCACCTCCAAAGGATATTTCCATAGAAGACCATGAAGGTTAACAAGACTCAGAGTGTGTCTAATTGAAGAAAATTACCATGAAGGTTAACAAGACTCAAGAGTGTGTCTAATTTAAGAAAATTATTTTTGTCAAGAGAAACATATCCAAACATATCCTCTTCAATTTTTGCACCTCGAAGGAATATTTCCATAGACGACCATGAAGGTTAACAAGACTCAGAGTGTGTCAAATTGAAGAAAATTATTTTCGTGTAAAATTCGGGGGTAAGGATCGAAATTTTACTTACAATCCATTTTCTTCAAAATTGAGTCTTTCTTTAGCTTTAGAAGATTAAGTTGAGCGCTTTTGATAAAGAAATCGAGAGTTAATATGGAAAAGGTCCCAACCGAGATTAGAACTTGAGTTATTTGATTCAAAGTCCAATGTCCTAACCACTAGACCATGGGACCACAAATATTTGTAAGATTTGTGTGTAATAAATCTATGAACTTTAAAAAATAATATATTTATTTCTGATAGATCTTATGAGTGCAAGTACATGTAAATAAAATATATAGGGTCAAGACTTAGATATGATATCTATCCATCATTACCTCATATTTTGTGATATGAACCAAGAGACATCAATCATACAATATACTTCAATGAAGATGTGAAGAAAAAGTTGTCAAAATTATCAAAAGATGTTTCAACTCATGCTACATTGAAGAAGAATGAAGTTTGATTGTTGTAAATTTTGGGTGGGTTACAATTTAGAGTAATTTAGAGTTATTGTATTTTTAGGTTACATTTACATAATGGCTCATTATGGCCATTAAGTATAAATGTTACAACTCTTGGAATGCCTTTAGTAGTTTCATTTTGAGGCTATATAAAGCCATGTATGTTGTATTTCTAAGAAGACTTGGAAAATATTATTAAAGAAGCATTTGTGCTCTTTTTTAGCCAATGGCTAAGTTTCTTTGCAATTCTATGTAGTTTAGGTTGCATGTAGAATCATTCAAGCTCGACATGATCAATCTTGCTTGTGGAGTGATTCGAATCTCAAACAAGTGTTTGAGATATTTGATCAACAAGAATCATTCAAGCTAGACATGATCGATCTTGCTTGTGGAGTGATTCGAATCTCAATCAAGTGTTCTTGCCTTGAGATATTCGATCAACAAGGTAATCCGAATCTTACCCCCCTTGTAGTTGATTCCTTATCTTATCATTTTGCATACTACAATTTCAGTACCTCGATTAGGAAAGGAGAATTAATGTTAGAAAAAAGTTTGGGACATTATAAAAATTGAACTGAGACATTAAAGAATCATATCACTCCCCAAAAGGCTCACTTGTGATAAACTCTTTTTATTGAGTGTATTATTATTTCATTCATTTATTTGATTTGGAAATTAAAGAAATTTATGGACAAATATTATTATCATACCTTCTAGTTTTAAATAGAGACACAGTTTTATTATTCTAAAATTATTTATACGAATAGGTGTAATAACAATTATAGAATGTTAAGATTTGGATAGACAATTTCATTACACGAATAGGCCCACTCCTCTACTTATATTTCCATTCACTACTTATAGTGTTATATGTACGAATTCTTTGTTTTTTTTTTTTTTTTTTTTTTTTTTAAGGTTGGGTAGAAATATATGGAGAAAGTGGATGATTAGATGTTATATACTAGATTTGTGAAAACTATTTGTACTAATTTATGTTATCCAATCCCTGAAAAAATTATGTTTTTTATTAAAATAAATCTCATTCTGTCCGATCAGATATTTATTCATATAGTTCCTATTTATTAAATGCATTACTCATCAATAAAAATGGGTAGAGTAGTTTCTAGGGAAAAAAAATAATTAAAACAAGTGCCTTAAGGAAAAATGTCGTTGATGTTATTTTCAAATTAGCATGTAGGTAATTGTAGTCGATACAGTGTCCGCATAGCTTCAACTTCCCTTTCAACTCTAGTATGGAACCTTTGACTTAGGCGTGAGGTTGGTTATGGATGTGTCACTTGAAAGTTTATTTGATTGTCATGCCCAATGGCTCTGTCCTATAGGAGGATGTTGATCATGCGGGTTGTTAGTGATTTCCAAGATAGCATGTAGGCTCATAGTATACTCAATAAGTATCCTACTTGTAGGCTCTTAATCGTGTCCTTGGTATGCTAGGGTATAATACTCTTTCTTTTTTTGTTTTGGTTCTTGTTGCAAGTACTTAGGCCCCTTTAGTTATCTTCTTGACTTGTGAATTCTTATCGTGATCTATCCTGAGGACCATGGTCCTAGGATTCTGAGGTCTCTTGATCTAAGGGACTTAGTGTGATGTCCCACATTGGTTGGGGAGGAGAACAAACCACCATTTATAAGGGTGTGGAAATCTTCCCCTAGCAGACGCGTTTTAAAGCCTTGAGGGGAAGTGATATGAACCAAAAGACATCAATCATACAATATACTTCAATGAAGATGTGAAGAAAAGGTTGTCAAAATTATCAAAAGATATTTCAATTCATGCCACATTGAAGAAGAATGAAGTTTGATTGTTGTAAATTTTGAGTGGGTTACAATTTAGAGTAATTTAGAGTTATTGTATTTTAAGACATTTTATTTACTTTATAGATTACATTTACATAATGACTAATTATGGTCATTAAGTATGAATGTTACAACTTTTGGAATGCCTTTAATAGTTTCATTTTGAGGCTATATAAAGCCATGTATGTTGTATTTGTAAGGGAGACTTGGAAAATATAGAAAGAAGCATTTGTGCTTTTCTTTAGCCCATGACTAAGTTTCTTTGCAATTCTATGTAGTTTAGGTTGCATGTAGAATCATTCAAGCTCGACATGATCAATCTTGCTTGTGGAGTGATTCGAATCTCAAACAAGTTGATAAGATAAGGAATCAATACAAGGGAAATAAGATTCGGATTACCTTGTTGATCGAATATCTCAAGGCAAGAACACTTGATTGAGATTCGAATCACTCCACAAGCAAGATCGATCATGTCTAGCTTGAATGACTCTTGTTGATCAAATATCTCAAACACTTGTTTGAGATTCGAATCACTCCACAAGCAAGATTGATCATGTCGAGCTTGAATGATTCTACATGCAATCTAAACTACATAGAATTGCAAAGAAACTTAGCCATTGGCTAAAGAAAAGCACAAATGCTTCTTTTAATACATTTTCCAAGTCTGCTTACAAATACAACATACATGACTTTATATAGCCTCAAAATGAAACTACTAAAGGCATTCCAAGTGTTGTAACATTCATACTTAATGACCATAATTAGCCATTATGTAAATGTAACCGAAATTAAATAAAAAGTCTTAAAATACAATAACTCTAAATTGTAACCCACCCAAAATTTACAACAATCAAACTTCATTCTTCTTCAATGTAGCATGAATTGAAACATCTTTTGATAATTTTGACAACCTTTTCTTCACATCTTCATTGAAGTATATTGTATGATTGATGTCTCTTGGTTCATATCATTCTCCACTTCTTCAAGAGGATTCGTCCTCGAATCTATTTGTGTAACTTTGCTGCAAAAAATAAGTTATGGAAATACGACGGACCTCACAACACTCTCTCAAGAGTATATGCTCAAGGAATTTTAGGCCACTCTGTTTGCACTCATTTACACAAATGAAGCTCTCATTCTCACCTCTCAAATTTTTTTAGTAGAGCCCATATTGGATTTTTTTTTTATTCTGGATCGATTAAAAACTAAAAAGATAAAAAACAAACGCAAAGGAAACATATATCCGATCTTGAGCCTGAAGCTCTGATACCAAATGATAAGATAAGGAATCAATACAAGGGAAATAAGATTCGGATTACCTTGTTGATCGAATATCTCAAGGCAAGAACACTTGATTGAGATTCGAATCACTCCACAAGCAAGATCGATCATGTCTAGCTTGAATGACTCTTGTTGATCAAATATCTCAAACACTTGTTTGAGATTCGAATCACTCCACAAGCAAGATTGATCATGTCGAGCTTGAATGATTCTACATGCAATCTAAACTACATAGAATTGCAAAGAAACTTAGCCATTGGCTAAAGAAAAGCACAAATGCTTCTTTTAATACATTTTCCAAGTCTGCTTACAAATACAACATACATGACTTTATATAGCCTCAAAATGAAACTACTAAAGGCATTCCAAGTGTTGTAACATTCATACTTAATGACCATAATTAGCCATTATGTAAATGTAACCGAAATTAAATAAAAAGTCTTAAAATACAATAACTCTAAATTGTAACCCACCCAAAATTTACAACAATCAAACTTCATTCTTCTTCAATGTAGCATGAATTGAAACATCTTTTGATAATTTTGACAACCTTTTCTTCACATCTTCATTGAAGTATATTGTATGATTGATGTCTCTTGGTTCATATCACAAGTGTTCTTGCGTTGAGATATTTGATCAACAAGAATCATTTAAGCTAGACATGATCGATCTTGCTTGTGGAGTGATTCGAATCTCAAACAATGTTCTTGCCTTGAGATATTCGATCAACAAGGTAATCCGAATCTTATTTCCCTTGTATTGATTCCTTATCTTATCAGGAAGCCCGAAAGGGAAAGCCCAAAGAGGACAATATCTGCTAGCGGTGGATCTGGATCATTACAAATGGTATCAGAGCCAGACACCGGACGATGTGCCAGCCTTCTCACTGTCTCCCGAAGGGGGGTAGACACGAGGCGGTGTGCCAGTAAGGACGCTAGCCCCAAAAGGGGGTGGATTTAGGGGCGGTCCCACGTCGATTAGAGGAAGGAAAGAGTGCTAGCGAGGATGCTGGAGCCCGAAGGGAGGTGGATTGTGATGTCTCACATTGGTTGGGGAGGAGAACAAACCACCATTTATAAGGGTGTGGAAACCTTCCCCTAGTAGACGCGTTTTAAAGCCTTGAGGGGAAGCCGGAAAGGAAAAGCCCAAAGAGGACAATATCTGCTAGAGGTAGATCTGGGTTGTTACACTTAGTACTATGGTTTTGGGTTCTTGTTTTCAAAATTTGGATCTTGATCCATATTCTAGTCCTTGATCGTTGTCTCGTTCATGGTTACTTTTTAGGTTCTTGGTTCGTTCTCCAAGACAAACCCCATAGGATTTATGTTATCAGTCATGAACCTGACAACCTGTGTCCAAGGCTTCATACGTTCCAAGAAACATAGTCTGAACCTGCATCTAGGGCTTGCCATGTGATACGATCTGAAAACCTACATCCAAAGCTTCTTACGTTCCAAGCGATGTAGTCTGATTCTGCATCCATGGCTTGCTTTGTGATACAACCTGAATACCTATGCCTAAGGCTTCCTGCGTTCAAAGCGGCATAGTCTGAATACCTACGCTCAAGGTTTAATACGTTCCAAGTAGCGTAGTCTAAAATCTTTCATCTAGTGTTTGCCATGTGATACAGCTTGAATATCTATGTCCAAGGCTTCATACATTCCACGCGACGTAGTCTGAATACCTATGCTCAAGGCTTCATACGTTCTAAGTGTTAGGTTTTATGTCCTAAAACTCATAGTTTGTAGACAAAAACATATTCTATTTTCAATAAAGTTATTATTGTTGTTTATTCAGTAAAGATTGTTATTGAATAAAGTGAACTTTACAATCATTAATCTAAATCCAATAAACTAAGAACACTTTGGTTATAGTATGATTACTTGAACTATATGTAGAGACATAAGAGTGGATCAAGTTCAAGTATATAGTCAAAATGATCTATAGTATAAGGATAAGGCTAAGTACCTTATTCTAGGGACACTATGGATGCGGCCCACTTTTGTATATGATATAAACAACGTGATCACTAAATTGTACATGTGGAGACATGTAAGTGGGGGCGTCCTATGCAATGAGTATTGCATAAGATCGGACCATGAAGAAAACCACTCTCATTTTATTATGTCGTTTACTGTTGAGACAGATTTTTTCATTCGATGACCTAGGTAACTCGATCTTAATCTTGAGCTAGCTATGAACTCCTGTTTATTCGGAGTTATCCTTGGATTTGCATGGGTGAGAGTGGCCCGAGTTCGCCGACTCAATAAGCCTCCCATTTCAGGGGTAAGACTAGGTGAATAGCTGGGGACATAGGGTGTAAGAAGAAATTCACTCCTACCCACTTTTAGGGATAGAAGAGAGGTAGTTCCCTTAAGCACTGACTCCAGGTCTTGAACAAGGGGCCCCACCCTTTTATTGGCCTGAGAGGGGTTTGGTTTACTGGTTGGACCACAAACCAATTGTTCATTAGAGGATTAGTGAGACATAAGGAACAAGAAGTAACTTCAGGGGTAAAACGGTAAATTGACCCAGCTCTAGTTATGAACAACCTGTGAAGGATCGACTTACTAATCATGGTTATATTAAATGGATAGAAATATATCTATAGTGAGGGGAGTGCAACTACTAGGCTATAGTGGAGTGTCCTAGTAGTTAACGAATGTTGGTTAACAAGGTTAATGAGTTTAACCGGTTAATCTTGGATCGTTGGAGCCCATGATCTATAGGTTCATTAGGTCCCTCTGCTAGCTCATATTGGACTAAACCATAGAACAGTGTGACAAGTGAGTTCGAAGTGTTCGAATTCGAATTAGGGACTATGCGCTACATATATACGATATATTTAATCGCATTTTTATTTTATTTACAAATTAAACAAAAAGAAAGAATCTGAGATATTTAAATAAGATTTAAATATTTTATTCAAATATGTATCGGAATTGATTGGGATTGGCATTTGAATTAATATTAAATATTAATTAAATAGTTTAATTAATCATTTAATATTATTTTAATTTCAAATTAATTATTCAAATTAATTGTTGAATTAAAATGAAGAAAGTCAAAATGTTGACTTCATTTAATGGAAAAATCCATGTTAGTGGAATTTTGAGGTGTCAAAATTTGGTTTAACCAAACTTGCATGCTTGCCAAATAAACCCCCACAAGTTTGAGTGGAATTTTGAGTGTCAAAATTTGGTGATCTCAAATTTGCATGAACATGCAAACATGACTCTATAAATAGAGTGATCATGGTACATGGAAGGTCTTCTTAGGGTTAAAAACCTTGAGAAAAACCTCTCACAAACACTCTCTTAGGTCTTCTTAGGGAACCATAAAATATTTTGAGAAAAACCTTTCACAAACACTCTCTTAGGTCTTCTTAGGGAACCATAAAATATTTTATGAGAAATGGTCTGTAAGAGAGTTAAAATTGAGAAAAATCAATGGAGAGTCATTTTTTTTATATGACATCGTCTAGGTAGGAAGAAGACGCGCGCAACGCATAATGCCGCCACTTGAAAATTCTCCTCCACAACTCTGATCACGGGATTTTTCCCCTCGATTTCTTCATGAAACTTGAAGATGGTTTTACAAGGAAGGGCTTAAGATTGGTTTCATACTTTCTAGTGGATTGTAGCCTAAGTTTTTCGAAAATCTTTTTCCTCGCCGGAGCTCTACCAAAAAAAAAACTTATGAGGCAGCCGTTTCCAGAGGTTATTAGGACCCGATTTCTTCATGGAACCTCTTCCTTATTCCCGCAATGAACGTAGGTCGTCTCATGTGTTAGATCTTATTCATTGTGATCTTTGGGGTCCTTCTCCCGTTAAATCCAATTCGAGTTTTCTTTATTATGTTTTTTTTTATTGATGTTTATTCTCGATTCACTTGGCTTTACCCTTTAAAATTTAGATCTGATTTCTTTGATATTTGATATGAATCCAACAACTGATCACGTGCATGTACCCGAAGGACCGATTACAAGAAGCAAGGTTAAGAAGATTCAAGAGGCCTATACATTGCATCTTCAAAAGCTAGCTAGTGTACCGGTTGAAACAAAGACTTTTTAGCCCAAAAATCTTTATAGCATTAGCATATCAAATCAAGAAGATAATGGAGTGGCTGATATTGGAAAGTAATTAGAAGACTTGCCTTTGGTAGTTGAATTACCAATTAAGGAAATTATTAATGCCTTATTTGCTTCATTTTATATTTAATAGCATTTATTAATAGTTTGTATGAATTGCCTTATATTCTTCAATTTGTATTTAATAGCATTTATTAGCATTTATTAGTTGTTGGTGGCTGAGCTTTATTTTGTTAGGGTTATCTTCTGGCCTATTTAAAGGCATGTAATATTCATGTTTGAGGGATTTTTTGGTTGAATACAGAAAAAAACCTTTGTGTTTTCTTGGTGTTATTCTTTTTCAAACCTTGCTTTAGGGTTTGATGTTTAAACCGATTCATTGAATTAGTTTTGATCAAGCTAATTCTGGAGTGAATTGTCTTGGTATCTAAGAGTGACCATCATAGATTCCAAGTTCGATCTAAGAGTCATTCATCTTCTAACCAGCTCTTGGTTGGAATCAATCCGTTAAGTTAGCTTTCTCTGTGAGCGTTTTGCAAGGATTCTAGAAGGACCTCTAGCTTTGCAAATTCCAGCATTGTTGGCGCTTATCATTTGGTATCAGAGCATTTGGTCGACATTCTTTGGCCGCTCTAGAGGTGAAATATCTTTATTGTTATTTTTTTTCTATCAAGTTTTTTTTCTCTCTCAGATTTTCGAGAAAAAAAAAAAAAACCAGCCTTTACATTCTTAACCTAGTACCAAAAGCCCACCTTTGAGTGTTAAACACGGAGTCCCTGAGTGAAATTTTTGTGAGAAGTGTGGAGAGGCCCCTTGATAACAAAATGTCACATAATGGAGGAGGAGAACCAGTACCAGATCTTAATACAACCATTCTTCAAGCAAATAAAGGTATGACGGAAATGATGATGGAAGATAGACAAGAAAGAAGGGCGCAACAAGAAAGACAAGAACGAATATTACAAGAAGATGAAGGTATAGTAGTACAAGAAAGACAAGTTGATGGTAGATGGAGAGGAAGAAATAACCATGCAATTATTATGCAACCTAGAAGGATGAAAAGAGTACATGAAGATAGAGATGGGGGAGTTAAACTCAAAATCCCACCCTTTTGTGGAACGGCAGATTCTGAGGCATACTTGCAGTGGGAAAGAAAGATAGAGCATGTGTTTGATTGCAACACCTATAGTGAAAATAAGAAGATGAGACTTGCTATTGCCGAATTTACCAATCATGCTGGTGATTGGTACCAACATCTCAAATCCGAGAGAAGAAGAAAAGAGACATGGGAAGAACTTAAAGAAGTCATGAGAAAAAGGTATGTTCCAAAACATTATGAAAGAATTTTGAAAACTAAATTGCAAGGTTTGAGGCAAGGAACAAAAAGTGTGGCGGAATATTATCAAGAGATGGAAACTATGATGGAAAGAGCAAAGGTTAGAGAAGAAGAAGAAGATACCATGTCTAGATTCCTTGGAGGTTTGAATCGAGAAATTGCTCATCTTGTTGACAGAAATCCACCACCATATCTGGAAGACATGTATCATTATGCTCTCAAAATTGAAGACCAATTGAAGGAAGAAAAAGAGCATTCAAAAAGGTACACATCACGAACTAACACCTTTTCAAATTCTAAAACTTGGAACAAGGATAGTTTTGTGAATAGAAATGAATCAATGTCACCAAAAGAAAAGTTTGTGGCTACTAAAAGAGTGGAGGCTGAGAGTTCCATTGGTAAAAAGAATGAAGCTTCAAAGACGGTAAAGGAGAAGTCTAGTTCTATTCAATGTTGGAAGTGCAAAGGGTTTGGACACATGAGCAAAGAGTGTGTTAATAAAAAAGTTATGGTGATAAGGAATGGTATACTTGCTTCAGATGATGAATGTGAGGATCATGACTCACAGCTTGTGGAAGAAATCGCAGCATATGATGATGAGTATGTTGAAGAAGGTAATTCCATATCTTTGATCACAAGAAGGGTACTCAATGTTCAAATCAAGGAAGAGAAATTTGAAGATCAAAGGGAAAACTTGTTCCACACAAGATGTTTGGTCAAAGGAAACCCATGCAGCTTGGTGATTGATAGTGGAAGTTGCACAAATGTGGTAAGCAGCTTCCTTGTAAAAAGACTTCAACTTTCTGTCCATCTCCATCCAAAACCATACAAACTTCATTGGTTAACAAACAAACAAGAAATTAAGGTGAACTCCCAAGCTCTTATTTCTTTTACTCTTGGAAGATATAAAGATGAAGTTCTTTATGATGTCGTACCAATGCATGCGGGGGACATCTTGATCGGCCGACCTTGGCAATATGATAGAAAGGTAACATTTGATAGTTTCATGAACAAGTATACTTGATAAGATAAAGAATCAATACAAGGGGAATAAGATTCGGATTACCTTGTTGATCGAATATCTCAAGGCAAGAACACTTGATTGAGATTCGAATCACTCCACAAGCAAGATCGATCATGTCTAGCTTGAATGACTCTTGTTGGTCAAATATCTCAAACACTTGTTTGAGATTCGAATCACTCCACAAGCAAGATTGATCATGTCGAGCTTGAATGATTCTACATGCAATCTAAACTACATAGAATTGCAAAGAAACTTAGCCATTGGCTAAAGAAAAGCACAAATGCTTCTTTTAATATATTTTCCAAGTCTCTTACAAATACAACATACATGGCTTTATATAACGTCTCTTACAAATACAACATACATGGCTTTATATAGCCTCAAAATGAAACTACTAAAGGCATTCCAAGAGTTGTAACATTTATACTTAATGGCCATAATGAGCCATTATGTAAATGTAACCTAAAAATACAATAACTCTAAATTACTCTAAATTGTAACCCACCCAAAATTTATAACAATCAAACTTCATTCTTCTTCAATGTAGCATGAGTTGAAACATCTTTTAATAATTTTGACAACTTTTTCTACACATCTTCATTGAAGTATATTGTATGATTGATGTCTCTTGGTTCATATCATTCTCCACTTCTTCAAGAGGATTCGTCCTCGAATCTATTTGTGTAACTTTGCTGCAAAAAATAAGTTATGGAAATACGAAGGACCTCACAACACTCTCTCACGAGTATACGCTCAAGGAATTTTAGGCCACTCTTTTTACACTCGTTTACACAAATGAAGCTCTCATTCTCACCTATCAAAATTTAAAATAGAGCAAAGATTGAATTTTGAACTTTGGGTCGATTAAATATTAAAAAGATCAAAATAAATAAAAATCAAATTGAGAAGAAATGCAAAGGAAACATATATCCGATCTTGAGCCTGAAGCTCTGATACCAAATGATAAGATAAAGAATCAATACAAGGGGAATAAGATTCGGATTACCTTGTTGATCAAATATCTCAAGGCAAGAACACTTGATTGAGATTCGAATCACTCCACAAGCAAGATCGATCATGTCTAGCTTGAATGACTCTTGTTGGTCAAATATCTCAAACACTTGTTTGAGATTCGAATCACTCCACAAGCAAGATTGATCATGTCGAGCTTGAATGATTCTACATGCAACCTAAACTACATAGAATTGCAAAGAAACTTAGCCATTGGCTAAAGAAAAGCACAAATGCTTCTTTTAATATATTTTCCAAGTCTCTTACAAATACAACATACATGGCTTTATATAGCGTCTCTTACAAATACAACATACATGGCTTTATATAGTCTCAAAATGAAACTACTAAAGGCATTCCAAGAGTTGTAACATTTATACTTAATGGCCAGAATGAACCATTATGTAAATGTAACCTAAAAATACAATAACTCTAAATTACTCTAAATTGTAACCCACCCAAAATTTATAACAATCAAACTTCATTCTTCTTCAATGTAGCATGAGTTGAAACATCTTTTGATAATTTTGACAACTTTTTCTTCACATCTTCATTGAAGTATATTGTATGGTTGATGTCTCTTGGTTCATATCAATACTTTTACTTTGTGTGGGAAGAAATTTATTTTACTTCCATTGTCTCCATATGAAGTACATTGTGACCAATTGAAATTAGAGAAAAAAAGAAAAGAATCTGAAGAACAACAGTGGAGAGAAGAAACTAAGGTAAAGGTGAGAAAAAAAAAGTGGGAAAAAAAAACAATATTCAGTTCTTGTCCGGAAAGAACGAAGAATTTGATTTGAGGACAAATCCTTTTAAAGAAAGGGGGGATGATATGAATCCAACAACTGATCACGTGCATGTACCCGAAGGACCGATTACAAGAAGCAAGGTTAAGAAGATTCAAGAGGCCTATACATTGCATCTTCAAAAGCTAGCTAGTGTACCGGTTGAAACAAAGACTTTTGAGCCCAAAAATCTTTATAGCATTAGCATATCAAATCAAGAAAATAATGGAGTGGCTGACATTGGAAAGTGATTAGAAGACTTTCCTTTGGTAGTACAACTACCAAATTAAGACAATTTATGAATTGCCTTATATTCTTCAATTTATATTTAATAGCATTTATTAAAAGTTTGTATGAATTGCCTTATATTCTTCAATTTGTATTTAAGCATTTATTAGCATTTATTAGTGGTTGGTGGCTGAACTTTATTTTGTTAGGGTTATCTTTTGGACTTATTTAAAGGCATGTAATACTCATGTTTGAGGAATTTTTTGGTTGAATACAGAAAAAAAACCTTTGTGTTTTCTTGATACCGTTTTGGTGTTATTCTTTTTCAAACCTTGCTTTAGGTTTGATGTTTAAACCGATTCATTGAATTAGTTTTGATCATGCTAATTCTGGAGTGAATTGTCTTGGTATCTAAGAGTGACCATCATAGATTCCAAGTTCGATCTAAGAGTCATTCATCTTCTAACCAGCTCTTGGTTGGAATCAATCCGTTAAGTTAGCTTTCTCTGTGAGCGTTTTGCAAGGATTCTAGAAGGACCTCTAGCTTTGCAAATTCCAGCATTGTTGGCGCTTATCAATATTTTTCTTCAATTTAAACAATTTGTGGAAAATCAATATTCTTCTCGTATCAAGGTATTTCAAAGCGATGAAGGTACCGAATTTACTAGCACTTGTTTCAAAACTCATTTACGTAATTTTGGCATCCACAATCAACTCTCTTTTCCATATACACCTGCTCAAAATGGTCGTGCTGAGAGAAAACATCGTCATGTGACTGAGATTGGCTTGACCCTTCTCTTTCACTCTCATCTTTCTCCTCGTTTTTGGGTTGACGCCTTCAGCACTGCATCTTATATTATCAACCGGTTGCCTACTCCACTTCTTTGAGGTAAGTTACCCGTTGAACTCCTTTATTGCTACACTCCACATTATGACAATTTTCATCCCTTTGGTTGTCGTGTTTATCCTTATTTGCCTGATTATGTATTTTTTTTTGTTATAGTCCTGCTCATAAAGGGTTCCGCTGTCTTGATCCCGCCACCACTAAGCTATATATCACCCGCCATGCTCAATTTGATGAAACTCATTTTCCTACTATCCCTAGCTCCCAGGCCCAACCTCTTTCCTCTATTCCTATTTTAAATTTCTTGCAACCACATCTGTATCATATTGATTCATCCCCCCTACCAATTCATCATCACACATTCCTCGATCCACTTCATCCCCGTGTGATATTTGTTATGACCTTGTGGATGAGTCTGTGCAGGCTGATACTTCTCTTGTAGGTTCCACTTTGTCAACCTCAACTTCTAATTCGACCTCTATTCAACATACTATTGATTCCTCTTCTTTGGGCACTCATCCTATAATCACACGAGCCAAAGCTGGTATATTCAAGACTTGTCGTCCAGCAAATCTTGGTTTTCTGGGCACATCTGTACTTCTTTCTGCTCTTCTTGCATCCACTGAGCCAAAGGGTTGAAATCTGCAGCTAAGAATCCTGCTTGGGTGGCTGTCATGGATGAAGAAATTCGAGCATTACAACAAAATGATACTTGGACTTTGGTTCCTCGCCCTACCAACACCAACATCGTGGGCTCTAAATGGGTGTTTCGTATTAAATATTTGCCTGATGGATCCGTTGACGTTTCAAGGCTCGTCTTATTGCCAAAGGTTATACTCAAGTTCCTGGTCTTGACTACACTGACACTTTCAGTCCGGTTGTCAAAGCTACCACTGTCCGTGTTGTGCTCTCTATTGCAGTCACAAATAAAAGGTCTTTTCGACAACTTGATGTCAAGAATGTTTTTCTCAATGGAACTATTATTGAACGTGTTCATATGGAACAACCTCCTGGGTATATTGATCCTCGATTTCCCACTCATGTTTGTCTATTAAAGAAAGCCCTCTATGGCTTAAAACAAGCTCCTCGTGTCTGGTTTCAGCGTTTTAGCTCATTTCTTCTCACACTTGAGTTTTCTTGTAGTCGCACTCACACGTCCCTTTTTTCTTTCATCAGCAATCTAACCTTATCTATTTGCTTCTTTATGTTGATGACATTATTGTTACCGGCAACAACTCATCTCTTATTTACAGCTTTACTCGCAAGCTTCATTCTGAGTTTGCTACCAAAGATTTGGGTTCTCTCAGTTACTTTCTTGGACTTGAAGCTTCACCCACTCCTGATGATCTCTTTATTAGTTAGTTAAAATATGCTCGAGATATTCTTACTCGTGCTCAATTGCTCGATAGCAAACTAGTTCACGCTCCATGGTTGTTTCTCAACATCTGACTGCTGATGGTTCTCCTTTCTCTGATCCTACTCTTTATAGATCTCTTGTTTGCGCCCTTCAGTACTTGACTATTACGCGTCCAGATATTGCCTATGTTGTCAATTCTGTCAGTCAATTCTTGCCTGCCCCTACTGCAGATCACTTTCTTGCTGTCAAACGTATTCTTCACCATGTCAAAGGAACACTCCACTTTGGTATTACATTTCGTCCATCCACTGTTCCTAGTACGCTAGTCGCTTATTCGGATGCTGACTAGGCTGGTTGTCCCGATACCCGTCGTTCTACATCCAGCTATTCTATTTATCTTGGTAACAATCTCATTTCTTGGAGTGTCAAAAAGCAACCTACTGTCTCACGCTCCAGCTGTGAATCTGAGTATCGTGCTCTTGCCACAACGACTGCTGAACTTCTTTGGGTTACACATCTTTTGCATGACCTCAAGGTCCCTATTTCACAGCAGCCTTTACTCTTATGTGACAACAAAAGTCCTATTTTTTTTAGCTCTAATCCCGTTTCTCACAAGCGGGCCAAACATGTTGAACTAGATTATCATTTCCTTTGAGAACTTGTTATTGCTGGCAAACTTCGCATACAATATGTACCCTCTCATCTCCAAGTTGCTGACATCTTCACAAAAAGTATTTCTTGACCTCTCTTTGAATTTTTCAAATCCAAGTTTCACGTTCGTTCAAATCCGACGCTCAGCTTGCGGGGGGTGTTAAGGATAGTTGATCGTTCATCATAAGACAAATATCTAGATATTTGCCTTACATTACGTGTTACCATATTTACCCTTTTATTAAAGGCAAATATATTGTATTCATTTATTATTCTTTCCTTTTATTGTTATTTCCATATTATTTTTAATTTACCATATTTCTATATTCTGTAAATGACTATAAATAAGAGAACTTTCGTTACCATTTAGGTGTGGTGGATTCAGCAAACACTTAAAAAGAAAGTAACTGAGAGAACCAAAATCTTTGGCAGTAAATTCAGAATGAAGCTTGCGAGTAAAGCTATCAATAAGAGATGAGTTATTTTTTGTAACAATAATGTCATCAACATAATGAAGCAAATAGATAAGGTTAGATTGTTGATGAAAGACAAAAAGGGACGTGTCAGCGTGACTGCAAGAAAAATCAAGTGTGAGAAGAAATGAGCTAAAACGCTGAAACCAGGCGCGAGGAGCATACTTTAAGCAATAGAGGGCTTTCTTTAATAGACAAACATGAGTAGGAAATCAAGGATCAATATACCCAGGAGGTTGTTCCATATGAACAAGTTCAATAAGAGTTCCATTGAGAAAAGCATTATTGACATCAAGTTGTCAAAGAAGTCATTTATTTGTGACAGCAATAGAAAGCACAAGACCGGACAGTGGTAGCTTTGACAACCGGACTGAAAGTGTCAGTGTAGTCAAGACTAGGAACTTGAGTATAACCTTTGGCAACAAGACGAGCCTTGAAACGCTCGACGGATCCATCAAGTAAATATTTAATACGAAACATCCATTTAGAGCCCACGATGTTGGTGCTGACAGGGCGAGGAACCAAAGTTCAAGTATCATTTTGTTGTAAAGCTCGAACTTCTTCATCCATGGCAGCAACCCAAGCAAGATTCTTAGCCGCAGATTTGAATCCTTTTGGCTCAGTGGATGCAAGAATAGCAAAAAGAAGTCTAGATGAGCCCAAAATACTAAGATTTGTTGGATGACAAGTCTTGAATATACCAGCTTTGGCTTGTGTGATCATAGGATGAGAGCCCAAAGAAGAGGAATCAACAGTAGGTTCAATAGAGGTCGGATCAGAAGTCGAGGGTGGCAAAGCGTAACCTACACGAGAAGCATCAACCTATACAAACTCATCCACAAGGTCAGAACAAATATCACACAGGGATGAACTAGATCGAGGAATGTGCGATGATGAAGTGGTAGGGGGGATGAATCAATATGATAAAGATGTGGTTTCAAAAAAATTGAAATATGAAGAGAGGAAAGAGGTTGGGCATGGGAGCTAGGGATAGTAGGAAAGTGAGTTTCATCAAATTGAGCATGACGGGTGATATATAGCTTACTGGTGGCGGGATCAAGATTGCAAAACAGTTTATGAGTAGGATTATAACCCAAAAATACAAGGAATGCTACGAGGAGAAAGCTTATTAAGCATAATGACGCAAGTAAGGATAAACACGACAATCAAAGGGATGAAAATTTTCATAATGCGGAGAGTAGCCACAGAGGAGTTCAAAGGGTGACTTACCTCCAAAAAGTGGAGTAGGCAACCGATTGGTAATATAAGCTGTAGTGTTGAAGACGTCAACACAAAAACGAGGAGAAAGATGGGAGTGAAAGAGAAGAGCCAAGCCAGTCTCAGTCACATGACGGTGTTTTCTCTCAGCACAACCATTTTGAGTAGGTGTATATGGACAAGAGAGTTGATGGTGGATGTCAGAAGTACGTAAATAAGTTTTGAAACAAGTGCTAGTAAATTCGGTAACTCCATCGCTTCGAAATACCTTGATACGAGAAGAATATTGATTTTCCAAAATTTTTTGAAATTAAAGAAAAATATCAAAGAAATCAGATTTAAATTTTAAAGGGTAAAGCCAAGTGAATGGATAATAATCACCAATAAAAATAACATAGTAAAGAAAACTCAAATTTGATTTGTCTGGGGAAGACCCCAAAGATCACAACAAATAAGATCTAACACATGAGACGACCTACGTTCATTGCGGAAATAAGGCAATCGATGACTTTTCGCAAGCTGACAAGTACTACATAGTGATGGAGAAGGCAGTAAAGACGTAAGAGAACCTTTTCTATTTAAAAAAGAAATAACAGAATGATTCACATGACCTAAGCGAGCATGCCATAAATCATATGAAGCAGGTAAATATTTGTTTCTAAGGACTGAAATAAAAGCAGAGTTGTCGCGCTCCAACACATATAGCCCTCCATCTCTTTTACCGATTGTCACCACCTTTCCTGTTTGACAATTCTGGATAGTAAGAAGATTATTAGTCAATGTAACGGAAAGAGAAAATCAGACGTTAATTTACTGATTGAAAGAATATTTTTAGTGATATGAGGGTACCGGTATGATAAGTGAATATTAGTCACCACCTTTCCTGTTTGACAATTCTAATAAGTGAATGTTTAGAACAGGAGAAAGAGTATCGGTGTGAGTAATGGGTAGGGATGCACCGTTTCCTACGATCACAAAGTCCTTACCCGTGTAATTTTTAGACTGATCCAAAATAGATGGGTCGCCGGTCATATGGACCGAAGCCCCAGTACCCAGAAACCAATCAGCAGCATCGAGTCCAGCAATAGAACAGAACGTGTTGAAGGCTTTAGCAAGGTGCGCATGAGTAGAATTAGGTCGAACATACCGTTGGTTGCAGCGGTCAGCATAATGGCCCTCTTTGCGGGATATTTGGCAGTGAGGTTGTCGACGATCCTGACCTGAGTGGGTTCGTCCTCGATTGGAAGAGTTGTTTTTGTGGAAATAAGAACGGCCTTGCTTGTTGCTAAAGGAAGCAGGGTGGCTTCCATGGGTTCGACCACGATTAGTGGCTGTGAATGCTATAGAACTAGAGTCAGAGAACCCAAGGGAGCGCTGAAATAGCTCAAAACTTTTAGCTTTAGAGACTAAATCTGCAAAACAGGGGATAGGGGTGAGAGCTATATGAGCAATACAAAAAGCTAAAAAATCGATGCCGAGTCCACGAAGGAACCGTGCACTTTATCAATGTCCTCGACGGGTCTGCCAATGGCATGAAGTTGGTCACAAATTGTTTTGAAGGCATGGGTATACTCAGCTACAGGTTTGGTGCCACGTTTCATCAACTGCAAGTCATCCTTGAGTCTCAGTTCACGAGCTTTCGAATGATGGTTGAACGTAGTTTCCAACGCAAGCCAAACATCACGTGTAGTGGAGAGACCAACGACGACAACAATGGCTTCCTCGGTGAGAGATGAGAGTAGAAGATAGAGAAGTCGTTGAACGACTGCTCTCCACGCCACATATTTGGGGTTGAGTGTTAAGGAGATTTCTGGTTCAAAGTGAGGTGGTGGAACCATAGTTCCATCAACATAGCCTATCATGTCTTGACTCTCAAGGAGAGAGTGAAGTTGGCTTTTCCAAAAAAGATAATTGGAGGAAGAAAGTTTGATGGTGATCATATGGATTAGAGTGTTGAAAGGAAGAAGATGATAAGAGGATTCGAAAACCATAAAGATGAAAGGATCAGGGTTGTTAAACCAAAAGGGCTCTGATACTATGAAAATGTTCACTGAAACCACCACACCTAAATGGTGGTGAAAGTTCTCTATCTATAATGAAACCACCATACCTAAATGGTGGTGAAAGTTCTCTATTTACAATCATCTACGGAATGGAGAAATATGGTAAATTACAAATAATATGGAAAGAACAATAAGAAGATAAAATAATAAATGAATACAATATATTTGCTTTTAATAAAAAGGCAAATATGGTAAGCCGTAATACAAGGCAAATATAGATATTTGTCTTATAATAAACGGTCAACTATCCTTAACAATTATGTTATTTTTAATTTTCTTGTTTTAAATTAATTGTGTAAGTCCATGACTTCAATGGTAAATGTTTTATTTCAAATTTCTGCATATGTTAAATAAGGCATGCATGTAGTGACGTCTCTAATTTAGGCAAAAAAAATTATGGGCATTATCGTTAGTATCAAAGCCCTAGGTTTTTAAATTTTGTAGACCAGTCTACGATGTAGCCCTAACATACTTCCATTGTTCTTCAGCAGACATACTTTCATTGTTAGGTATGTCTTACAAACGATAATAAATGATGTTGTTTTGTTGTGATATGATTTACCTTGCACTGAATATGAAAGTTAATTGATGTTTGATGCTGTTTAGATTTAGTAAGGTTTGTATTGTGAAGGGGAAGTAGTACGGTAGTAATCTACTAAAAACTAGTAGTGGAATCTTTGTTTTATAAGGAAAAATAGGATTAGGGAAAATAGGGTTCTTAAAGTTGGTATGAGAGCTCTAGGCTTATAAATTATGTCGACTAGTCTAAAATGTAGGTCTAGAATGTTTCTATGGTCTTGCTGGAGACGTTTTGTCATCGTCAGATATGCTCTATGAAATACAATAAATGTTTTCATATTATATCATGATTTACCAGGCATGAAATGTAAATGCTATAGATATAGTGGTGATTCAAAACATGTTTATATTTAGTAAGGTTTGTATTGTGATGGTCGAGATATAGTCAAATGAAAGGAACTTAGTAAACATCAAAACAATTGTAGTTAGAAAAAGTAATCCAATTTTGAAACCGATTAAAATTGTCAAAACAAGATTAAACTTGTTATTGTTGGGGGATCAAACTCAGGTCACACGAGTGACAAGTAGGAATGCTCACCCTTATACTACAATGACCTCTAGAACATAATAACTCGAGTGGCAGGAATGCTCACCCTTGTACCACAACGACCTTGGAACATAATAACTCGAGTGATAAGCAGAAATACTCCCCAGTGTACCACTACAACGACCTCCAAAAACATATTGTTTGTTAACACACAAGATTTCATAAACCATTTTTTAGGAAAAGCAATCCAGTTTCGACTTTTGTCAAACTACCGTTGTTGGGGATCGAACCCAAACTACCGGCATGACAGGTTCACCGCTGTCCAAGTTCGAGTTCCGTTAAAACTACCAAAATTGCCGGGGATCGAACCCAGATTCGCCGCTGTCCCATTTCGAGTTCCGTTAAAAAACTACCAAAATAAAATTAAAATCGCCGTTGCCAAGGATCAAACCCGGATCACCTTGTGACAGGTAGGAATACTCACCACTATACTACAACAACTTAAAAAAAATAAATTATTTGTCAATGTTCCAGATTTTACCAATCGTCTTTAGAAAAAGTGACCCATTGTTAATGCTCTCGATTTTATCAATCAAAGATTTGAAACAAGTAATCCAATTTCAAATCCGGTGAAAATTGTCAAAAGAAAATTAAACTTCTTATTGTCGGGGTTCAAACTCAGGTCTCTCAGGTGACAAGCGGGAATACTCACTACTGTAGTACATCGACCTCTGAAAAAATATTTTATTTGTTAACACACGAGAGAAAAAGGAATCCAATTCAGAATTTCGTTGTCGGGAAACAAACCCAAATCATCCGATTCACCACTAACGAATTTAGAATTCAATTAAAGCTATCCAAAAGAAAATTAAAATCGTCGCTGCAGGGGATCAAACTCGCGGGAATACTCACCACTCTACAACGACGACTTTCGAAGAACATAATATTTGTTAACACACCAGATTTTATCAATCGCTGTTACAAAAAGTAATCCAATTTTGAATCCGATTAAAATTGTCAAAACAAGATTAAACTTGTTATTGTTGGGGATCAAACTCAGGTCACTCGAGTGACAAGCAGGAATGCTCACACTTGTACTACAACGACCTCTGAAACATAATAACTCGAGTGAAAAGCGGAAATACTCACCACTGTACCGCTACAACGACCTCTGAAAACATATTATTTGTTAACACACAAGATTTCATAAACCATTTTTTAGGAAAAGCAATCCAGTTCCGACTTTCGTCAAATTACCGTTGTTGGGGATCGAACCCAAACTACTGGCATGACAGGTTCACCGTTGTCCAATTTTGAGTTTCGTTAAAACTACCAAAATAAAATTAAAATCACCGAAAATTGCACAATATATCTCCAGATTTTTTGTGCGGCTAAATTTGCGTCAGTAACCGACCCCACTTTCCCGTAAAACCTACATCTCATATCCCTCATTCACACAACTATTTTCACTCCCATTTTTGCGAGTAATACACACCATCGTGATAGTAAGAGATAGATAGAGAAAGACAAAGAGAAGGGAAACTTACTCATCGCGGATCTCAGCAGACGACTCCAACCTCTTCCTCTTCGAGTCAGCCTCAACGAAGAAGTAATTATAATCGTTCACAGGAGGAAACTTCATCGTGTTAATTGTGGAATAGAAGGTAAGATAGGTCATGGGAGATAAAGGGAATCCCAAAAGTAGATAGTTAAAGATAGGTCATGATGGATATTGACAGGTGAGAAAGGTAGATAGTTAAAGATATATGAGATATCTTATAACATTTAAATATAATTTGAATAATATAACATGTCCTAATATATTAGATATTCAAATATATTATTTGATGAAATTCACTTAATATATTTATAAATATAACCGTTGGACTGAGTTAAAATGTTTTCCAGTTGTGGAATTCTCTCTTAAACTCTATTCCTCCACTCACTTAGGGATTTTATTTCCTTAATTTTATATTGGATTCTTATCTAAGAAGATTTTATGGAGGAGATTAAATAAGAGTAGTAACAAAATTAAAAAAAAAAAAAAAACAAAACAAAAGGTTCTATACAAAATAGAGTTTGAGTTTAAATTCAAAAGAGGGAACGAAGCACAAAAGACAAGATCGGGATAAAAGTGCTTGTATAAAATTCGAGGAGACTCTTGAACCTAAGTTTGTCTCTATTTCATCTCCTCCACACCACTCTCATGGCTGATCACCATCTAATCAATTGCCTAAAATAGGAATATGAATTGTATTACAAGGTCTAAGTTTTGAGGCTTTAATTAGTCTATTGTCTAAGCCTTTACTTATGTACTTATGTGGTCTTTCATCCTTCTCAAGGCGGTTTTGAGGAGACTAGATCCTACGAAGCTGTCCACTCCCTTTTTCACACATAAGACATAGCTCTAGCCTTAACTAGAAATCTCTCATCAATAGACTACTAGGTCATGTGATCAATACTAACATCCTTAACCTAGTAAAACCTATGTCCATGATTGGGATTAGGGTTTGGAACCCATATTTAGTCCATAATTACTCTGACATTCCCTTACATCCCCTATGATATGGTCATAACGTCCAGGACACAGATTAGGATTTAAATTAAATTTGACATCTATCAATCCCGACTTTCTTTTAAATCGAAGAGTATGTAGCAAATACCACATTGTTGTGTAGTCTTCTTCTACTTTGCCTCACATCTTATCCATCAAATAAAATTTTATTTATTGTTATATGAAGGTTGGGTGAGATTTCTCAAATCTAAATTGTGACAACAACGATGGACGTGATTTTACAAATTTATCCACTAAGTGAAATTTTAATAATATGAAAAAGAGAATAAATAACAGTTACGTATCAATTCGGCTTTCATATTTCACAAAGGTAAAAAACAAAAAAAATTATCTTGTAAGTGAACTTCCACCTTCAATCTTTTGGTATTTTCTTTCTTCCTTGTGGCACATAGATTTTCGAATAAGGGATTGTATTCAAACGAATTTGAACAGAACTTGATGTCAAAGAGGACAATGAAATTGACTAGGAAAAATAACATCACCAACACTTTGACTTTCAATAGGAGATCTTCAAACAATGTCCAATAATTAGTGAATCACAAGCATATCTGGACACATTACTAGGATTTCTTTGAACAATATGAATAGGATTTCTTTGGTTTCATATATGTGTTTTTTTTTTTTTTTTTTTTTTGTGTGTAATATTTATGTTAAGATATATGTAATGGTGTCACAACGGTTTGTTGTGAAAAAAAAAAAATCTCTCAGAAAACCTTGAGATTTCAAGCGAGACAGTAGAGATCTTGCGATGGAAACCGCCCACGCTCCCTCCTCTTAAGCCCGTTACCATTCACTACCTCAACCACCCAACTTACCCTCTATTCCCACCCTACAACACATACACGCTGAGAAAGAAGGAACTCCAATAGATTTGTTTTGTTTTTCTTTCCTTTCCCTGCAACTTGTCGGCGTCATGGACGTTACTAACCGAGAGGGAAGTCACAGTGGTGGAGATGGTCGACAAAGACACGCAAACGATTGGTAAGAACTTATTCTCTTAAGTTATCTGATTTCAATTTTAAGAGAAGAATTTTAGGTTCTTGTCTTTTCTCAAAATTAACAATGTGTATAGGTTCCATAAAGTCACGATCACAAGAGAAAGATCACTAGAGCAAGTAGTGAGTGAGGATGTGCACCTAGGCCATAAAAAAACACAAAAGGCGTGGACGAAGAGACAGAGAGATCTAGGGAGGAAAACAAAACCCGCCAAAGTCAGGTTAAAGAGAAGGAATCTGCAGGTCAAATTTCGGGTAGATCTAGACGCGGGTCGGGTGTTATCCAGTTCTTGTGTGGCCCAAGTCTAAAACATAGCCCATACTTCCCCATTCCCCAAACGTAGTACACCAGTGTGGCATGACCCACCTTGCGATTATAGTAGGGCGACCCGAGGCCCATGTGTAACCCGTGTGTTGACTCAAGAATTTGACTATCCCTTCCTGCCACGTGAAATGTGCGTGACGAGCCATCTCTGGTACTTGGCCCACTGTGGCTCAACGACAAATGATCGGCTTTGTCCAACTCGTGCCTTGGCTCGATCCTATGCTCGACTTGTGGTCGGTATGGCGTCTCTGACAGCTCCAAGCGATCAGCTCGGACATGTATGTTATGCTATGTATTTAAGATTTGACCGGAATTGTTATGCATAATTTAAAGATTAACTATGCTATAGATAAAGGGAGGTTTGATTTGCATCATAAATTTATGCCATAATTTTAAGCTATGGGGACCTCATGCATTTTTGTAAGCCATATGCATCGGGATACTATCATGTTATGATTATTACAAATATGTACCTTACGACTTACGATATTTATGCTCTCCATGATGTTATGCAGACCCTTTCTCTCCGCTATTTCTGGCAGCCTGTTAACAAGTTCTAGCCCGATGAGCCTAGCCTAGGGGTATGCGAGTCTACCTGTAGGACAATGTTCGCGTGTGTGGGCCGTGTGTAGAGAAGTACTACACATCAAACCTTGCCTTGACTAGAAAGTTGTCTAAGACCAGCCATGATGATATGAACCAAGAGACATCAATCATACAATATATTTCAATGAAGATGTGAAGAAAAGGTTGTCAAAATTATCAAAAGATGTTTCAATTCATGCTACATTGAAGAAGAATGAAGTTTGATTGTTGTAAATTTTTGGTGGGTTACAATTTAGAGTAATTTAGAGTTATTGTATTTTAAGACTTTTTATTTAATTTCGGTTACATTTACATAATGGCTAATTATGGACATAAAGTAGGAATGTTACAACTCTTGGAATACCTTTAGTAGTTTCATTTTTGAGGTTATATAAAGCCTTGTATGTTGTATTTGTAAGCAGACTTGGAAAATATAGAAAGAAGCATTTGTGCTTGATAAGCGCCAACAATGCTGGAATTTGCAAAGCTAGAGGTCCTTCTAGAATCCTTGCAAAACGCTCACAGAGAAAGCTAACTTAACGGATTGATTCCAACCAAGAGCTGGTTAGAAGATGAATGACTCTTAGATCGAACTTGGAATCTATGATGGTCACTCTTAGATACCAAGACAATTCACTCCAGAATTAGCTTGATCAAAACTAATTCAATGAATCGGTTTAAACATCAAACCTAAAGCAAGATTTGAAAAAGAATAACACCAAAAGGGTATTAAGAAAACACAAAGGTTTTTTCTGTATTCAACCAAAATCCCTAAACATGAATATTACATGCCTTTAAATAGGCCCAGAAGATAACCCTAACAAAATAAAGTTCAGCCACCAACCACTAATAAATGCTATTAAATACAAATTGAAGAATATAAGGCAATTCATACAAACTATTAATAAATGCTATTAAATATAAAATGAAGCAAATAAGACATTAATAATTTTCTTAATTGGTAATTCAACTACCAGAGGCAAGTCTTCTAATTACTTTCTAATATCAGCCACTCCATTATCTTCTGGATTTGATATGTTAATGCTATAAAGATTTTTGGGCTCAAAAGTCTTTGTTTAAACCGGTACACTAGCTAGCTTTTGAAGATGCAATGTATAGGCCTCTTGAATCTTCTTAACCTTGCTTCTTGTAATCGGTCCTTCGGGTACATGCACGTGATCAGTTGTTGGATTCATATCAGTGCTTTTCTTTAGCCAATGGCTAAGTTTCTTTGCAATTCTATGTAGTTTATATTGCATGTAGAATCATTCAAGCTCCACATGATCAATCTTGCTTGTGGAGTGATTCGAATCTCAAGCAAGTGTTCTTGCGTTGAGATATTTTATCAACAAGAATCATTCAAGCTAGACATGATCGATCTTGCTTGTGGAGTGATTCGAATCTCAAACAATGTTCTTGTCTTGAGATATTCGATCAACAAGGTAATCCGAATCTTATTCCCCTTGTAGTTGATTTCCTTATCTTATCATTTGGTATCAGAGCTTCAGGCTCAAGATCAGATATATGTTTCCTTTGCGTTTTTTTTTTCTCAATTTGATTTTTATTTATTTTTATCTTTTTAGTTTTTAATCGACCCAGAGTTCAAGTCGAATCTTTGCTCTATTTAAAATTTTGAGAGATGAGAATGAAAGCTTCATTTGTGTAAATGAGTGTAAAAAGAGTGGCCTAAAATTCCTTGAGTGTAATACTCGCGAGAGAGTGTTGTGAGGTCCGTCGTATTTCCATAACTTATTTTTTGCAGCAAAGTTACACAAATAGATTCGAGGACGAATCCTCTTGAAGAAGTGGAGAATGATATGAACCAAGGAGACTTCAATCATACAATATACTTCAATGAAAGATGTGAAGAAAAGGTTGTCAAAATTATCAAAAGATGTTTCAATTCATGCTACATTGAAGAAGAATGAAGTTTGATTGTTGTAAATTTTGGGTGGGTTACAATTTAGAGTAATTTAGAGTTATTGTATTTTAAGACTTTTTATTTAATTTCGGTTACATTTACATAATGGCTAATTATGGCCATAAAGTAGGAATGTTACAACTCTTGGAATACCTTTAGTAGTTTCATTTTTGAGGCTATATAAAGCCATGTATGTTGTATTTTTAAGCAGACTTGAAAAATATATTAAAAGAAGCATTTGTGCTTTTCTTTAGCCAATAGCTAAGTTTCTTTGCAATTTTATGTAGTTTAGATTGCATGTAGAATCATTCAAGCTCGACATGATCAATCTTGCTTGTGGAGTGATTCGAATCTCAAACAAGTGTTTGAGATATTTGATCAACAAGAGTCATTCAAGCTAGACATGATCGATCTTGCTTGTGGAGTGATTTGAATCTCAATCAAGTGTTCTTGCCTTGAGATATTCGATCAACAAGGTAATCCAAATCTTACTCTCCTTGTAGTTGATTTCCTTATCTTATCATTTCGTATCAGAGCTTCAGGCTCAAGATCGGATATATGTTTCCTTTGCATTTCTTCTCAATTTGATTTTTATTTATTTTCATATTTTTAGTTTTTAATCAACCCAGAGTTCAAAATTCAATCTTTGCTCTATTTAAAATTTTGAGAGGTGAGAATGAGAGCTTCATTTGTGTAAATGAGTGCAAATAGAGTGGCCTAAAATTCCTTGAGCATATACTCTTGAGAGAGTGTTGTGAGGTCCGTCGTATTTCCATAACTTATTTTTTTGCAGCAAAGTTACACAAATAGATTCGAGGACGAATCCTCTTGAAGAAGTGGAGAATGATATGAACCAAGAGACATCAATCATACAATATACTTCAATGAAGATGTGAAGAAAAGGTTGTCAAAATTATCAAAAGATTTTCAATTCATGCTACATTGAAGAAGAATGAAGTTTGATTGTTGTAAATTTTTGGTGGGTTACAATTTAGAATAATTTAGAGTTATTGTATTTTAAGACTTTTTATTTAATTTCGGTTACATTTACATAATGGCTAATTATGGCCATAAAGTAGGAATGTTACAACTCTTGGAATACCTTTAGTAGTTTCATTTTTGAGGTTATATAAAGCCTTGTATGTTGTATTTGTAAGCAGACTTGGAAAATATAGAAAGAAGCATTTGTGCTTTTCTTTAGCCAATGGCTAAGTTTCTTTGCAATTTTATGTAGTTTAGATTGCATGTAGAATCATTCAAGCTCGACATGATCAATCTTGCTTGTGGAGTGATTCGAATCTCAAGCAAGTGTTCTTGCGTTGAGATATTTGATCAACAAGAATCATTCAAGCTAGACATGATCGATCTTGCTTGTGGAGTGATTCGAATCTCAAACAATGATCTTGCCTTGAGATATTCGATCAACAAGGTAATCCGAATCTTATTCCCCTTGTAGTTGATTTCCTTATCTTATCACATGATATTTTTAAAATTATAGGTCTCACCATATTCCATGTGTTAAGATCGGTAGCTCCTAATCTAGTAGTTTAGGTTACATAATTTTATGTATACTAAACTCAAAACTTTACTTTAAATCATTATCTTTTAAAGTTTGTAGTGCTCGTATCGTTGAGAATGTGACTGCGACCTTAGATAATAGGCCAAAGGTTTTATGTAACCCCTTAATTAAGAGAATTAATGAAATTGGCCAATACAAGTGTCAAACTTGCGACTTTTACGTTAATAGCACGATGCTCTAACCAACTGAGCTAATAGGCAATAGGTTTTATGCATATTGCAGACTGGTAGCTCCTAATCCAGTCAATCGAGTTTAGATTACATAACTGCGACCTTCACGTTATTAGTACGACGCTCTAACCAATTGAGCTAATAGGCCAAAGGAATTGAAAAAAATAAAATAAGAAATAACCATATTCATTTTTCGCCAAGCTTTGTGGTTGCATCGAACCTCAGGCAAGGTTTATCTTCACCCACCGGATATCACTTGTGCAGAATCTAAGCTTATTCGGCCACACATGATGTCTGTGAGTGTATGTTCAATCGTCTGCGATACAACCGACTTGCTTCTACATTAGGCCAAGTCATTCGACTCATCCTTGCCTTTGATCGAGGCCAAGGTCTCTCAATCCAATGCCGCATCCAACATCATCTTAGTTCCCAAGAAACATGGCCCATATGTCTTGACATCATCCCAGTCATGGGGTGTCATCGGTCAACGTAACTCGCTCGATCATGCCATCAAGAACGGGTCCACGTGTTGTTCCTAACGTTGAGACATCCCAAACATGTATCCATATAAAATATATCGTGGCATTGGCCCTCCCGTGTCCATGCCATATCATTTACGTATTCCATATTAGAGAGTACAGGCATAATCCAACCTCTGACACATGGCCTAGGGCGTACTGGCACACCCATGTCGCTCAGTACTTTTCTTAAAAGGCCCATTTCAAAGGAAGTTGCCCGAGACACTTGTCTTAGAATACTCATCCTCATTCTGACATACACATGTGCCATAGGTAGCTCATTTAGGCTAGAGGGTCGTGGGCTGGTGGAGAGCTGACACCTTGTCTCCCCTATAGTACATTTTGAGGCATTTTCAAACTGGTGGGTGTAAACATGATTTTTGCGAATGAACATATGGTGTCGTGGAGCGTCCGTCCGGTGTCTGATTGACGCCAAATTTTGCAAGCTTTTATATTTCATAGGGACATACTTGACTTTAGAACCACATGTCTAAATTCCCTTCAGAATCTCAACTTTTGAGATTAAAGCTCAGGGCCCTACTCGACCCTTTAATAAGCCTATTTGTGACGCTCATGTCTACTCCTTGTTCCTATCTTACTTATGTCTTACTTCCTTTTCAATATGCATGTTATATGGTGAGTTGGATGATGCACCATCCTCCTCAATCACATCACGCCATTCTTCTATATTGGGCTTCATGTGGTCGGATGTGCGCCACTTGAGGGTTTCCGTTTTGTTTGTCTCGACAGGAGGGCCAGAATCTATTCTCTTCGTAGTATGGTTTTCACACGTCACTAGCAGAATTAAAAGAACTCAAGGAGAAACTATAAGTCTTATTAGACAAGGGTTTCATCTTTCCTGACGTATCTCCTTGGAGTGCACCCGTGTTGTTTGTCGATGTGAGATCCCACATTGGTTGGGGAGGAAACAAGTCACATTATAAGGGTGTCACCTCCCCCTAACAAATGCGTTTTAAAACCGTAAGGCTAACGACAATATGTAATGGGGATAAAGCGGACAATATCTACTAGCGGTGGGCTTCGGTTATTACAGTCAAGAAGAAGGATGGATCAATGTATTTGTGCATCAACTACAAGGAATTGAACAAGAGAACGGCGAAGAATAAGTACCCTATTTCCTGTATAGAAGATATGTTTGACCAACTCAATGAGGTGACAATGTTCTCCAATATATATCCTCAATTAGGCTACCACCAGATTAAGATTAGAGAGGGAGATGTGCCGAAGATAGCATTTAGAACGATGTACGACCATTATGAGTCTTATGTCATATGGACTCACCAATGTCCCTGTGGTATACATAGGATCAATGAATCGAGTATTCAAGGAGTATCTCACACATCTGTCATTGTGTTTATAGATGACATCTTGGAGTACTCCAAAACTGATATGAACTGAGAGACATCAATCATACAATATACTTCAATGAAGATGTGAAGAAAAGGTTGTCAAAATTATCAAAATATGTTTCAATTCATGCTACATTGAAGAAGAATAAAGTTTGATTGTTGTAAATTTTGGGTGGGTTATAATTTAGAGTTATTGTATTTTAAGACTTTTTATTTCATTTCGGTTACATTTACATAATGGCTAATTATGGCCATAAAGTGTGAATGTTACAACTTTTGGAATGCCTTTAATAGTTTCATTTTGAGGCTATATAAAGCCATGTATGTTGTATTTGTAAGGTAGACTTGAAAAATATAGAAAGAAGCATTTGTGCTTTTCTTTAGCCAATGGCTAAGTTTCTTTGCAATTCTATGTAGTTTAGATTGCATGTAGAATCATTCAAGCTCGACATGATCAATCTTGCTTGTGGAGTGATTCGAATCTCAATCAAGTGTTCTTGCGTTGAGATATTTGATCAACAAGAATCATTCAAGCTAGACATGATCGATCTTGCTTGTGGAGTGATTCTGATAAGATAAGGAATCAACTACAAGGGGGTAAGATTCGAATTACCTTGTTGATCGAATATCTCAAGGCAAGAACACTTGATTGAGATTCGAATCACTCCACAAGCAAGATCGATCATGTCTAGCTTGAATGACTCTTGTTGATCAAATATCTCAAACACTTGTTTGAGATTCGAATCATTCCACAAGCAAGATTGATCATGTCGAGCTTGAATGATTCTACATGCAATCTAAACTACATAGAATTGCAAAGAAACTTAGCCATTGGCTAAAGAAAAGCACAAATGCTTCTTTCTATATATTTTCCAAGTCCACCTTACAAATACAACATACATGGCTTTATATAGCCTCAAAAATGAAACTACTAAAGGTATTCCAAGAGTTGTAACATTCCTACTTTATGGCCATAATTAGCCATTATGTAAATGTAACCGAAATTAAATAACAAGTCTTAAAATACAATAACTCTAAATTACTCTAAATTGTAACCCACCCAAAATTTACAACAATCAAACTTCATTTCTTCAATGTAGCATGAATTGAAACATCTTTTTGATAATTTTGACAACCTTTTCTTCACATCTTCATTGAAGTATATTGTATGATTGATGTCTCTTGGTTCATATCATTCTCCACTTCTTCAAGAGGATTCGTCCTCGAATCTATTTGTGTAACTTTGCTGCAAAAAATAAGTTATGGAAATACGACGGACCTCACAACACTCTTTTACACAAATGAAGCTTTCATTCTTACCTCTCAAATTTTTTAGTAGAGTCCAGATTGGATTTTTTTTATTTTGGATCGATTAAAAACTAAAAAGATAAAAAACAAACGCAAAAGAAACATATATCCGATCTTGAGCCTGAAGCTCTGATACCAAATGATAAGATAAGGAATCAACTACAAGGGGGTAAGATTCGAATTACCTTGTTGATCGAATATCTCAAGGCAAGAACACTTGATTGAGATTCGAATCACTCCACAAGCAAGATCGATCATGTCTAGCTTGAATGACTCTTGTTGATCAAATATCTCAAACACTTGTTTGAGATTCGAATCATTCCACAAGCAAGATTGATCATGTCGAGCTTGAATGATTCTACATGCAATCTAAACTACATAGAATTGCAAAGAAACTTAGCCATTGGCTAAAGAAAAGCACAAATGCTTCTTTCTATATATTTTCCAAGTCCACCTTACAAATACAACATACATGGCTTTATATAGCCTCAAAAATGAAACTACTAAAGGTATTCCAAGAGTTGTAACATTCCTACTTTATGGCCATAATTAGCCATTATGTAAATGTAACCGAAATTAAATAACAAGTCTTAAAATACAATAACTCTAAATTACTCTAAATTGTAACCCACCCAAAATTTACAACAATCAAACTTCATTTCTTCAATGTAGCATGAATTGAAACATCTTTTTGATAATTTTGACAACCTTTTCTTCACATCTTCATTGAAGTATATTGTATGATTGATGTCTCTTGGTTCATATCAGATTCGAATCTCAAACAATGTTCTTGCCTTGAGATATTCGATCAACAAGGTAATCCGAATCTTATTCCCCTTGTATTGATTCCTTATCTTATCATTTGGTATCAGAGCTTCAGGCTCAAGATCGGATATATGTTTCCTTTGCGTTTCTTCTCAATTTGATTTTTATTTATTTTCATCTTTTTAGTTTTTAATCGACCCAGAGTTCAAAATTCAATCTTTGCTCTATTTAAAATTTTGAGAGGTGAGAATGAGAGCTTCATTTGTGTAACTGAGTGTAAAAGGAGTGTCCTAAAATTTCCTTGAGTGTATACTCGTGAGGAGAGTGTTGTGAGGTCCTTCGTATTTCCATAACTTATTTTTTGCAGCAAAGTTTCACAAATAGATTCGAGGACGAATCCTCTTGAAGAAGTGGAGAATGATATGAACTGAGAGACATCAATCATACAATATACTTCAATGAAGATGTGAAGAAAAGGTTGTCAAAATTATCAAAATATGTTTCAATTCATGCTACATTGAAGAAGAATAAAGTTTGATTGTTGTAAATTTTGGGTGGGTTATAATTTAGAGTTATTGTATTTTAAGACTTTTTATTTCATTTCGGTTACATTTACATAATGGCTAATTATGGCCATAAAGTGTGAATGTTACAACTTTTGGAATGCCTTTAATAGTTTCATTTTGAGGCTATATAAAGCCATGTATGTTGTATTTGTAAGGTAGACTTGAAAAATATAGAAAGAAGCATTTGTGCTTTTCTTTAGCCAATGGCTAAGTTTCTTTGCAATTCTATGTAGTTTAGATTGCATGTAGAATCATTCAAGCTTGACATGATCAATCTTGCTTGTGGAGTGATTCGAATCTCAATCAAGTGTTCTTGCGTTGAGATATTTGATCAACAAGAATCATTCAAGCTAGACATGATCGATCTTGCTTGTGGAGTGATTCGAATCTCAAACAATGTTCTTGCCTTGAGATATTCGATCAACAAGGTAATCCGAATCTTATTCCCCTTGTATTGATTCCTTATCTTATCAAAAACGGATTAAGAATAGAAGGTACATCTCTAGAAAGTCCTTGTGATCTTGAGGGAAAAATAAGTTGTATCTAAGTTCTTCAAGTGAGAATTTTGACTACGACAGGCTCATTCTTAGTGCTCGTGGTGTCAAAGGATGGGGTTTTAGTGGACCTGCAAAGGTGGAAATTGTCACCAAGTGGGCTTGCGCGACTATAGTTACTAAGGTACATAGTTTCTTGGGACAGGTAGGGTACTATCAACAGTTCGTACGAGATTTTGCCAAGATAACCTCATCACTCATGCAGTTAACTAGGAAAGGTGTTCTATTTATATGGAAAGAAACATGTAAGGCTAGCTTCCAAGATCTGAAATAAAGGTTAGTGTCGGTCCTAGTGCTCACGGTTCTAGATATTTCCTATGCTGTTAATTCTGTTAGCCAATTCTTGCATGCCCTTACTGTAGATCACTTTCTTGCTGTCAAACGTATTCTTCGCTATGTTAGAGGAACACTCCACTTTAGTCTTACCTTTCGTCCATCCACTGTTCCTAGTACGCTAGTTCTTTATTCGGATGCTGACTGGGTTGGTTGTCCCGATACTCGTCGTTCTACATCCGGCTTGTGATGTCCCACATTGGTTAGGGAGGAGAAAAACCACCATTTATAAGGGTGTGGAGACCTTCTCCTAGCAGACGCGTTTTAAAGCCTTGAGAGGAAGCCCGAAAGGGAAAGCCCAAAGAGGACAATATCTGCTAGTAGTGGATCTGGGCCGTTACAAATGGTATCAGAGCAAGGTCAACCTTGCTCTAATACCAACTATAATGACCCAAAATTTTCTACTTAATTTAAGGTCGCTACTGTATACATATCCTAAACATTGAATGCGGAATTTAAATTCCATAAAACATATTGTATACATATCCTAAACATTGAATGCGGAAGACTTCATTTAAATTCCATAAAACAAGTCTTTAAATTCCATAAAAGATATCCTTTATCTTAAAACATAGTAATGGACTTACGGAAGACTTCATTTAAATTCCATAAAACATATCCTTTATCTTAAAACACAGTAATGGACTTACGTGTTTCGAAAACATCTTTAAAACGACACAACAAAAGACTAAATAAAATAAATAAGAATACTTCATTTAAATTCCATAAAACATATCCTTTATCTTAAAACACAGTAATGGACTTGCGTGTTTCGAAAACATCTTTAAAACGACACAACAAAAGACTAAATAAAATAAACAAGCGTTTAAGTTAAAAATATCCTATTCTAGCCTAAGCCTAAGAAAATAAATAACATAAATATAAAAGGTACGCGTTCGTACTAACATAACATAACATAACGGGAAAGTATCCTAATGTACATGACATACATAAATGCATGAGATTCCCATATACGTTATCACATAGCATACATAAGCATAACATAACATTATGAGGCATGCAGGGGTCACGGGGCATTCGTCATCATATATCTTATAATTCTTCCTACACCAACACTAAGTCACTTACATGCTTAGCCTAGGCTAGAGTCACTATTTATTCTTTGTACCAGCCTAAATATGCTCCTCATTTCCAATTCAACCTCTAATCTATCATCTCGACAATATCAATTAAACTCCTTTTTGTTTTTGTCAGGCTACTAACCAAATTATGGCAAGTTATGATCAGTTTTGGACTCCTTTTCATGATAGATTCATTGTGTAATTTCCTAGAACATATAGATCATTTTGATATTTCTTTTCTAGCACAATTAAGAGATTTGTAATGAAATTAGTGTCATTTTGACAAAAAGTGAATTTAGAATTTCACTTGCTGAAATTGTTTCGAAACAATAATTTTACTTCTAGTGGGGTTGAATCCGTGCAATACCTCGAGACTAATATTGTAATAGCTCAAGTCCACCACTAACAGATATTGTCCTATTTGAGCTTTTCCTTCCTCTCAAGGTTTTAAAACGCGTCTCCTAGGGAGATGTTTCCACACCCTTATAAAGAATGTTTCATTCCCCTCTCCAACCGAGGTGGGATCTCACAATCCATCTATCAACTACTAAATGATAATCAATGCATACTAATTTTCTATCTTAACTTCCATGGTCATTCTAGCATTCACTATCATCTGTCCTCGCTGGCACACCTCCCGATATCTGGCTCTAATACCAACTATAACACCCTTAATTTTGTTACCTTAATTGGAGACGTCATTACATGCATACCGTAATTAACATATCCGGACATTGAAATAAAACATTTGTAAATGAAGCCATGAACTTGCACATTTAATTTAAAACAAGAAAATACAAATAACATAGTTTTTAAACACGATAAAAGTTTCGCCTATTCCCCATAGGGTCGAGACTTTATCCAAAGTAACATGTGTAAGCTTGTGAGTGCAACAACTCACCACTACTGGAATGGCAGTGTGACCTTTTGTTATCTTACGTAAACCTAGAATGAATTTCATGACATAATCACTCAAGCTGTTGAACCTTTTAGTACCCATCAAATTAATTAACCAATTGTTTGGACATATCCTTTAACAACTCTGCACGTGACCTACCACGTTGAATAACTTAACCAACTTGAGATTCACGCACTTTGCATCACTAATTTAGTGTGATATCCACATTAAGGATGAGGCAAATAATCTCATGTTCCTTGGGTAAATATGAGGTAAGATGCTTACTTTTTCCGTTGCCTTAATACTCTAACTAGTTATCTCTTCATACATCATTAAACTTTACTAACCTTCGTATATCATATAGCACATCCTTATACTATGACTGAGGTTAGCAAATTCTTTAACTTTCCAAAGCTCTTCCGCTGCTCATTGTAAGTGTGAGTTGTGCTTGCATGTATTGAATGAGTCAAACTTAAAATTTTGAACAAACCTTCTACATTGTCAAAGTGAGGGAAGGTACAACTTTATATCTCCGAATAAGTCTAGACAAATTACGATTTGTTCCTCGTTTAAAATGGTTCACTAGACCACATTCTATAATATTCAATGTCTAAAGAAAATATTTTTATTCAACTAAGACTCTTAATCGGAGAGTTTGGTATAACACTCACTATATAGAGGTATCAAGTTTGCTTAAGGGCTCATCTTATTATTCTTTTTGTCTCTGATTAGCCTCCGATTATCGATATGAATACTATTATGAAGCAGGTCTATAAAATCTCATTGAATATCTTTTCATGAAAATTATTTAAGCAGTGAGAAATTAGTGAGAAATTAGTGAGCCCAACATCACCACTCTAACTAACACAACTATGTCGAACTCAGAGAAAAACTTTGAACTTTGTCTTCTTGGTTCGTATGTTTGAGGGAACCCTTGTTTCTACATGAATGGGTGTTTTTTCTTTTTAATCACTATCTGGATTAGCTCTTAATGTTCAATATATCGTCGCGTGGGCCAATTCTTTCCTCTTAATGATCACTGCTATTGCACTCTCTAACACAAATGCTAAGGAGTGTGAAGTCCCAACTTAGTAAGTCATGTGCCTATGGCTCGGTCTACCTCAACTCTACTAAATTGTCTTGGCCATAATCTTAAAAATTTTAAGTAGATTCAAAGCTCAGATCTCGTGTTGATATTAATGTTGGAATAACTTAGGTATAACATTCACCCATAATTCAAACCTTCTTACTTTCTTGGAGGTGACTTGTTTTCTTCCTTTAACTAGATCCTGATTTGATTAGTCTTTATCTGTTACTTTATCTTTTAAGTCACCTACTCCAAATCTTGCTAAAGTATTCAATCATTGACCACTTTGCTCCTACAATGTGGTGCATAAACATTCACAATAAAAGTGTTATTTCCTCCAATTTCTTTGTAACACTAAGGATTGACTTAACATACCTCTCTTCTAAAACTAATATTCCAAAAGCTTAATAGTTATTCTTATATGCAGTAAAAGTCAAGATACTTAAGAATTAGTTTCATATACACATCTTGTCACTTTGTATTTATAACAAACCTTGATTCCTCACTAACTATAAAAGGTCTTTAGGGGTAGTTTCCTAATTTTTCTTACCGTTCATACCTCAAACATGTTCTAATACCCTCCTGAGATCTTGCATACTTAACATTAAGATCATAAATGAGTCTCATAAAAAATTTCTTTAACATTTGGGATCCTTTAGAATCTTGAAAACATTTTAGAATTCTTATAGGAGGATGTTGGTCATTTACCACCTCAAATCTTGGTTTAAATCCTCAAATATTCCAATGGTGTTGTAACTTTGTATAATTCCTTTAAACCATGAAATAAGGTTCCTCATCAAAGTCATGCAATTGAGAAGTCACTTTGGTCATAAGTCAGTGGTACATAATAATAGGGGCATTTTGGTCATTTACGCCTTCTCCTAAACTTTCATGAGCAACAATCCATTTAGTGGATTTGTAGCTTAGTGAAATCAATTCTCATGTAGGCACTAATGTTAGAAAATCTTAATCTTAATTCTAACCTTTAATCAGATTCATGATTACATTGTTCTCCAATTCAAATTCTCTAAACTTCATTTTAATAATTTTTTTTCTTCCGGTAACCATACGAAAAAAGTATCACAACCAGAGGATTGTTGCATCCCACTCTTTCGTGATACTAAGAAGGAAGCTTAACAAAACTCTCTTCTAAAAACTGGTATTACATAATCGTAGTGGTTATTCTTACCTGTCATAAAACTTAGAATACTTAAAAATCCAGTTTCAAATAAGAATCTTGAAATTTAATATGGTATTACCTCTTAAACACTTTTGTATGGGTATGAAAAATCCATCGTGGATCCAACACTCAAATGGTTTTGATATGAACCAAGAGACATCATTCATACAATATACTTCAATGAAGATGTGAAGAAAAGGTTGTCAAAATTATCAAAAGATGTTTCAATTCATGCTACATTGAAGAAGAATGAAGTTTGATTGTTGTAAATTTTGGGTGGGTTACAATCTAGAATAATTTAGAGTTATTGTATTTTAAGACTTTTTATTTACTTTAGGTTACATTTACATAATAGCTAATTATGGTCATTAAGTATGAATGTTACAACTTTTGGTATGCCTTTAATACAACATACATGGCTTTATATAGCCTCAAAGTGAAACTATTAAAGGCATTCCAAAAGTTGTAACATTCATACTTAATGACCATAATTAGCCATTATGTAAATGTAACCTAAAGTAAATAAAATGTCTTCAAATACAATAACTGATAAGATAAGGAATCAACTACAAGGGGAATAAGATTCGGATTACCTTGTTGATCGAATATCTCAAGGCAAGAACACTTGATTGAGATTCGAATCACTCCACAAGCAAGATCGATCATGTCTAGCTTGAATGACTCCATTTTTTCTAGAAGTTTCATTTATCATTGAGAATGAAAAAAAATTGATTCGTCTGCGGTAAGGTTGTTGATCAAATATCTCAAACACTTGTTTGAGATTCGAATCACTCCACAAGCAAGATTGATCATGTCGAGCTTGAATGATTCTACATGCAATCTAAACGATATAGAATTGCAAAGAAACTTAGCCATTGGCTAAAGAAAAGCACAAATGCTTCTTTCTATATTTTCCAAGTCTTGTTACAAATACAACATACATGGCTTTATATAGCCTCAAAATGAAACTATTAAAGGCATTCCAAAAGTTGTAACATTCATACTTAATGACCATAATTAGCCATTATGTAAATGTAACCTAAAGTAAATAAAATGTCTTAAAATACAATAACTCTAACAACCCACCCAAGATTTATAACAATCAAACTTCATTCCTCTTCAATGTGGCATGAATTGCTTGATAATTTTGACAACATTTTCTTCACATCTTTATTGAAGTATATTATAATATGAATGATGTCTCTTGGTTCATATCAATAACTCTAAATTACTCTAAACTGTAACCCACCCAAAATTTGCAACAATCAAACTTCATTTCTTCTTCAATGTAACATGAATTGAAACATCTTTTGATAATTTTGACAACCTTTTCTTCACATCTTCATTGAAGTATATTGTATGATTGATGTCTCTTGGTTCATATCAGGTCCTACCATCATTTGATTATGATACGAGATGATTATTCTAATAGAAAAGGACATCCGACAATAATTGGAGAAGTTTAGAGGAACAGGAGCGAACATACTGAAGTTAGGAAAAATGTCGGCTAGGACCAATAAAGTAAGTGGCCCTGCCGTCATTTGGTTATAATTGTGTGTTGTATGATGACACGTGCTCGTGGTGCTATATGCAAACTGATATGAGATGATATGTGATTGTTATATTGTATTGAGTGAATTGATATGTTTGTGATATGATATATTGAAGGCATGACTCATGATATGTTATGTGACTATTATGATATATGATATGATATGTGCATGATGAGATTTGTTATGTCTTGAAGCATGAAAACGTTATGATATGACATATGTGTCTAATATGAATGATATCATATGATTGACATGCATAACGACGAACTAGCATAAAATACAACCCTTATATGATATGTTGAAGGAATGATATAATATGATTGACACTCAAAACGCGAACTATGTGTCTAATATGAAACTTTAGGATATGACAAATGTGTATAATGTCTCTAATATGAACGATATGATATGGCATGGTATATGCGTCCGTACACTTCCCAAATTTCTTTGGTCCAGCAGCTTGAGGCTGGTCAAGCCTGCAACTTGCGTACGACCTGCGCCCGCTCTACAACCCGAAACAAACCTATAAACCCAAGGCCCAATCCCAGCTCGACCCGAAACTCAATAATCAACCTAGTAGCCCAAACTCATTTGTGGCCCAGCTCGCAACCGAATCCCAGCAGCGCACTTGTAGTCGACAACCCGTAAGCCAACAAGAATCGTGACCCAAACCAGAACTTCGACCCATGCCTCGACTCGAGATGTCTGCGTTGTCATTCTGACTCAGATGTTGGCACATGTCAAGTTGCAGCGTGGCTTGAGTGGATTGGACGGCGCAGCGGTGGCTATTCGGCTTGATTTTCCAATTTTTGCCTGATTTCCACTGTTTCGACTCTCTCGGACCTGTTTTCGACCCCGATTAAGGTAATTGAGGTCGTTTTAAAGCCATATTTCACATTATTAATTGGATTTTTAATTTAATTGGGAAATACTAACAGAAAGTGACAAACAATGTGATAGGAAACAAAACCTGGTGACCTGCAGCAAGGAACGGGAGTTTACGTTTAGCATAATTAGGGAGAACTCCAACTAAGACTAACCAAGTAAGTAGTCTTAATATAAGATAAACTAGAAATTGTATGTGTAATTTATGATGTATGAGTTGTATCGTCAAATGTCGTATACTAGTATATTATAATGTATGAGTATATGAAGTATAAGTATATGGTGATGTATGAGTTATGATGCTTGATAATGTGCGTAATATATAGATTTCGATGAATGACGTACTTGTTATGCTTGATGCAGTTTATGGCAATATGATGATTATGATGATTGCATGACGTTTGTCTTAATATGTTGATATTTTTCATATTAAGCATGATATATGATGATGAGTCTCATATTGCATCATATCGATAGATCGACATAGGACACAACCCTACGAGCATGAAAATGATATTAATATAAATATTCAATGAGTATGTGTTACTTAATGTAACAAAGAGATGAGACTAGAGGTGATATGATAAGGAAATCAACTACAAGGAGAGTAAGATTCGGATTACCTTGTTGATCGAATATCTCAAGGCAAGAACACTTGATTGAGATTCGAATCACTCCACAAGCAAGATCGATCATGTCTAGCTTGAATGATTCGTGTTGATCAAATACTTCACACACTTGTTTGAGATTCGAATCACTCCACAAGCAAGATTGATCATGTCGAGCTTGAATGATTCTACATGCAACCTAAACTACATAGAATTGCAAAGAAACTTAGCCATTGGCTAAAGAAAAGCACAAATGCTCTTTAATTATATTTTTCAAGTCTGCTTACAAATACAACGTATAAGGCTTTATATAACCTCAAAAATGAAACTACTAAAGTATTCCAAGAGTTGTAACATTCATACTTAATGGCCTTAATGAGCCATTATGTAAATGTAACCTAAAAAATCTTAAAATACAATAACTCTAAATTACTCTAAATTGTAACCCACCCAAAATTTACAACAATCAAACTTCATTCTTCTTCAATGTAGCATGAGTTGAAACATCTTTTGATAATTTTGACAGCCTTTTCTTCACATCTTCATTGAAGTATATCGTATGATTGATGTCTCTTGGTTCATAGCAAGAGGGTTGTGTCACTAGAGATTATAAGATGGAAACTAGAGGCCGCATGCATGTTGTTTGTTCATAAGCATAGGGATACTTCCTCAGAGACGATGAGTGTGGACGTGCACGGTATGATAATAAGGGTATTCATGGAGAGCATGACACCAAGGGGTTCCGTTGACCTCTAGACGTCGCTATAGATTAGCTTAATCAAAGAGGGTCCAGGGGTGTATGAGCCCCTTGGAGATTCACACTTGATGTGTGTGTCGTGTGTAGGGAAGTACTATACATCCATATTAGTTCGAGATTGGAGGCCACCCCTTGAGAACAAAGATAGGTCCGAAGAGCATGATTGCATGCGTTTGTTAGGTTTTGACAGAAGAATAACTAAGTCAGAAACATAAATAATTGGAGTTTGAAGTGATCATATTATTGAATACTGAACGTGAGCTTTATAGATAACCATAAATAGAAACTAACCAGACACATGTTCCAAAATAGTTAAACTAAATACCTAAAAATACTCTAACTAAGAAACAATCGTTATTTAACTTTTTTTTTTTTTTTACATAATCAAATTCTTCTCACAATCCCTCCCTTCAACTTATTCTTGTTTGTCAAGAATTAGTTCTAGAAAAACTCTACACACCAGGTTCTTCACGCAACTTCTAAATGCTTCTAATTTTAGAGGTTTGTTGATATGAACCAAGAGACATCATTCATACAATATACTTCAATGAAGATTTGAAGAAAATGTTGTCAAAATTATCAAAAGAGGTTGCAATTCATGTCACATTGAAGAGGAATGAAGTTTGATGGTTATAAATTTTGGGTGGGTTACAATTTAGAGTAATTTAGGGTTATTGTATTTTAAGACATTTTATTTACTTTAGGTTACATTTACATAATGGCTAATTATGGGCATTAAGTATGAATGTTACAACTTTTGGAATGCCTTTAATAGTTTCATTTTGAGGCTATATAAAGCCATGTATGTTGTATTTGTAAGGTAGACTTGGAAGATATATTAAAAGAAGCATTGGTGCTTTTCTTTAGCCAATGGCTAAGTTTGTTTGCAATTCTATGTAGTTTAGATTGCATGTAGAATCATTCAAGCTCGACATGATCAATCTTGTTTGTGGAGTGATTCGAATCTCAATCAAGTGTTCTTGCGTTGAGATATTTGATCAACAAGAATCATTCAAGCTAGACATGATCGATCTTGCTTGTGGAGTGATTCGAATCTCAAACAATGTTCTTGCCTTGAGATATTCGATCAACAAGGTAATCCGAATCTTATTCCCCTTGTATTGATTTCCTTATCTTATCATTTGTCAAAAAATAAACCAGATGATTTCAGGTTCCACAAATAATAAATCACGGTTCCTTTCTTTTGTAAGATCATAAGAAAGTGAAATCTTACTCTTATGTGTTTGGAACGTCTATGTAGAACTGAATTTTTGGATCGCTTAATAGTTGAAGTATTATCACACATTAGCTTTGTTTCTTCTATTTCAGAGTGACTACTCTCTTTGAGTATCCTCCTCATCCAAACAGCTTGACATTGCACAGGCACTAGCAGCAACAAACTCAGCTTATGTGGTTGATAAGGTGACTATAGGCTGCTTATGAGAAGACCAAGCTACTGCTCCTCCACTCATCATAAACACATAGCCTGAAGTACTCTTGCTATCTTCTATGTCTCTTACATAGTCACTATCAGCAAAATCAATTAAATCAATAACTCCTCCTTTTTTAAAAATACACCATAATCTACCATACCTTTCAAGTACTTTAAAACCCTTTTAGTTGCTGCAAAATGTTGTTGTGTTGGACATGTCATAAAACGACTAATCAAACTTACAACAAACATGAGATTAGGACGAGTAGCTGTGAGATACATCAGACTTCCCACTATTTGTTTATACAAAGTTACATCAACTTTTGCACCATTTTCATCTTCGCCAATTTTCTGTCCTGAAACAATGGGGATTACAAACAAAATTGTAATTCTCTATGCTAAATCGATTTAAAACTTAAGCAGCATATTTTTTTTTACATATAAAAATACCATCTAATTTTACCTCTATTCTTAGAAAAAATCTCATTTGACCTTTAAACTATATAGTGATGTATGAGTTTTTTCATGAAACGTTTAAACTCCTCCAATAATTCTTCATCGTCTCCAGTAAATAAAAGATCATCGACATAAATGCTTTCAATAAGAATATTACCTCCTTTCCTCTTGATGAAGAGTGTCCGCTCGTTGGACCTGCTTTTGAATCCTTCCTTGATGAAGTATGATTCTATTCGACTAAACCAGGTTCTAGGTACTTGTTTTAATCCATAAAGAGCCCTTTGGAGTTTGGACACCGTCTCCTCACTTCCCTTCTTTTCATAGCCATTTGGTTGTTCAACAAAAATATCTTCTTTTAACTCACCATATAAAAAAACTGATTTAACATCTAAGATAGAGTTTCCAATCTTTTTGGGCTGTATAAGCAATGATCATTCTCACCGTATCTATTCTGGCCACAGGTGTGTACACTTCCATATAAACAATGATCATTCTCAACATTTCCAGACTCATTTAGCTTGGTCTTATAAATCCATTTCACTTATGTTCTTTGCTCCAGCCGATAGAACCACCAAGCCCAAAATGGAGATTGGCTATGGATGAAGAAATCAAATCCATTGAAAAAAAATCAATCTCCATTTTCGGCTTTTGACAGCTTCCTCAAAATTCACAAGATCTGAAATCATCACAAAGTCATATTTTCTTCAGCCTCTTCAGATAAGCCTTCACCGGAATTATAATCTCCTAACCATAAAGATAGATGTCAATTTCTCACCTCCCTTATGGTCAAATATGGTGCGATAGCTATTGAAAAATTATTTTCAGCAACTGGTTCAATTGTTTCAGCAACCGGTTCATTAGTTTCTTCTGTGGTTTCCCCTTCTTTGTTTTTAGCAACTGATTCAATTGTTTCAACAGCTAGTTCAGTCATTTCCTCCGTGATTTCTCCTTCTTCGGCTGTGTTCTTATCAATTTCAATATTTTCCCCCAATCCAATTTTGTTTCACCTTAAAAAAAAAATTCAACCCCATTCACGATCTTCTTCGAAAGCTGCATTACGACTTACTATAATTTTATTTGTAGTTGGATCAAATATTCTATAGCCTTTGGATTCATTGATGACTCAAAATAAAACACATGGTACACTTTATTTTCAAGTTTGCTCCTCTTGGTATCTGGGATATGAACATGTCCCACACATCCAAAAACTCTGAAATAATCTACTAATGGTTTCACTCTGCTCCAAGCCTGATATGAACTGAGAGACATCAATCATACAATATACTTCAATGATGATGTGAATAAAAGGTGGTCAAAATTATCAAAATATGTTTCAATTCATGCTACATTGAAGAAGAATAAAGTTTGATTGTTGTAAATTTTGGGTGGGTTATAATTTGGAGTAATTTAGAGTTATTGTATTTTAAGACTTTTTATTTCATTTCGGTTACATTTACATAATGGCTAATTATGGCCATAAAGTGTGAATGTTACAACTTTTGGAATGCCTTTAATAGTTTCATTTCGAGGCTATATAAAGCCATGTATGTTGTATTTGTAAGGTAGACTTGGAAAATATAGTAAAAGAAGCATTTGTGCTTTTCTTTAGCCGATGGCTAAGTTTTTTTTGCAATTCTATGTAGTTTAGATTGCATGTAGAATCATTCAAGCTCGACATGATCAATCTTGCTTGTGGAGTGATTCGAATCTCAAACAAGTGTTTGAGACATTTGATCAACAAGAGTCATTCAAGCTAGATATGATTGATCTTGCTTGTGGAGTGATTCGAATCTCAATCAAGTGTTCTTGCCTTGAGATATTCGATCAACAAGGTAATCCGAATCTTATTCCCCTTGTATTGATTCCTTATCTTATCATTTGGTATCAGAGCTTCAGGCTCAAGATCGGATATATGTTTCTTTTGCATTTTTTTTTCAATTTGATTTTTATTTATTTTCATCTTTTTAGTTTTTAATCGACCCAGAGTTCAAAATTCAATCTTTGCTCTATTTAAAATTTTGAGAGGTGAGAATGAGAGCTTCATTTGTGTAACTGAGTGTAAAAGGAGTGTCCTAAAATTTCCTTGAGTGTATACTCGTGAGGAGAGTGTTGTGAGGTCCTTCGTATTTCCATAACTTATTTTTTGCAGCAAAGTTTCACAAATAGATTCGAGGACGAATCCTCTTGAAGAAGTGGAGAATGATATGAACTGAGAGACATCAATCATACAATATACTTCAATGATGATGTGAATAAAAGGTGGTCAAAATTATCAAAATATGTTTCAATTCATGCTACATTGAAGAAGAATAAAGTTTGATTGTTGTAAATTTTGGGTGGGTTATAATTTGGAGTAATTTAGAGTTATTGTATTTTAAGACTTTTTATTTCATTTCGGTTACATTTACATAATGGCTAATTATGGCCATAAAGTGTGAATGTTACAACTTTTGGAATGCCTTTAATAGTTTCATTTCGAGGCTATATAAAGCCATGTATGTTGTATTTGTAAGGTAGACTTGGAAAATATATTAAAAGAAGCATTTGTGCTTTTCTTTAGCCAATGGCTAAGTTTCTTTGCAATTCTATGTAGTTTAGATTGCATGTAGAATCATTCAAGCTCGACATGATCAATCTTGCTTGTGGAGTGATTCGAATCTCAAACAAGTGTTTGAGATATTTGATCAACAAGAGTCATTCAAGCTAGACATGATCGATCTTGCTTGTGGAGTGATTCGAATCTCAATCAAGTGTTCTTGTCTTGAGATATTCGATCAACAAGGTAATCCGAATCTTATTCCCCTTGTAGTTGATTTCCTTATCTTATCAAAGCCTCTTCTCGTGTCATGTCTTTTACTTCTAGAGTGGGTGATTGAATCAAACTGTGAATCGTCCACCTGACTGCTTCAGACAAGAAAATTTTAGGCACTTTCTTCTCTATCAGCATAGCTCTTACCAAGTTCATAACAGTGCGATTTTTGTGTTTGACCACTCCATTTTGTTGTGGGGTATAGGTTGTGGTCAATTGTATTTTCGTTCCATGTTGTTTGCAAAAATCGTTAATTCTGCAAAGTTGAATTCTCCTCCTCTATTTTTACTTAAACATTTGATAGGCATTCCAATTTCCTTTTCCATCATTGTTTTGAAACATTTGAGAATTTTCATACTCTATTTGTCCTTAAACATTTTATAGGAATTCCAATTTCCTTTTCCATCATTGTTTTGAAACATTTGAAATGACAAAATGTTTCTAATTTCTCTACAAGAAAATAACTTCATGCCTTCCTTGAAAAATCATCTATAAAGCACAACAAGTATTTTTTCTAGCCACTTGAAGCGGGTGAAATTGGACCAATAAATCTGCATGAACAAGACCCATTTTTTCTGTTGCTCTCCATTTACCCATTTTTTGAAATGGAGTCCAATGTTGCTTGCCTTTCACACATGCTGATGGAGTTAATATAACACATGCGGAAGCAATTTGGATCTTAGGCACTTTTAGAACATCAATTATAGTAAATAACTAGCATGTTCATAAGTATTTAATCTTAATGAGTTTGAATACTAACCTTTTGTAGTTCAAACTCCTTTTTCCTCACGAACCGGTTTCGAACAACCACTAGTGATAAGATAATGAATCAACTACAAGGTGATAAGATAAGAAATCAACTACAAGGGGAATAAGATTCGGATTACCTTGTTGATCGAATATCTCAAGGCAAGAACACTTGATTGAGATTCGAATCACTCCACAAGCAAGATCGATCATGTCTAGCTTGAATGACTCTTGTTGATCAAATATCTCAAACACTTGTTTGAGATTCGAATCACTCCACAAGCAAGATTGATCATGTCGAGCTTGAATGATTCTACATGCAATCTAAACTACATAGAATTGCAAAGAAACTTAGTCATTGGCTAAAGAAAGCACAAATGCTTCTTTTAATATATTTTCCAAGTCTTCTTACAAATACAATATACATGGCTTTATATAGCCTCAAAATGAAACTACTAAAGGCAATCCTAAGAGTTGTAACATTCATACTTAATGGCCATAATTAACTATTATGTAATTATAACCTAAAGTAAATTAAAAGTCTTAAACTACATTAATGAAATACAATAACTCTAATTGTAATCCCCCAAAATTTAAAACATGAAACTTCATTCTTCTTCCATGTGGCATGAATTGAAATGTCTTTAGATAATTTCAATAACATTTTCTTCACATCTTCTGATATGAACCAAGAGAAATGATAAGATAAGGAAATCAACTACAAGGAGAGTAAGATTCCGATTACCTTGTTGATCGCGAATATCTCAAGGCAAGAACATTGTTTGAGATTCGAATCACTCCACAAGCAAGATCGATCATGTCTAGCTTGAATGACTCTTGTTGATCAAATATCTCAAACACTTGTTTGAGATTCGAATCACTCCACAAGCAAGATTGATCATGTCAAGCTTGAATGATTCTACATGCAATCTAAACTACATAGAATTGCAAAGAAACTTAGCCATTGGCTAAAGAAAAGCACAAATGCTTCTTTACTATATTTTCCAAGTCTACCTTACTAATACAACATACAATGCCTTATATAGCCTCAAAAATGAAACTATTAAAGGCATTCCAAGAGTTGTAACATTCATACTTAATGGCCATAATTAACCATTATGTAATTGTAACCTAAAGTAAATTAAAAGTCTTAAACTGCATTAATGAAATACAATAACTCTAAATTACTCTAAATTGTAATCCACCCAAAATTTACAACAATCAAACTTCATTCTTCTTCAATGTAGCATGAATTGAAACATCTTTTGATAATTTTGACAACCTTCTCTTCACATCTTCTTTGAAGTATGTGAAGAAAAGGTTACAATTTACCTTCTCTTCACATCTTCATTGAACCAAGAGACATCAATCATACAATATACTTCAATGAAGATGTGAAGAAAAGGTTGTCAAAATTGTCAAAAGATGTTTCAACTCATGCCACATTGAAGAAGAATGAAGTTTGATTGTTGTAAATTTTGGGTGGGTTACAATTTAGAGTAATTTAGAATTATTGTATTTTAAGATTTTTTAGGTTACATTTACATAATGGCTCATTATGGCCATTAAGTATGAATGTTACAACTCTTAGGAATGCCTTTAGTAGGTTCATTTTGAGGCTAATAAAGTCACTTATGTTGTATTTGTAAGAAGACTTGAAAAATATAGTAAAAGAAGCATTTGTGCAATGGCTAAGTTTCTTTGCAATTCTATGTAGTTTAGATTGCATGTAGAATCATTCAAGCTCGACATGATCAATCTTGCTTGTGGAGTGATTCGAATCTCAAACAAGTGTTTGAGATATTTGATCAACAAGAGCCATTCAAGCTAGACATGATCGATCTTGCTTGTGGAGTGATTCGAATCTCAAACAATGTTCTTGTCTTGAGATATTTGATCAACAAGAATCATTTAAGCTAGACATGATCGATCTTGCTTGTGGAGTGATTCGAATCTCAAACAATGTTTTTGTCTTGAGATATTCGATCAACAAGGTAATCCAAATCTTATTCCCCTTGTATTGATTCCTTATCTTATCACGCATCCTCGCTTGAATTTTCTGGACAGCCTCATTGGTGAGTCGAACCAACTCGGGTCCTACTAATTCCCTCTCTCCTACCTCGTCCCAACATAGTGGGAACCTACACCGTTTCCCGTACAAGGCCTCAAACGGTGCCATTCCAATAGTTGCTTGGAAACTGTTGTTAAACGAGAATTCCATTAAGTGGAGTTTGGAATCCCAACTTTCCTTAAAATCTAGTATGTAAGCGCGTAGCATGTCCTCTAGAATTTGGTTTAAACACTCCATTTGTCCATCTGTTTGGGGGTGAAAGGCGGTACTAAAGTCGAGGCGGGTACCCAGTGCTTTTTGAAGTCCGCGCCAAAACGCTGACGTAAAGCGTGGATCCCGATCCAACACTATAGACACTGGGACTCCATGTAGTCTTACTATTTCTTTCATGTACAGTTGTGCCCAATTGTCAACTGTATATGCAACCTTCCCAGGTAGAAAGTGTGCCGACTTGGTCAACCTATCGACAACTACCCAGATCACTGTATAGCCTTTGGGCGTTTTGGGTAAACCTACTATGAAGTCCATTGCTATGTTTTCCCACTTCCACTCCAGTATGCTTAAGGGCTGCAACAACCCCGCTGCCTTTTGTCTAGGAGCTTTCACTTGTTGACAAACTAAGCACTTGCTCACAAACTCGGCCACATCCCTCTTCATGCTCTTCTATCGAAAGTGTTTTAAATTCGTCTTTGTATCTCCAAGGTGCATGACAAATGGCGAGTTGTGACCTTCGTTAGTATTTCTTTCCTTAGCTCCTCTATTGTCGAGACATATAGGCGTCCCTGATACAATAGCCCTTCATCTGAGGTCTTTGAGAATCCATTACTAGACTCTCAGCTAGCTGGCTTAAGACTTTCTATAGGTTTGGATCCTCTCGTTGGGAGGTAACCATTCTTTGCATAAGTGTAGGTTGCACTGTAAGTCGGGCCAGTTGTGCTATGACTCTCTCGGTCGCTACAACTATGTTGGCTCCATCAAATTTTCTTTGTACCCTTACTTCCCTCGTAATGAGGGCCGAAGAGTGGGCCACCTTTCTACTCAAAGCGTCTGCGACCACATTTACTTTTCCAGGGTGGTACTGGATATCTACATCGTAGTCCTTCACCAATTCTAACCACCTTCTCTATCTCATATTTAACTCTTTCTGGGTGAAGAAATATTTAAAATCTTGTGGTCGGTTAAACTTTGAATTTTCTCTCCATACAGGTAGTGTCACCAAATTTTCAGCGCGAACACTACAGCGGCCAACTCCAGATCGTGGGTAGGGTAATTATCTTCGTATTCTTTTAGTTGACGGGACGCGTATGCAACAACTTTAACGTGTTGCATTAACATCCTAGTCCATTCTTTGAAGGCATCACTATAGATTACGTACTCTTCTGAGATCTTGGGAACCGTGAATACCGGGATGGTTACCAATCTCTATTTTAGGTTTTGGAAGCTTGCCTCACAAGCATCATTTCATATAAATGGTACCCCTTTTCTCGTTAGCTGTGTCAAAGGCGAGGCTATTCTAGCGAAGTCCTACACGAATCTTCGATAGTATCTCGCTAGTCCCAAGAAACTCTGTACTGATGTTACCGCAGTTGGGCGTTCCTACTTCGTGACCGCTTTGACCTTAGTAGGATCTACGGATACTCCACCCTTTGTCGCCACGTATCCTAAGAAAGAGACTTATCGTAACCAAAATTCACACTTTGAGAACTTGGCATACAACTTGTTCTCTCTTAGGGTGGCTAGGACTTTTTAGAGGTGTTCCTGGTATTCCAAGTCTGTTTTTGAGTACACTAGGATGTCATCAATGAGCACGATCACAAAAGTGTCTAGACAGTCCTTGAACACTCGGTTCATTAACTCCATTAACACAGCTGAAGCATTGGTGAGGCTAAATGACATACCACGAACTTATAGCGATCATACCTTGTCCTAAATGCTGTCTTTGGTGCGTCTTTTTCTTTACTCTTTATTTAATGATAACCTGACCCCAGGTCTATCTTAGAAAATATTGTTGCTTCTCTTAATTGATCGAATAAGTCTTCTATTCTAGGTAGAGGGTATTTGTTCTTTATGGTTCTCTTATTTAACTCTCTGTAATCGATGCACAAACGCATCGATCCATCTTTCTTCTGAACAAACAACACTGGCGCACCCTAGGGGAATATGCTAGGTCGAATGAACCCTTTATCCCGTAAGTCTTGTAATTGCACCTTGAGTTCTTTCAAGTCTGCTAGCGCCATGCGATAGGGTGCTTTAGAAATAGGCCCAGTTCCCGGCTCGAGTTCGATGATGAAGTCGACCGCTCGGGAAGGGGGTATTCCTGGTAGGTCATCCGATTACACATTTGGGAACTCATTTACGATGGACATGTTTTCTAGGGTCTTTTCTTTTCCTCTTACATCTATGGCACATGCTAATATAGTTCAACCGCCTTGTTGGACTAATCTCTTTGCTTTCATCATCGAGACTACCTTTGGGGTAGCCCCGGCATTTGTGCCTTTAAATTTAAAGCTAGGTCCCACCGATGGTGAGAATATCACTTTTTTTTTTTGTTTTTTTTTTTTTTTTTTTCGCGACATTCTATAATATTATGGGTTGCAGCTAGTCAATCCATGCCTAGTACGACGTTGAAGTCGGTCATCTTTACTACTATTAGAACTACGCTTAGAGTTGTGTCGGCTACTATTGCTTGGTCATTCTTTTCTCTATCCTTAGTTACTACGTCTACCCTCTCAGGGCTGCTTGCCGACCATACATACAATAAGGGTTCTAATTCAAACCCTGTCTCTGATCCCTCTCGAGGTGGGCTCTCTTCAGCCTCACCTCGTCCTCTATCTCTAATAGGAGGTAGTCCCCTTCCTCGCCTTACTCTTTCGCATGGTCTAGGCAGCATGGTTCTAGAAACCAAGATATCATCTCTTAAATCTAAGGCTCATTACCTATGAAATTATGCTATGCATCACATCTACTAAGTTCACATCATATTGCAAACAAAATCACTCATCATGCAACACATCACATCATGCTCTTAAATAAATACGTGAAATATCAAAACAATTTCAGTAACATTAACATAAAAATGCATGCGAGTTTGAAAACGTTTCTCTTTTCTTATCTTGTGCAAGGCGTACCTGACGGTGACGGGTAACTACCTCTCTTCTATCCCTAAAAGTGGGTAGGAGTGAATTCCATTTGCACCCCACGTCTCCAGCCATTCACCCAGTCTTACCCCTGAAATGGGAGGCCTATTTAGTTGGCGAACTAGAGCCACTCTCACCCATGCTGATAAGAATCACGGTGTTCCAAAAGATTCAAAAAACTATGTCAACAACAGAACTCGAACCTGATTATAAGTCTGCCGAATTAGCCACTCAAGCACATTGTTAAAAATACTATGTTTAATTTGATCGATTATGTAAAAGTCAAATGGTCAATTTGACTTATTCTTTGTGGAGATTAAAGGGGATCGGGAATAAATCCCGTCCACAAACATCTCGAATAAATCCCATCCACAAACGTCTTTTGTCGGGAGACTATAAATACCCACAATATATTGTGTAAAAATCAGATTCGTGGATGAATGTAATTCAGATCTCAAATTGAGACGTTTCCCTTAGAAATCCGAGCATCATATTTGCCATTTCTAAGTTTCAAGCAATTCTTGTAGTAGAATTGCACCTGAGCCATTCAATCAAGCCTTGATCAAGTTAGATTGTGGAGTGACTCAATTTAGAACAAGGTTTCCAAATCTTGCTTCTAGATCTTCGATCATAAGAGGTAATCTAATTCTAGCCTTATCTCTTGGTTGATCCAAATTTCGTATAAGGAGGTGTTAATTACTTTGATTCAAGGGTTCTTGCTTCAACATAAGCTTGGATCGTTGGGCTGAGGATTAGGGTTGCCTTATCAGTTTGGTATCAGAGCCTAGGCTTACATCTTTGTGGCCGACTCTAGAATTGATTTTATCTTTCGTTTCTGCTCTTGCTTATCTTTTCTTTAAATTTGTCCATTTATTTTCTTGCTGTCATTTCCGCCATTATTCATCAACTTTTCACTTTTTTCTCATTTTCTTCCTAAAGATCGCGTTGAGATCTTGAAAAAAAAAAAAATCTTATCATATTTGTTTTGATTATAAACCATATTTATCACTTTTTTTTTTTAGATCATTTGCATGTTTATTGAAGATCAAATAAACTTCGATTCACATCTTTTTCTTCATCCATCTAAATCTAGAACCGTTGTGGTTGATTTTTTTTCTTTTTTTTCCTCATAATCTACGCTTGAAGATAACTTCTAAATTTCCCAAATTCTGTAACAGGAGAGTTAGATCGTTCTTAAAATCTTCACGTCCTTTCTTTTTGGAATTTTTTTTTCTTTTCAGTGTGCAATTATATCCAAAAATATCTTCGTGTCCCTTATTTTTTTGTTCACGTCTTGTTTTATTTTGTTGTTATTTCATAATTAACTTATCTTGATTGCCTTGAATAGCTTGCTACTATCAGAATTGCTTTACCGATATATTAGCCTACCTTGATCATAATTTAGTCACTTTCTCAAACAGCCTACCTTTGTGTGTATAAACACGAGTGTCCCTGAGTGTAAAATCAGTGAGTTAAGTGTGTGAGGTCCTAAACATATTCCACTACTATTTGTACAATCATGAACCAAGATGGAGGAAATGGAGGGGAGATCAATGAAGCTAGGTGGAGAGAAGCACAGGTCGGAACAATTACTCGTTTGAATCAAGTTATTAGTACATTGACAGACCGGATGGAGCGAATTGAAATAGCCTTAGGTAATCTTCAAGGGAAGGAAGTACTCTTGAATGAAGGAGTTTAAAATGAAGAAGATGACAATATCACCCTTTTAGCGGGACATAGTCCTAGGGGAGGGAGAGATGTAGGTCGAGGGAGAGGAAGAGTCAGACGAAGGGGTAGAGAAATGTTAGCACCAAAAAGAATTGAGATGGAGTACCAGTATGAGAGAGAAAAAGAAAAAGGAGTCGGGAGAGTAAAGCTAAAAATTCCAACTTTCTATGGGAGATCTGATCCAGAGGAGTATTTGCAATATGAGAGCAAAATTGAGCATGTCTTCGATTGCAACAATTTCAGTGAAGAAAGAAAGTTGAAGCTTGCTGTGGCTGAATTTTGTGATTACGCCATTATATGGTGGACATCTTTGAAATCAGAGTGGAGGAGAAATTATGAAGAACCAATTGAAACGTGGGAGGAATTGAAGACATTAATGAGAAAAAGGTACATTCCTAAGCATTATTCTCGAGTACTCAAGCAAAAACTCTATACTTTACAACAGGGATCCAAAAGTGTTGAAGAATATTACAAAGAAATGGGGACCCTTATGAATAGAGCATGTATTGATGAAGATGAGGAAGATACAATGGCTAGATTTCTTGGTGGGTTAAACCGACAACTTGCTCACCAAGTGGATAGGCAAGCGTACTTTGACATGCAAGAATTGTTACACCTTGGTGTCAAAATCTAAGGGCAACTAGCTTGGGAGAAGGAGAACTCCAAGAGGTATGGTATTTCAAAGTCTAGTACTTTCAACACTTGGAAAAAGAATGCAAATATTGAAAAGATAGATTTCAAAGTTGGAGGCAAGTATGATCTTGACAAAAAGAACAAAGCTGAGACCTCCAAGGGTAAAGAGAAAGCGGAGGAATATAAGGAGGTTCGAGAAAGAAATAGAGACATCAAATGTTGGAAATGTCAAGGAATTGGTCATCTTAGTCGTGATTGTCCTAACAAGAGAGTCATGATCATCAAGAATGGACAAGTTGTCACAGATAGTGAGGAAAGTGACCATGATGAGCTAGTTGAAGAGGACATCCAGGAGAATGAGGAGGCACTAGAAGATGGGAGTCATTTGGTACTTGTAACCAGAAGACTTCTTAAAACTCAAGTTACAGAGAATGATGTTGATGATCAAAGAGACAACCTATTTCACACAAGGTGTTTAGTCAAGGGGACTCCTTGTACTCTTGTAATTGATAGTGGAAGCTGCACCAATGTCGTAATTACAATGCTGATCAAAAGGTTGCTAATTCCAACTCAACACCATCCTAAACCTTATAAGCTTCAATGGCTCAATGACAGTGGAACAATGAAGGTAACTTCTCAAGCTTTAATATCTTTTACTTTAGGAAAATATAAAGATGAAGTTCTTTGTGATGTTTTACCAATGCATGCTGGAGACATATTGCTTGGCCGACCATGGCAATTTGACAGGAGGGTTATGTATGATGGCTATTTGAATAGGTATTCTTTTGTAAAAGATGGTAGAAAAACCACTCTTGTACCTTTGAGTTCAGCAAATACAAATCAATTAAAGTTGGAGGAAAGAAAGAAAGAGTTTGAGGAAAGAGAGTTAAAAGAAAAACAAGAGTTGCGTGAAAAAATAGAGAAAAATCAAAGAGAAAAAAAGAAGAATGAAAAAAGAGATGAAATTGAAGAAAAAAAGGAAGAGAGAGAGTTATTTGGCTACAGTTGGAGTGGTGAGAAGATTTTCACAAAAATCGATCTTTGTACTTATGTACAATGGAGGATTTTTGGTCTCTAACTATAACAACTTGGCTTTGCCTAGTGTTTTTCAATCTCTTTTACAGGAATTTGAAGACATGTTTCAAGATAAAGAAATACCTCCCATTAGAGGTACTGAACATAAAATAGACTTCATTCCAAGGACTGTCATTTCTTATAAGCCAGCTTATCGGGTCAATCCAACCGGGACAAAAGAAATTCAAAGGAAAGTGGAGGAGCTCATGGAGAAGGGCTATGTACGAGAAAGTTTGAGTCCATATTCTATACGAGACTTATTGATGCCAAAGAAAGATGAAACTTGGCGCATATGCATGGATAATAGAGTCATCAACAAAATCACGGTAAAGTATCGACATCTTATTTCTAGGTTAGACGATATGCTTGATTTATTGCATGATTCGTGTCTATTTATAAAAATTATTTTGAAATCTGGATTTCATCAAATTATAATGCACGTAGTAGATGAATGGAAAACAACTTTCAGTATTAAGTTTGGATTGTATGAATGGCTTGTTATGCCTTTTAGGTTAACTAATGCTCCTAGTATACCTATGCGCTTAATATATAATGTTTTGAGAAAATATATGAGAAAACATGTTGTTTATATTGATGATATTATAATTTATTTGAAGATTTTGCTTGAGCATGTGGAGCATGTTAAATTAGTTTTGATTACACATAGAAAAGAGAAATTTAATTTTAATAAGGGTAGTTTTTGCATGGAAAAAGTTCACTCTATTGGCTTCATAGTTGATAAAAGTAGAATAGCATTAGAGAGAGACAAAGTTAAATTCATTATGGATTTGCCAACACTAAAGAGTGCACGTAAAGTTCGGAGTTTTCATGAGTTAGCTAATCTCTATAAGAGATTTATAAATGATTTTAGAACCATAACTGAACTATTGAATGACTTAGTGAAAAAGAATGTTGTTTTTAAATGGGGAGGAATGCAAGAGAATGCATTCAATTTGCTTAGGAACAAATTAAACAATGCATCATTATTTGTTTTGCCTAGCTTTTATAAAACTTTTGAAATTGGATGTGATGCATGTGGTTTGGTCATCAGTGTTGTTTTAATTCAAGATGAAAAGCCGTTAGTGTATTTTAGTGAAAAACTAAATGGGGCAACATTGAAATACCCTACCTATGATAAAGAATTGGTTGTAGTTCATATATGGCATGTGCCACAACGCTACTTATGGCCTAGAGAATTTGTGATCCACTTTGATCATGAAAACTTGAAGTATGTGAAGGGTCAAAGCAAACTGAACCATAGACATGCAAAGTGGGTGAAATTTATTGAAACATTTTCGTATGTCATCAAGTATAAGTAAGGTAAGGATAATACAGTAGCTCATGTGTTATCTAAAAGGTATGATCTCTTTACTTCTCTTACTGCAAAAATTCTTGGAGTTGAGCATATTATTGAATTATATAGAGATGACCAAGACTTTAGAACTATTTATGCATCTTGTCTTGCAAAAAAAGTGGTGGATGATTATTATGTGTTTCATAAATTTTTAATTACTAAGAGTATGCTTTGTATTCCTAAATGCTCTATAAAAGACTTGTTTTTTAGAGAAACATATGGTGGTGCCTTAATGGGACATCTTAGGATTAATAAAGTTTATAAGATGTTGTATAAACACTTTTGTTGGCAGAAGATGAAGCATGTGGCAGATAGATTTATGGATGATGCAAAGCATAGTTTATGGATTTAATACACTTTATTTGCTTCCTATTCCTACTAATTTCAAAAGAGGTGACGGAAAGAAGGTGATGATTTTTTCTGATTCGAGGACGAATCCGAGGGGGAAGATGATAAGAATCACAGTGTTCCAAAAGATTCAAAAAACTATGTCAACAACAGAACTCGAACCTGCACACAGAGAGCTCAATTGATTACAAGTCTGCCGCATTAGCCACTCAAGCACATCAACGTTTGTTAAAAAAAAACTATGTTTAATTTGATCGATTATGTAAAAGTCAAATGGTCAATTTGACTTATTCTTTGTGGAGATTAAAGGGGATTGGGAATAAATCCCATCCACAAACATCTCGAATAAATCCCATCCACAAACGTCTTTTGTCGGGAGACTATAAATACCCACAATATGTTATGTAAAAATCAGATTTGTGGATGAATGTAATTCAGATCTCAAATTGAGATGTTTCCCTTAGAAATCCGAGCATCATATTTGCCATTTCTAAGTTTCAAGCAATTCTTGTAGTAGAATTGCACCCGAGCCATTCAATCAAGCCTTGATCAAGTTAGATTGTGGAGTGACTCAATTTAGAACAAGGTTTCCAAATCTTGCTTCTAGATCTTCGATCGTAAGAGGTAATCTAATTCTAGCCTTATCTCTTGGTTGATCCAAATTTCGTATAAGGAGGTGTTAATTACTTTGATTCAAGGGTTCTTGCTTCAACATAAGCTTGGATCGTTGGGCTGAGGATTAGGGTTGCCTTATCACATGCAAATCTAAGGATAATTCCGAATAAACAGGAGTTCATGGTTAGCTTAGGATTAAAACCGAGTTACCTAGGTTATCGAATGAAAAGAAAATCAGTCTCAATAGTAAACGACATTATAAAGTGAGAGTGGTTTTCTTCATCGTCCGATCTTATGCAATACTCATTGCATAGGATGCCCCCACTCACATGTCTCCACATGTACAATTTAGTGATCACATTGTTTATATCATATACAAAAGTGGGCCGCATAGTGTCCCCAGAATAAGGTACTCAGCCTTATCCTTATACTATAGATCATTTTGACTATATACTTGAACTTGATCCACTCTTATGTCTCTACAAATAGTTCAAGTAATCATACTATAGCCAGAGTGTTCTTAGTTTATTGGATTTAGATTAATGATCGTAAAGTTCACTTTATTCAATAACAATCTTTACGGCATAAACAACAACAATAACTTTATTGAAAATAGAATATGTTTTTGTTTACAAACTATGAGTTTTAGGACATAAAAACCAAACAAACTCCCACTTGGACTAAAACTCAAGTGGGGTTTTATAACGTTGAGTAGAGAGAAATACAATAAACTATGGCATCACATACTCATGCCTTTTCTCCCATTTGCCCTAGATTACATAACTCGTAGTCCTAGACTCACTAGGTGCCCTTCAAACACTTTAGCCGTGAGGGGCTTTGTAAATGGATCAACAATGTTGTGCTCTGAAGCTATCTGTGTGATGATCACATCTCCTCATTGCACAATCTCCCTTATGAGATGATATTTGCGCTCAACATGTTTTCCTCGCTTATGGCTTCTTGGTTCTTTTGAATTTGCAACTGCTCCACTATTATCACAATAAAGAGTGACGGGAAGATGCATATTTGGAACGACTTCCAAATCAGTTAAGAACTTCCTAAGCCATATAGATTCTTTCGCTGCTTCACAAGCAGCAACATACTCAGCCTCCATGATGGAATCAGCAATGCAACCTTGCTTTATGCTTCTCCATATCATTGCTCCTCCGTTCAGAGTGAAGACAGATCCTGATGTCGATTTCCTCGAATTTACATCGGTCTGAAAATCTGAGTCAATGTACCCTGTAAGAATCAGATCCTTAGCACCGTACATTAGCATATAGTCCCTCGTTCTCCTCAGATACTTGAGGATATTCTTAACGGCAGTCCAATGAGCACGTCTCGGATTGGACTGATATCTGCTGACAATTCCCACAGCATAGCATATGTCGGGTCAGGTACATAGCATGGCATACATCAGACTACCGACCGCTGACGCATAGGGAATGTGTCTCATATCCTCAACTTCTTGAGGTGTCTTAGGACTTTGTTCCTTGGACAAATGAACTCCATGCCTGAAAGGTAATAATCCTTTCTTGGAGTCCTGCATCTTATATCGAATCAACATTTTGTCGATGTACGATGCCTGAGACAATGCTAGTGTTTTGTTCTTGCGATTCCGAACAATTTGGATTCCAAGAACAAACTGAGCCTCTCCCAAATCTTTCATTTGGAATTGTGTCGTTGCCAATTCTTAATGTCAGTCAGAAATCCCACATCATTTCCAATGAGTAGGATATCGTCAACGTACAACACCAGGAAAGCTACTGTAGAGTTGACTATCATTTTATAAACACAAGGTTCATCAACATTCTGTTTAAAGCCATAAGATTTGATCGCAGTATCAAACTTTATATTCCAGGATCGAGATGCTTGCTTCAACCCATAAATGGATCTTTTAAGCTTGCAAACCCTTTGCTCGTGATCCTGTTCAATGAACCCCTCTGGTTGAGCCATATAGATACTCTCTTCAAGATTGCCGTTTAGAAAGGCTGTCTTAACATCCATTTGCCAAATTTCATAATCATAAAATGTGGCAATAGACAAGAGTATTCTAATCGATTTAAGCATAGCAACAGGAGAGAAGGTTTCTTCATAGTCCACCCCCTCTCTTTGGGTATAACCCTTTCCTACTAGTTGAGCTTTAAAGGTTTGTACCTTACCGGTTTGGTCTCGTTTCCTCTTATAGATCCATTTGCAACCAATAGGTTTTACCCCATCTGGTTGATCTACAAGTTCCCAGACTGAATTGAAATACATTGACTCCATTTCAAGATTCATGGCTTTAATCCACTAATCTCTATCTTCATCACTCATTGCCTGTTTATAGGTCAATGGATCCTCAACGCCATCATCAGGTATGATGACTTGAGTTTCTGCCAAACCCAAGTAACGATTGGGTTGAGTTATAACCCTTCCACTACGTCGAGGCATTCTCAACTCTTGAGAAGGATGTGATTGACCAGAAGTGTCAGCTCCATCAACAACTCTTGTTGAAGGACCAGCTTGTTCAACAACTCTTGTTGATTTATCAGTAGCTTCTTTAGAAATCTCACTTAATACTTGTTTGCTATGAGGTTGATGATTTCTTACGTGGTCTTCCTCTAAGAATGTAGCGTTTGTTGATACAAACACTCTATTTTCTTGAGGGTCATAAAACAAACAATCTTTCGTCTCTTTCGGGTATCCTACGAATAGACATAATTTTGAACGACGTTCTAATTTCTTGGACTTTTGCAACAACACATGTGCTGGACATCCCCAAATTCTTAAGTGACGTAAACTACCTTTACGCCCTTTCCATAACTCATAAGGTGTTTCTGAAACACTCTTAGTAGGAACCATGTTCAAAATGTATGTAGCAATCTCCATTGCATATCCCCAAAATGGATCGGGTAATTGAGTGAAACTCATCATAGACTGAACCATGTCTAATAGAGTTCTATTTTTCCTTTCTGATACACCATTTTGTTGAGTCATACCAGGGGCTGAGAGTTGAGACCTTATTCCATGTTCTATCATATAGTCCTAAAATCTTAAGTCCATGTACTCTCCTCCTCGATCTGATCGAAGTGTTTTAATAGTTTTACCTAATAGATTCTCAACCTCAGTCTTATACTCTCTGAATTTTTCAAGAGCTTTGAACTTGTGACGCATTAGGTAAAGATAGCCATACTTTGAATAATCATCAATAAAACTGATAAAATATTCATACCCTCCTCGTGCTTTGACATTCATTGGACCACAGAGATCTGTATGCACGAGTTCTAAGGTTTCTTTGGCTCTATAACCTTTTTCGGAAAATGATCGTTTAGTCATTTTACCCTCAAGACAAGACTCACATGGAGGTAAAGAGTTGTCTTCTAACTCATTTAGAAGTTCTCTTTTAACCAATCTCTCAATCCTATTGAGATTAATGTGGCCTAGTCTTAAGTGCCAAAGATAGGTATTAGGAGAAATCATTTGTCGTTTATTTTGAGTTTCAGCTATTTTAAACATCTCGGTATTTAAAATAGCTTTTGTTTCGCTCTGTTTTAACATATATAAGTTGTTTTCTAGTTTTGCAGAACAAATTTGAATACCTCTTTTGCAAATGAACACTTTATTGATTTCAAAAGATACTTTATACAATTGTTCTAATAAACAAGAGATAGATATTAGATTTCTTTTCATTTCAGGAACAAAAAGTACATTATCTAATATAATGAATTATCTCCAAAAAAACAACTTTAAATTTCCTACTGATCTTGCTGAGAAAAACCTCACTTTACAACCCTGAGTGTTATCTCGCCGTTCGCAAGCATTCTCCAGGAGCTAGTTTCCTGGTAAAAAGAACAAATATGATTAGTCGCCCCTGAATCTAGTATACAAGTTGAGTTGTCATACTCTACTAAACATATTTCTACAACGAGTAAATCATATTTACCTTGTTGTGTCTTTTCGGCTTTCTTCTCTGTAAGGTATTTTGGGCAGTTTCTCTTCCAGTGCCCGTTTTCGTTGCAATGGAAATATTTTCCTTTATTTGCTTTTTGAACCTTGTGTTTGCAGTTTGTAGGAATCTTATTTTTCCCTTTACCCTTCTTCATCAAAACACTTTTAGAAGATGAAGGTCCAGACTTATTTTTGGAGGACGATCCTCGTAGTAATTTCTTGGAAATAGCAACATTTGCTTCTCCTGTTTGTTCCTTGTTCGTTAAGAGAGACTTATAAGTCTGTAGCTCATTGAGAAGAGCAGTCAAGTTATATTCTATTTTGTTCATTACTACATTGGTGCGGAACTAGAAGAAGCTCTTCGTAAGAGACATCATGATAAAACTGACTTGACTCTTCTCATCAATGACAGCTTCATTTTCTTCTGCCACATTGAAATAGACCATCATGTCCAGGACATGTTCTCTAACTGAGGTCTCTAACTGACAGTTTAATAGTGGAGACCAGACATGTTCTCTAACTGAGGTCTCTAACTGACAGTTTAATAGTGGAGACCGACGCATCTGATATTGGATATGGAGGAATCCTAAAACAGTCCCTTGACAAGAAAGAATCCATTGTCCGTTTCCATTCTGGAATATGGAATTCTACTCAAAAAAATTACTCAACAGTAAAGAAAAAAATACTTTCAATAGTACTTTGTGTACAAAAATTTCAAAGTGATTTGATTAACAAAAGTTTTGTTATCAAAACCGACTCAAGGGCATCTAAATTTGTTTTAGAAAAAGATGTCAAGAATCTTGTGTCTAAACAAATTTTTGCTAGATGGCAAACCATTTTATCTTGCTTCGACTTTCAGATTTTGCCTATAAAAGGGATCGAAAACCCCTTGGCAGATTACCTCTCAAGAGAGTTCTTACTCTCAAAGAAAAATTCTCCCTAACCCATCTCCATCTCCCAGCAATGACCGGAAAGAAAGTGATAGAAAAAGGGAAGAAGCCCAATGCTTCTTCAAGCACACCTGCTCCAATGACATCCGATAGCTATGCAATGGATTCTGGCTTCACATTGGTGACCAGATCTAAAGCAAAGCTTTCTCAAAAACAGGCGGAGGTTATCACTCCGACGAGGCCTTCAGCCTCTTCAAGACGGCCATCTGCCGTTACTCCATCGAGACCCACTGTCTCTTCCACTTCAAAGGGACCTTCTGTCCCCTCGACTTACTCGGACGCGGTTGTTCCCGTTCGTTTTTCTCCAGTTCCTAAAATCAAAACCTATTTTCAAAAATCTGTGTCTATACCAGAAGCTCTGGTAGAACTAGAATACGACGACCCGGAAATCGGCGAAGTCGTTAAAAAGGCCTATCCATCGGGATTCTTTTATATCCCAAAAGATCTTCATAAAACCAGAAGGTTTTATGAATTCATTCTAGTCGACACAAAGTCCGTCGAAATTACTCATATTCCGAGTCGCGATGATCCTTCGAAAATCGCGTATTCAAAATAAAAAATTTTTAAAGTCATGAATCCGACGTATTGGAATCAAGACCCATACACGGAAAAGACATTCTCAAAACCTTTTGTTCCTCATTCTTACTCATACAGAGACTATCAGATGGCATGGTTCAATGTCATTTGGTATCAAAATTACGAGCATTCATGGTTCATTCAATAAAATTCATTACCCATTTTGGTTCATCAAATGGTGGAAAATCTTTGGATCAGCCAAAGATATATTTCCAGTTCCAATCCAAGAATCGTTCCACTATTTTGTTCAAAACATATTCAAAATCCCATTTCCATTGACCATGCGCTTTTGCGTATATTTTCAAATTCCTTGGATATTAACTTGGAATTTTCAAATTAAAGAGACCGAAGACCAAATAAAACAGGTCTTCAAAATTATCAAAATCAAATGGTGGGATAAATATACTTATACCCACGCAGACATCAAAGCGGTAAAGGTCTGGCTATCTGAGAATGGCCACCTTCAGGATTTATCCAAGAAAAAGACCTCTGAATTCCTTAATTCAAAGTCGAGGCTACTCGCCGCATTAGCCCAGACAACTTCGGAAGCTGATTTTCAAAAGCTTCTTCAAGAAGCCACATCAGTCGGTTCAACATCTTCTCCTTCTATTATAGAGGAAGAAGATGAAGACACGATCTATGATCTCAATGATCCATTTTTGGATTCACAACCACCTTTGTAGATATCATCATCTCAATGACTGAATAGTCGTTAAACTAATTAAAAAAAAAAAAAAAAAAAATTAAATCCGTGAATGGAATATGTTCCCTGACATATTCCATTCAATTTTCCTTCGTTTGGCACCTTGTTTATTTTGATTTTTCCTATTATTGTACTCTTTCTTTTCATGTAAATACGTACCTCTATGTAAAGATATGTAAAAATATGTATTGAAAGTCATTAATTAAGCTAGGATGATAGAGCTCATGTAAATCGTAAGGGCTCAAGTCATTAAGCTATTAGTAAATGGTATCAGAGCCACTCAATTTTTGTGAGGGAAGAGGAGTTTCTCGATCTTTAAAATCGATATTGCAGAAACCAGGAGAAGGATAAGCAAAATCAGAAGGATTTGGATTATGAGCGAATAGCCCTTGTGTTCCAGGTGGTAAGACGCGGGAAGCGCAGTAAGTCCGTTGGCAAGCTTGGTGCTTAGTCATATGAAAAATTCTGAAGAAAAATCTTATCTACATCCTGACAACTTTATCAGAGACAAAACAAAGATTGACAACTTGTCAGCCACACAGTGAGGGCTCACATGTGAATTATCAGTGTTGGTAAATTATTAGTCTTTTAAATTATTAGTTTACTTTATGTCTTTGAGAAAAACAAATTTTGCAGGGGTCCTGTCCTGCTAGATTCGATCTTATCTCTTAGTTGGCGTTTTTCAAATTTACGTTCAAATTCGAAGTCTACAAAAGGACTTCATCAATGTAAGGAGGGGATCGATCGGCCGATAGCTCTCTCTTGAATATCAATTGAACAATTCAGAGAAAAATCATCCTACTCTTTTCTTATCTATCTTATGAACGAATTTCTTAGAAAGCTCAGAAAATCAAGCCATCTCAAATGCTCTACCGATGAAGAAGAAAGTTCAAATGAACATCGAAGGGGAGAAAATCTCACAATCTCAAATACTGTCAATCAAGAATACCAGATTGCTAGAATCGAAGATCAGCTCAAAAATTGGACTATTCCAAAGGTAGATCCTAAAACTATCTACCAAATTTCAACCTTCAATTTTACTCAAAGATCATGCATCAAATTCTCAGAGAAGAACATCCCAATTCATAGCAATAGGGAATCTCTGAATCTTTTTTCAAGATCTCTTATACTCCAACATCGTGAAGAGTTTAACTATCTCCATGTCGGTCTTGTCCAAGTCGCGATAAAACCATTGTTCAGACTTGGATTAGATATCCCAGTCCTTATCTCCTTACGAGATAAGAGACATGAAGATTTCTCAAATTCCTTGTTGGGAATGGTTCAATCCAATTTAGAGAATGGACCAGTCTATTTCAATTGTTATCCAAACTTTACTCTGTCTCTCCACGACCCACACATATTATCAGCTCTCATGCTAGATTTACAGTCAAAAAATTTAAACATCAAGGCTGAAACTCATTCTTCAGTCGTCATATTCAGGGTTTATTATAAGCTCATGAATACAAACATTTCTCCAAGAGCATTAAGATCCTCACCAAAAGGATCGACTATGCTCATAGAAGCAAATATTGGAAAATCATCAGTGACTGTCCCAAAAACACTCTCTTGGGATCAAATAACCAGAAGCACTCTCTGGAAAATAGAAGATGCAAATCTTCCAAAGAGGAAAGAATCTCAAAACCCAGTCCAAATCATCGAACATGACGATGGAAGCGTTGAAATAAAATTCAGCGAAGAACCTTCGTCAGAGTCGAAAGTAAAAGAATTCCTGAGTTCTAGACCAAGTACTTCAGGAATATCAAGATCAATGTATGACCCCTTAAAGGTAAAAGAGGTCAGTTATGATCAAAAAAGGGCGTCAATCCACTATGAAGATACCTCAAGGTCTCCAACCCATACGGATATGGATACTCAATCCGTCTACGAAAGCCAGCTAAATGTCATTACAGCTGATTTCCAGATAGACAGAATTTTTGAAAGCATGTCAACTACCAACTCTTCAAAAAGAAATGCCTTCTTCAAAACCTACAAAGAGGCTGAGCGAAATGAATTAAGAGCTCAGTGGTATTCTCATATGGAAGCCATCAAAGAAAATATACCATTCTTCGAATGGTTTGAAGAAAATATTCTGCAGGTATGCACCTTGACCCAGAGGAGTTGGAAGACTACCAAAAGAGGCGAGGTATATTCGAAACATCCTCCGTTAGAAGAAGTCGAATTCGAAGAAGGAAAATATTTTTACATATCTTTACATAGAGGTACGTATTTACATGAAAAGAAAGAGTACAATAATGGAAAAATCAAAATAAACAAGGTGCCAAACGAAGGAAAATTGAATGGAATATGTTAGGGAACATATCCCATTCACGGATTTATTATTATTTTTTTTTAATTAGTTTAACGACTATTCAGTCATTGAGATGATGATATCTACAAAGGTGGTTGTGAATCCAAAAATGGATCATTGAGATCATAGATCGTGTCTTCATCTTCTTCCTCTATAATAGAAGGAGAAGATGTTGAACCGACTGATGTGGCTTCTTGAAGAAGCTTTTGAAAATCAGCTTCCGAAGTTGTCTGGGCTAATGCGGCGAGTAGCCTCGACTTTGAATTAAGGAATTCAGAGGTCTTTTTCTTGGATAAATCCTGAAGGTGGCCATTCTCAGATAGCCAGACCTTTACCGCTTTGATGTCTGCGTGGGTATAAGTATATTTATCCCACCATTTGATTTTGATAATTTTGAAGACCTGTTTTATTTGGTCTTCGGTCTCTTTAATTTGAAAATTCCAAGTTAATATCCAAGGAATTTGAAAATATACGCAAAAGCGCATGGTCAATGGAAATGGGATTTTGAATATGTTTTGAACAAAATAGTGGAACGATTCTTGGATTGGAACTGGAAATATATCTTTGGCTGATCCAAAGATTTTCCACCATTTGATGAACCAAAATGGGTAATGAATTTTATTGAATGAACCATGAATGCTCGTAATTTTGATACCAAATGACATTGAACCATGCCATCTGATAGTCTCTGTATGAGTAAGAATGAGGAACAAAAGGTTTTGAGAATGTCTTTTCCGTGTATGGGTCTTGATTCCAATACGTCGGATTCATGACTTTAAAAATTTTTAATTTTGAATACGCGATTTTCGAAGGATCATCGCGACTCGGAATATGAGTAATTTCGACGGACTTTGTGTCGACTAGAATGAATTCATAAAACCTTCTGGTTTTATGAAGATCTTCTGGGATATAAAAGAATCCCGATGGATAGGCCTTTTTAACGACTTCGCCGATTTCTGGGTCGTCGTATTCTGGTTCTACCAGAGCTTCTGGTATAGACACAGATTTTTGAAAATAGGTTTTGATTTCAGGAACTGGAGAAAAACGAACGGGAACAACCGCGTCCGAGTAAGTCGAGGGGACAGAAGGTCCCTTTGAAGTGGAAGAGACAGTGGGTCTCGATGGAGTAACGGCAGATGGCCGTGTTGAAGAGGCTGAAGGCCTCGTCGGAGTGATAACCTCCGCCTGTTTTTTAGAAAGCTTGGCTTTAGATCTGGTCACCAATGTGAAGCCAGAATCCATTGCATAGCTATCGGATGTCATTGGAGCAGGTGTGCTTGAAGAAGCATTGGGCTTCTTCCCTTTTTCTATCACTTTCTTTCCGGTCATTGCTGGGAGATGGAGATGGGTTAGGGAGAATTTTTCTTTGAGAGTAAGAACTCTCTTGAGAGGTAATCTGCCAAGGGGTTTTCGATCCCTTTTATAGGCAAAATCTGAAAGTCGAAGCAAGATAAAATGGTTTGCCATCTAGCAAAAATTTGTTTAGACACAAGATTCTTGACATCTTTTTCTAAAACAAATTTAGATGCCCTTGAGTCGGTTTTGATAACAAAACTTTTGTTAATCAAATCACTTTGAAATTTTTGTACACAAAGTACTATTGAAAGTATTTCTTTCTTTACTGTTGAGTTTTTTTGAGTAGAATTCCATATTCCAGAATGGAAACGGACAATGGATTCTTTCTTGTCAAGGGACTGTTTTAGGATTCCTCCATATCCAATATCAGATGCGTCGGTCTCCACTATTAAACTAGCCCTTGGGTTTATCAGCGATAAACACGGAATTGACTTGACAAGGGATTTGATTTTTTGGACTGTTTTGGTATGTTCTTCAGTCCAGGGCTTTGGATTCTTTTTGAGTCTCTCAAAAAGTGGCTTGCAGATGGGTCTGATATTTTGAAGGAAATCAGACACATAATTGAGACATCCCAAAAATCTTTGTAGTTGGGTCTTATCTGTAATTTGATCTGGAAAGTTTGAGGCAAACTCAATGGACCTTTGAATGGGTTTTATTAGACCCAAATGAATTTCAAATCCCAGAAAACGGATTTTTGTTTGAAAAAGTTTAATTTTGGGTTTAGACACAACTAAACCGTTTCTTTTGACTGTCGTAAAAAATGTTTGAAGATGCTTAAAGTGTTGATCGATGTTTTGAGAAAAAATTAGAACATCGTCAATATAAACAATTGAAAAGTCTTGAAAAGGATTGAAAATATCATTCATAATCTTTTGAAATTCGGATGGAGCGTTTTTTAGCCCAAATGGCATAACGTTCCATTCGTATTGTCCAAAAGGGACATTAAAAGCCGTTTTGTACTTGTCTTTTTCTGAAATCTGGATTTGCCAAAATCCTGATTTCATGTCAAATTTTGAAAATATTTTTGCATTTGAAATTCTTTGCATTAAATCTGATTTATTTGGAATTGGATATCTAATCCATTCCAAAACCTTATTTAAGGGTTTGTAGTTAATTACCAGTCGCGGGACTCCACGTTCCTTTTCTGCCTGGTTGTTGACGTAAAAAGCCGCACATGACCAGGGGCTCTTTGATGGTCTAATAAGGCCTTTCTGCAAAAGATCATTAATTTCTGCTTTGCAGAATGTTAGTAATTCTTTATTCATTTGAATAGGTCGGGCTTTCGTAGGAATATTTTTCTCCTCGAAAGCTTTGATATAAGGAAGATCAACTATATGTTGTTTCCTATTCCAAAAGGCATTTGGGATATTTTAACAAACTTCTTTTTCTAATTGAGTTTGTAAAGTTTTGATTTTAAACTGGACAGCTTTGTTTTGAATTTGCTCTTCTATTCTTTTGAATGAAATTTCTTCTTTCAAAAAAGAAATTTGTTTTTCTTTGTAATTTAATACATTTATTGATTGAATAATTGTATTCTTTTGAAGGTTATTTATTTCGCTAATCCTTATGGGGGAAAGAAAGTTAAATTTTATCTTCTTTCCTAAGGCTTTTGATTCTAACCCTTTTTCAGTTATTCTAAAAGGATATAATTGAGTAATGAAAGGAGTACCTAGGATTAGTTCTTGTCCTAAGTCTTTTACTAGAAGGAAGGAATTTACGAAGCAAATTCCATCATTGCAAACATGAACTTTTGATAGTTTGTAATTAATTTTGAGTTTGTTGTTGTTAGCACCTCTAAGGCCCTCAGTAGTTTTTTCAAAATACTTTGTAGGTATTAGGCCTTCTTGAATGCAATTTTGATCGGCTCCAGTATCTATGAGAGCCTTTAGTGTGATTTTGAAATCATAAATTTTTAAGGTAACGAGAGCGTACCATTTTTGAAATTGAGAAGTGGTGATGGCTCCAACGAAGGAACTTTGAAAATCTTCTTCATCCAGGTTCGGTTGCGCCGTTTCCTTTTGTGCTGGCAGCCTTTCCTGAAGATTGAGAATTTCTTGACGAAGCGTATAGGATTCTGACCTGGTTTCAGATCTTAGCGCCTGTATTTCTTGTTTGAGATTATTAATCTCTCTTTGTAAATCTTGAGTAGTGAGTTCCCTCGGTTTTTCAAATCTTTGGAGAACAGATTGGAGTCTGTAGGGATTTCTTTCTTCTCTTTCAGTTGGCTTAGAGATTGTCATGGCATCCCTAAGTCGTTGAGCAATCTTCTGTTGAATTTCTGGGTCTTGAACCTTTTCTACTACTTCGAGTAGAATTTCTTGATCCTTGGTAAGGACATTTATGCATCCTTCGCACGTCCTTTTTTCTTCTTGTTCTGATTCGTATTCTGTGCTAGAATATGAATCAGATTCTTTTTCCTGGTTTCTGCAATATTTCAGATTCTCTCTTTTTGTTTAATTCGTAAATAAAACAAAAATGCGGTTAAATATATCGTATATATGTAGCGCATATTCCCTAATTTGAATTCGAACACTTCAAACTCACTCGTCACACTGTTCTATGGTTTAGTCCGATATAAGCTAGCAGAGGGACCTAATGGACCTATAGATCATGGGTTCCAACGATCCAAGATTAACCGGTTAAACTCATTAACCTTGTTAACCAACATTCGTTAACTACTAGGACTGATAAGATAAGGAATCAATACAAGGGGAATAAGATTCGGATTACCTTGTTGATCGAATATCTCAAGGCAAGAACATTGTTTGAGATTCGAATCACTCCACAAACAAGATCGTTCATGTCTAGCTTGAATGACTCTTGTTGATCAAATATCTCAAACACTTGTTTGAGATTCGAATCACTCCACAAGCAAGATTGATCTTGTCGAGCTTGAATGATTCTACATGCAATCTAAACTACATAGAATTGCAAAGAAACTTAGCCATTGGCTAAAGAAAAGCACAAATGCTTCTTTTAATATATTTTCCAAGTCTACCTTACAAATACAACATACATGGTTTTATATAGCCTCAAAATAAAACTATTAAAGGCATTCCAAAAGTTGTAACATTCATACTTAATGGCCATAATTAGCCATTATGTAAATGTAACCTAAAATAAATAAAATGTCTTAAAATACAATAACTCTAAATTACTCTAAATTGTAACCCACCCAAAATTTATAACCATCAAACTTCATTCGTCTTCAATGTGACATGAATTGCAACCTCTTTTGATAATTTTGACAACATTTTCTTCACATCTTCATTGAAGTATATTGTATGAATGATGTCTCTTGGTTCATATCATTCTCCACTTCTTCAAGAGGATTCGTCCTCGAATCTATTTGTGAAACTTTGCTGCAAAACATAAGATATGAAAATACAAAGGCCCTCACAACAATCTCTCATGTGTATACACTCAAGGATTTTTTTTAGGCCACTCTGTTTGCACTCATTTACACAAATGAAGCTCTCAATCTCACCTCTCAAAATTTTGAATAGAGCAAAGATTGAATTTTGAACTCTAGGTCGATTAAAATCTAAAAACATGAAAGTAAATAAAAATCAGATTGAAAAAAAAAAATGCAAAGGAAACATATATCCGATCTTGAGCCTGAAGCTCTGATACCAAATGATAAGATAAGGAATCAATACAAGGGGAATAAGATTCGGATTACCTTGTTGATCGAATATCTCAAGGCAAGAACATTGTTTGAGATTCGAATCACTCCACAAGCAAGATCGATCATGTCTAGCTTGAATGACTCTTGTTGACCAAATATCTCAAACACTTGTTAGAGATTCGAATCACTCCACAAGCAAGATTGATCATGTCGAGCTTGAATGATTCTACATGCAATCTAAACTACATAGAATTGCAAAGAAACTTAGCCATTGGCTAAAGAAAAGCACAAATGCTTCTTTTAATATATTTTCCAAGTCTATCTTACAAATACAACATACATGGCTTTATATAGCCTCAAAATAAAACTATTAAAGGCATTCCAAAAGTTGTAACATTCATACTTAATGGCCATAATTAGCCATTATGTAAATGTAACCTAAAATAAATAAAATGTCTTAAAATACAATAACTCTAAATTACTCTAAATTGTAACCCACCCAAAATTTATAACCATCAAACTTCATTCGTCTTCAATGTGACATGAATTGCAACCTCTTTTGATAATTTTGACAACATTTTCTTCACATCTTCATTGAAGTATATTGTATGAATAATATCTCTTGGTTCATATCGAGGACACTCCACTATAGCCTAGTAGTTGCACTCCCCTCACTATAGATATATTTCTGTCCATTTGATATAACCATGATTAGTAAGTCGATCCTAGGTTATCGAATGAAAAGAAAATCAGTCTCAACAGTTAACGACATTATAAAGTGAGAGTGGTTTTCTTCATGGTCCGATCTTATGCAATACTCATTGCATAGGACGCCCCCACTCACATGTCTCCACATGTACAATTTAGTGATCACATTGTTTATATCATATACAAAAGTGGGCCGCATCCATAGTGTCCCCAGAATAAGGTACTCAGCCTTATCCTTATACTATAGATCATTTTGACTATATATACTTGAACTTGAACCACTCTTATGTCTCTACATATAGTTCAAGTAATCATACTATAGCCAAAGTGATAAGCGCCAACAATGCTGGAATTTGTAAAGCTAGAGGTCCTTCTAAAATCCTTGCAAAACGCTCACAGAGAAAGCTAACTTAACGGATTGATTCCAACCAAGAGCTGGTTAGAAGATGAATGACTCTTAGGTCGAACTTGAAATCTATGATGGTCACTCTTAGATACCAAGACAATTCACTCCAGAATTAGCTGGATCAAAACTAATTCAATGAATCGGTTTAATCATCAAACCTAAAGCAAGGTTTGAAAAAGAATAACACCAAAAGGGTATCAAGAAAACACAAAGGTTTTTTTTTCTGTATTCAACAAAATCCCCAAACATGAATATTACATGCCTTTAAATAGGCCCAAAAGATAACCCTAACAAAATAAAGTTCTGCCACCAACCACTAATAAATGATAATAAATGCTATTAAATACAAATTGAAGCAAATAAGGCATTAATAAATTTCCTTAATTGGTAATTCAACTACCAAAGGGAAGTCTTCTAATTACTTTCCATAAATTTCCTTAATTGGTAATTCAACTACCAAAGGGAAGTCTTCTAATTACTTTCCATAAATTTCCTTAATTGGTAATTCAACTACCAAAGGCAAGTCTTCTAATTACTTTCCAATATTAGCCACTCCATTATCTTCTTGATTTGATATGCTAATGCTATAAAGATTTTTGGGCTCAAAAGTCTTTGTTTCAACCGGTACACTAGCTAGCTTTTGAAGATGCAATGTATAGGTCTCTTGAATGTTCTTAACCTTGCTTCTTGTAATCGGTTCTTCGTGTACATACACGTGATCAGTTGTTGGATTCATATCATCCCCCCTTTCTTTAAAAGGATTTGTCCTCAAATCAAATTCTTCGTTCTTTCCGGACAAGAACTGAATATTGTTTTTTTTTTCCCACTTTTTTTTCTCACCTTTACCTTAGTTTCTTCTCTCCACTGTTGTTCTTCAGATTCTTTTCTTTTCTTCTCTAATTTCAATTGGTCACAATGTACTTCATATGGAGACAATGGAAGTAAAGTAAATTTCTTCCCACACAAAGTAAAAGTATACTTGTTCATCAAACCATCAAATGTTACCTTTCTATCGTATTGCCAAGGTTGGCCGAATAAGATGTACCCCGCATGCATTGGTACGACATCACAAAGAACTTCATCTTTATATCTTCCAAGAGTAAAAGAAATAAGAGCTTGGGAGTTCACCTTAATTTCTTCTTTGTTTGTTAACCAATGAAGTTTGTATGGTTTTGGATGGGGATGGACAGAAAGTTGAAGTCTTTTTTCAAGGAAGCTGCTTACCACATTTGTGCAACTTCCACTATCAATCACCAAGCTGCATGGGTTTCCTTTGACCAAACATCTTGTGTGGAACAAGTTTTCTCTTTGATCTTCAAATTTCTCTTCCTTGATTTGAACATTGAGTACCCTTCTTGTGATCAAAGATATGGAATTACCTTCTGCAACATACTCATCATCATATGTTGCGATTTCTTCCACAAGCTGTGAGTCATGATCCTCACATTCATCATCTGAATCAAGTATACCATTCCTTATCACCATAACTTTTTTATTAACACACTCTTTGCTCATGTGTCCAAACCCTTTGCACTTCCAACATTGAATAGAACTAGACTTCTCATTTACCGTCTTTGAAGCTTCATTCTTTTTACCAATGGAACTCTCAGCCTCCACTCTTTTAGCAGCCACAAATTTTTCTTTTGATGACATCGAATCATTTCTATTCACAAAACTATCCTTGTTCCAAGTTTTAGAATTTGAAAAGGTGTTAGTTCGTGATGTGTACCTTTTTGAATGCTCTTTTTCTTCCTTCAATTGGTCTTCAATTTTGAGAGCATAATGATACATGTCTTCCAGATATGGTGGTGGATTTTTGTCAACAAGATGAACAATTTCTCGATTCAAACCTCCAAGGAATCTAGACATGGTATCTTCTTCTTCTTCTCTAACATTTGCTCTTTCCATCTCTTGATAATATTCTGCCACACTTTTTGTTCCTTGCCTCAAACCTTGCAATTTAGTTTTCAAATTTCTTTCATAATGTTTTGGAACATACCTTTTTCTCATGGCTTCTTTAAGTTCTTCCCATGTCTGATATGAACTGAGAGACATCAATCATACAATATACTTCAATGAAGATGTGAAGAAAAGGTTGTCAAAATTATCAAAATATGTTTCAATTCATGCTACATTGAAGAAGAATAAAGTTTGATTGTTGTAAATTTTGGGTGGGTTATAATTTAGAGTAATTTAGAGTTATTGTATTTTAAGACTTTTTATTTAATTTAGGTTACATTTACATAATGGCTAATTATGGTCATTAAGTATGAATGTTACAACTTTTGGTATGCCTTTAATAGTTTCATTTTGAGGCTATATAAAGCTATGTATGTTGTATTTGTAAGCAGACTTGGAAAATATATTAAAAGAAGCATTTGTGCTTTTCTTTAGCCAATGGCTAAGTTTCTTTGCAATTCTATGTAGTTTAGATTGCATGTAGAATCATTCAAGCTCGACATGATCAATCTTGCTTGTGGAATGATTCGAATCTCAAACAAGTGTTTGAGATATTTGATCAACAAGAGTCATTCAAGCTAGACATGATCGATCTTGCTTGTGGAGTGATTCGAATCTCAATCAAGTGTTCTTGCCTTGAGATATTCGATCAACAAGGTAATCCGAATCTTATTCCCCTTGTATTGATTCCTTATCTTATCATTTGGTATCAGAGCTTCAGGCTCAAGATCGGATATATGTTTCCTTTGCGTTTCTTCTCAATTTGATTTTTATTTATTTTCATCTTTTTAGTTTTTAATCGACCCAGAGTTCAAAATTCAATCTTTGCTTTATTTAAAATTTTGAGAGGTGAAAATGAGAGCTTCATTTGTGTAACTGAGTGTAAAAAGAGTGTCCTAAAATTTCCTTGAGTGTATACTCGTGAGGAGAGTGTTGTGAGGTCCTTCGTATTTCCATAACTTATTTTTTGCAGCAAAGTTTCACAAATAGATTCGAGGACGAATCCTCTTGAAGAAGTGGAGAATGATATGAACATAGAGACATCAATCATACAATATACTTCAATGAAGATGTGAAGAAAAGGTTGTCAAAATTATCAAAATATGTTTCAATTCATGCTACATTGAAGAAGAGGACGAATCCTCTTGAAGAAGTGGAGAATGATATGAACATAGAGACATCAATCATACAATATACTTCAATGAAGATGTGAAGAAAAGGTTGTCAAAATTATCAAAATATGTTTCAATTCATGCTACATTGAAGAAGAATAAAGTTTGATTGTTGTAAATTTTGGGTGGGTTATAATTTAGAGTAATTTAGAGTTATTGTATTTTAAGACTTTTTATTTAATTTAGGTTACATTTACATAATGGCTAATTATGGTCATTAAGTATGAATGTTACAACTTTTGGTATGCCTTTAATAGTTTCATTTTGAGGCTATATAAAGCTATGTATGTTGTATTTGTAAGCAGACTTGGAAAATATATTAAAAGAAGCATTTGTGCTTTCTTTAGCCAATGGCTAAGTTTCTTTGCAATTCTATGTAGTTTAGATTGCATGTAGAATCATTCAAGCTCGACATGATCAATCTTGCTTGTGGAATGATTCGAATCTCAAACAAGTGTTTGAGATATTTGATCAACAAGAGTCATTCAAGCTAGACATGATCGATCTTGCTTGTGGAGTGATTCGAATCTCAATCAAGTGTTCTTGCCTTGAGATATTCGATCAACAAGGTAATCCGAATCTTATTCCCCTTGTATTGATTCCTTATCTTATCATTTGGTATCAGAGCTTCAGGCTCAAGATCGGATATATGTTTCCTTTGCGTTTCTTCTCAATTTGATTTTTATTTATTTTCATCTTTTTAGTTTTTATGATGATAGAATTGATGATAGAAAACTATCATCATACGAGTATGAATTAAAACTCCTCTTTTCTTCTTCTCTCGGATTTGAGATGTTGGTACCAATCACCAGCATATTGTTGGTGATCGAACCCAAACTACCAACATGACAGGTTCACCGCGGTCCAATTTCGAGTTTCGTTAAAACTACCGAAATAAAACTACTAAAAATCGCCGTTGCCAGGGATCAAACTCAAGTCACCTGCGTATCAGGTAGGAATACTCACCACTATACTACAACAACACATAGAAAATAAATTATTTGTTAACGCTCTAGATTTTACCAATCGTCTTTAGAAAAAGTGATCCATTGTTAACGCTCTAGATTTTATCAATCGAAGATTCGGAACAAGTAATCCAATTTCAAGTCCGGTGAAAATTGTCAAAATAAAATTAAACTTATTATTGTCGGGGTTCAAACTCATGTCTCTCGAGTGACAAGCGGGAATACTCACTATTGTATTACATCGACCTCTGAAAAATATATTATTTGTTAACACACGGGAGAAAAGGGAATCCAATTATGAATTTCGTTGTTGGAAACAAACCCAAATCATCCAATTCACCACTACCGAATTTCGAATTCAATTAAAACAATCCAAAAGAAAATTAAAAATCATCGTTGCGGGGATCAAACTCGCGGGAATACTCACCACTCTACAACGACGACTTTCGAAAAATATAATATTTGCCCAGATTTTATCAATTGCCATTACAAAAAGTAATCCAATTTTGAATCCGATTAAAATTGTCAAAACAAGATTAAACTTGTCATTGTTGGGGATCAAACTCAGGTCACTCGAGTGACAAGTGAAAATACTCACCACTGTACCACTGCAACGACCTTTGAAAACATATTACTTGTTAACACACAAGATTTCATAAACCATTTTTTACGAAAAGCAATCCAGTTTCGACTTTCGTCAAACTACCGTTGTTGGGGATCGAACCCAAACTACCGACATGATGGTTTCACTGCTGTCCAATTTCAAGTTCCGTTAAAACTATCGAAATAAAATTAAAATCGCCGTTGTTGGGGATCGAACCCAGGTTCACCGCTGTCCAATTTCGAATTCCGTTAAAACTACCAAAAATAAAACAACTAAAATCGCCAGGGTTGCAGGAATACTCACCACTATACTACAACAACTCATAAAAATTAAATTATTTGTTAACGCTCAAGATTTTATCAATCGAAGATTCGAAACAAGTAATCCAATTTCAAATCCGGTGAAAATTGTCAAAATAAAATTAAACTTATTATTGTCGGGGTTCAAACTCATGTCTCTCGAGTGACAAGCGGGAATACTCACTACTGTATTACATCGACCTCTGAAGAATATATTATTTGTTAACACACGAGAGAAAAAGGAATCCAATTCCGAATTTCATTAAACTTATTATTGTCGGGGTTCAAACTCATGTCTCTCGAGTGACAAGCGGGAATACTCACTACTGTATTACATCGACCTCTGAAGAATATATTATTTGTTAACACACGAGAGAAAAAGGAATCCAATTCCGAATTTCGTTGTTGGGGAACAAACCCAAATCATCCGATTCACCACTACCGAATTTCGAATTCAATTAAAACTATCCAAAAGAAAATTAAAAATCGTCGCTGCGGTGGATCAAACTCGCGAGAATACTCACCACTCTACAACGACAACTTTCGAAAAATATAATATTTGTTAACACACCAGATTTTATCAATCGCCGTTACAAAAAGTAATCCAATTTTGAATCGGATTAAAATTGTCAAAATAAGATTAAACTTGTTATTGTTGGGGATCAAACTCAGGTCACTCGAGTGACCAGCTAGAATGCTCACCCTTGTACTACAAGGGTCTCTGGAACATAATAACTCGAGTGACAAATGGAAATACTCACCACTGTACCACTATAACGACTCTGAAAACATATTATTTGTTAACACACAAGATTTTATACACCATTTTTTAGGAAAAGCAATCCAGTTCCGACTTTCGTCAAACTATCGTTGTTGGGGATCGAGCCCAAACTATCGGCATGACAGTTTCACCGCTGTCCAATTTCGAGTTTCGTTAAAACTACCGAAATAAAATTAAAATTGCCGTTGCAAGGGATCAAACCCGAGTCACCTACGTGACAAGTAGGAATACTCACCACTATACTACAACGACTCATAAAAAATAAATTATTTGTTAACGCTCCAGATTTTATCAATGGTCTTTATAAAAGTGATCCATTGTTAACGCTCTAGATTTTATCAATCGAAGATTCGGAACAAGTAATCCAATTTCAAATCCGGTGAAAATTGTCAAAATAAAATTAAACTTATGTCTCTCGAGTGACAAGCGAGAATACTCACTACTGTATTACATCGACCTCTGGAAAATATATTATTTGTTAACACACGGGAGAAAAAGGAATCCAATTCCGAATTTCGTTGTTGAGGAACAAACCCAAATCATCCGGTTTACCACTACCGAATTTCGAATTCAATTAAAACTATCCAAAAAAAAATTAAAAATCGTCGCTGCGGTAGATTAAACTCGCGAGAATACTCACCACTCTACAACGACAACTTTTGAAAAATATAATATTTGTTAACACACCAGATTTTATCAGTTGCCGTTACAAAAAGTAATCCAATTTTGAATCCGATTAAAATTGTCAAAATAAGATTAAACTTGTTATTGTTGGGGATCAAACTCAGGTCACTCGAGTGACCAGCTAGAATGCTCACCCTTGTACTACAAGGGTCTCTGGAACATAATAACTCGAGTGACAAGCGGAAATACTCACCACTGTACCACTGCAACGACCTCTGAAAACATAGTATTTGTTAACACACAAGATTTCATAAACCATTTTGTACAAAAAGCAATCCAGTTCCGACTTTCGTCAAACTACCGTTGTTGGGGATCGAACCCAAACTACCGGCATGACAGGTTCACCGCTGTCCAATTTCGAGTTCTGTTAAAACTACCAAAATAAAATTAAAATCTCCGAAAATGCACAATATATCTCGAGATTTTTGGTGAGGCGTGATTTGCGTCAGTAACCGACCTTACTTTCCCTTCAGACCTACATCTCATACCCCTTATTCACACAACTATTTTCACTCCCATTTTTGCCAGTAATACACACCACCGTGGGAGTAAGAGATAGATAGAGAATGACAAAGAGAAGGAAAACTTACTCATCGCGGATCTCAACAGACGACTCCAACCTCTTCCTCTCCGAGTCAGCCTCAACGAGGAAGTAATTATAATCGTTCACAGGAGGAATCTTCATCGTGTTAATTGTGAAATAGAAGGCAAGACATGTCACGGGAGATAAAGGGAATCGCAAAAGTCATGATGAGTATTGACAAGTGAGAAAGATAGATAGTTATAGCTATATGTGATATCTTATAACATTTAAATATAATTTAAATAATATATCATATCCTAATATATTATTTGATAAAATTCACTTAACATATAAATATAACCGTTGGACTGAGTTAAAATGTTTCCCACACTTTCTCTAATGTGGAATTCTCTCTGAAACTCTATTCCTCCAATCACTTGAGGGATTTTATTTCCTTGATTTTATATTCGAGTCTTACCTAAGAATATTTTATAAAGGAGATTCAATAATAGTAGTAACAAAAATAGATTTTGAGTTTAAATACAAAACTGGGAACGAAGCACAAAAGATAAGATCGAGACAAAAGTGTTTGTTAGGATCGCCCAACAACGCACACACACTCGATCTAGATGAACACCAAAGAACAGGATAGAGAAAATGCAAGGAGAACTCTGGCTAAAAGGAATTTGTATTGATGACTTCAAGTATGTACAGTAAGAGAGAATACAGATAATAGAAAGTTGCATTTTCAAAGCTCTACCGGACGGGATATATATATAGTTCAGTTTACTATATATAGCTTTACCAGATTTAACCATCTACTATATATAGCTATTTACTATATATAGCTTTACCGGATATAGCTTTACCAAATATAGCTTTACCGGATATAGACGTTGACCAAGCTATAAATAAGAGAGCAGACTCCATAACCTAACAATTCTCCCACTTGGAGATTGATCCAGTCAACCAAGAATTTCATTCTCAAACGATCACTACACCATACCAATTAAGGCTTTGCATAACCTTAATTTTCCAACATCAACACATTTTGTCAACATGTCTGCTGGATTCTTTTCACCCTCTATCTTCTCCAAACACATATCGCCTTCTTCCACTAACCTACGAGTGAAATGATACCGCCTTCTAATGTGTTTTGTCCTTGAGTGATAGACTGAGTTTTTCACCAATTGTATGGCACTCTGACTATCTGTATAAAGGATCTTCTTGCACTACTTCCTGCCTAATTCTTCTAGATAGTCTGTCATCCATATCATCTCCTTTCCAGCTTCAGCTATTGCCACGTACTCAGCTTCAGTAGATGAATGGGCAACGCATTTCTGAAGCTTAGACATCCAACTCACTGCTGTTCCATCTATAGTGTAGATATATCCAGATGTGCTCTTGCTAGAGTCTACATCTCCACTCAGATCCACATCAGAACTACTTTGCCATTGCCATAACAAAGTGAAGTATTGGATGTACCTCTCAGATATCTCAGAAGCCACTTCACAGCTTCCCAATGTTCTTTCCCTAGATTTGCCATGTACTTGCTAACAACTCCCACGACATGTGTTATGTCAGGTCTAGTGCAGACCATAGCATACATCAAACTCCCAACTGCAGAAGCATACGGAACTGATGCCATGTGCTCACGTTCCTCAACAGTCTTGGGAGATTGCCCCTTTGACAATTTAATATGATTTGCCAAGGGGGTAGTCCTGGGTTTAGTGTCATTCATCTTGAATTTGGACAACACGTTCTCAATGTACTGCTATTGGGATAGATTTAATATGCCAGCAGATCTATCTCGAGAAATCCTCATCCCAAGAATCTGCTTTGCTGCACCCAAATCTTTCATCTCAAATACTGAAGACAAGCTTGCCTTCAGGTGGTTTATCTCCCAAATACTTGATCCAGCAATAAGTATATCATCCATATACAGGAGTAGAAACACATAAGAATCAGTGTACTTGATATGAACCAAGAGACATCAATCATATAATATACTTCAATGAAGATGTGAAGAAAAGGTTGTCAAAATTATCAAAAGATGTTTCAATTCATGCTACATTGAAGAAGAATGAAGTTTGATTGTTGTAAATTTTGGGTGGGTTACAATTTAGAGTAATTTATACAGGAGTAGAAACACATAAGAATCAGTGTACTTGATATGAACCAAGAGACATCAATCATATAATATACTTCAATGAAGATGTGAAGAAAAGGTTGTCAAAATTATCAAAAGATGTTTCAATTCATGCTACATTGAAGAAGAATGAAGTTTGATTGTTGTAAATTTTGGGTGGGTTACAATTTAGAGTAATTTAGAGTTATTGTATTTTAAGACTTGTTATTTAATTTCGGTTATATTTACATAATGGCTAATTATGGCCATAAAGTAGGAATGTTACAACTCTTGGAATACCTTTAGTAGTTTCATTTTTTAGGCTATATAAAGCCATGTATGTTGTATTTGTAAGGTAGACTTGGAAAATAGAGTAAAAGAAGCATTTGTGCTTTTCTTTAGCCAATGGCTAAGTTTCTTTGCAATTCTATGTAGTTTAGATTGCATGTAGAATCATTCAAGCTCGACATGATCAATCTTGCTTGTGGAGTGATTCGAATCTCAAACAAGTGTTTGAGATATTTGATCAACAAGAGTCATTCAAGCTAGACATGATCGATCTTGCTTGTGGAGTGATTCGAATCTCAATCAAGTGTTCTTGCCTTGAGATATTCGATCAACAAGGTAATCCGAATCTTATTCCCCTTGTATTGATTCCTTATCTTATCAGTACTTCTTAAGGTAACAACACTTATCCTTTTCACTCCTGTGGAAACCACTCTTGCACATGAAGGAGTCAAACTTCTTGTACCATTGTCTCGGTGCTTGTTTCAGTTCATACAAGCTCTTATTGAGCTTACACACCATGTGCTCCTTGCCTTATTGAGCATACAAGCCCTTCTGGTTGTTGCATATAGATCTCCTCATCTAGATCTCCATGTAAAAATGTCGTTTTTACATCCATTTTCTCAAGGTGCAAATTCTCCGATGCAACAATACTCAGCAGAATTTGGATAGTAGTTAATTTCACAACTAGAGAAAAGATCTCAGCATAATCAATGTCTTTTCTTTGTGAATATCCTTTAGCTACTAACCGAGCCTTAAACCTCCTTCTGCCATCTGGTTCAACCTTGATTCTAAACTCCCATTTGTTCAACAGAGCTCTCTTTCCTGTAGGAAACTCAGTCAGCACCCACGTATTATTCTTTTCAAGTGAGCTCATCTCATCATCCATGGCTTGCTCCCACTTGGTTGAATCTTCCACTTGTAGGGCCTCATCAAAGAACTCTGGTTCTCCTTCGTCAGTCAGCAACAGATAATATGATAAGCGCCTACAATGCTGGAATTTTCAAAGCAAGAGGTCCTTCTAGAATCCTTGCAAAACGCTCACAGAAAAAGCTAACTTAACGGATTGATTCCAACCAAGAGCTGGTTAGAAGATGAATGACTCTTAGATCGAACTTGGAATCTATGATGATCACTCTTAGATACCAAGACAATTCACTCCAGAATTAGCTTGATCAAAACTAATTCAATGAATCGGTTTAAACATCAAACCTAAAGCAAGGTTTGAAAAAGAATAACACCAAAAGGTTATCAAGAAAACACAAAGGTTTTTTTGTTTTTTCTGTATTCCACAAAATCCTCCAAACATGAATATTACATGCCTTTAAATAGGCCCAGAAGATAGCCCAACAAAATAAAGTTCAGCCACTAACTACTAATAAATGCTAATAAATGCTATTAAATACAAATTGAAGAATATAAGACAATTCATACAAATTATTAATAAATGCTATTAAATATAAAATGAATCAAATAAGGCATTAATAATTTCCTTAATTGGTAATTCAACTACAAAAGACAAGTCTTCTAATTACTTTCCAATATCAGCCACTCCATTATCTTCTTGATTTGATATGCTAATGCTATAAAGATTTTTGGGCTCAAAAGTCTTTGTTTCAACGGTACACTAGCTAGCTTTTGTAGATGCAATGTATAGGCCTCTTGAATCTTCTTAACCTTGCTTCTTGTAATCGGTCTTTCGGGTACATGCACGTGATCAGTTGTTGGATTCATATCATCCCCCCTTTCTTTAAAAGGATTTGTCCTCAAATCAAATTCTTCGTTCTTTCCGGACAAGAACTGAATATTGTTTTTTTTTTTTTCCACTTTTTTTATTCTCACCTTTACCTTAGTTTCTTCTCTCCACTGTTGTTCTTCGGATTCTTTTCTTTTCTTCTCTAATTTCAATTGGTCACGATGTACTTCATATGGAGACAATGGAAGTAAAGTAAATTTCTTCCCACACAAAGTAAAAGTATACTTGTTCATCAAACTATCAAATGTTACCTTTCTATCATATTGCCAAGGTCGGCCGAATAAGATGTCCCCCGCATGCCTTGGTACGACATCACAAAGAACTTCATCTTTCTATCTTCCAAGACTTAAAGAAATAAGAGCTTGGGAGTTCACCTTAATTTCTTCATTGTTTGTCAACCATTGAAGTTTGTACGGTTTTGGATGTGGAAGGACAGAAAGTTGAAGTCTTTTTACAAGGAAAATGCTTGCCACATTTGTGCAACATCATCCACTATCAAAAACCAAGCTGCATGGATTTCCTTTGACCAAACATCTTGTGTGGAACAAGTTTTCCCTTTGATCTTCAAATTTCTCTTCCTTGATTTGAACATTGAGTACCCTTCTTGTGATCAAAGATATGGAATTACCTTCTTCAACATACTCATCATCATATGCTGCGATTTCTCCACAAGCTGTGAATCATGATCCTCACATTCATCATCTGAATCAAGTATACCATTCATTATCACCATAACTTTTTTATTAACACACTCTTTGCTCATGTGTCCAAACCCTTTACACTTTCAACATTGAATAGAACTAGACTTCTCCTTTACCGTCTTTGAAGCTTCATTCTTTTTACCATTGGAACTCTCAGCTTCCACTCTTTTAGCAGCTACAAACTTTTCTTTTGGTGACATTGATTCATTTCTATTCACAAAACTATCCTTGTTCCAAGTTTTAGAATTTGAAAAGGTGTTAGTTCGTGATGTATACCTTTTTGAATGCTCTTTTTCTTTCTTCAATTGGTCTTCAATTTTGAGAGCATAATGATACATGTCTTCCAGATATGGTGGTGGATTTCTGTCAACAAGATGAGCAATTTCTCGATTCAAACCTCCAAAGAATCTAGACATGGTATCTTCTTCTTCTTCTCTAACATTTGCTCTTTCCATCATAGTTTTCATCTCTTGATAATATTCCACCACACTTTTTGTACCTTGCCTCAAACCTTGCAATTTAGTTTTCAAATTTCTTTCATAATGTTTTGGAACATACCTTTTTCTCATGGCTTCTTTAAGTTCTTCCCATGTCTCTATTGGATCCTCCTCTTTTCTTCTTCTCTCGGATTTGAGATGTTGGTACCAATCACCAGCATGATTGGTAAATTCGGCAATAGCAAGTCTCATCTTCTTATTTTCACTATAGGTGTTGCAATCAAACACATGCTCTATCTTTCTTTTCCACTGCAAATATGCCTCAGAATCTGCCGTTCCATAAAATGGTGGGATTTTGAGTTTAACTCCCCCATCTCTATCTTAAAGTACTCTTTCCATTCTTCTAGGTTGCATAATAGTTGCATGATTATTTCTTTCTCTCCATCTTCCTTCAACTTGTCTTTCTTGTACTACTATACCTTCATCTTCTTGTAATGTTCGTTCTTGTCTTTGTTGTTGCACCCTTCTTTCTTGTCTATCTTCCATCATCATTTCCATCATACCTTGAATTGCTTGAAGAATGGTTGTGTTAAGATCTGGTGATAAGATAAGGAATCAACTACAAGGGGAATAAGATTCGGATTACCTTGTTGATCGAATATCTCAAGACAAGAACACTTGATTGAGATTCGAATCACTCCACAAGCGAGATCGATCATGTCTAGCTTGAATGATTCTTGTTGATCAAATATCTCAAACACTTGATTGAGATTCGAATCACTCCACAAGCAAGATTGATCATGTCTAGCTTGAATGATTCTACATGCAATCTAAACTACATAGAATTGCAAAGAAACTTAGCCATTGGCTAAAGAAAAGCACAAATGCTTCTTTCTATATTTTCCAAGTCTACCTTACAAATACAACATACATGGCTTTATATAGCCTCAAAATGAAACTATTAAAGGCATTCCAAAAGTTGTAACATTCATGCTTAATGACCATAATTAGCCATTATGTAAATGTAACCTAAAGTAAATAGTCTTAAAATACATTAATGAAATACAATAACTCTAAATTGTAATCCACCCAAAATTTATGACATGAAACTTCATTCTTTTTCAATGTGGCATGAATTGAAAATATCTTTTGATAATTTCAACAATATTTTCTTCACATCTTCATTGAAGCATATGTTATGATTGATGTCTCTTGGTTCATATCATTCTCCACTTCTTCAAGAGGATTCGTCCTCAAATCTATTTGTGAAACTTTGCTGCAAAAAATAAGTTATGGAAATACGAAGGACCTCACAACACACTCTCTCGAGTATAGACTCATGGAATTTTAGGCCACTCTTTTTACAAACGTTTACACAAATGAAGCTCTCATTCTCACCTCTCAAAATTGTAAATAGAGCAAAGATTGAATTTTGAACTCTGGGTAGATTAAAAACTAAAAAAGATAAAAATAAATAAAAATCAAACTGAGAAGAAACGCAAAGGAAACGTATATCCGATCTTGAGCCTGAAGCTCTGATACCAAATGATAAGATAAGGAATCAACTACAAGGGGAATAAGATTCGGATTACCTTGTTGATCGAATATCTCAAGACAAGAACACTTGATTGAGATTCGAATCACTCCACAAGCGAGATCGATCATGTCTAGCTTGAATGATTCTTGTTGATCAAATATCTCAAACACTTGATTGAGATTCGAATCACTCCACAAGCAAGATTGATCATGTCTAGCTTGAATGATTCTACATGCAATCTAAACTACATAGAATTGCAAAGAAACCTAGCCATTGGCTAAAGAAAAGCACAAATGCTTCTTTCTATATTTTCCAAGTCTACCTTACAAATACAACATACATGGCTTTATATAGCCTCAAAATGAAACTATTAAAGGCATTCCAAAAGTTGTAACATTCATGCTTAATGACCATAATTAGCCATTATGTAAATGTAACCTAAAGTAAATAGTCTTAAAATACATTAATGAAATACAATAACTCTAAATTGTAATCCACCCAAAATTTATGACATGAAACTTCATTCTTCTTCAATGTGGCATGAATTGAAAATATCTTTTGATAATTTCAACAATATTTTCTTCACATCTTCATTGAAGCATATGTTATGATTGATGTCTCTTGGTTCATATCATTCTCCACTTCTTCAAGAGGATTCGTCCTCAAATCTATTTGTAAACTTTGCTGCAAAAAATAAGTTATGGAAATACGAAGGACCTCACAACACTCTCTCACGAGTATAGACTCATGGAATTTTAGGCCACTCTTTTTACAAACGTTTACACAAATGAAGCTCTCATTCTCACCTCTCAAAATTGTAAATAGAGCAAAGATTGAATTTTGAACTCTGGGTAGATTAAAAACTAAAAAAGATAAAAATAAATAAAAATCAAACTGAGAAGAAACGCAAAGGAAACGTATATCCGATCTTGAGCCTGAAGCTCTGATACCAAATGATAAGATAAGGAATCAACTACAAGGGGAATAAGATTCGGATTACCTTGTTGATCGAATATCTCAAGACAAGAACACTTGATTGAGATTCGGATCACTCCACAAGCGAGATCGATCATGTCTAGCTTGAATGATTCTTGTTGATCAAATATCTCAAACACTTGATTGAGATTCGAATCACTCCACAAGCAAGATTGATCATGACTAGCTTGAATGATTCTACATGCAATCTAAACTACATAGAATTGCAAAGAAACTTAGCCATTGGCTAAAGAAAAGCACAAATGCTTCTTTCTATATTTTCCAAGTCTACCTTACAAATACAACATACATGGCTTTATATAGCCTCAAAATGAAACTATTAAAGGCATTCCAAAAGTTGTAACATTCATACTTAATGACCATAATTAGCCATTATGTAAATGTAACCTAAAGTAAATAGTCTTAAAATACATTAATGAAATACAATAACTCTAAATTGTAATCCACCCAAAATTTATGACATGAAACTTCATTCTTCTTCAATGTGGCATGAATTGAAAATATCTTTTGATAATTTCAACAATATTTTCTTCACATCTTCATTGAAGCATATGTTATGATTGATGTCTCTTGGTTCATATCATTCTCCACTTCTTCAAGAGGATTCGTCCTCAAATCTATTTGTGAAACTTTGCTGCAAAAAATAAGTTATGGAAATACGAAGGACCTCACAACACACTCTCTCGAGTATAGACTCATGGAATTTTAGGCCACTCTTTTTACAAACGTTTACACAAATGAAGCTCTCATTCTCACCTCTCAAAATTGTAAATAGAGCAAAGATTGAATTTTGAACTCTGGGTAGATTAAAAACTAAAAAAGATAAAAATAAATAAAAATCAAACTGAGAAGAAACGCAAAGGAAACGTATATCCGATCTTGAGCCTGAAGCTCTGATACCAAATGATAAGATAAGGAATCAACTACAAGGGGAATAAGATTCGGATTACCTTGTTGATCGAATATCTCAAGACAAGAACACTTGATTGAGATTCGGATCACTCCACAAGCGAGATCGATCATGTCTAGCTTGAATGATTCTTGTTGATCAAATATCTCAAACACTTGATTGAGATTCGAATCACTCCACAAGCAAGATTGATCATGACTAGCTTGAATGATTCTACATGCAATCTAAACTACATAGAATTGCAAAGAAACTTAGCCATTGGCTAAAGAAAAGCACAAATGCTTCTTTCTATATTTTCCAAGTCTACCTTACAAATACAACATACATGGCTTTATATAGCCTCAAAATGAAACTATTAAAGGCATTCCAAAAGTTGTAACATTCATACTTAATGACCATAATTAGCCATTATGTAAATGTAACCTAAAGTAAATAGTCTTAAAATACATTAATGAAATACAATAACTCTAAATTGTAATCCACCCAAAATTTATGACATGAAACTTCATTCTTCTTCAATGTGGCATGAATTGAAAATATCTTTTGATAATTTCAACAATATTTTCTTCACATCTTCATTGAAGCATATGTTATGATTGATGTCTCTTGGTTCATATCATTCTCCACTTCTTCAAGAGGATTCGTCCTCAAATCTATTTGTGAAACTTTGCTGCAAAAAATAAGTTATGGAAATACGAAGGACCTCACAACACTCTCTCACGAGTATAGACTCATGGAATTTTAGGCCACTCTTTTTACAAACGTTTACACAAATGAAGCTCTCATTCTCACCTCTCAAAATTGTAAATAGAGCAAAGATTGAATTTTGAACTCTGGGTAGATTAAAAACTAAAAAAGATAAAAATAAATAAAAATCAAACTGAGAAGAAACGCAAAGGAAACGAATATCCGATCTTGAGCCTGAAGCTTTGATACCAAATGATAAGATAAGGAATCAACTACAAGGGGAATAAGATTCGGATTACCTTGTTGATCGAATATCTCAAGACAAGAACACTTGATTGAGATTCGAATCACTCCACAAGCGAGATCGATCATGTCTAGCTTGAATGATTCTTGTTGATCAAATATCTCAAACACTTGATTGAGATTCGAATCACTCCACAAGCAAGATTGATCATGTCTAGCTTGAATGATTCTACATGCAATCTAAACTACATAGAATTGCAAAGAAACTTAGCCATTGGCTAAAGAAAAGCACAAATGCTTCTTTCTATATTTTCCAAGTCTACCTTACAAATACAACATACATGGCTTTATATAGCCTCAAAATGAAACTATTAAAGGCATTCCAAAAGTTGTAACATTCATACTTAATGACCATAATTAGCCATTATGTAAATGTAACCTAAAGTAAATAGTCTTAAAATACATTAATGAAATACAATAACTCTAAATTGTAATCCACCCAAAATTTATGACATGAAACTTCATTCTTCTTCAATGTGGCATGAATTGAAATATCTTTTGATAATTTCAACAATATTTTCTTCACATCTTCATTGAAGCATATGTTATGATTGATGTCTCTTGGTTCATATCATTCTCCACTTCTTCAAGAGGATTCGTCCTCAAATCTATTTGTGAAACTTTGCTGCAAAAAATAAGTTATGGAAATACGAAGGACCTCACAACACTCTCTCACGAGTATAGACTCATGGAATTTTAGGCCACTCTTTTTACAAACGTTTACACAAATGAAGCTCTCATTCTCACCTCTCAAAATTGTAAATAGAGCAAAGATTGAATTTTGAACTCTGGGTAGATTAAAAACTAAAAAAGATAAAAATAAATAAAAATCAAACTGAGAAGAAACGCAAAGGAAACGTATATCCGATCTTGAGCCTGAAGCTCTGATACCAAATGATAAGATAAGGAATCAACTACAAGGGGAATAAGATTCGGATTACCTTGTTGATCGAATATCTCAAGACAAGAACACTTGATTGAGATTCGAATCACTCCACAAGGGAGATTGATCATGTCTAGCTTGAATGATTCTTGTTGATCAAATATCTCAAACACTTGATTGAGATTCGAATCACACCACAAGTAAGATTGATCATGTCTAGCTTGAATGATTCTACATGCAATCTAAACTACATAGAATTGCAAAGAAACTTAGTCATTGGCTAAAGAAAAGCACAAATGCTTCTTTCTATATTTTCCAAGTCTACCTTACAAATACAACATACATGGCTTTATATAGCCTCAAAATGAAACTATTAAAGGCATTACAAAAGTTGTAACATTCATACTTAATGACCATAATTAGCCATTATGTAAATGTAACCTAAAGTAAATAGTCTTAAAATACATTAATGAAATACAATAACTCTAAATTGTAATCCACCCAAAATTTATGACATGAAACTTCATTCTTCTTCAATGTGGCATGAATTGAAATATCTTTTGATAATTTCAACAATATTTTCTTCACATCTTCATTGAAGCATATGTTATGATTGATGTCTCTTGGTTCATATCATCTGGTACTGGTGGTACTTCTTCTCCATTATGTGACATTTTGTTATCAAGGGACCTCTCCACACTTCTCACAAAAATTTCACTCAGGGACACTCGTGTTTAACACTGATAGGTAGGCTTTTGGTACTAGGTCAAGAATGTAAATGTTGGCTTTTTTTTTTTTCGATAATCTGAGAGAGAAAAAAAACTTGATAGAAAAAAAATAACAATAAAGATATTTCACCTCTAGAACGGCCAAAGAACGTCGACCAAATGCTCTAATACCAAATGATAAGCGCCTACAATGCTGGAATTTGCAAAGCTAGAGGTTCTTCTAGAATCCTTGCAAAACGCTCACAGAGAAAGCTAACTTAACGGATTGATTCCAACCAAGAGCTGGTTAGAAGATGAATGACTCTTCGATCGAACTTGGAATCTAAGATGGTCACTCTTAGATACCAAGACAATTCACTCCAGAATTAGCTTGATCAAAACTAATTCAATGAATTGGTTTAAACATCAAACCTAAAGCAAGGTTTGAAAAAGAATAACACCAAAAGGTTATCAAGAAAACACAAATGTTTTTTTCTGTATTCAATAAAATCCCCCAAACATGAATATTACAGGCCTTTTAAATAGGCCCAGAAGATAACCCTAACAAAATAAAGTTCAGCCACCAACCACTAATAAATGCTATTAAAAATACAAATTGAAGAATATAAGGCAATTCATACAAACTATTAATAAATGCTATTAAATATAAAATGAATCAAATAAGGCATTAATAATTTTCTTAATTGGTAATTCAACTACCAAAGGCAAGTCTTCTAATTACTTTCCAATATCAGCCACTCCATTATCTTCTTGATTTGATATGCTAATGCTGTAAAGATTTTTGGGCTCAAAAGTCTTTGTTTCAACCGGTACACGCTAGCTTTTGAAGATGCAATGTATAGGCCTCTTGAATCTTCTTAACCTTGCTTCTTGTAATCGGTCCTTCGGGTACATGCACGTGATCCGTTGTTGGATTCATATCATAATATAATGAGGCTGAATATCTATCTGGTGCTCTGATAGTTCTGGATGATCTCCTCAACGCCTGCTCAGGTGTAACTTGCTCCACGTCTGGTTCTTCAGCAATAGGATCAGGAGTTTCTTGAGCTTCTGTTGTAACATCACTGCGTGAATTTCCTGCCACTCAAGTTCAACTCCCAATTGCTTCGTAGTCCCACTTTTCATCAAATGTCACATCGCAGTGTCTTAGGATTTTCATATTTTTCTCATCCCAAAATCTGTACCCCGAACATGTCAGAGCTATAGCCTATGAAGTAGCATTTCACAGCCTTAGCATCACGTTTATCTCTCTTCTCTGGATCAACATGAACATATGCAGTACAACCAAAAGTTCTCAAGTGAGAGTATTTGAGTTCTTTTTCTCTCCATACTTCTTCGGGCAATTTGAACTTCAAGGGTACTGACGGCCTCTATTAATCAAATATGCTGCTGTGTTCACAACATCAGCCCAGAATGTCTTTGGTAGTCCAGAATGAATCCTCATGCTTCTTGCTCGCTCATTCAATGTTCTGTTCATCCTTTCTGCAATACCATTTTGTCTTGCCTTACCGGGAATTGGTCTTATTAATCTAATTCCATCAGCTGCACAAAATGTTATAGACCTCAGGGATTTGATCTTCAAGCCGGTTTGATTTTCAACTTCAGCTTTCCACTTCTTGAATGTGGTAAACACATCTGACTTGTGTTTCAGAAAGTAAACCCATACCTTCCTGCTGAAGTCATCGATGAAGGTGACGTAGTACCTTGATCCACCAAGTGATGAAACTGGAGATGGTCCCCAGACGTCTGTATGAACCATTTTCAACCGCACTTTCTTCAGTTCTCTGGCAGCCTTTGTGAAACTAACTCGTTTCTGTTTTCCCATAACACAGCTCTCACAAAGACCCATATCAACAGATCTTAAGCCTTCTAAAGCTCCTTTCGCAGTCAGCATCTTTATTTCTTTGACGCTCATATGTCAAGTCTATTGTGCCATAACATGAATTGGAAGCACTCTCAGCAGCAGCAGTCATGTTTATACACTCTGCAGTAGTGTATAAGGTTTCAGATTTTGTGCCATGTGCAACAACCATGGCGCTCTTCACAGTCTTCCACGAACTCTTTCCAAACTCTGCTGCATAGCCTGAGCTATCCAAATGACCAATAGAGATCAGGTTTTTCTTGAGACCAGGAATGTATCTGACATCTTGTAATATTCACTGATTTTCTACTGGAGTTTGTATGGAGACATCTCCCTTCCCTTCAATCTCCAAGTTTTGTTGTCGGCAAGATACACCTTCCCGAAATTTCCTGATTTAAAATTTCGAAACAATTCCTTACTTGGAGACGAATGGAACGATGCACCTGAATCCAAAATCCAGAAATCAGTTGGGTTGTCCACACTAAGGATTAAAACGTCCTCAGTATCTTCTGTTGTATATATAGAATCATCATCATCTTCAGATTTATGATTCTGCTTCTTCTTCAGTTTTGTACAATTTGTTCGAAAGTGTTCTTTTCCCCCACAACTCCAACACGTTACGTTGGGTTTGTTTAGAGATTTTTCCCGGTTCTTTGATTTTGATCGCCCATGTTAGTTTGAGCTTTTTGATTTACTTCTTCCCCTTCAATCAACACTGAGAGCATTGCCTGATGAATCTCCAGTTTTTCGTTTACGAATACTTTCGCTGAGAACTACATCTCGAATTTCACCAAACTTCAGTTTATCAGATCCTTGGGAACTGCTGATTGCGGCAACAATAGTATCCCATGACTCGGGTAAGGATGACATCAAAATCAACGCTTTAATTTCATCTTCGAAATTAATTTCCACCGAACTCAGTTGGCTTATAATCATATTGAATTCATTTATATGATCAGCAACAGGTCCACCTTCAGACATCTGTAGATTGAACAATCTCCGCATCAAATACACCTTGTTCATAGCCGATAGTTTTTCATACATATTTGACAGCGCCTTCAATAGATTTGACATTGTCTTCTCCTTGATAATGTTGAACGCCACGTTTTTGGATAGCGTCAACCAGATCAGCCCCAACGCTTGTCGATCCTTGAGCTTCCACTGTTCCGTGGTCATGGTATCTGGCTTCACCCCCAATAGAGGTTCATGAAGATCTTTCTAGTACAGATAATCTTCAATCTGCATCTTCTAGAAACCGAGATCAGATCCATCGAACTTCTCAATTTCAATCTTTGAACTTTCCATCTTCACAGATCGTGGCGAGTTTCGCCTAGCTCTGATACCAGTTGTTAGGATCGCACAACAACGCACACACTCGATCTAGATGAACACCAAAGAACAGGATAGAGAAAATGCAAGGAGAACTCTGGCAAAAAGGAATTTTTATTGATGACTTCAAGTATGTACAGTAAGAGAGAATACAGAGAATCGAAAGTTACATTTTCAAAGCTCTACCGGACGGGATATATATATAGTTCAGTTTACTATATATAGCTTTACCAGATTTAACCATCTATTATATATAGCTATTTACTATACATAGCTTTACCGGATATAGCTTTACCAAATATAGCTTTACCAGATATAGCCGTTGACCAAGCTATAAATAAGAGAGCAGACTCATAACCTAATAGTGTTTGTAAAAAATTCAAGACTCTTGAACCTAAGTTTGTCTCCATGTCATCTCCTCCCCACCACTCTCATGGTTGATCACCCTGGGTTGTATTATAAGGGTCTAAGTTTTGAGGCTTTAATTAGTCTATTGCCTAACCCTTGACTTATGTACTTATGTGGTTTTTTATCTTTCTCAAGGCGGTTTTAAGGAGACTTGATCCTATGAGGCTGTCCACTTCCTTTTTCACACACAAGACATAGCTCTAGTCTTAACTAGAAATCTCCATGGATAGACTACTTGATATGAATTCAACTGCTGACCCTTTGCATGTACCCGAAGGACCGATTACAAGAAGCAAGGTTAAGAAGATTCAAGAGGTCTATACATTGCATCTTCAAAAGCTAGCTAGTGTACAGGTTGAAGCAAAGACTTTTGAGCCCAAAAATCTTTATAGCATTAGCATATCAAATCAAGAAGATAATGGAGTGGCTGATATTGGAAAGTAATTAGAAGACTTGCCTTTGGTAGTTGAATTACCAATTAAGAAAATTATTTGCAAAGCTGCTGGAATTTTGCAATGATAAGCGCCTACACTGCTGGAATTTGCAAAGCTAGAGATCCTTCTAGAATCCTTGCAAAACGTTCACAGAGAAAGCTAACTTAACGGATTGATTCCAACCAAGAGCTGGTTAGAAGATGAATGACTCTTAGATCGAACTTAGAATCTATGATGGTCACTCTTAGATACCAAGACAATTCACTCCAGAATTAGCTTGATCAAAACTAATTCAATGAATCGGTTTAAACATCAAACCTAAAGCAAGGTTTGAAAAAGAATAACACCAAAAGGTTATCAGGAAAACACAAAGGTTTTTTTTCTGTATTCAACCAAAATCCCCAAACATGAATATTACATGCCTTTAAATAGGCCCAGAAGATAACCCTAACAAAATAAAGTTCAGCCACCAACCACTAATAAATGCTAATAAATGCTATTAAATACAAATTGAAGAATATAACGCAATTCATACAAACTATTCATAAATGCTATTAAATATAAAATGAAGCAAATAAGGCATTAATAATTTCCCTAATTGGTAATTCAACTACCAAAGGCAAGTCTTCTAATTACTTTCCAATATCAGCCACTCCATTATCTTCTTGATTTGATATGCTAATGCTATAAAGATTTTTTGGCTCAAAAGTCTTTGTTTCAACCGGTACACTAGCTAGCTTTTGAAGATGCAATGTATAGGCCTCTTGAATCTTCTTAACCTTGCTTCTTGTAATCGGTCCTTCGGGTACATGCACGTGATCAGTTGTTGGATTCATATCACCATGTCTAGATTCCTTGGAGGTTTGAATCGAGAAATTGCTCATCTTGTGGACAGAAATCCACCAACATATCTGGAAGACATGTATCATTATGCTCTCAAAATTGAAGACCAATTGAAGGAAGAAAAAGAGCATTAAAAAAGGTACACATCACGAACTAACACCTTTTCAAATTCTAAAACTTGGAACAAGGATAGTTTTGTGAATAGAAATGAATCAATGTCACCAAAAGAAAAGTTTGTGGCTGCTAAAAGAGTGGATGCTGAGAGTTCCATTGGTAAAAAGAATGAAGCTTCAAAGACGGTAAAGGAGAAGTCTAGTTCTATTCAATGTTGGAAGTGCAAAGGGTTTGAACACATGAGCAAAGAGTGTGTTAATAAAAAAGTTATGGTGATAAGGAATGGTATACTTGATTCAAATGATGAATGTGAGGATCATGATTCACAACTTGTGGAAGAAATCGCAGCATATGATGATGAGTATGTTGAAGAAGGTAATTCCATATCTTTGATCACAAGAAGGGTACTCAATGTTCAAATCAAGGAAGAGAAATTTGAAGAGCAAAGGGAAAACTTGTTCCACACAAGATGTTTGGTCAAAGGAAACCCATGCAGCTTGGTGATTGATAGTGGAAGTTGCACAAATGTGGTAAGCAGCTTCCTTGTAAAAAGACTTCAACTTTCTGTCCATCCCCATCCAAAACCATACAAACTTCATTGGTTAACTAACAAAGAAGAAATTAAGGTGAACTCCCAAGCTCTTATTTCTTTTACTCTTGGAAGATATAAAGATGAAGTTCTTTGTGATGTCGTACCAATGCATGCGGGGGACATCTTATTCGGCCGACCTTGGCAATACGATAGAAAGGTAACATTTGATGGTTTGATGAACAAGTATACTTTTACTTTGTGTGGGAAGAAATTTACTTTACTTCCATTGTCTCCATATGAAGTACATTGTGACCAATTGAAATTAGAGAAGAAAAGAAAAGAATATGAAGAACAACCGTGGAGAGATGAAACTAAGGTAAAAGAGAGAGATAAGAGTGAAAAAAAAGAGAAAAGTGAGGGGCAAAGGATGAGTGAAAACCAAGAGAGAAAAAAAAAATGATTTTGAAGAAAAGAGAGAAAATGTGAGTTTGGTTATAAGAATGGGAAAAATGAGGAATATGTTAGCCCAAGAACCAAAATTTGTACTTATGTGCAAAGGAATGTGTTTAGCAATGGAACCAAAAACTGATGATTCTTTGCCAAGTGCTTTTAAGTCTCTTTTGCAGGAATTCAATGACATATTTCCACATGAAGATGCATGTACGGGGTTACCCCCTCTAAGAGGGTGATAAGATAAGGAATCAATACAAGGGAAATAAGATTCGGATTACCTTGTTGATCGAATATCTCAAGGCAAGAACACTTGATTGAGATTCGAATCACTCCACAAGCAAGATCGATCATGTCTAGCTTGAATGACTCTTGTTGATCAAATATCTCAAACACTTGTTTGAGATTCGAATCACTCCACAAGCAAGATTGATCATGTCGAGCTTGAATGATTCTACATGCAATCTAAACTACATAGGATGTCAAAGAAACTTAGCCATTGGCTAAAGAAAAGCACAAATGCTTCTTTTAATATATTTTCCAAGTCTCCTTACAAATACAACATACATGGCTTTATATAGCCTCAAAATGAAACTATTAAAGGCATTCCAAGAGTTGTAACATTCATACTTAATGGCCATAATTAGCCATTATGTAATTGTAACCTAAAGTAAATAAAAACTCTTAAACTACATTAATGAAATACAATAACTCTAAATTGTAATCCACCCAAAATTTATCATATGAATTTTCATTCTTCTTCAATGTGGCATGAATTGAAATATCTTTTGATGATTTCAACAATATTTTCTTCACATATTCATTGAAGCATATTGTATGATTGATGTCTCTTGGTTCATATCATTCTCCACTTCTTCAAGAGGATTCGTCCTCAAATCTATTTGTGAAACTTTGCTGCAAAAAAAAAAAAGTTATGGAAATACAAAGGACCTCACAACACTCTCTCATGTGTATACACTCAAGGAATTTTAGGCCACTTTGTTTGCACTCATTTACACAAATGAAGTTCTCATTCTCACCTCTCAAATTTTTTTGTAGAGCCTAGATTGGATTTTTTTATTTTGGGTCGATTAAAAATGAAAAAGATAAAAACAAATTGAAAAGAAACGCAAAGGAAACATATATCCGATCTTGAGCCTGAAGCTCTGATACCAAAATGATAAGATAAGGAATCAACTACAAGGGGAATAAGATTCGGATTACCTTGATGATAAAGATCAAGAGTAAAGAAAACTCGTTTCTAAACTCGTGATTCGAATCACTCCACAAGAGGTTTGATTAATACCACTTGAATGACTCTACATGCAAGTTCTAAACACAAGAATTTGCAAAGAAAGTTTAGCTCTCAACAAAGCTAAAATAGAAATTCTATTCTTAATTCCAAAATCTGATGTCTAATCAAAGAAAAGAAGGCTTTATATAGCCTTTACAAACCTTAACCTATGTGATACATAACTCCAAAATTAAATGGGCTAGTAAATGAGAAATACCCATAACCTTCATATTAAAATGGCTAGTTAATGGTGGAATATAGTAACCTATGTGGGTTACAATATAACCTAAACTCCTATATTTAAAACTAGCTTAAATATGACAACAAATAGTTAAACTATAATTAACTAATACAAATAATAAAATGTGCTTATTAGTCATCCTTAGACTATTTGATAAATTCGCGGAGTTCATTAAATGCAACTTAAAGTGCATTTAATTCATCTCTGTCTCGAAGCTCAACTTTGCATAACATATAAGGGAGGTCTCCAACGTCTTCTAGAATTTCCTTTGATGAGCTCACCATAGCTTGAATATAACTGTATAAGGCTTGTTGTAGCTTCTTGGCTCTCGTCCTTGTAATTGGACCTTGAGGTATGGAAATTCCTTCGTCGTGGTTCATATCATTCTCCCCCTCTTGAGAAGGATTCATCCTCGAATCCAAGCCATCACCTACATCAAAAGGACTCAAATCAACAACATTAAAAGTTGCACTAACACCGTACTTACCTGGTAAATTAATTTTATAAGCATTGTCGTTGATGCGCTCAAGAACTTGAAAAGGTCCATCTCCTCGTGGTAAAAGCTTAGATTTTCTTTGAGTAGGAAATCTTTCTTTTCGGAAATTCACCCAAACCCAATCTCCTGGCTTGAAGATTACAATCTTACGTCCTTTATTAATTCGGGTGGCAACCTTGGAATTTTGTTTCTCAATTTGTTCTTTTACTTGCTTGTGCAGTTTATGAACAAACTCAAACCTTGGTATTTGCATCAAAATTCACAAATTCTTTGGACGGTATAGGTAACAAGTCAATGGGGGTTAAAGGATTAAAGCCATAAACAATTTCAAAAGGTGTGCATTTAGTAGTGCTATGAACAACCATATTATATGAAAATTCTATAAATGGTAAACAATCCTCCCAAGTCTTAAGATTCTTATCAATAATAGCCCTAAGCATAGTAGTCATGTTCTGTTAACAACTTCAGTTTGTCCATCCGTTTGAGGATGACAAGTAGTTGAATATACGAGCTTAGTTCCTAACTTACCCCATAAAACACGCCAAAAGTGGCTTAAAAATTTCACATCACGATCACTAACGATGCTTTTAGGAATGCCATGCAATCGTACAACTTCCCTAAAGAACAGGTCTGCAATATGTTTTGCATCATCAGTTTTGTGACAAGGAATAAAATGAGCCATTTTACTAAATCGATCAACCACAACAAAGATGCTATCATAACCTTTCCTAGTCCTAGGTAAACCTAAAACAAAATCCATTGATATATCAATCCAAGAACCATTAGGAACTGGTAATGGGGAATATAAACATTTACTTGGTTAATATTTGAAGAGAAGACTCATGTGGTTGAAGCCTAGACTTAGCTTGTTTACATGCTATGCAACGAGCACAAACTTTATGAACATCATGTCTCATTTTAGGCCAAAAAAACTGTTCAGAGAGCATATCATAAGTTTTAGAAACTCCATGGTGTGCCATTAAACCATCTCCATGAGCTTCCCTCACAAGTAGCTCACCTATGGAACAAGATGGTATGCAAAGTTTGCCTTTTCAGAACAAAAATCCATCTAACAACATGTAATTATCCACAATGAGTCCTTTTTCACAATATTCAACAAAAGGAGCAAAGAACATGTCATGTTGATACAAATCCTTTATGTGTTCAAAACCCAACAACCTAGCATTCAAAGTATTGAGGAGGACATACCTTCCTGATAAAGCATCTGCAACAATGTTCTCCTTACCTTGTTTATATCTTATGACATAAGGGAATGTTTCAATAAATTCTAACCACTTAGCATGTCGTCTGTTGAGTTTATTTTGTACTCTCAAATGCTTTAAACTTTCATGATCCGTATGAATAATGAACTCCTTAGGTCAAAGATAATGTTGCCAGGTTTGCAATGCACGAACCAAAGCATAAAGCTCTTTGTCATAAGTTGGATACCTCAAAGATGCACCAGTCAACTTCTCACTAAAGAACATTAAAGGTCTTTGATTTTGCATTAATACCGCACCTATCCCTACTCCACTAGCATCACATTCAATTTCAAAAGTAGACTCAAAATTAGGTAATGCAAGCAAAGGAGCAGAACTATATTTTTCTTTCAAAGTATTAAAAGCAAGTTCTTGATCTTTTTCCCATATAAAGGATACATTTTTCTTAACAAGTTCATTCAAAGGTGAAGCAATTGTACTAAAATTCTTAATGAACCTACGGTAGAAACTTGCAAGACCATGAAAACTTCTTACCTCACTTACATTTTTAGGTGTAGGCCACTCTTTTATAGCCTTCACTTTCTCCTCATCAACCTCAACACCATTAGATGAAACTACAAACCCAAGAAAGTTAACTTTTTCCATGCAAAAGCTACATTTCTTTAAATTTACATACAAACATTCATTTCTTAAAGTAGTCAAAACATTGCGTACATGAATAATATGATCATCTAAAGATTTAGAGTAAACAAGGATGTCATCAAAATAAACAACCACAAACTTACCTAAGTATTCTCGTAAGCCATGGTTCATTAGTCTCATGAATGTACTAGGTGCATTAGTTAATCCAAAAGGCATAACCAACCATTCATAAAGACCATACTTGGTTTTAAAAGCTGCATGCGAATTTGATGATAACCCGATTTTTAATCAATCTTAGTAAAAAGACTACATCCATGCAATTCATCAAGCATATCATCTAATCTAGGAATTGGATGCCTATACTTTATAGTTATCTTGTTTATAGCCCTACAATCAACACACATACACCAAGAACCATCTTTCTTAGGTACAAGAATAACTGGAATAGAACAAGGACTCAAACTTTCACATACATACCCTTTAGCAAGGAGTTCACTTACTTGCCTTTGTATCTCTTCAGCCTCCTTTGGATTAGTTCTATATGCTGGTCGGTTTGGAATGGGCACGCCAGGAATGAAGTCAATCTTGTGTTCAATCTCTCTAAGTGGTGGCAAACTACTAGGTATCTCCTCAGAAAATAAATCTTCAAACTCTTGCAAAAGCACAACAAAATCACTAGGAAAAGAAGGGTTAAGCATGTTAGTAAAGTAACAAGCCCCTTGCACATAAGTACAAGAAAAGTCTGGTTAGAGAGCAAAACATTCCTAGCCTCACTTGATCTAACATACAAGCTTACTGATTTGGCTTTTCTCTCTTTTTTTTCTCTAGGCTGAGTGTTACTCTCTTGCTTTTCACTCAAGCTCATTTTTTCACTTGATTCTTTTTCAATCTCTGCTTTTGCATCAGCCTCTTGCCTTTTCTTTTCAAGTTTGCAATGATCAATAAATACATCTTTTGGAGACAATGGAACAAGAGTAGTTTTCTACCATTGTGAGTAAAAGAGTATCGATTTGCATACCCATCATACATTACCCGACGATCAAATTGCCATGGCCTCCCCAGTAGTAAATCTCCAACATGCATGGATACAACATCACATAAAACATCATCAACATATTTTCCAATAGTAAATGAAACAAGAGTTTGTTGAGTTACCCGTACTTCCCCACAATCATTCAACCATTGAAGCTTGTAGGGTCTTGGATGTGGTTGTGTCTTTAAATTAAGTCTTTTGACCAGAATGGAACTCACAACATTGGTGCAACTACCTGATATGGAAATCAACCCAAGGGAAAGTATGGAACGGATTACCTTGATGATCAAGATCAAGAGTAAAGAAAACTCGTTTCTGAACTCGTGATTCGAATCACTCCACAAGAGGTTTGATCATTACCACTTGAATGACTCTACATGCAAGTTCTAAACACAAGAATTTGCAAAGAAAGTTTAGCTCTCAACAAAGCTAAAATAGAAATTCTATTCTCAATTCCAAAATCTGATGTCTAATCAAAGAAAAGAAGGCTTTATATAGCCTTTACAAACCTTAACCTATGTGATACATAACTCCAAAATTAAATGGGCTAGTAAATGAGAAATACCCTAGTTAATGGTGGAATATAGTAACCTATGTGGGTTACAATATAACCTTAACTCCTATATTTAAAACTAGCTTAAATATGAAAACAAATAGTTAAACTATAATTAAATAATGCAAATAATAAAATGTGCTTATTAGTCATCCTTGGACTATTTGATATTCAGCGGAGTTCATTAAATGCAACTTAAAGTGCATTTAATTCATCTCTGTCTTGAAGCTCAACTTTGTATAACATATAAGGGAGGTCACCAACGTCTTCTAGAATTTCCTTTGATGAGCTCACCATAGCTTGAATATAACTGTATAAGGTTTGTTGTAGCTTCTTGGCTCTCGTTCTTGTAATTGGACCTTGAGGTATGGAAATTCCTTGGTCGTTGTTCATATCATTCTCCCCCTCTTGAGAAGGATTCGTCCTCGAATCCAAGCCATCACCTATATCAAAAGGACTCAAATCAGCAACATTAAAAGTTGCACTAACACCGTACTTACCTGGTAAATCAATTTTATAAGCATTGTCATTGATGCGCTCAAGAACTTGAAAAGGTCCATCTCCTCGTGGTAAAAGCTTAGATTTTCTTTGAGTAGGAAATCTTTCTTTTCGAAAATGCACCCAAACCCAATCTCCTGGCTTGAAGATGACAATCTTACGTCCTTTATTAATTCGGGTGGCAACCTTGGAATTTTGTTTCTCAATTTGTTCTTTTACTTGCTTGTGCAATTTATGAACAAACTCAACCTTGGCATTTGCATCAAAATTCACAAATTCTTTTGACGGTATAGGTAACAAGTCAATGGGGGTTAAAGGGTTAAAGCCATAAACAATTTCAAAAGGTGTGCATTTAGTAGTGCTATGAACAACCCTATTATATGCAAATTCTATAAATGGCAAACAATCCTCCCAAGTCTTAAGATTCTTATCAATAATAGCCCTAAGCATAGTAGTCATGGTTCTGTTAACAACTTCAGTTTGTCCATCCGTTTGAGGATGACAAGTAGTTGAATATACGAGCTTAGTTCCTAACTTACCCCATAAAACACGCCAAAAGTGGCTTAAAAATTTGACATCACGATCACTAACGATGCTTTTAGGAATGCCATGCAATCGTACAACTTCCCTAAAGAACAGGTCTGCAATATGTTTTGCATCATCAGTTTTGTGACAAGGAATAAAATGAGCCATTTTACTAAATCGATCAACCACAACAAAGAAGCTATCATAACCTTTCCTAGTCCTAGGTAAACCTAAAACAAAATCCATTGATATATCAATCCAAGGACCATTAGGAACTGGTAATGGGGAGTATAAACCATGTGGTTGAAGCCTAGACTTAGCTTGTTTACATGCTATGCAACGAGCACAAACTTTATGAACATCATGTCTCATTTTAGGCCAAAAAAAATGTTCAGACAGCATATCATAAGTTTTAGAAACTCCATGGTGTGCCATTAAACCACCTCCATGAGCTTCCCTCACAAGTAGCTCACGTATGGAACAAGATGGTATGCAAAGTTTGCCTTTTCGGAACAAAAATCCATCTAACAACAAGTAATTATCCACAATGAGTCCTTTTTCACAAGATTCAACAAAAGGAGCAAAGAACATGTCATGTTGATACAAATCCTTTATGTGTTCAAAACCCAACAACCTAGCATTCAAAGTATTGAGGAGGACATACCTTCGTGATAAAGCATCGGCAACAATGTTCTCCTTACCTTGTTTATATCTTATGACATAAGGGAATGTTTCAATAAATTCTAACCACTTAGCATGTCGTCTGTTGAGTTTATTTTGTACTCTCAAATGCTTTAAACT